>NC_064645.1:343644948-344269948 GCF_023864345.2 Schistocerca serialis cubense
GTTATTAGGTAGGTTGTCATAATGTTCTGGTTAGTCAATGTAGACAGCTGTGCTTACGCTGTCTGGCCTTATTAACAACTGGGACTCAACATGCGTAAAGAATTAACTGAAATAAGCAAGGAAGGCAGATGCACCCAGATATTGTGTTCTTGAAGGAAGCAACAAAACGTTCGTCTAAAATTAATAAGATGAACGCTGCTGAGTCCCCGTAGTTCTTACACGACGCAAATGGAAAGATGGAAAAAATAACTTGGGACTGATGTGTTTCAGAAACAGCAAACATGCTATATCATGTGCTGCAGCAACGTTTCGTTCCACTTGGCATGGAGGCGTTCACAGCGAACAGAAATATGCGGACGTCGTTATTAAATTTGAGACCTGAAAGAGGACGCCTGCTGACATTATTACCTGTCGCCGTGGGAGATGTTTCCGCCGGTTCCCTTTACAGCTCCGCTTCAATTCTCTTTTCATGAAACTTCTTTCTATACTCTGGTCTCTTTGAAATGAGATTTAGTTTCAGAAGCCATTCAATATGTCTAAAAGTTTTTACCTTTTGTTATCTTGCTCTCAGCGTTACACAATATCCACCGGAATGTATCTGCGCCTCTAGAAATTTTAAAGAAAACTTGTGACTGAGTAAGCTTTTGTCGTACTTGGATTATTTTGCCTCCTTAATATTGTTCTATTCTCTGTCCTCAACGAACAACGGCATAAATTACATAAAATCTATACTCAAACAAACATATATATTTCATATTTCATCCTAAACGACTGGTCCGAATTCCAACGAACTTAGTAAACGTATGACATACTATTTGGAGAGAATAGCTGTGGCGGTAAGAACCACCTGCCTATAAAACCGGCTGGAGTGGGGGTGAAAAAGTACTGTAGTTCATGACTCGCGATTTCGTAGAATTTAGTGATCCAGTATTTGAGAATCAGAGCTCTTAGTGACTTGTACTAAACCTTTCATGTATTTTCAAACCTTTAAGAAACTTTTTCTCGCTGACAACCCCCGCAAAATAACGAAAGGGAAAAGGTTCACGGCTTATTACATTTTCTCTGTTCAGGACGTTCCAATTAATTACTTCTTTATTATTAGCTGTATTGGCGTCACATATTGCAGAAAGTATTCTTATATGACACTGAATGACTTGGATACAAGTGTGCCTGCCTCATGTTCCGTTGCAGTCCAGTAGCGGGCGGCCGTCATAGCCAAAAGCCCTACAAATCTGAATATCGCACTAATCGATCAGCCGGCCAAATGAAGGCTGTGATGATACAACTAAATTAAATTGCTATGTCTGACAGTTTTTATTTATTTATACTCAATTGAGTTAAAATCGACAGAGTAAAATGATGGATCTTATACTAAAGGTTAGCGTTAAGGAAACCTCTATAACTATTCCCAAAAGTAAAATTTTAATTTATGTGATAAACGTTCGTTGGAAGGAGAGAGTAATTTATGAAAACACTAATAATTTTATGAAAAATAAAATACGGAAATGAATGTAAGCTATAGATGTACTGACTATAACAATGTAAGTGGCACTAGAACATGAAATTTTTTTTAAAGAAATTAAAATCATCGACTATGAGTTTTCACCCGCCAGTCTTTCGGATGACCTTGGCGCAAGCACCGCAAGGGAGAAAAAAGACGGAAAACCACATGTAGGTGCAGTCGAGCCGTGTGACTGTACGTATCGTGGCCATATCTAGCAATGTGGGGCTTGAACAGTAAACATTTGGTGTGAAAGTGCTTAATATTTGGTGTGGCAGTGGCTTGTATTTCCTTAAGTCGTCTCCAGAGTATTTGGTGTCAGAAAGCAAGAATATACAACTGGTTTTATATGATGGAATATGGAGCCGATGATACAGCAAGTTAACATGGCTTACACATGTGTGTGGTAGTTATAAGTTATTTCCATCACTGAAAATGTGAAGAGCTTATCCAAATTTTCGTGCAACACGCAACGACCTCAAGACCGATATGACTGCAACCAACAAGGCAACGCATTTTCGTATTAATCGTCTTTAGCAGTGTATCAGAATGTTACAGTCAATCCCATAGTTTACCGAAATTTTAATACAGTTTTGTTAAAAGTATTTGTCAGAATCATTCGCCAAATTTATATACCGGTCCAAAGTTCACTGTCCACTTTGTTAAAGGTAACTTTAGTGTCACTCTGTGCGGTAGAAGGATCGCAGTTAATTATTTTGTAGTTACGACAATCTAGCAGCGCCGTATAAAAGTGGTTTCCGAGAGTAATTGTTTACTTTCAATTTCAGGAGACAGAAACACACACACAACACTTGCGTGGTGTGCCATCCCTGAAAATCTAACTTCAGTATTCACACCTCGCTTTGGAGAGAAGTTTAAATCATAAATAGGTGCCTTGTCAATAATAGTATTCTGTTAGATGACACGCGTCAAAGCTTGTGTTAGAGATTGTTGTTAATGTTAGTGACAACAGTATAATCTGCAGTTTTAACGAGAATGCTTTACTGGCCAAACTAAAACCTGTGTTTTGAGAAGCGGCAGGCACGCAGCGCTTGAAGGATAAAGTTACTTTTTTTGTGAGTCAGTCCCGGCCAAGGCCGATAGCGGTACTCTCGGGGGTTGTCGTAAACTCGACAGCCAAATAGATTCACTTTTCGTAGCGCGGCCAACGCCGCTCACATCTTGAGAGATACAAAAATTATTCTGCACATTATTCCATTTTAAGCAATATTAACGGGTAATATGACTAAATATTGTTACGTTCGCAGTTAAAAAGCATTCGTTTCCCTGCTATGTAACGTTAAAAAAGGATTCCATTACACGCGATTCGGACATTTAAAATACAAAGGCGAATCGGTAACCCGTGGAATCGGCCGGTTTCGGTTACAAGCCGCACAATGGGGCCCCTTAGGGAAATGGCAGCAAGAGAGGGGAAGAAAACCAATGTGCACTCCGTGTGCATACCGGGGGGAGTCATTCCAGATGTGGAAAGGGTCCTTCCGGATGCCATGAAGGGTACAGGGTGCACCCATCTGCAGGTGGTCGCTCATGTCGGCACCAATGATGTGTGTCGCTATGGATCGGAGGAAATCCTCTCTGGCTTCCGGCGGCTATCTGATTTGGTGAAGACTGCCAGTCTCGCTAGCGGGATGAAAGCAGAGCTCACCATCTGCAGCATCGTCGACAGGACTGACTGCGGACCTTTGGTACAGAGCCGAGTGGAGGGTCTGAATCAGAGGCTGAGACGGTTCTGCGACCGTGTGGGCTGCAGATTCCTCGACTTGCGCCATAGGGTGGTGGGGTTTCGGGTTCCGCTGGATAGGTCAGGAGTCCACTACACGCAACAAGCGGCTACACGGGTAGCAGGGGTTGTGTGGCGTGGGCTGGGCGGTTTTTTTAGGTTAGATGGCCTTGGGCAAGTACAGAAAGGGCAACAGCCTCAACGGGTGCGGGGCAAAGTCAGGACATGCGGGGAACAAGCAGCAATCGGTATTGTAATTGTCAACTGTCGAAGCTGCGTTGGCAAAGTACCGGAACTTCAAGCGCTGATAGAAAGCACCGAAGCTGAAATCGTTATAGGTACAGAAAGCTGGCTTAAGCCAGAGATAAATTCTGCCGAAATTTTTACAAAGGTACAGACGGTGTTTAGAAAGGATAGATTGCATGCAACCGGTGGTGGAGTGTTCGTCGCTGTTAGTAGTAGTTTATCCTGTAGTGAAGTAGAAGTGGATAGTTCCTGTGAATTATTATGGGTGGAGGTTACACTAATCAACCGAACTAGGTTAATAATTGGCTCCTTTTACCGTCCTCCCGACTCAGCAGCATTAGTGGCAGAACAACTGAGAGAAAATTTGGAATACATTTCACATAAATTTTCTCAGCATGTTATAGTCTTAGGTGGAGATTTCAATTTACCAGATATAGACTGGGACACTCAGATGTTTAGGACGGGTGGTAGGGACAGAGCATCGAGTGACATTATACTGAGTGCACTATCCGAAAATTACCTCGAGCAATTAAACAGAGAACCGACTCGTGGAGATAACATCTTGGACCTACTGATAACAAACAGACCCGAACTTTTCGACTCTGTATGTACAGAACAGGGAATCAGTGATCATAAGGCCGTTGCAGCATCCCTGAATATGGAAGTTAATAGGAATATAAAAAAAGGGAGGAAGGTTTATCTGTTTAGCAAGAGTAATAGAAGGCGGATTTCAGACTACCTAACAGATCAAAACGAAAATTTCTGTTCCGACACTGACAATGTTGAGTGTTTATGGAAAAAGTTCAAGGCAATCGTAAAATGCGTTTTAGACAGGTACGTGCCGAGTAAAACTGTGAGCGACGGGAAAAACCCACCGTGGTACAACAACAAAGTTAGGAAACTACTGCGAAAGCAAAGAGAGCTCCACTCCAAGTTTAAACGCAGCCAAAACCTCTCAGACAAACAGAAGCTAAACGATGTCAAAGTTAGCGTAAGGAGGGCTATGCGTGAAGCGTTCATTGAATTCGAAAGTAAAATTCTATGTACCGACTTGACAGAAAATCCTAGGAAGTTCTGGTCTTACGTTAAATCAGTAAGTGGCTCGAAACAGCATATCCAGACACTATGGGATGATGATGGCATTGAAACAGAGGATGACACGCGTAAAGCTGAAATACTAAACACCTTTTTCCAAAGCTGTTTCACAGAGGAAGACCGCACTGCAGTTCCTTCTCTAAATCCTCGCACAAACGAAAAAATGGCTGACATCGAAATAAGTGTCCAAGGAATAGAAAAGCAACTGGAATCACTCAATAGAGGAAAGTCCACTGGACCTGACGGGATACCAATTCGATTCTACACAGAGTACGCGAAAGAACTTGCCCCCCTTCTAACAGCCGTGTACCGCAAGTCTCTAGAGGAACGGAGGGTTCCAAATGATTGGAAAAGAGCACAGATAGTCCCAGTCTTCAAGAAGGGTCGTCGAGCAGATGCGCAAAACTATAGACCTATATCTCTTACGTCGATCTCTTGTAGAATTTTAGAACATGTTTTTTGCTCGCGTATCATGTCATTTCTGGAAACCCAGAATCTACTATGTAGGAATCAACATGGATTCCGGAAACAGCGATCGTGTGAGACCCAACTCGCCTTATTTGTTCATGAGACCCAGAAAATATTAGATACAGGCTCCCAGGTAGATGCTATTTTTCTTGACTTCCGGAAGGCGTTCGATACAGTTCGGCACTGTCGCCTGATAAACAAAGTAAGAGCCTACGGAATATCAGACCAGCTGTGTGGCTGGATTGAAGAGTTTTTAGCAAACAGAACACAGCATGTTGTTGTCAATGGAGAGACGTCTACAGACGTTAAAGTAACCTCTGGCGTGCCACAGGGGAGTGTTATGGGACCATTGCTTTTCACAATATATATAAATGACCTAGTAGATAGTGTCGGAAGTTCCATGCGGCTTTTCGCGGATGATGCTGTAGTATACAGAGAAGTTGCTGCATTAGAAAATTGTAGCGAAATACAGGAAGATCTGCAGCGGATAGGCATTTGGTGCAGGGAGTGGCAACTGACCCTTAACATAGACAAATGTAATGTATTGCGAATACATAGAAAGAAGGATCCTTTATTGTACGATTATATGATAGCGGGACAAACACTGGTAGCAGTTACTTCTGTAAAATATCTGGGAGTGTGCGTGCGGAACGATTTGAAGTGGAATGATCATATAAAATTAATTGTTGGTAAGGCGGGTACCAGGTTGAGATTCATTGGGAGAGTGCTTAGAAATTGTAGTCCATCAACAAAGGAGGTGGCTTACAAAACACTAGTTCGACCTATACTTGAGTATTGCTCATCAGTGTGGGATCCGTACCAGGTCGGGTTGACGGAGGAGATAGAGAAGATCCAAAGAAGAGCGGCGCGTTTCGTCACCGGGTTATTTGGTAACCGTGATAGCGTTACGGAGATGTTTAATAAACTCAAGTGGCAGACTCTGCAAGAGAGGCGCTCTGCATCGCGGTGTAGCTTGCTCGCCAGGTTTCGAGAGGGTGCGTTTCTGGATGAGGTATCGAATATATTGCTTCCCCCTACTTATACCTCCCGAGGAGATCACGAATGTAAAATTAGAGAGATTAGAGCGCGCACGGAGGCTTTCAGACAGTCGTTCTTCCCGCGAACCATACGCGACTGGAACAGGAAAGGGAGGTAATGACAGTGGCACGTAAAGTGCCCTCCGCCACACACCGTTGGGTGGCTTGCGGAGTATCAATGTAGATGTAGAACTGTAACCGTTTCAAACTGTCAGATGCTGGTAATGCCGTGTCACAAGACTACGCTGCATCTCTGTGTGTCTCAACATCTGACGCACTTCACGTCCCTAACTACATACAGACGTGTGTCCTATTCCTAATGGTTTCTGAGGTAGAACTCATACAGTGTGATCTCTGTTCGTTTTTCTCGAATGTCTCTAAAACTGCACACTCCAGGGCAAACGTATCGCAGTTCGAAATGAATCTAATGCCATTTCTTACAAAAAGGGTCCTATTCATTTGTTCTCTAGGACTCAGTTTGCCCGAAGAGAGCTCGAGAATACTGAAAACCTCGCATTTGCTAAGCAGCTTAGGTAGTTTCTGCAGACCAGTTTGAGGTAGTTTCCCGACTTGATATACCACAAATTCCCCATATAAAGTGGTTCGTCTTAACTTCCTCTACACTACTTTTTGTATGTTCTACAGCACTGTATGCTGTGTTGTAAACAATGACAGTGCTTCAGTAATACAGAAAATAAATAGCAGTGTACATTAAATGTGTTCTATATCGGAAACCATTGGGAAGGGAGCACATGTCCAAATCAGGTTTTTTGTTCAGAATCACTAATAGTATCACCCCTGAGAGCATCTAACTTCCCTCCTCTCTCACCCTTTATATTCAGTGTTCATAAAAATACTCTTTACAATATATCTTACTTCAGTAGTGGATTGCTCTGTGAAGAGTTTGAAATTCTCGCCTGCAAATAATAATTTACGCTGTCTCGGATGCTTTGGCTTCCTATTGATGCTACCCATCATTCTTTTGTCATCCTTTGTTTCGTGATATTGCTCATAGAGCGCACTTCCAACGACTGGCGAGGCATTCCACGCGAAAACCTAGTAACAAAAAATAAAATAAACAAAAAATAAAATAAATAAACAGAGACCGAGCGAGGTGGCACAGTGGCTAGCACACTGGACTCGCATTCAGGACGACGACGGTTCAATCCCTCGACCGGCCATCCTGAGTTAGGTTTTCCGTGATTTCCCTAAATCCCTTTAGACAAATGCTGGGATGGTTCCTTTGACAGGGCATGGCCGACTTCCTTCCATAATCCGATGAGACCGATGACCTCACCGGCCGCGGTGGTATAGCGGTTCTAGGCGCTTCAGTCTGGAGCCGCGCGACCGCTACGGTCGCAGGTTCGAATTCTGCCTCGGACATGGATGTGTGTGATGTCCTTAGGTTAGTTAGGTTTAAGTAGTTCTAAGTTCTAGGGGAGTGATGACCACAGATGTTAAGTCCCATAGTGCGAAGAGCCTTTTTTTTTAACCGATCACCTTGCTGTTTGGTCTCTTCCCCCCCCCCCCCCCCCCCCCCCAAATCAACCCAACCAAATAAACAGATCAGGAAAATTTGAGTTCTCATCTAGTTCCTTAATCTTACTTAAGTCTACTTCATTTCGTCACAATGCGCAGTACCTTACTTAAAATGTATTTATGTAACTGGATGATTCATACAGCAAGCTATTTTCATGGTTACACTGAAAAATAGAACAGTCACAGTTGCAAACTTATTTTCATTTAAAATTAATGCATGTTGCTGTGGGTATGCTTCATCGGATTATGCAAAACTGGCCAATGAAGTTCATTGGGCTGACTGCCGAAGCTCTGAGTCAACCATACTTATCGAAAGCCGACTGAATGAAAATCCGGTCGTTAAAATAACTAAAAGGAACTGTGAGAATCTGTGAACTTTTATAGCAGCAAGTACAGCCCAATGTACTGTGATTGTATGAAACTGATTAACTTAGACTTGATAAGAAGGATTAAATTAGATCAAAATCAAAATGTAAGGAAAATTAAAAATAGTGAATAGGTAATATGGGTCACTAATATCACCTGAAATATTATGATACTAGGTAAACAATATTGTGGTAAACGATGGTAATATTTAAGGTTAGCCAGCAAGTACAATATAGATAAAGAATACAAAAGCGTTCGAGATAAACAGGTAAACAGGTAACAGGCAAATAAACCAGCTACAAAAATTGTAATAAAACTTTTACAAATATTGAAAACGTCAGAAAAGTGAAATACGCGAGAGGCAGAAAGCAATGACACTGTACTATCAAACGGACGCTCAAAAACTATGTAATTATAGTGAATGTTAATACAGGGAAATAAAAATTTAAATTTTGAGTCTTGAGTCTCTGGGATTTAAATGCATTGCATACTATACAAAATGATGGTAAATGGAAGGCCCAGAACCAATGGTACACAGTATAGGTTTTAGGTTAGAATAGGAGAAAACAACGATAAAACAGATTAACGAAATACCACAATACTGTTTACCTAGCATGTGCAGTATGCGCCACAGTATCGCATGTGGTTTGGATGGCCCATATTACCAGTTCAACAGCTTCAATTTTCATTACATTTTAATTTTAATCTAATTTAATACTTCTTATCAAGTATAGGTTAAGCAGTTCCATATAAGTCCCTTCTGTAACTTACGATACTAACACCATTTGTTGTTTCTTTGGTTGTATTAGCGTGACTATATGCGGCCATCCGGCACGTCCGCTGCCGGTTAGACAGCCCAGCTGTTTGGTATCCGGGCCAATGTGACGTACGCATCAAAAAAATGGTTGAAATGGCTCTGAGCACTATGGGACTTAACTTCTGAGGCCATGAGTCCCCTAGAACTCAGAACTACTTAAACCTAACTAACCTAAGGACACCACACACATCCATGCCCAAGGCAGGATTCGAACCTGCGACCGTAGCGGTCACGCGGTTCCATACTGTAGCACCTAGGACCGCTCGGCCACACCGGCCGGCGACGTACGCATCATTCTACGCTGTGCTCTACTTGCTCCTGTAACAGATCAAAGGTTTCAACAGTTCCTTTTAGTTATTTTGACATTCAGAATTTGATCGAGACGGTTTTATGTGCATATGCTTTGTTGGCAGGCGCGATGAACTTAATTCAACAGTTTTACATAGCTGATGATACATAACAACGGTGAAAAGCATTGTTTTTAAATAAAAATAGGTTTACAACCGCGACTGTCTCATTTTCAATGTTAATTATAATGTTCGAAGAATCCATTCGTAACTTATTGTCATTCGTGACGCAAAAACACCGGATGAAAAGTAAATGAATGTCGTTGTGTTACTTACGAAAGTTGTTACACTATGTCAGGACAAAGCATGTGCTGATACGAGCATGTATGGAGAAGCTTCAGTTACCTAACGTAATTAAACTAAACTAACTATACAAACATGATATCTTTATTGGTCGCCAAGTTATCTACGTTGACTACAAAACATTTTTCGAACGACTATAAAGCGATTAGCAATATGAAGGAAGGCTACCTTTGAAATCGAGAGTCGTGTTGGTGCCTCATGCCTTCGAATATGGGGTATCAGCTTACCATTGCGACCGTTTTGGATTTCTGCTCTACTTGTCATCAAAGTGGCTGAACCAGGGCTCGTACATTGTCCTAGTGGTCTGCGGAAGTAATGAAACGGTCCCACACTGTGCAAGTACAGAATTCACTAGAATTAAATTCAGTAATGTTCTAGTAAACACTAGAGGAGTGAAATTTTATCCACCATTATGCAAGTGTCTGCACAATTGATTTTCTTATAGTGCATACCTATTACAAAAATGTATGTATGTATGTGTGTACATGTGTACGTTCCCCATTTCCTCCTAAACCGCTTCACAGATTTCAACTAAACGTGGTACAAATATCCTCTACTGTCAGGCTATAATCGCTGTGGGTGTAGGAACTACACTCCCTATCATAGTTCAGGAAATATGACGCCGTAAACAATGAGGTGCTTGAAAAACTGCCACTTTGTGCATAACGTGTAAATTTATTCCTCCTTTTCTACTGACTATATTTGCAACATATTTCAGAGACAGTATCCACATATGCCGCTGAATTTACAGCAGATAAAGAGATACGGCGTCATAAAAAGACATGTGTGGGAAAATGTCATACAATGCATGACGTTTCAATGTATTTAATCTTTACTACTAAACCACTCCTACAGTCGAGTCAACATAAGGGAACCCCTCAAACCAGGCAGTGCTTTTCACAGCTTTCAACTGAGAAGCACAAACGGCTGTAGGTGAAAACAGTGACATTCTATGGAGCTATGAATAGTCCTTGGCATAGAATCGATTAATAAATGGCGATGTAGACCGCGAAGCAGCTGCACCCAGCGGGCAGAAACGGTATTTTTATTTCGATACTGTATTTATGCATATGTTTATTATACGTATTTCTGTTTCATAATTTCAAATGTATATTCACGAATACAGGAAAATTAAATTTTTCGATATTATATTTTACGGTTTTTATTTTTCGTTTCTAATAGAAAAGTGCCAGAATGGATAACCGGCCAAATCCAGGTTTGTCAATACTTTCAGTGATGTTAAATAGGACAAAATGTTGTTTATGTATGTAAACTATGTCCTACATAGCTTCAGATATTTGTTTTGTATTGTTATTGTTTGAGATACTCCTTGAATGGTTCCAATGGCTACGCAATAACATCAATTACGACAGTCCCATGACTGTTCAGTCTAGTTGAACACATCAGCATCTTTACGGATACTCTGTAAATCACGTTTAAGTGCCTGGCAGAGGGTTCATCGAACCACCTTCACAGATATCCATTATTCCCATCCCGTATAGCGCTCGGAAAGAGCGAACACCTATATCTTTCCGTACGAGCTCTGGTTTCCCTTATTTTATCGTAGTGATCGTTTCTCCCTATGTAGGCAGCGTCAATAAAATATTTTCGCATTCAGAGGAGAAAGTTGGTAATTGGAAATTCGTGATCATCTTACACAACAGTGCAGGGCTTAACTTCATTCACACAACTAAGATACTGCAGTGTGGAAGACACTAGCAAGATTAGGGTAGGGGGCGCGTATCGAAACAGCTCTAACAGGAACTTATTTCACATTTTATTCTCTTTTTTTCAGTTTTGTATAAAGTGATAAACCCCACCTGTGGTAACAAGCGTTGCAAACTACATATTTCAAATACAATAAAAAATCATTATGATAAGATATTTAAGTTAGAATTTGTAACAGGAGCAAAAACGAGTCTATACTTTTTACAGCCAACTTAGAAAGACATGGAAAGATAAACACCATCAATATTTGTTTTATTTTATTTACACTTCAAGTTCCGTAGTACCAAATTGAGGAGCAAATCTCCAAGGTCATGGAACGTGTCAGTACATTAAATTACATCATAAAAGTAATAACAGACAAAAATAAAATGTTTATGAACCAGAAAAAAGTCCTTAAGTTTAAACAACAATACAAGAAGAATGAGCTTAATTTTTAAAGGAACTCCACGACAGAAAAGGCGTGACCCATGAGGAAACTCTTTAGTTTACATTTGAAAGCGCGTGGATTACTGCTAGTGTGTTTGAATTCGAATGGTAGCTTACTGAAAATGGATGCAGCAGTATACTGCACACCTTTATGCACAAGAGTTAAGGAAGTCCGATGCAAATGCAGGTTTCATTTTTGCCGAGTATTAACTGAGTGAAAGCTGCTTATTCTAGGGAATAAGTTAGTATCCTTAACAAGAAACGACAGTAAGGAATATGTGTATATTGAGAGGTCAATGTCAAAATACGCAGACTCGTGAACAGGGGTCGACAAGAGGTTCGTGAACTTAAACCACTTATTGCCCGAACGGCCCGTTTCTGAGCCAAAAATATCCTTTTAGAATGGGAAGAGTTACCTCAAAATATAATACCATACGACATAAGCGAATGAAAATAAGCAAAAGAGACTAATTTTCGTTTCTAACTATCACCCACTTCAGATACCGTTCGAATATTAAAAATTTCATGATTAAGCCTTTGAACAAGATCCTGAACGTGGGATTTCCACGACAGTTTACTGTCTATCTGAACATGTAGAAATTTGAACTGTCCAGTTTCACTAATCAGATGCCCATTCTGTGAAATTAAAACTTCAGGTTTTTTTGAATTGTGTGTTGGAAACTGTAAAACCTGAATCTTATTGTGATTCAGCGTTAGTTTATCTTCTACAAGCCATGAAGTTATCTCATGAACTGAACTGCACTATTTGAAAATGAGCCAGTGTTGCACACAACATCCTTTACTACCAAGCTAGTGTCATCAGCAAACAGAAATATTTTAGAATTACCCACAATATTAGGGGACACATCATTTATATAAATAAGGAACGCGAGTGGCCCCAACACTGATCCCTGGGGCAGACCCCACATCACGGCCATTCTCAACATTGTGAACAATGCCTTTTGCTGTCTGTTGCTAAAGCAAGAGGTGAACAAATTGTGAGCACTCCCCGTATTCCCTAACGGTTCAACTTTTTAGCGATGTTTTGTGATCAACAGAATCAAACGCGTTAGTTGAATCAAAAAATATGCCTTCCGCTCTGCCCTTCAATGAGCGCTCGCTTAAAACCATTGCAATCGCAAATGATGATGATTCGGAGTCAGTGGAATGCATGGTACAGGACGCCTGGCTCGGAATTTTCCCTGAAGTAACGATTTGTAACAGTTTATCGTGTTACTGTGGTGCCAACTGCTGCTAAAACTACTGCTGCAGATGCAGTATGATGCGCCAGAGCCATACACCGAACACTATCGTCCCCCCTCTCTGTAGTACCACGTGGACGTCTGGTGCCCGGTCTTCTTGCTACCGTACTTTGTACCGCGGCTGCATTCCTGCCAAGTCTTTCTGCAGTATCGGAGAAGGAGCACCCAGCTCCTCGTGGCCCTATTACACGACCTCATTAAAACTCAGTGAGGTATTGATAATGGCGTCTTTGTCACCTGAGAGGTGTTCTTGATTACTATCAACTCACTACGTCAAATCTCGAAGGTAACCAACGCTCTCGACCGTAACAGAGTGTATTTAAAGCAGAGCTGATTTGCCTCCTGTGGTGCTACTAGTACGCGACTGGTGCGAAATTTGAATAGACGTCATCTTTCTGACGTTGAAGCATGTTTACCAACTTCCGTTTATGTCGTACAATTCCTTCTTGGTGTTTCGGTTTTCTTGCTTCGCTGTATTTCGAACAAGACTCGCATTTGGTGAACCTTGAAAAAAATTGTCACTGACGGAAGTACAGTTACGATGAAGCCCTACAGACCAATAGTAAATCATACTTTCAAACGAACACAGCAGTCTCTAACGCAAAACCATTTATTTTGTGGTAACCTGTTTAGATCAGGTTTGGCCATCTTCAGACCGTTATACCATGATGGTAGACGGTAACGGTGAACTGAGAGCATGTTATATAACTCCACGAACCCAACCCCTCAAACAGTTCACCACCACCGCCTACCACCAAGGTATGAGGGTCTGAAGATGGTCAAAAACTGTCAGAGACCGAATACGACAAAACAAATGGTTTTGCGATCGGGACTGTTCGTGTTCATTTTTAAGGTACTATTTACCAGACAAGTGCTCCACGAAAAGCGTTCTCAAAAATGACTAATTGTAAACAGTGTTTTCTGCAGATGACTGTTTATCGAAAGTTGCATTAAACGATTCGATGTATGGTTTCCGTGTTAGATCTTCATACAAGCCGTAAAAAATCATCTTTTGTAAACTTTACGTGTTTTAGTCTTTCGAGAAATGTTTCTCAATGTAGACGAATTACTACGCCAGATTCTGAGCGGCCAATGTCTTAATAATAAGAAAGTAAAGAAAATGCCTTTACAAGCCTTGTGGTAGATAGATATGAAATGTAGTAATTTAGTGGTTGAATGAATTTGGTTTGTACTGATCTCTAAGATGCTGTTGTCATCGCAGTTCAAAGTTTCCCGTGAGAAGGCTACTTTTGTGTTACGGAGTCACGTCTCGCAGTGAGAGCCCCTCTGGAAGCAAGACTAATCTCCGTTTGCGAGCCAAGGAGCACTCTGTATTCATACCTGCGTTTCCGATCGGATTACCTGCTTCGTCCTCTGTCTTTCAAGAGAGCGACCTGTGCTACAGAGGCTGGGCAACATCGTTTCAAGATCCATTTCAATGAACGGCTCCGTTAATGTTAATTAACCGCAACTGCTTTGCAACTGTTTCTCCTCCTCACCAACAACTTTGGTACGCGTACATATTCCCGCTGATTTAACACACAACATTGTAAAGCCCTTTATCCAGTCTCTCTTTGTAGTTAAGCCTTCAGACTCAGAATGTTCGGCTGGCCGGGATGGCCGAGCGATTCTAAGCGCTACAGTCTGGAACCGCGCGACCGCTACGGTCGCAGGTTCGAATCCTGCCTTGGGCATGGATGTGTGTGACGTCCTTAGGTTACTTAGGTTTAAGTAGTTCTAAGTTGTAGGGGACTGATGACCTCAGAGGTTAAGTCCCATTGTGCCAGAGCCATTTGAATAAGAATGTTCTTCTCCCAGCCAGTCTCTATATACTCGTATGTCCCACTGTTTTCATTTTCTCCCATTGATTTACAGTGTAGCTCACTACCACTGTCTTCACTCTCACTTAAACTGTCTTCTTTTGCCTTTCTTTCCCACTGCCACTATTTCCACCATAACTCGACAGCTCAAAACTTCTGGGGCGTAGGAGGGGGTCCAGCTTATTTTTTCCCCTGCACCCACGTGTTCAAAGTTTTGGGCAAAGTGCTCCACTCCCCATACCAGCGTGTTAAAGATCGCCGACCTGAGAGGATCGAGATACACCCCCCCCCCTCACCAGCCTATGTATGGTCTACACTCACCTGTACTCCCCATTCTCGCTTTATCATCTCTCTACATCTACATCGATACTCTGCAAGTCACATTTAAGTGCCTGGCAGAGGGTTCATCTTCACAAATCTCTCCAATTCCAATCTCGTAAAGCGCGCGGGAAGAATGAACACCTATATCTTTCCGTACGAGCTCTGATTTCCCTTATTTTATCGTGGTGATAGTTGGGTCCTTCGTAGGTCGGTGTCGACAAAATATTTTCGCATTCGGAGGAGGAAGTTGGTGATTGGAATTTCATGAGAAGATTCTGTCGCAACGAAAAACGCTTTCCTTTTAATGATTTCCACCCCAAATCCTGTATCATTTCTGTGACACTCTGTCCCATATTTCGCGATAATACAAAACGCGCTGCCTTTGTTTGAACTTTTGCGACGTACTCCGTCAGTCCTACCTGGTAAGGATCCCACACCGCGCAGCAGTATTCTAAAAGAGGACGGACAACTGTAGGCAGTCTCCTTAGTAGGTGTGTCACATTTTCTAAGTGTCCTGCCAATAAAACGCAGCCTTTGGTTAGCCTTCCCCACATCATTTTCTGTGTTATTTCCAATTTCAGTTGTTCGTAATTGTAATACCTAGGTATCTGGTCGAATTTACGGCTTTTAGATTAGACTGATTTATCGTGTAACCTAAGGTTAACGAGTTCCGTTTAGCACTCATGTGGAGAACATCGCACTTCTCGTTATTTAGGGTCAACTGTCACATTTCGCACCATTCAGATATTTTTTCTAAATCGTTTTTCTGTTTTTTTTTATCTTCTGATGACTTTATTAGTCGATAAACGACAGCGTCATCTTCAAACAACCGAAGACGGCTGCTCAGATTGTCTCCCAAATCGTTTATATAAATCAGGAACAGCAAAGGGCCTATAACACCACCGTGGGGAACGCCTGAAACCACTTCTGTTTTACACGATGACTTTCCGTCAATTACTACGAACTGTGACCTCTCTCACAGGAAATCAGAAATCCAATCACATAACTGAGACGATATTCCATAAGTACGCAATTTCATTACGAGCCACTTGTGTGGTACAGTGTCGAAAGCCTTCCGGAAATGCAGAAACACGAAATCGATCTGAGATACCTTGTCAATAGCACTCAGCACTTCATGTGAATAAAGAGCTAGTTGTGTTTCACAGGAACGATGTTTTCTAAACCCATGTTGACAGTGTGTCAATAAACCATTTCCTTTGAGGTAATTCATAATGTTCGAACACAATATATGTTCTTCTAAAATCATGCTGCACATCGACGTTAACGATATGGGCCTGTAATTTAGTGGATTACTCGTACTACCTTTCTTGAATGTTGGTGTGACCTGTGCTACATTGCATGGGTAAGGATCTTTCGTCGAGCAAACGGTTGTATATGATTGTTAAGTATGGAGCTAATGCATCAGCATACTCCGAAAGGAACCTTGAGTTGCTTCATGATTCTGAGGATATTTACTTCTACGTTACTCATGTTGGCAGCTGTTCTCGATTCGAATTCTGGAATATTTACTTCGTCTTCTTTTGTGAAGGCGTTTCGGAATGCTGTGTTTAGTAACTCTGCTTTGGCAGCACTGTCTTCGATAGTATCTCCATTGCTATCGCGCAGAGAAGGCATTGATTGTCTCTTGCCGCTAACATACTTCACATACGACCAGAATCTCTTTGGATTTTCTGCCAGGTTTCGAGACAAAGTTTCGTTGTGGAAACTGTTGTAGGCGTCTCGCATTGAACTCTGCGCTAAGCTTCGAGCTTCTGTAAAAGATCGCCAATCTTGGGGATTTTGCGTCTGTTTAAATTTAGCATGTTTGCTCTTTTGCTCCTACTACTTCTGTCGTCAGTAATCTTTTATTTCTCTTGTACGGCCACAATATCTCACTGACCAGCAATATCTTCTCCCACTGCTATTATCTTCATCCACTTCTCTCTCTCTCTCTCTCTCTCTCTCTCTCTCTCTCTCTCTCTCTCTCTCTCTCTCTTGCATTGACACTGTCTCTCTGCCACCATCACTCTCTCTTCTCTCTCCCACCATCACTCTCTCTCTGCTACTCTTTTTCAATATAAAAAGCGCGAATATGTTCGCACATAAAAACTTTTGATGAGGAAGGCGCAGTGAGGACTGAGACAGCTCTATCTCCACTACGAGAGTCTCTTAAAGAGGAACACATTCACCTTTTCGTGCACCGATAGCAGCACTTTCCCTCTGATTCCCTTCATTCCCCTGTCATTAGGATGTGGTGTGTGTATATAATGAATTCTATAGGTCAACAAAGATTTAACAGTTTATTTCGACAGATTTATACAGGGTGTTCGGAAATTCCCCTTACACAAGTCCGCGACTTGTAGAGAGGGTGAGTACATAATATATTTTGAATAGGAACTCATGTCCGGAAACGTCATCCAATGAAGCTACAGAGCGTCAGAGTTACAGGCGCCGGCGTCTGTAAAGGTCTGTATACACAGGGTGATTCCATGATGACGATACCAACTTTCTACGATAATGGAGATGGATATATGTATCAATTTGCGCTAAGGATCTCTCTTTTGGAAACGAGCGAGCCGAAAGTTATAAAGAAAAAACTTGCTGATCTCTCTGACAATTGTATTGTCTGGTATTGTATTGTATTGTATGTTAACCGGGGGCCTAGAAACGACGGAGAGGCTCCGTCCCCGCCGCAGCCGCAGTGGTCCACAAACCCACGACGACTACCGCAGTCAACTTCACCCCTCCGCCGCCTCATACCGAACCCCGGGTGGTTATGCGGTTCGACCCCGGTGGACCCCCCTTGGGAACGTGTCACACCAGACGAGTGTAACCCCTATGTTTGCGTGGTAGAGTAATGGTGGGGTACGCGTACGTGGAGAACTTGTTTGCGCAGCAATCGCCGCCGTTGTGTAGCTGAGGCAGAATAAGGGGAGGCAGATGGAAAACCGCCTAAAAACCATCCACAGACTGGCCGGCTCACTGTACCTCGACACAAGTCCGCTGGGCAGATTCGTGCTGGGGATTCTTAGCACTGTGACGGGGAGAACCCGAGAAACACCCCTGAAAATTAGCGTTACTGCACGCGTCTTTCTGGAATATACTGGTACCGAGCACTGTCGTGCACAGACTAATACAGTATTGTAAATTGTTGCTAATGTGTGTCACCATAATTTTGCAGTAGCGTAGTCTTACACAGTTTGGAATTGTGACAAGGCTGTGGGGTTGCACTCTGCATGCATGACACCTCCCAACGGCGGTTACTTTCGGTGATAAGGAGGGGTCCTTTTCCTGTTAGCTGACCAGACTATGTCAGATAAAATCACATGCTTGCGCACCTATGGGTGGATTACCTACTCCATTACCTGCAGTGCAGAGCTGTAATTGTGCATGGACATCGTACAAATATCAGTTAGCATCGTAGGAGCTATTCCTTGAGACTTCAACCTGGCGTAACAATTGTAGGAGGGATGCTACTCGTAGCCCAATAGGAGACAGGTGTTGCTGGTCGTGAAATCAACAATGTGGGACGTACGATGGCAAACGTAAGTTGTTTGTACGCAGGTTATGTGCTTCTGAAAGAGCATCTCGCTAGAACGTTGTGAGCGTGGCGGCAGGGTAGGATGAAACACCAGAAACCTACAACAGTTCGCTGGTGACGCTGTAATGCACGTGAAAATGTGGTCGCTGTGTGATTAAAGGACGGTACAACATCGTCTTGACGAGACTGCTACCTAGTGTGAGAAACGGCAGCACGCTCTAAATGATGAAAAAAGTGAATTATTGCGGATGAGTGGGGAAAGAACCCTGTAATGTTGGAATGCGGTATTAGTGGTGTGTTGCTTTACAAAGTCAGGTTAATTAAATATCTGTAAGTGACGTTGAAGAGTGTTACGAAATTCAACGAGTACATAAGGTCGATAGTAGGGAAGGAGACTGATCGAATTCGGGTTACTGGGAGAATTTTAGGAAAGTGTAGCTCATCGCTAAAGGAGACCGTGTACAGAAAGCTAATGCGACCCATTCTTGAGCACTGGCAGTACGTTTGGAATTCCAACCTGGTCGATTAAAGAAAGACATGAAGCATGTCAGAGGCGTGCTGCCGGATTTGCTAGCAGTATATTCGATCAACACGCGAACATTATGAACATGTTTCTTTAACTAAAACGGAAATATCTGGACGGAGGATGGATTTCACTATGCGAACAATACCTGGAAAATGTAGAGAATTGGCATTTGTAGCTGAACGATACTAACGTCATCAACGTGAGTTTAGCGTAAGCCCCTCGTAGAGAAAGCAAGACTAATTACGGCTTGTAGAGAGACATACAGGCAGTCATTTGTCCCTCCCCCCATTTACGAGTGGAACCGGAACTGGGATTAATAGTAGTGGTACAAAGTGATCTTTACCATGTACCATATGGTGGCTCGCAGAGTACGAATGTAGACGGTCACCTACGTACTATGAATGTGTACGATATTGCGTTGTGTTCTCTCAACAACCACCGGAGTTGTTAAGTCATTAAGGCTATGAGTGTGCACAGTACGAAGCTTCGGGTCCGTAGGCTATTGCCCGACATAATGTGTCAGATGTCAGTCTCCTGGTAAGTCCCGTTCTGGCGACCAACCAACGTGCAATTATTGCATGACGTTCTCATGAATCGGCAACAGCTGGGACTCGTGTATTGTAGATTTGCTGTGGAGCAGATTTATTCAACTAATTCTGTAAATCGCAGGATAGGAAATAAGTCAGGAAAGAACTATGTAATATTTCTGATGGTTATTGGGACGAAATCTCTTTTCCATAAGACTATTCGTTTCATAAATGTCTAGCATAAGGAAAGAGTGACTTCTGAGATGTAAAGGGAGACTGCAATAAAGCGACGAGTACTGCTTTGCTATTCTCTTTTTGGTCTTAAATTTAATAACGACGGTCGCATTTCTGCTCCCAAGATATTGCAACAGCCGGAAAGAAATGGAATACATCTGCGACAATATGTGAAACTTGTTTGCTGCGCATCATAACGTATTATTCTGGTGGTATCGGTAGGAGCACAAGGAAAACGTTAAATGAGTGAGCTGATCCGGTGGCTGACAATCTCAGTACGGTAATCCCCTAAGTTATTCGCTACGTGAAGTGGCGTATTGATGGCTCGTTGGATATACTGCAAGAGTAAATCTCAACAATCTACTCTCTGTGGTTCGGCGTTTGTCTGAATAATGTACCACGTATCTGCTAAAGATGTCTCGTTGTCCTCATCACAATATTCTCCATAGGTTTCGGTTCCTGAAATTGCTATTTTCTATAGCGAAACTAAGTCTAGTGATGGGGATCACACATACTGTCACTACAAGAGTGTTCATGGTCTCGGATTTAAGAAAAGCGAATGCCATATTATTTATTTCCGCTGTTGTGTTAAATAAGGAAAACACTGATGATAAGATAAAATCAGTGCTATGCTATAGTCTTAAGACTCCCAAAGTCACAACAACTACACTACTGGCCATTAAAATTGCTACACTACGAAGATGACGCGCTACAGACGCGAAATTTAACCGACAGGAAGAAGATGCTGTGATGTGCAAATGAACAGCTTTTCAGAGCATTCACACAAGGTCGGTGCCGGTGGCGACACCTACAACGTGCTGACATGAGGAAAGTTTCCAACTGATTTCTCATACACAAACAGCAGTTGACCGGCGTTGCCTGGTGAAACGGTGTTATGATGCCTCGAGTAAGGAGGAGAAATGCTTACCATCACGTTTCCGACTTTGATAAAGGTCGGAGTGTAGCCTATCGCGATTGCGGTTTATCGTATCGCGACATTGCAGGTCCTGTACGGGTCTTTCTGGATACAGAAAATGTTCGACTGCTGCCCTGGCCAGCACATTCTCCAGATCTCTGACCAATTGAAAACGTCTGGTCAATGGTGGGCGAGCAACTGGCTCGTCATAATAAGTCAGTCACTACTCTTGATGAACTGTGGTATCGTGTTGAAGCTGCATGGGCAACTATACCTGTACACGCCATCCAAGCTCTGTTTGACTCAATGCTCAGGCGTATCAAAGCTATTATTTCGTACTGATTTCTCAGGATCTATGCACCAAAATTGCGTGAAAATGTAATCACATGTAAGCTCTAGTATAATACATTTGTCCAATGAATACCCGTTCATCATCTGCATTTATTCTTGGTGTAGCAATGTTAATGGTCAGTAGTGTAATTTAAATAATTTCACTGTCTCTTCTTTAGAGCCACTTGGTATTGCTTCAAATATCACATGAGCTACGTGTAACATTTACATTATTTTAGATTTTAAAACCATAATTTGTTGGTTAGAAGACGAGTAACTTGTAAACATCACTGAGCGACGAGCTAGGCTGCCTAATGAACATTCCCAACAGAACCTTACTTGCCCGCAAAGGACCATCTCCGCCGACATTTGTCGTGTTAATTTGATTCATCTTCCTAACATTCTTCTTAATAAATAATGTTGGGAATATGAAACATCAGCAGGGGAAACTTTCATCGTGGTCACCTTGGTATTTAGTAAGCCAGTTATTAATTATTTACGCAAGATGTTATGGATGCTATCTCCATTTTGTACGATAGTTTCTATGGACTGTCTTAGCTAAAGGTCAGGTAGCTATCGTTTCAAAGTGTCCCAGCTCCTGGTCAATGTTTCTTGACAATCTTTCGTAGTGGACTTGGTGACCTGCATATCCCTTCTTACGCACGCAACCATAGCATTTAGTACAACTCTGAATTGAAATTGAGTTATCACACAAAACATAGCAAAAACGCCAAACATTCAGCGGTAAAGCTTTGACTTGAGAAGGAATGGTGATCCTTTTTTTCCTTCACTTGCTGTTGTCTTCATTTCACGACTGGCCGAAGTTACGTTACATAATTCCGGCCGTATTGGATCCCACTAATACGTTTAAAGCATAGGATACGTTACGTATTATCGGAAGTTTCCATTAAAATAATGCTACAGTATTATGCCGTTGGCTACACTTCGCGAGGAAAAAACGAAAAACATTTTCATAGTATATCTGTTCAAGGGAGAGATGCAGCAAGGAGAATTTTATACAAGGGTGTTAATCTTCCTAAGATGTAAGATTCATGGGCGACTATATAACTTGGAGGGCTGCAGTGTTCCAACTTTCACAAAATTGATATGTCATTATGAGAGGTTAACTTCTTGAAGTATCACTGACATTTGTTTGTCTGCAAATGGTTGAGTCACCGAAGTATAAATTATTCCATTTCATTTCGTAGTTATCATTGAGTTCTTCAAACCTGCTGCATACTTTTGCCATTCATTTACTTGAGATTAGCGTATCGTTACAAGAAATACATGAAAAAAGATATAAGAGAGATGCATGAGTGTGTTGTTAACTAACAAGGCAGGATTTGTAAGTGCTTCACGCATGGGTGAAATACACAGATCAAAAAAAAGAGTTATGCACCACCTCAGTTCCGAGAGTTCCGGAACCTGTACAGAATATCTGTATAGAGATCGACATAAATATCGTTTCCGCCCTTTTTATTATTCATGAAAATCACACATTGCATGTCGTGTCACCACACAGCGAGACCTTCAGGGATGGTGGTCCAGACCACAGTACACATTGGTACCACTAATACCCATTAGCACGTCTTTTTCCATTGATGCATGCCTGTATTCGTCGTGGCATTCTATACACAAGTTCATCAAGGCATTATTGGTCCAGATTGTCCCACTCCTCCACGGCTATTCGTCGTAGATCCCCCAGAGTGGGTGGTGGGTCACGTCGTCCATAAACAATCCTTTTCAATCTATCGCAGGCATGTTCGATAGGGTTCATGTCTGGAGAACATGCTGGTCACTCTAGACGAGCGATGTTATTATCCTGAAGGAAGTCATTCACAAGATGGGCACGACGGGAGCGCAAACTGTCGTCCATCAAAACGAATGCCTCGCCAATATGCTGCCGATATGGTTGGACTATCGGTCGGAGGACGTCGTTCACGTATCGGACAGTCGTTACGGCACCTTCCACGATCACCAGCGGCGTACGTCGGCCTCACATAATGCCACCCTAAAACAGCAGGTAACCTCCACCTTGCTGCACTCGCAGCACAGTGTGTTTAAGGCGTTCAGCCTGACCGGGTTGCCTCCAAACACGAGTCCGACGATTGCCTGGTTGAAGGCATATCCGACACTCACCGGTGAAGAGTACGTGATGCCAATCCTCAGCCGTCCATTCGGCATGTTGTTGGGCCCATCTGTACCGCGCTGCATGGTGTCGTGTTTGCAAAGATAGGCCGCGCCATGGACGTCGGGAGTGAAGTTGCGCGTCATGCAGCCTATTGCGCACAGTTCGAGTCGTAACAAGACGTCCTGTGGCTGCACGAAAAGCATTATTCAGCATGGTGGTGTTGCTGTCAGGTTTCCTCCGGGTCATAATCCATAGGTAGCGGTCATCCACTTCAATAGTAGGCCTCGGGCGGCCTGAGCGAGGCATGTCATCGACAGTTGGTGTCTCTCTGTATCTCCTCCATGTCCGAATAACATCGCTTTGGTTCACTCTGAGACGATTGGACGCTTCGCTTGTTGAGAGGCGTTCCTGGCACAAAGTAACAACGCGGACGCAATCGAACCGCGTGTCTGACCGTCTGGGCATGGTGGAACTACAGACAACACTTACCGTGTACCTTCCTTGTGGAATGACTGGAACTGATCTACTGTCGGACCCTCCCCCCCCCCCCCCCCCCCAATGGTGGCTTCTCATACAGGGTTATTTACATCTTTGGGCGTATTTAGTGACGTCTCTGCACAGTCAGAGGGTCTGTGTCTGTGATACAATATCCACATTCAACATCTGTCTTCCCTAGTTCTGGGAACCGGGCTAATGGAAAACATTTTTGATGTGTGTATTTGTACGGAATGCCTATTATCACAAAAATATTTGTTTTCCATAATAGCTTGTTTGAATAACAATTAACAAACACGCAACAATATCAACATGAACATAGTATAATGGGTGTCTCTCCTGAGAGTCGTTAGGCACATTTTCTCTTGTGTTTCGGCAGATATTTGCTATTTAGTTTTTGCAGCGTGTAACTGGTGTAAGTCCAAACCAACACTTCACATTACGTTTACATGAGACGACAAGCGTCGACGGAATGCGTCGATTTTTTTCCCTTTTCAAAAGGAAGTCGAATGAGCACGTAACATCCAGATTTGAAAATCATGTTGTTTGAAACGAGACGCAAACTGACGCTTTCCATTAACACTGGGCGTCACATGAACGCCGTGATCGGCTTCATTATTTGGGTTGTTTGGGCTACACGTTGGAAAAACAAAATTGAAATTGCCGACACCTGAGAAAACGCGCTTGACGAACCTGTATAATATGTAAGGGATAGTTAAGGTAAAACGAGATAGATGGAAAGGAAGTACGTAAACTGTGTGAGAATGCTGGCTTTCTCGGCGAATGTCGATGACAGAATCTTCTCGGGTTGACAGCCGAGTCAATGCGTTGCTCTCCGGCAATGTTTCAACAAGTTTCTCACTTACCATCCTTAGGCAAAGTCTACGCTTGAAGATGGCAAGCAAGAAACTTGCTGAAACGTTGCTGGAGAAAAACGGATTGACTCGGTGGTCTTCCCGAGAAGGTTTTATCGTCAGGTACGTAAACTGTTGATTCTTTCGAAGTAATCCCTATAATAATTAATACATTTATTGCACAATAAAGCAATGTGGTCAATGTGCTCATGGAAAAATGTTTGCGACTCCCGACGGAGCCACGATTGTATTGAGGGGTGCATCTCTTCATCCGAAGCAAATCGACGGCAATGAATGTGTTTCCTTCACACGTCCAAAAATATGGAAATCACAAGGGGAGAGATCAGGACTGTGTGGAGTATTTGTAAAGGCTTCTCAACGAAACTTCTGTAGCTTAGTCGAAACAACCTACCAACAAAATGCACACCCACATGATGCCAGCCACGCGGGGTAGCCGCGCGGTCTAAGGCGTCTTGTCACGGTACGCGCGACTCCCCCCGTCGGAGGTTCGAGTCTTCCCTCGGGTATGGGTGTGTGTGTATGGGTGTGTGTGTGTGTGTGTGTGTGTGTGTGTGTGTGTGTGTGTGTGTGTGTGTTCTCCATAGCGTAAGTTAGTTTAAGTAGTGTGTAAGCTTAGGAACCGATGACCTCGGCAGTTTGGTCCCATAAGATCTTACCACAAATTTACAAAGTTTCTACATGTTGCCAAGGTTGTTTCGAATGTGCTGTAGAAGTTAGGCTGGAAAGCCCTTCGACAGCCTCCATTCAGTCCCGATTTTTCTATGCGATTTCCATATTTTCGGAGTCCTCAAGAAAGACACTCCTAGCTGTCGATTTGTTTCGAGCGAAGAGGCACACCTGTGTACGAACGGTTTCCGTAGGCACTCGCAAATATTTTTCCATGAACGCATTGACCGACTTGTCTCACAGTGGGCTAAATGTATTAACAGTTGTCGCAATTGCTTTTCAGATAATGAACGTTTACTTACTTCTTACCATCTGTCTCGTTTTTATTTGACTGCCCGTTGTATTTCGAGCCTTTCTCAGTAATAAGTAGGACCTTACGGAAACACTGCACTAAGAAAAACTTTTCATAAAGTTCATAAACCTTCACCTTCTCTCTCAAACAAATCTTGCTGCGGAGGAGCATAATTTCTCTGATACTAATTGGTTTTTTAACCTATTTTCTTAATAAAGTTATTGAAAACTGCTACAGAATATTGTTATTGCCCTGTACCTTCGACTTTGCGTCGTACAATATGTTTATAGCACCTTTTTTTTTGATAGCTTTCTTGTCTGTGTGTCTGTTCGGTATACATTTTGCAGTTGATTTTTGCCTAACTCCCAGATGCGGTAAGGCTTGAAAATTTAAAAATAGCTCTTTAGTAGACGACAATGCGACATTAACTCGCTTTCTTGTCTGGTGTGTGGCAGAAGGTACATAATTTACCACTGTCGTCTCCATTGACCTAGAAACTCGAAATTCTCCACACAGCTCAGAATAGGATGACAACGCACGATTAACTCGCTTTCTTTGTTGTGTGGTGGAGGTGGCTGTGTGTACCACTGCCATATCCCCGTTTCCTTGTTCAAGTCGCGACGGGTAGGAGGGAAGAACGATCGCGCGGTGAGCTCGTATGTGGGCTCGAATCTCCGTAGTTCGTATTGTCGCGGTCTCTTCACGACATATATATAGGACGAAGCAATATATTGGTTGACTCGCGTGAAGAAAAACAGAAATAAAACTGACGTTCATCAGATATCTGTTGTAATCTCACCAGAACATTTGAGGTCGATTGAAAAATTTCATACACGCAGGACTAAAACACAGAAAATAATTCCTCAGATAAACATCGGTTTTTAATATACGACGTTTCTAAATTAGGCTAAAATAAAATCGTTTCTCCATGTCCCCTAGAGATTCTCAGCCCAATATAGATAATATTTAATTTATGATACTGAATTTTTAGTAGTTACGAAAATACTTCTAAGATTTCAAACGAAAAACATACGTAGCATATAACAGATAAAACTAAGGAGGTGAACTATTTATGTATCAGTTACATACTGCACTATTTCTGTTCTAAATCTTGCAAGTACTTCCGTAGCTATTAAAAATTGTCATAAATTTTCAGGAATATCGGTATGAGGCTAGGAATCTGTATGGGGCTAGGAGAAATTACATGATACTTTTTAGTACGATAAAAAACGTGGAATATTAAAAACTAACTATCATTTATAAAATAATTTCGATCTTTTCCTGCTGCTGTTGCCGTTGCTATTTATGAGGATTCGAGATGACTAATTCAAAACGCGTTACTACAACGCTAGGTATTTGAGTTCTTTGCCTTCGCCTTTGCTGTTAATGACAGCAGCACGAAAACTGGGGTTCATACCCGTCAGAAAAATACTTTTTAACTGACTTTTTGTACATATTTTTATTGCTGAAAGTTAGAGATACTCCGTTTGAAGTTGGTGCTGTGGTCTCCTCAAAGTGATCATTGGGGTACTGGTCCTCAGTGATTCAAAGAAACCACGACAGAACGTAAATTACGTGAGCTAGTTGAGATACGTAGTTTAATAAAAACAACTAAATATACTGAGGACGTCAGTGTTTGACCATAAGTGTGACGTGGCGGCCTCCAGCATGCTGCCACAATTTCGAGGCAGAGCTTTAGTGAGAGCTGCAGACACGGCTGGTCGTTTTGCAATACTACTGCGTTTACTAAATTACCAGACAGTAGACTCTACATAGTCACTCTCCAAATAGCTGCAACGAGAAGACAATGTAAAAGACATAAGGCTCTTCTGCGTTGAGCCGAGTGTTTGACGGGAAGTACGAGTCGTCAGGGAGCACGGTAGGCATAAGCAGTCCTGAGCTCAAGCCTCCTTATACTCCACGTACGGTCGGAATATTACCCCACAGTCTATGAATAGCGTTAAAATGAACGTTAGTGGATGCTGTTATCGGCATGGAGCTGTCTATCCACAAACACATACCTTCTTCTGTATCTAAGCTTTTCTCTGGTTTGCAGATTTGCCTAACCCCTGTACTTTCACATATCATGCAATTATTTCTTACGTCTGGCAGCAGTTATTACTTTAAATGCCTGCACTATATCACTCCCACATACTATCACAATTCTATCAGATTTCTTGTTGATGTCGCTAACTTCAGGTATGCTATCCCCTGTACGATGGGCTGATCACCACACTCTTCAACCGCATAATCCCGAACCAACCAACAATCCAACTCCACATCCGGTCTGAAGGCGACATAAGCCAGTGTCAGCTTCTGGAGCCGAAACTACGTAGAGAAATACTTCCCTCCTACAAACTGTAATCGCTTTCTCTCCTATCTCATCCATAAATTAGAGCTCTTTCAACCGCCTCTCCAAGTCCTACTTCAGGGCCAGCCCCAAAAAGTCCTATATTCATCTCTCTTCACAACTGTCCCTCAAGATCCACCCACCTACACTCACCGGAACTCATTCTCCGGCAGTGTACAGACATCATTTCCGCACGGCTGTCAAAAAATTTAAGTATTTTATCTTTCATTTCTAAACTTCTTGAATACACTCTAAGAAAATTAACGACGCGGAACTGAATGGGACAGAAATCGGTAGATGTTATGCACAAGTACAGACGAACAAATTGTGATAATTCCAGAAAAATTAGATATTCGCTCGAAAGAAAGAGCTGACAAATTGAGGAAGTCGCAAACGCGTTTATCCAGCTCTGGTTCTTCTGTAACCTGTTTTCATATTACTGGATGTTCTCCTGAGGGATAACGTGCAAATTCTGTCCAATTGAGGCGTTAGATCGTCAAAATCACAAGCGGGTTGGAGAGCCCTGCTCATAATGCTCCAAACATTCTCACTTGGGGAGAGATGCGGTCATAGTGCTGGCAAGACTTGGCAAGCACGAAGACAAGCAGTAGAAACACACAATGTACAGTCGGGCATTATCTTGCTGAAATGGAAATCCAGGATGGCTTCCAATTAAGGGCAACAAAACGGGGCGCACAAAATCGTCGACTTATCGTCGATGGCAACCAAAAGCGGTTTTCCTAAGAAAAGAAATGAAACGCCAGGACATTACTCCTGGTTGTGGACTCGTATGGTGGGCGACAGTCAGACTGGAATCCAACCGCTGTTGATGGCGTCTCCAGACATGTCATAGCTTGTCATCAGGGCGCAGTTCGAAACGGGACTCATCACTTGTGACAATTCTACTCTAGTCAATGACTTTCCAGGCTGAAGACGAGTCTGGAGACGCCTCAGAGGGCGGTAGGATATTAACCTGACAGTCTCCCGCCATACGGCACAACAACCAGGAGTGATGGTCTGGAGCGCCTCTTTTTTTTCATGGCACGAACCGTTTGGCTGTCATCCGCTTTACCCTTACAGCACAGCGGCACGTCGACGATATTCTACGTCCCGTTTTGTCACCCTTCTTGGCAAGCTACCCCAGGCTTACATTTCAGCATATTAATGCCCGCCTGCACGCTGCGAGAGTTTCTACTGTTTGTCTTCGATGTTACCAAACCCTACTTTGACTAGTAAGGTTGCCAGATTTCTCTCCAATTGAGAACGTCCGAAGCATTGTGGGCTGGACCCTCCACCAAGCTCGGGATTTTTACTGTCTAACATGCCAATTGGTAGAATTTAGCACGATATCCCTGGGAAGGACACCGAACAAACACATCAAACAATGCCAGGCCGAACAACTGGTTGCATAAGGGCTAGAGGTGGACCAGCGAGTTGCTGACTTGGGGAATCTCTTCTCTTGAATGGATCCCCAGATTTTTGAAAATGTAATCTTTTATTTGTCTATGTACGTACAAAATATCACCGATTTCCGTCTCATTTGGATAATTCCTTCGTAGTACGTCGTTCGCTTTTTTATTTATTTAGAGTATTTAGAAAATAGGCCCAGAAGTTTTAAAGGTCGTTTATGCTGAAGAGTGTTCGCAAGAATGAACCACAGCAGAAAGTGGAGATTCTTAAATATAACAAACTTCGCTAAGATTCTATATCTTTATTCTTCACTCAGACATATTTATTTCCCAACGTAGTCACCCTGGTAGCGAACACATTTCTCTCAAAGAAAGACCAGTTTGTTGACACCGTGATTGTACGATGTTCGACTTTTTTCACAGAGGCACAATCTCTTCTCTATTTGCGTCACTTGATCACTATCGAAATAAATTCCTCGTAAGTGTTCTTTAAGTTTTGGAAGCAGATGAAAATCAAATGGGACCAAGTAAGGACTCTATGGCGGATGAACGTTGACGTAAACCCAAGGCGTCTGATTGTTGAATGTGTCGAAGCTCTTGTCTGTAATCAGACATTGTCATGCTAAAGGAGAGGGTGCTTCATGTGTGGACGAAATCGAATTTGAAATTCGATTACTGCACGCTGTTTCGCATGCATGACATAATTACGTTACATGCCGCTATGTTACACGCTATAATTCGGACCCTTCTAAAGGCGGAGGGATGGAAATATGTAAACATTAAGAATAAAAACGTGGAAAGTTAATAACGTTAGTTTTATTTAAAAAGCCTTTAAGAGATTTCACATAAAAATTTGGAGGCATTATTTTTGAGTATTTCCTTGTACTTCAATTAACGTAAGCACACACACACACACACACACACACACACACACACACACACACACACACACACACACACACTCGTTTTCTCGAGTATGCGAGCATAGTTCCTGAAGCTATTCGTGGCACGCGCGATATTAATGCAACAGAAGTATGCAGCACCTGACTCTCCTGAGATACGCTATGCAGGAATCCAGAGGTAAAACAGAAACAGCGCTGCGAAGGGATAGAAGAGCAGATTTATTGCTGGCAGGGACGGGAGCAGCGGGTTCTTTTCCTCTTACGACAGACCTGCAACCGTTCCTGGGTCCGCCACTCTGTCTTATATTCGACAGCAGAAAAAATGCGCTCTTCAAAATGTTGGCAGAGCGGCGGCTCAACGCATGACAATGAAGCTACTGTACGTAACTCGGAACCGAAGAGTCTCTGGACAGAAAGCCGAAGAACCACGAACGAAGTAAACTCTTGAACAACCATTAATATTCGAGACACATTACCGCAGATTATACACAAATGAGCCGAATCATTATCGCCACCTGTTTAACATCGTGTTGGCTCACGTTTGTAACATAATCAGACCAGCGATTCTGCATGGCGTGAATTCGACAAGTCTTGGCGTATTTCTGTAGGTATGTAAAACCAGATGTCTACGCAAAAGTCATGCAATATCCGGAAATTAAAGATCGGTGAATTTTGGGGTCCGGATCTGGTGCCTAATAGGATCCCAGATGTTTTCCATTAGGCTCAGATCAGACGGATTTGGCGAGCAGGGCATCAACGTGAGTCTACTACCATGTTCCTCACACCACTGCAACACCATTCTGGCCTTTTGGAAGCTTCCACCGCTATCTAGGAAGACGTTAACAATGAAGGGATGTGACTGGTTCGTAATAACCTTCACATAGTCCACAGCTGTCACTGTGCATGTCTTCTGTAGCATACAATTGCCTCCACTGGCTTGTATCTGAGGTGCGCTGCATGTTCTGAGCAGCCGTTCACCCAGATGGCGCCATACCCGGACACAATAGTCGACCCTGTCGATCAAGAAATATGATTCATGCTACCATTCTACACGTTTTCACAGATCGACGGTTGAATGACTATGACTCCATGATCACTGCAGTCATAAGTGATGATGTCGTTGGGTCGACATAGGAATATGTTAGGGTCACTTGCTGTGGAGCTCCATGTTCATGAGTGAGCGCTAAACGGTGTGCCCTGAAACACTTCTGCTTGCATCAACATTACACTCTGTCGTAAGATCTGTGACTCATCGCCTCCTATCCTGCCTTACAAATCAAGTAAGTGTCCAACCTCTGTTACTGTGATGAGGCCTGGACATCCAACATCTTGTCGGCTACTACTGTTTTCTCTATTCCTCAAGTCTAACATCTCCCACCAGAACACCGTTTGGCATGGCGAGTAGGCAATTGTATGTATGACCATCTGGTTACACAGTGTGCTTTTGGCAAGTTCCTACTAGCCTTCACTGCAGGGGAACAGGAGAGGTGGTGTTGAGTCTCTGATTGGTGGTCTTGGCACCAGTGTCGAATGAAATTTCAATCCAGTCTGCATGCTTCATGAAACGAGATCATGCTACACTGCTGATGGTGATCCGTCACTCAGATGGCGACTTTAAGGTCAGCAGACCCTCGATTCGTTCGTTCATTGGAGGATGTAAAGGAGTGACCAAATAGCGATCTCATCGCTCACACGATCTTAGCTTACAGATACTAAGGGAGGGACAACACAAACAGCACAGCCCAGTGGATTGGAAAGGAAAAGACAAAAGGAACACCAAGAAGGCAGGAAGGGTAAAGAACGGGAGGGGGAGGAGGAAGATCGACAGCAGGGGGCGCCTAAAGACACTACAAACGATGGGGCCTCAGCGCTACTGCCGACCCATCTCGATCCCTACACTATACCATGACTGTAACACAACTGGGATAAAACCAGGGAAGAAGAGACAAGAAAAGGGGAAAGAAAACGGTACAACAGACCACACAAAAAGTAGGTAAAAGGGAGGAAAACCTGAATCGTGTGGAGGCAGGGCTCAATGCATCCCAAACCAACGGCAGAGCCAACTTGTGGGACTCCAGTTTTGGAAGAAAATTCTGGTAATTAGATCTAGGAAGTCAAACCACTTTCGTGAAGAAAAATGACGGTAGATGTAACTACGCAAGAATCGCCCATTGATGGTACCCCGTGGTGCTATTCGAAGGAAGAAAGAAAGAAAGCTGGATACTGGCACCAGGTCCACAATCTCTCCCATATGTCATCGTCTTCCAACACACACACACACACACACACACACACACACACACACACACACACACACACACACACACACACCGCGCCCTCAAACGTTTGTCACCTACATTGAACTGTTACACTTAAACAACACGCAACGCCCACACTTTCCAAAGGGTAGGTGACCACACGTATGTAGTATAGGAAAAACCTTTCCATTTGAAGTCGCTGATCCTACCCGTTGGCGTGTCCCAGCCAATCAGGCCACATGACTTTACTTCGCCGACCTTCGAACCCTTTCTATAGATACGACAGTAGCATGCAAACAGCGAGCTAACTTCGCTTGATTCAAAAAGCTGTTTCTCATGTGTTGGACCATAATAATCTGCCTATCTTTTCTCTGCTTATACACGTTCCTTACTGAGTCACGTGCTTACAACGCCATGAAACGGCTTCTAATCTTGCTGTGGGTAATACAGTAATGCTTCTTCCCATCATTGTACGACCCCCTGGCAATACATATTTTAATTCATATTATTTTATAATTAGTTATGCATTACCAGCATACGTGCAAACTTATTTGGTCTTAGTTTCAAGAGGAACATGGAGTGTAGCAATACTGTGAAACTAAAATAAGCATATTCACTTTGAAATAAACAGGAAAAACATAAAAATAATGAAGCGAGGCTATAAGAAAGTTCACATCTTCGAATCCGCTGCTAGGCAACATTCGGTGTCCCACTGTGCGTTGCAATGTTCTTCGTGTTCTCCCTGGCCGGTGTCTACATCGTGGTCGGGATGTAGCTGCTCTAGCCTAATTCATGCCATATCTACGTCACACAAGTCGCTTGTCTTTCAAAACAGAGGCGGTTCTGTCCAGTTAAAGCTGCTGACTGGAGACGCCTTGAGCCCTCTGCTACAACTGCTAGCGAATTCACGCCATTGATTTTAGCCAGTAGCGTGCGCGGGATACCGATCACGTGTGTGGACGCCGGAGCGTCCTGCAGAGCAGAACACACTTGCTTCTCTCTCTCTCTCTCTCTCTCTCTCTCTCTCTCTCTCTCGTAATCCAGACCTCAGAACAGACGTCGTCTTGGAAGGCAGAGACGCTGGCTCTGCTTTCGCGACCGGCCACCAACGTAAGTTAACATGAACCACTTCCCCTTCCGTTGCCCATTTGAACTAATTATTCGACCTCCTAGACTGGCCTAAACCTGCTTACTTAACCCTAGGCGCACCCCTTTGTACTCCGTATATCGAAATATATCCTGTTCATTATACTTAATTGCCTGTCTTGTCATTTAAAGGCAGCCCTGGATGCCCACTATCAAATCCTGACCGCTCGACCTCCTGCACACTGCCGCCACGAGGCATATTTAACAGCCTTCTTCCCCCTTACCTGCCAAACTATACATTAACATCGGCTGCAGATGTCCCTCGTAAACGTCCCCTAGCTTAACAAAAGCATTCCCCAACTCTTGAGAAAAGTTTCTGCACTAACCAATATAGGCAGCTCCCACGCTTCTTTTCTCGGAAAAGTTCCCCGATCCCTCACTCAGGCTACTTTTCAAGCATTGGGCAGTCATCGTTCTCGCTGCTCCTTCATGCAGTGCTCAGATCAACACATTCCGTGACCTGGCCACAGAATCTTGGCAAACCAACTCCTTAAAAAGCCTACTGGACACTCCATCCTCAAATACAAGTTTAGCCATCTTACCGAGCCAAATAATAACTTATCCACCTTTCTGGCCACTCTCACACCGTTCTTTTACTATCAGAGACCAACATGGGTCCAGCAAGTATGTGTGGGACAATTTTAGTTGCATAAGGCACCACGTAAAGAGAACCACAGTCCCAGCTTTCTCCATAGTGTTCACTGTAAGGCAGATTAGGCAATGCTCGTCCGCAAGATGCCTGCACAGTTTCTCCAAATGGACAGTGAGTTGCACCAACGTAGCAGCATTTACGTAACAGTACCGGCCTGGCTGCTCTCTGGGGCATCACCGTACACTACATGCTTCTTCAGATCTCAGGTTAAGTTGTCCCCTAGGGGCATCTATCTGGCTCGTGGCCAGCAGTTGTCCCTTTGTGGAAGGCTCTCAAGATTCGGCCAAATTTTCCAGCCCTGTACTAAATGCAAACTAAGTATTGAGAGTTAATCTGGTTATATTTATAGAGAGATGGCTTGATCTCTGAAATTATCTGTGTCACCCATTTTGAATCCAAAGTTTGAATTCATCAAGAAAGGAAAAGTCTAACTGTCGCTTGATGAATGATTGATTAATGATCAACAGAATGAAACTACAGTGTAGCACCAGCTTCACACATTTCAGTTGGTTGTTTGGTTGGTTGGTTGGTTGGTTGGTTGTTTGGTTGGTTCGGTGAGTAAAGGGAGCAAACTACAGGGTCATCAGTCCCTGCATTTCAGTATGAAAGTCTGAATACACATCATGTCAGTCATAGTTGGGCATAGTCGATCTTTTGACAGTTCCCATTCATCTTGTAGCACACACCTTAGGGTAGACAGGTGCCTGAGAAAACTGGGACAAAGGATCCCCACAACTAGATGTCATATAGACTGCAGTTCACCCAACAGCTACAGGTGGAACGTTTCATTTGAATCCTAACTATAGACATCTATGAGAGACCTCGAACTTAGGCATCTTTGCGTTTTCACCTTCCACTTGTTTCACATTTGGGAATTCTTGTTAATGCGAAAAATTACGGATTGTTTTTTCATTTGGAATCTCGATTTATGTGAAGGTCCCCCTATAACTTACTTGGTAAGCCAGTTAAAAGTTAGAGGATGGGAATAATATACCACCTCCAACAAGACCATGGCTATTAAAGCACTGTGGTGTTCAAATCAACCTTCATATTGATTACAGCTTTACTTACATATCATTGGTGTTTAGCTCTCTCTCTTCATCCAGAGGGTGACTGTGATGGTTCTCATTATGAGTCATTTGAGACACAGAACGTGTTGGCTTTTGATAGATTTCAGTATGTGTGCAGCGGGATTGTGATCAGTTGGCTTTGCAGCCATACAAGCTTTCTCATCTTTATAGACTGTTTCTCAAAGCATTCTTACAATATCCTGGAGTGAAGGAATGGTGCATTGTTGTGCTGAAGATCAGTACAACTAAAAGATGTCGTTGGAGAACAAAAGAGTGCACATCGTTGGATACTGTTGTGTATCATTGCAAAGCTATTGCACATGGATCAACTCTTGTCCCCACCTATCCTGTAGGAAAGCGAAATGTATCATCTGATGTGGTTGCCAGTGTACTCACTCAGTGCCATTAGTGGGTGCCTCATTGTGTCACGCCTCATCAGGCCATGCAACTGTACTCATTTATAGTGTTCATAGGCGGTATTGCAGCATCCATACTAATTTCTGTGACCTGTGGATTGTAGTGACCATATGAACATGCGAGATTGTGGATTCCATACCCCATATTGAGTGGGCAGGTTTGGATGATGTGGTGGCTCATCAGCTCTTGCTGCTCTATGGTTACTTATTGAACAATCTGCTACAGTATGAGCCTTCTATCCACTGTTCCAGACTGAAACATCAAGCGTCTAGTCTTACCATCAAAGAGCTTTATGCCAAGGGTAGTCAACTCTGTCATCAGCGATTTTCACCGAATCATGGTACTGACAGTACACCAGTGACATTCTGGCTCTTGAAAGGCGCAGGAAATTATCCCTTGTATCGGGCATGTACGATTAGCACGTATTCAGATACGCTGGTTCCACATATCGTGACGACATGTTCATCACGTGTCAGCGAGAAACAGTTCCTGTAGTAACAGACGCGGTCAGTGACATGGAGCTGTACCGGCTGCTGGTTTCCACCATTGGTGCCGCGGCAGTCTACGGTCTGTCTACCGAAGGAGCTCTCTGGTAAGAGGCCACGCCTCCCAGACATCACGTCATGTTACATCGAGGGACACGTTGGCCACCGACGACTATGACTGTCCATCTCGGCGTAGACGACCCATTCTCTTGTGTAAACGCTTGATAGAGTGTTTACTGTCCTGGCTACTCTCTGTTAACGACCTTTACTCTGACTACTACTTCTTAGTGCCTTTGTCCCGCAGTTTTAGCAGGGTTGGCATGGTTACGGTCGGATTTGGCATGTTTAATGGAAGGGGTGGCCAGATGCCCTTCCTGTCGCCACTCCATACCCCCCAGGATTGAATCAGTGTACCCCAGCTGTCTGCGTCTAGTGTAAACTAAGAAAGAGTGCGAACGTGTTGCAAATGTCTGTGAGGCGGGACGTGGCGACCAGCCCAGTATTCACTTAGTGGGATGCATAAAACCGCCTAAAAATCACATCCAGGCTGGCCGGCACACCCGGGTGGATTTGATCCGGGGCTGCCTGACCTACCTGAGTCCAGTGCATTAGTGCATTAGTGCTCTTGGCTAACCTGGCAGTTGACTTTTTCTCAGACTACTATTTGACTTCAGTTTTGGCCAGTTATCTTCTGCTTTTGTGTGTGTGTGTGTGTGTGTGTGTGTGTGTGTGTGTGTGTGTGTGTGTGTGTGTGACATTGAACTTAACTTAAGGTTATATCTTTTAATGAGGATATTTTAACAACAATTTAAGTTTTTTAATTCGGTCGATAATTAAATGAAACTCTGAAATACAAATTTTTCTTGCCCCTGGAAGTAGTTAGATAGGCAACCTGCACTTGATATGGGTGACCATTGTTCGCCATTTAGTGATATAGAAAGTTCATCTCTGTACATCTTCCATGGTACACTTAAATTAATTATGGACAATCGTCAGCTGTATTAATTGAAAGCCGACAATAAAAATGTGTGCCAAGACGGGGCTCGAACCTTGATTTCCCGCTCGTTGCGAACGGTTGCTTTACAATTAGGTTATCCGAGCACGCCTTATGGCCGGCTCCAAATTTCCGTATGTCGTCAACCATTTGTTCACAACCTGCACTCCTACATTCATTATATGGATTCCGTACAGGGGAGACGTTTTAAGTGGAAGTATGAGTAGCTTGCCTGGGCACACATATCCGAGGAAATATTATCTAGTATTCGTGAACAACATAGGCAGTGCAGTGTTGTATACTTCTATTTTTCTGAACGCAGCACACGTTAAGTTAAAGAAAAAACACGTCGAGCAGAACTTAACTTCGAAGATTTTACCTCTGGATGGAGCTTTTGCGATGTGATACTACAATTGTTTAAAAAATTTTCTCGAGTTCACGTTTAAAAGAACCGCAGGTCAGAAATTGGGCGAGTAATTCGTTTAAAGAGAACGCTTTAAAGAACATAGTCTTGAGTAGAATATGGAAACGAAGGTAAAGGACGTTCGTTGAATGATGTTTTTATGAGAAATTTGCTAGATTGTCGTGGCTGACGATTACGTAATGCCTGTTATTTCTCGTCTCCGGTTCATCGCTAATGGCAGTGGCGGGTATGTCTTTTAGAAATACAGCCATAAATATGGCACAATGGCAGAAAAATTATTAAGGAAACCTCGAGATGAAAGCCAGCGGGCAGTAAGCCGATTTTCTAACATTACCGTAAAGCCCCAAATCAACAAGAATTCCTCGGAAACTTCGTGCGAATTTCAATAATTAGTCACTTACAGCAAAGATAAATTACGAAAATTTGTAGTTAGTTAAAAAGCAGTCATGTTGTGCATAATACAGCAAGTGGATAACCGTGATCCACAATATAGAGATGTGTTAGACATAAAGTTCACTACATACGACTTTCCTTGAAAATTCAGCAGTGAAAAACATATCCTGCCGATGGATATCGCACTATTTGATCGAAGCTCAGAAATAGGTACTTGTCAATTGTTGTTAGGAAATGCTCAAAAATTCGAACGAGTTGATGCACAGACCGTGTACAATGCTTGACAAAAAGGTGAAATACGCAGAGTGGTAGGGGGAAACGATATAAAACTACATAGGTTTGGGAGAGTATATGATGTTATGTAAGTGATCATAAAATCTAGTCAAATTTACAGACAGCTTAGCAGTATACAGAGCTGACATAGGTCAGGGTGTACTTCCTAATATCGTGCCGTTCCTCCTTTTTCCCGGCGTGGTGCGGCAACTGTACGTGGCATAGACTCAACAAGTCGTCGATGATGTACATGTACGAAGAAACATTGAAATCCAACTATGTCTTCCGGAAGAATCAGGTTTCTTGTCAGGTAGTGTATAGGATCGTAGCAGAAGATGAAATGTAGTATATTCGTAATCACCTGATTAAGTATCCCAAATTGAACCGAAACCATCGTAAGTGAGTAGTTGGCAAAGAACACCACAGACGTGGAGATCACAGAACACAATCTACACTTGAAATCAAGAAAATTAGCTGTAAAAATCGCATCTTTCTTGGTCAGAATGACACCGGCCAGAAAAATGACTGGTGGAGAGTAACGTCGCCTTGCTCGTATAACCCATATTTATCGCCTGACGACTTCTTTACGTTTCATCAATAGTCAGTGTCGTTGGGACGAATGTATCCTACGATAGGTTATCAGATAGTCATTGGGATTTTGCTGCTGGTTATTGTTGTATACCACTTTCCCACTGGTAAAGCAAATCCTGCGAAATGTTTGCAGATTTCTTATACGAGTAATTACAGACAGAACCTGGCGGCTGCGTTGACCGCAAGTTTCGTTGTTAAGCATCTTCTCGCTACATGTCTGACGATATAAAAGATGTCACTGACAGATTTCATTGCCCTAGTAGCAACCAGGAAAGATGTGACAATTCATTCTCGTACCCACAAAACCTGTCCTGGGCGATCCGAGTTGTTAACTGAAGCTCTGTCGGCTTTGAACACAGGATCACCACTGCACAACAAACACTGTAACATGGGATGGACCTGATCAGAAGAAATAGTCACGTAATCCTTGAAGTAATGCGACTTCGCAGATTAACTGTGGAGCGAATATAAAACTACGATATGGCTGCCTAAAATCGTCAACGAAGTCTTGCTTTGTTTCATTGATGGGACGTAATGTCAGCCACATGCTGAAAACAGTGTGAAACAAGACTCATCCGACGAAATAATTTTTTTCCATTCCTGCATAGGTTTTAAGGCTTCAGCACTAGATTTTCCAAATTGGGCATTTGCGTCACTAATGAGTGGTTTTTGAATTCCAACTCACTTTCCAAGGAATTGCATATAGAACTCCGTTGTTTCGTTGTTGGTTTGGTGCTGACAGGGTACGCGGGTGCAACATTCAGTTCTGCGGTGACTTAAGCCGCTGTCGTCCCCTTTTTTTTCGTCACAACCGTCTTCAATGGTCATCTTTAACCATCACTCATAACACTCTCGTCCGCGTTGCGACTGAACGGATGATGTTTTTCCCTTTCTTTGAATGCAATATGAATCTTCGATACGGTGTATCTTGAAACACCAATCACTTCGGCCCCCTTGGTTACGAACGCGGTACCCATACGAGCACCAACAATCTGTCCACGTTCGAATTTACTTAGCTTCGACATAATGCTCGCAAAACTACACACACTACTGGTCTGACACTTGCAACGGGTTCACGACATTGCATAGGCACTTTCCGTGGTCAAACAGAACGTCGCAACCTGCAGACTTGGCTAGAGTCTGTTTTTATATTCAATCACCCATTTCTAGCGGTGTTTCCACATTTTTGTCCCACCCCTGTAGATCCAACGTGAAAGCTTCAGTGGAATACATACATAAGTATTCATGAATAGTTTCAGGGATTCGTGAACAGACTGCGTGGAAACGGTGTAATGATAAATATCAGTGAATAGAGCATCTCTCAAAGTTTGATTCGCAGTACGCGTTATGATGTACATGCATTATAGGGCAAGGGAATCAGAACATGTAAACAATTCATCTCCGTGCTGTCGCATTCAATTTTTCGCACCTGTAGGTAGGCAACCAAATAAACATATTTTCAACGCAGCTGTTGTCTCGCCTTCCGGGAACATATTCGTCAGTGAATTGCACCCACATATTTCCCGCTTGCCGTGTCACAAATATATTGAACACCTCTACTGTTGTGTAAGGCCCTGCAGAAGTACTCCATCCACTGATGTGCCTGTGTTTTGTGTGTATCTTGCAGTTCCCTATACATCCCACCTCTCCTAATGTTGGCCAACGAAAGGGAGGGAAATATTTTTTCACTAGCTGACCAACGTGCCATAGACCGGGTATTCATTTGGCCAATTTTCTGTTAGAAACAGAAACAAAAACAAACCGTGTGTGTCATGTAATATCGAAAAAAATTAATTTCCGTGTATTTGTGAAAACACCTTTGCAATTATGAAACAACCGTACAAATAAATATCCATAATGTACAAATTTATAACTACAGCTGCTTCTAATGTCTACAACGCGGTTTTGTAAACGCCTCAACGCCTCCTCATCGCTCTATAGACGACTATTGTTTTCAGCTATACTTCCGCTTCGCAGTTGAAAGCTGTCAAAAGAGCAGCCAGCGGTGAGGGATTTCTTTAATTTGACTCGGCTGTAGAAATGGTTCAAATGGCTCTGAGCACTATGGGACTTAACATCTGAGGTCATCAGTACCCTAGAACTTAGAACTACTTAAACCTAAATAACCTAAGGACATCAAACACATCCATGCCTGAGGCAGGATTCGAACCTGCGACCGTAGCGGTCGCGCGGTTCCAGACTGTAGCGCCTTTAACCGCTTGGCCATCACGGCCGGCGACTCGGCTGTAGGAGTGTCTTAGAAGTAAAGAATAAATATTAAAACTTCATGCATCAAGCGGCATTTTTTCAAGTATCTCATTGTTAATGATGTCATATCTCAGGAAGTACATCTCTTAAAATGGTGTATTTGTATAGGTACATTCAGTGGCATTTGTGGAGATAGTCTGAGAAATATGCTGTGAACAGAGTTAGTAGCCAAGAAGTAATAAATTTAAACGTCACGTATGATGCAGCAGTTGTCACATAGCTCAGTGTTTATGACGTCAAATCTCCTGAGCTATGGGTTACACAATGTTATAATTTTCTAGGCACATTCAGCGTCATAAGTGAATATCCTTTGCGAATTGCGTTGCGAACACAGTTAGTAGCGAAGGAGCAATATATTTAAATGTCAAGCACAGTGCAGCAGTTTTTCCACGTATCTCAGTGGTTATGACGTCATATCTCTTGAACTATGATAGGTACGTGGTTCATACACCAACAGGGATTTTAGCTTAACAATAAGGATGTGCGTACGAAGTTTGGTTGAAATCGGTCATGTGGTTTAGGAGGAGATGTTAAACACGAGTACATTTTCGTAGTGTGAATGGTTTTTGTTACGTCTGACAACGACATTCATACATCAATGTCTTTCACTCCGTAAAAGAAGTGGTGAGGAAAGGTCTACGTCAACAAAAAATGAGCTCACGGCGATTTTCATCATCACAGGAAGGTGCTGAGTCCTTTCAAAACCATGGTTTTGAGATACCAGCATCTGAATCGGAAAAGTAAAAGTCTGAAAAATAAAGCAATATTTTACTTTTATTCTTCTTGTTAAAATGTAAGAGTAAGCTGTCATGTGTGTCTACACAGCACTCGTCATCGTGGTAGTCGTCGTCGTCGTCGTCGTCGTCGTCGTCGTCGTCGTCGTCGTCGTCGTCGTCGTCGTCGTCACTACCACCACCACCACCACCACCATCACCACCACCACTACCACCATCATTAAGCTGACTGTTAGAGTAGCAAGGCTTTTCAGTTTATCAACCAGAATGAAAGCTTTAGCGTGCGAGGTGATGCGAGTAGAAGCACTCAGCGAACCCCGGTGCGCCTGCCGCGGCTACACGCCCGCACAGCACAGCGCCGCCAGACTTAAGACACTGCGCTATCCGTCAGGGGGCCTTATCGGGGCCACGCAGCGTCCCCTTGCTTGCAGCCCACATGGGTCTTGTCAGCCGCTGCAGCCGCAAAGTCAAGTTGATAACTAAAGCTGCCACATTCGGTGTTAAAATATGAGTATCATGCGTGGCGTGTACAAAACGTGCCTCCTCACTTCTATAAGGAGGTTGCTTGTGTAGGAAGTGTAGGAAAGAGGAGAGAGGTAAACTTTGCATGTGCAAAAAGTTAGAGCGATTGTTTAAACCTTGAGTGTATGCATTTCTAGACTCACAAAAACGCATGGAAGGGGTCCTTCCTCCCGCGGAACAAGTAGAAAATACTACGGGGTGGCCCACAGGAAACATGTTTTCAGTTCACCATCTTGTCAAGGTACAACTGTACTCGAGCCATCTCCCACATGTAGTTGGATCAAAATTTATTAGTTGACTGTGGTTTCCTTAATGATGAAGCTTATAGATATAGTGTACATAGAAGTTTCAGTAAATTAAACTATTTTTTTTAAATGATCGAGATCACTGTCAGTTATAAAACAACAGTTATTACACCATACTACAAACGATGACACTGCGTTTAATCTCAATTACGGGAATAAACGTGCTGAAGAGAATGACAGAGCCCAAAAACTCGTTGTTTTTAGTTACTTGCATAGAAGTCAAACAATTATGTGCTAATTCTTTCTTCTTATAAAGGAATCCTGTACATAAGAGTCGATGTCTTTCATGAAATTTCCTACACAAACCTTCTATGGTGAAATCAAAAATTAATTAGCCATTGTTAGTATTCGTTGTAGGAATACTGGCGACAGAGTTCTTATTATATAATAAAATGATACATTCATATTGTGGTAGACACTATCTCACATTTACTACACAAATTTCGACATTATATTCTAAAATTACTGCCTGAGAAATATGATATTCGGCTAGAAGCTTGCCATATTTTTACCACAGTGAGATGTGATTCAAATGTGTACTGTTTTTATATTTTACAAGGAATATTTTTGCGAAAAATATATTCAAAATGATTTCATCAAAATTTAGATGACAGTTTCTTTTAAACTGCACTCAAGCAATTTGCAAATACCTATCTTCGACGCCAAAAGTTATTTTCATTATTAATTAGGAGGGAATTTTAGAATAAAATTTATCATACGTGGACATTTTTCTTCTAATTGTGCACATGATCAGATTAACCAACATGTACACTTGTTTTTCATTTTACATTTCATGTTTTCCAACCGAAGATATTTCACATAATAGCTGAACTTCATGACCAGTTTAAGTAAAACAAATATCTAGTTTCATTTCCTCAAAGTTAATAAATGATAGGGAAAAACAGAAATAGCAGATAGATGGGAAACGTGGTGATATCATTTTTAGTAGCATTTCCTTACATAATGTGAAGTTAAAATCAGGATGACAGGACAAATTTTTTATTTTTTTCTAGTGGCTCATTAAGCGTGCTCTGTAACATAACGATTAGAGGGCTATGATAAAGTAAAGGTGGATATTCAAATAACTTACGGGTTTGCTGTCGGGTGACGTCGTCGAACACCGCCGATATTTCGACAGGAGCACACCCTGCCATTCTCAAGGCACAAATGCAAGGAAGAAAAAATGTGCAAGCAAATTTAATACCTCAGCTCACAGAGGAGAAACAAGGAAGACACCACACACAGAACAAGTGTAAACACAGCGAAAGATAACCAACATCAGAAATATCGATAGTTACTATTAATCAACAGGTGAGGTAGAACTAATTCTGTCCCTCTGTTTTTTGATGAGAGACAGAGCCGGATTCCAAGCAGCATTTAAACAAAATCCACCATCTCTGTTAATAAGGTTGTTTGATAGTCTGATTTCAACAGCTTCCTTAATAACACAATCCCAATAGCTGGACGTGCAAGACAGAATCTCCGTGTTGTTGTATTCCATAGGATGACCAGTGTCAAGGCACTGTTCTGCAATAGCGGATTTGCTCGGCTGTTGTAAGCGTGTGTGACGCTTATGTTCAGTACACCGGTCTTCCACAGTCCTTATTGTCTGACCAATATATGAAATGCCACAACTGCAAGGAATACGATAAACCCCAGCCTTACGCAAACCAAGATCTTCTTTCACGGACGCCAACAGGGCCTTAGTCTTAGGTGGTCGAAAAACACATTTGACATATTTCCGCAAAATACAGCCAATCCTGTTGGAAATGCTTCCTGCGTAAGGCAAAAAGGCCGTAGACTTAGGTGCCACTTAGTTGCTATCGTCACTCACCCTTTCCACAGAAGACTGATAGCGTAACGCACGTTTGATCTGCCTCTTGCTGTAACCATTCTGACGAAAGGTGACTTCGAGATGTGCTAGCTCAGTTGCCAAACTTTAAGGGTCTGAGATAACGTGGGCCCTGTGAACCAAGGTGCGAAGTACTCCTTCATGCTGAGCTTTTGTTGTTTGGCCTCATGATAGTGAGAATTAAAAAACCGGTTTTTGGAACATCTGAATTCAATCCGACCGAATATTCAGTTCACTATCGTGATGGAAAAGAATGGATGCCTTCCCTTCCTTGATGTGTTGGTCAAAAGGAAGTTTGATGGTACGTTGGGACATTCTGTTTATAGGAAGCCCACCCACACTTACTTTTATCTGCGAGCTGATGTTGTCACCATTCAGCTCAGCGTGAAGGAGTATTTCGCACCTTGGTTCACAGGGCCCACATTATCTCAGACCCTTCAAGTTTGACAGCTGAGCCAGCACATCTCGAAGTCACCTTTCGTCAGAATGGTTATAGCGAGAGGCAGATCAAATGTGCGTTGCGCCATCAGCCCTGTTGGCGTCGGTAAAAGATAGTCTTGGGTTGCGTAAGGCTGAGGTCTATCGTATTCCTTGCAGTTGTGGCATATCATATATTGGTCAGACAATAAGGACTGTGGAAGACCGGTGTACTGAACATAAGCGTCACACACGCTTAAGACAGCCGAGCAAATCCGCTATTGCAGAACAGTGCCTTGACAATGGTCATCCTATGTAATACAACAACACGGAGATTCTGGCTTGCACGTCCAGCTATTGGGATTGTGTTATTAAGGAAGCTGTTGAAATCAGACTATCAAGCAACCTTATTAACAGAGATGGTGGATTTTGTTTAAATGCTGCTTGGAATTCGGCTCTGTCTCTCATCAAAAAACAGAGGGACAGAATTAGTTCCTCACCTGTTGATTAATAGTAACAATCGATATTTCTGATGTTGGTTATCTTTCGCTGTGTTGACACTTGTTCTGTGTGTGGTGTCTTCTTTGTTTCTCCTCTGTGAGCTGAGGTATTAAATTTGCTTGCACATTTTTTCTTCCTTGCATTTGTGCCTTGAGAATGGCAGGGTGTGCTCCTGTCGAAATATCGGCGGTGTTCGACGACGTCACCTGGCAGCAAACCCGTAAGTTATTTGAACATTCGATTCGCCGGGAAAAGTTAAGGTCTCATAAAGGTGGATAATTTTTTAGCTATAAATAGCTTGCCTCTAATTTAAGTTTTATAAATAATATTTAACTTTTATATACATCTGGTTTATGTCGTTATTTACCAAATAACGATGTTTTCCTGTTCCCTCTAAGAAGTGTGATGGTTTATGTGATGTAACACGAATGAAAAGGAGCCGGTGATCACTCGAGATATTTTGACTGTAAAATTTATATTTTCGTTCATATTTTCAGTCGGAAACCTCCGCAATGATATGAGTGCTATATTGAGATAGTGATTACTTCGGTCTTCTTCCACTTGGAGGTGACACAAGTTACTATAAAGTCATAACACGACAAATCAGTGTCGTATTAAACCACATAAATCCATCAGATTGCGGAGTTCTAAACCTATGAAACTCGTCGAGATATTAAATAAATTGTTACTGTAACAGTGAAACGTTTTGTTTCATTCGAACTAGGGAACGTGCAAATATGAAGTCGAATATCACATTATTATTATTATCTTTCACTTTCTCAGACGTTAAGTCCGGTTAAAAATGGAGTGACACGGACCTTGATCAAGCGTCACTTCCTTTTAACTGTACGGTATGTGTTATATTGCATTTAGGAACTTTCGGGTAATTGAACATGTATCAATAATTACGGATTTCTGTAGTTGTATATATATGTTTGGATGTAGCTGTATTGCATTGATGTACTGGTGGATATTGTGTGGTATGACTCCTGTAGTTGATAGTATAATTGGTATGATGTCAACTTTATCCTGATGCCACATGTCTTTGACTTCCTCAGCCAGTTTTCTTTTGTATATTTGTTGTATTGGGTATGGATATTTCGATTAGTTGTGTTAATTTCTTCTTTTTATTGGTGAGTATGATGTCAGGTTTGTTATGTGGCGTTGTTTTATCTGTTATAATGGTTCTGTTCCAGTATAATTTGTATTCATCATTCTCCAGTACATTTTGTGGTGTATACTTGTATGTAGGAACGTGTTGTTTTAAAAGTTTATGTTGTAAGGCAACCTGTTGATGTATTATTTTTGCGACATTGTCATGTCTTCTGGGGTATTCTGTATTTGCTAGTATTGTACATCCGCTTGTGATGTCATCTACTGTTTCTATTTGTTGTTTACAAAGTCTGCATTTATCCGTTGTGGTATTGGGATCTTTAATAATATGCTTGCTGTAATACCTGGTGTTTATTGTTTGATCCTGTATTGCAATCATGAATCCTTCTGTCTCACTGTATATATTGCCCTTTCTTAGCCATGTGTTGGATGCGTCTTGATCGATGTGTGGCTGTGTTAGATGATACGGGTGCTTGCCATGAAGTGTTTTCTTTTTCCAATTTACTTTCTTCGTATCTGTTGATGTTATGTGATCTAAAGGGTTGTAGAAGTGGATATGAAATTGCAGTGGTGTAGCCGATGTATTTATATGAGTGATTGCCTTGTGTATTTTGCTAGTTTCTGCTCGTTCTAGAAAGAATTTTCTTAAATTGTCTACCTGTCCGTAATGTAGGTTTTTTATGTCGATAAATCCCCTTCCTCCTTCCTTTCTGCTTAATGTGAATCTTTCTGTTGCTGAATGTGTGTGATGTATTCTATATTTGTGGCATTGTGATCGTGTAAGTGTATTGAGTGCTTCTAGGTCTGTGTTACTCCATTTCACTACTCCAAATGAGTAGGTCAATATTGGTATGGCATAAGTATTTATAGCTTTTGTCTTGTTTCTTGCTGTCAATTCTGTTTTCAGTATTTTTGTTAGTCTTTGTCTATATTTTTCTTTTAGTTCTTCTTTGATATTTGTATTATCTATTCCTATTTTTTGTCTGTATCCTAGATATTTATAGGCATCCGTTTTTTCCATCGCTTCTATGCAGTCGCTGTGGTTATCCAATATGTAATCTTCTTGTTTAGTGTGTTTTCCCTTGACTATGCCATTTTTCTTACATTTGTCTGTTCCAAAAGCCATACTTATATCATTGCTGAATCCTTCTGTTATCTTTAGTAGTTGGTTGAGTTATTGATTTGTTGCTGCCAGTAGTTTTAGATCATCCATGTATAGCAAATGTGTGATTTTGTGTGGGTATGTTCCAGTAATATTGTATCCATAATTTGTATTATTTAGCATGTTGGATAGTGGGTTCAGAGCAAGGCAGAACCAGAAAGGACTTAATGAGTCTCCTTGGTATATTCCACGCTTAATCTGTATTGGCTGTGATGTGATATTATTTGAATTTGTTTGGATATTAAGTGTGGTTTTCCAATTTTTCATTACTATGTTTAGGAACTGTATCAATTTAGGATCTACTTTGTATATTTCCAATATTTGTAGTAACCATGAGTGGGGTAAACTATCAAAAGCTTTTTGGTAATCAATGTATTATTATTATATTATTATTATTATTATTATTATTGTTATTATTATATTTAATATACTATAAACCAGTACATATGAGACTTTTAAATGTGTTATAGTAAGCTACAGTAAATGTAAACGTCAATTAAATTTCTCAGACCCCATCGAATTCCAATTCTGATTTGATCTTTGGGTACTTATCATGGTGAATATCATGCAGTATGAATGACAGATTACGTATCAAGTAGAATAAGTAAAAGAATTGTAGTCATTTTTACACCAAGCGACAGCATCTGAACAATCTTCAATGGAAATCACAGTTCACCACATTTTCCAGAGAGCGACAGGCAGTCCAAAGAAACTCTGCCTCATCTATAAAAGAATGAAATAAAAGTAAGTTCGATAATCAATTCATCAGAGCTTTCCACTGTTAAGTATAATTTAGAGCTTACTCACTTAATCGTAAACTTATTTGAGCCATGTCCTGTTAATGCACAAGCAATTATGTGCGCTTTAGAATATTATTGTTCTGTAATTTGTATGTATGCCAGTGAAAGGAAAATAGAGAGGATGATGAAATTAATTACCTATTCTTATTTTATTATTCATGGCAGAATTAAATATAAATTCGTAACATCATTGGAAATGTGCTAGATTTCTAATTTCACTTCATCGAACCGAGGTGTTTTATCATTGTTTTTAATGTAGACCAAACAATAAAATGAATATAAAATTCGCAGGATATTTTTGTAATGAAATGAAAATAACAAACAGAAAAACTGAAGACAGTTAAGAATATTAGCCCGAAAACTACACACATCCTCTCAAGAGCGCTACACTTGATACAATATCTTCGCTTAACTCAAATAGGGGAGTATGTGTGCAAAACTGTATGCGCTTGACCAGTTAACAAGGTACTGGATTGTCAAGAAAACACCACTTGCTGAGGATTTCTTTGTGCCACAGTAGCCATAAGCACATCCAGACGCTCCTGTGTGTGTAACTCCCCATATGTCTACCTGATTGCTACGATGGTCAACAAGTTTTATTCATGTATGTGTTCGAAAAGCGGCTCCTTCCTTGACGTACCCATTAAAGAAGCTATGCTTCTAATTGAACGTGGAACCTCCCATTTTAGAGAATACATCCGATAATCGTCGTTGACTAAAAACCACAAAGATGTGACTGACGTTCCTTTTCAGTAGCATGTGATGGACTGTGTGACATGAAACGCTCGCAGTCATTTCATTTTGGTATCTTTACTGCCTAAAGGTAACGTTATGGGATGGGAACGACGCGGCAAGGACGAACGAAGGTCGTGAAGTAAGAAATTAAAATCTTGCCACGGTATGAGTGAATTTCGAATTCAGGTCAGAGAAAGAAATGTTCTGACGCAGCTGGTACCTAAGTTTCTGTGCAGGAACACACGGACACTGCAACGGATGCTTTCGCCCAAAGCTTGTAATCCTGTGTGCTCAGGGGATAACATAGTTTAAGCAGCGAGGACTCCGGTGACTGGCAGTCCGCCCACTGTTTCCGTAGCGGGGCTTTTGTTACGAGAGCAGGGGCAGGCCGGCATCACTTTAAGCCCCGAGCAGGGGAAGGGGCCGTGCTAGCAATGCCCTCTACCTGCGCTGAGGACACGCTGAATAAAAAGTGACTTGTGGGTGCAGACTTGTAATAACCAGCTAATGTCACAAAGCAGAAATACATTACCGCAAATATAGTCTCAGACTGTGATAAATGCATACACAAAACTCTATGATAAATAAAGCAAATAGTTTCTTTCAGCCCCGTATCTAAATTTGGAAAAAGTGACAGTTCGATACGTAGGTTTGGACAAATATTGTCCTTTATGAAAGACACCGTTTATTTAGGTTTTCTTTAGCCAAAAGTGTTTCAACTCTCTTTGGTTTATCTTCAGTAGGATTGTTAATTCTTCAGAGTCAAAACTGTTACGATTCAGCGTCATTTAAATTTCAGCTTAAAGTTATTTATATATGTAAAGAAATGATCATTAGCCTCCACATTTTTTCATTAGTTTATATATACTGGGTGTCCCTCTCCCTACAACCTTATGTATTCCCTAAATGAAACAAAATGTGAAATATGCAGCTGGCCTGTGATGCACGTACGCCAGGGGCTCACACAATCGGCAGGAAAGCACAATCGATAAAAGTAAGCAAACGCCACTTCCAGCACATATCTGCATTTGTTTAAATTGCAAGTGTCTCGTTTTTCTACCGAACTGAAATCTAGAGGTACAATTGGTGGTAGAATTCGTTTCGCTGCTCTAAACAACATACCTTCGGAAATATTTAGATTGTAAAGGATGGAAACGGCGTCGTGTGCCATGTGCCATTAAATAAACGTAACTTTGCGTTGAAGGTGATGTCGTTTACTTTTATGGATAGTGCATTCCTGACCACTGTGTGAGCCCCTGACAGTTGTGGAATCCATGTCGATTGCATTTTTAACATTGCGTTTTATGTCTCAAATATATAAGGTTGCAGAGTTGAATGAGATACCTTGTATAGCTGATGACCATGTTACATAACCGAGGCACGAAATATTATGTGATTAAGCTGTGGCCAAGATTGATCATAGAACACTAGTTTGGAAAAAAAGTAATAACATACTTTTACACTTATCTTACACGGCAGGGACAAGTAGTTATGCGCTTGTAGCTTTACAGCTCCGTCATAAATTTAATGCATGTAGTCTGAAAAGAAAGAAATAGTTTTGTAAAATGAAGAACAAACCGTCTTCAGTCACAAGTTGCATTTATTTACTGCACTATGCATTTCGAGCCCTGGAGGCTCATCTTCAGGTGCTTTTTTGTGATTTACATCAGGTTTTTTAGTTGTTTGCCTATTGATATTACATTTTTGTGTTACAACATGGTATATTGTTGATATCTACAATAAACAACTAAAAAACCTGATGTAAATCACTAAAAAGCACCTGAAGATGAGCCTCCAGGGCTCGAAATGCATAGTGCAGTAAACAAAAGCAACTTGTGACTGAAGGCGGTTTGTTCTTCATTTTTCGAAAGTAAAACAGTCGCGGACGAAACACTGAAAAACAATGGATAAAATTAAGAAATAGTTTTACATCACTTTCAGACCGAAAGTCGTGTTACATAGCATGTTACTTAAAATTTTTGATCCTGTAATCTTGTTTCCCCCATACTTGCGGTGTGTTAAGATACTTATTTTTCTCCCACAATACACAAGGATTCAATTGGCATAAAGCGCGTTCTTGTGATAGTATAAATTTTATCTGTTTCGTTGTGTGTTTCTTTGAGGAAAGGACCGCAAATTTCGAAGTGTTGCTGGCATTCGGGATATAACATGCACGCGCGCCTGTCGTGTGTGTGTGTGTGTGTGTGTGTGTGTGTGTGTGTGTGTGTGTGTGTGTGTGTGTGTGTGTGTGTGTGTGTGAGTGGCGGTTATTTACTCAGTTCTTCTGTTATTAAAATATTGTTTGATTGCAGGGTATGTGAACTATTCCTTTTCTTTCCTTGGGCCATTGATTTCTGTATGCTGTAATTCACTTCTATTCTTGGTGCAAGCTAGTGCTAGTTGTAAGAATTCTCAAAGTCTTTCGCAGCACGCACGGAAAGAAAGAAAAGCATCAACATCTAAAAGACGAGAACATTTTGGTGTGTGGTTGTATTTTTTGAATAAAAATTCATTAATTTTTCAATCCGTTTTCTTTTAAGGTCAAGCATATGAAATGAACGAGTGAATAGATTTAATTTCTTAAATGAAATTCTAGATAGGTTCTAAACCCACACCCACGGCTGTCATTTGAACGATCTCTCGAAAAAATTTCCTGCCATAAATTCCTACAGATTTCGTAAAATGTGGAAGTACACAGTGTCACAGCTAACGAATTGGTTGCATATCTGAAAATTTCTGTCTTCAGTTTTCTAATTTTCCTCATTGTTAAACCACCTTTCTTGTCATGTGCATTTTTCTGCAAAAGATAACTTTCATACTCGAACCCAGACTACTTCTATGTTGGTTTTTTACATGCAGTTTGACCTGTAGACCTCAGTGACGCTCGTGAGTTGCTGGTTTACTCTTCGTAAGGCAATCAGTTAGGAGATGTAGGAGATGCCGTTTTAAGTTCCAGGAAAACCCTGCCTACGAATCTTTTTCGGCAGATAAAATAAAACTCAGGTGCATTGATGCACAACACCAGCTTCATCTCTATGCTTTGGCAAATATTTTCTTGTGGCATGAGTAACTCTCGTCTTATTCGCAGTTTCCAGTCTAATTTATAAAACTGAATGTCTGTCTGACTGTGTGTTTGTTCGTCTTGTATGCGTTGTTGTGCCGTTAATCCGATTACGATGAATTTTGGTGAGTTGTTTTGTGCTCGCCTACGAAGAATTCTTCGGGGATAAGAACTTGCCACCCATAGGGATGGGAGTGAAAAGAGGATGACGTAGAGGGTTGTGTCAGGAATGTCTGCAACAATCTCAGTCAAATTTTGTACGTACGCTTCTCATCGTTTGTATGAAAATATTGCGGTTGCAATATACGCCAACAACACCTAGGATGTTGGTGAGGGTGGGGATGAGAAGTATTGACGTATAAAAATGTTCAATACCGACCAATATCATCATCTAATCCCCGGTCCTCGGCGTGGCTAGGCACATTGGTGATAGTCATCATGATGTTTCACACCTGGAATTCGGAAAAAGGCCAGAGGGATGCTAAGACAGTGACATATCAGCAAATCTCTACAACGCCTGAAAGAATTTCTACCAAAACTAGCACCCGTATCACTTAGTATGTGACAGATTTTTTTGTGACTGTAAGGCACCGCGATCGCACCTATAGCTGACAATTCGCGGTGGAAACGGGGGCCCAAAATGTATAACTCGGGAATAACTGGAGAAATGTCAACCAATTTGGTCTGCAATTATAGATCGTAACTCTTGGTCTAGTAATTTGCATCGTATATGGAATTTTAACATTGTATAATTGATAAATTAACAATATATTGCAAATAAGTTTAATATACTGCACTAAAATGTGTAGAAATTGAAATATTTGCACCTGCTTTATAAAGAGAAATTGCGTCTCTAGCAAGAATAAAAACAGTATAAGATGACGGAAACTTTTAATGATGGACTGCAGTGCCCATTTCTTCGTGTCATCAGTCATTAGAATGAAGTATCCACCAAAAATCGTCATATGTTCTTAGATACACGATCATCTAAGTGCTACACTCTCCTCTCATTCCTGTCGGATTTGTAAACTACAGTCGTTGACAATACGTGACATCTTCATCTGACCTCATCGGTTGGAATCATTTTACGACCACAGTTCTTAAGACCTGTAACGATGGTGCATCATTCACACAGTTGCAACAGCATCGAAATGCCATAGTCGGTGTGTTTCACTCCCTAATTTTTACGAGTTCTGGAAAAGAACTGTATCACTCAATTTGTCTCATACAGATCTACTATTTCAGTCCTGTCATTCCTTCCTGGAAAAGAACAGAACCTACGAGGAAACCACTTACCATACCTCACCACACGCTGATACTGCATTAAAGTAGAAATTGATTGCCATGTGGACGGGACTGCGACTATTGATAGAAGTGCATGCTGAATAGTAATGCTTCCGAAGTCTCAATGTGAAAACTAATAAAGCTTTTTAAATAAATCAAAAGTTGATAACATTCTACATCTTCATTCTTCATGTCTGTATATTTATTCCTCAATATAGTCATCCCCCCCCCCCCCCCCCCCCTGGCCGAAGAACACATTTCTCCTAAGAAGGACCAATTTGTTGATACTATCACTGTAGAATGTATACCTCTGCTTGCACTGCTTTCCTCTATCAAAGTGAATTCCTCGAAGGTGTTCTTAAAGTTCTGGAAACAGATGAAAATCGGATGGGGCAGAGTCGGGACTGTGTGAAGGATAATAGACAACAGTGAACCGAAGGAGTCGGATAGTTGAGCATGTTGCAGCGCTCGTGTGTAGTCTGACATCGTTATGCTGAAGGAGTGGATGCTCCCTGCGTAGAAGAACCCTTCGAATTTGAAACTCGATTACAGCACGTTGTCTCTAGTGGTAGACGTGAAGAACACGATATCGAATGTTAATACCTTGTATTTTACATACAGATCCTTAAGAGTTTTCACATAAACACGAACGCATTACTTTTCAACACTCCCTCATAGTTTTTGACATTACCTTCACATTTTGCTGTGCAATAATAGGTTGCTTTTCTTCTTATTTCTTGGGTGCTTTTGAGGAAAATACATTGCTTGATAACTCAGGAAGAAGGCATTACTTTTCTCGTTAGAAACTGGCGGGGCATATTGTTCATCCAGTAATATGACTTGACCGCAGAAGGTCAGTCACAAAAGCTAGAGAAGGGACGTGGATGGGTTCCCAGGACACTGCTGTTTGCGGATCAGCTGCGGTAAGTCGCTGCTCTGCGCTTTGCCACCAAATGAGTTTTTTGCCTTTGAAGTCAGTGTGCCGCTGAACCGCAGCAGCTCCCTAGTGTATCAGTCAGTGTAACGAATTCACCTCGTTGTACGCAAATCTAAAAATGGGCTGCGGCGGCTCCACCCGGCCACCATGAGAAAATCGTAATTCCAGACAAAGACGAGAGCCGTACACAACAACTGGTGACACTGCAAAGTGGCTTGTTTTTAAAACTGCAATGTAAGCCTAGCAGGCGTTCCCTACAAAATAATGAGATGGGAAACTTCTCGACAGCTAAATGAGACAAACATCACAATCATTTTTACTCCGATAAATTTATTGATGAAACAAGCGACAAACAATGGGAAGATTAACATAAGAATATCTTCGCATATCTGCTATAGGGGTCAGGGGGAAGGATGGTAATAACTGCACAATGAATTAACTGTAATGGAAAATGTCCAGTGATTGTTGTGATGTTAATCGAAAACAGACAGCACTAGAGAAAGCAAATCGTCACAGCTGAGATGGAATTGAAACCGGCTGGTTCATTAGTGCTAAAATACAAGTCTTCAGAGTGAAGCTTGAGGAGACGGAATTACTATAAAACGACTTTAACGTTCCTACACATCGTCTCACAGTTGCGGTTCTATCTCACCGTGGCGGAGTTTCAGAAAATCGAGTAATTTCTGAACGAAAGTTATTTAAAAGGCAACCTCACACTACCGCATTTTTAATCTGTCACTTATTTGACTGGCTTGGCTCTGGATCTTCTCAGTGCCAATGAATAAAAATGCACGTTAAAAAGAATAGTTTTTCTCTACTGGTTAACCACTAACATTCATCCTGCCATCTCCCGCATAAAAGAAGTCATTTCTCTCTCTGTCTGTGTGTGTGTGTGTGTGTGTGTGTGTGTGTGTGTGAGAGAGAGAGAGAGAGAGAGAGAGAGAGAGAGAGAGAGAGAGAGAGAGAGAGAGAGAGACACCAATGAGGCAGTCTTTGCTGCCGCATCACGTTTCTCTCTCTAACCTTAGTTTATTTTCTTTCGCCAATGCTGGTGGTTCTTACATCGCGCAGATATTTGTTATTGCAGAGTCAATACATTCAGTAGTTTGTCGCATTTTCAAACGCCCAAAACTGGGGATCCTAGTCCATCTACGAAATGTCTGTCTCTGAGATTCTGTGCTTTCTTCAGAAACAGTCAACTTTGTACATTTGAGTACATTAGTGTTTTCTACTAAAAAGTGTACCTTCTTATTCCAGTCCTCAGGTTGTAAAATGCTTTCACAAGGAGTTTTCGGCATGGGAGATCCTATCTGAGTTCATTCAGAACAAAGCTGGACATTCTAAAATGGCAGTACAAAAGCATTTCCGATGGCAGGTCGCTGTCGACCCTTGCTTCCCGGCAGGCCTTCTGTGAAATGGATCCAGGGGAGATGGCTAGCTTTGTTGTCTCTAGTGATCCACGTGCTTTCTCCATCTCTCAGAGGACTTTCAACTTAATCTGACTTCTAGGAATCATGCAAATCAGAATCGAGTGTTAAAGAAGAGTAAAGTTGCATTATTCAGTTAGAATCGCTAGTACTACAGCTTATCATATTTCTCTGCGTCAGTTAAACATTCCGATAAAATGGGGTTTCGGCCAGAGTATCCGAGCGGTTCTAGGCGCTACAGTCTGGAACCGCGCGACCGCTACGGTCGCAGGTTCGAATCCTGCCTAGGGCATGGATGTATGTGATGTTCTTAGGTTAGTTAGGTTTAAGTAGTTCTAAGTTCTGTGGGACTGATGACCTCAGATGTTAAATCCCATAGTGCTCAGAGCCATTAGAGCCAAATGGGGTTTTTAATAGGAACTTGCACATGTTATCTGATTGTTTCTGGGAAAACAGTCACGAAACAACACTAGAATGACCACAACACGCAAACCAACAGGTTAAATTTCCTTTAGTTATGAGCCATGCCATCTGTGTCTTTGTTATGTGCTAAATCATTTACGGAAATATATGAGATGTAATCACCAAGCTTTTCGAATCGCCTAGAAAAAATAAAACTACGACCATGAAACTTACTGATGGTATTAATCCTTTGCTACACATTCACGAAACACTGCGACACATCTTTCCCAACGAAGACAAGATGGAGACGTTGGCTGCAGAAGTTTGCACTTAGATGTTCAGGAAACATTCCACCTTAGGAATCGCCTCGTCATTATTCTGGAATTACCTGCCACGTAATGGTTTTTCATCACACTAAGAAACAAGAAAATGTCACTGTGTGCTATGTCAGGAGAATACGGGGCAGAAGCAAAATTTAACAGCCTTAAGATGCGGCTTTTTTAACTTCACCCAGTGCTTCGAACTAGGGTACTACCGTGCAGCAAAACTGTCATCTCATGCAGTTTCCCACGAAGTTTCTTCCCGACACCTTCCTGCAACCTAGCTATTTCAGTAATATTCTGGTGTTACAATCTGACCATTATGAGTAAAATCTGTTTGCCTTATTGCATTGCAGTATCAGAAAGGCACCGTTATACGGCGATCTTCGAGCACCGACGCCACTACCGCCCTTGCTGTTGCCGGTTCTTAACACAGAGACGCCCAGCCACTTCGTTCTTCGGCGTTCAGGCATGTTTAATCAAACCGTAAACTTCTTCACATCGTATAGATTGATTCACATGATAGTGCGTTGTTGCCGTATATTTCCTTCAGTTCATTGGGGACTGTTGCAGCGCTGTTCCCCTTGAAATGCAAGAAATGAATTACCGGGCGATACTTTACTTTGTCAGTGGGCTGCACTAATTGCTTTTGGCTCCTATAGAGGCATGGTAAGATACTGTGCCTCGGGATTTCAATGTGTACCACGACTGTAAACATTTAACTGAAAACTAACATAAAAATTAACATATAACTTTATTCCTTGAGTGGTAAAACTATATGATTAGCATCGCACTTTGTCATTTATTTTGTTGTTAATGAAGATACGTCCTTTTAAATATATAACCACGTGGAATACGGTTTTACTATGATAAATGGCAGTTCATTCTCTGAAAATAGGTCTGAGAAAACAAAGATTCTGGAAAGAACTTGAAACAGAGATGGCCAAAATTCGAAAACACGCTGTGAAAACTCTGCTTGGTGACTTCAGTGAACACATTGGCGGAGCACACAGAATACAGTAGGAAACTATCCGGCCTACAAATTTATCTGTAGAAATGGCACAATACTCCTTGCATTATGCCAACAAAACAACCTAGAAATCTTGTCAGCCTTACTTCGGAAACATACCAAAAAAACAAAAAAATGTGGCGATCACCCTGCCATCATTTGAGAGAATCTCAGACCGATAATGTTGCAATATCACATGTCTACCAAAAAGAAATTCACTCTGTGCAAGTACACAGAGGAGCAAATATCGATTCTAATCATTATTTAATCATAATAAAACTTAAATTGACGCCCAAGAGGAAATTCAAAAAAGGAACACCGCTGTCACGAAATTTGAACCACACAAAATCAAAGACTACAAAATTGCAAACTAAAATCATCAGAACAGCAAAAGATCTCATCCCTCTTCACAAAAAACCAAGACATCTTTGATGGATTGAAGACTGCCAGAACACACTGGAAGAAAGCTGAAAGGCGTTTCGAAATTACACTTGCAACAGATCAGAAGAAACACACAAGAAATTTTTCGAAATGCGCAAACGGCCTTCCAAGATTTTAAGACAAATTAAGCAAAAGTACGTCAGTGAGTAACTACAGACAATAGAAGGAAACTTTAAAAACTACAATACACACGATTTCTGTAAGAGCTTCGCAACCCAGATCAAAGGGTACTCAACACAAAACCTTCGCTTTCGAAAACAAGATGGTAACTTGGACCTGACAAATAAATAAAATTTTCAAGAACTAGCCACATATTTTTCACAACTTTTAAATTGTCCAGAACTCAGAGAGACATTTCCGAAAGTGCAGCCAGAAATCTCATCACAGAACTCGTCACCACCAACAGAAGAAGAAATTTATGTGCACATCAAGAGACTTACAAGCAATAAAGCATCAGAGGAGGACGGAATTGTAGCAGAACTCTTGAAAAATTCATGCCCTGCTTCACTAAAAGAAATAACTCAAATAATCCAAAACATCTGGCAAAACGGAAAAAACGCCGGATGACGGGAAGAGTGCTCTGATTCATCCACCACATAAAAAAGTTTGAAAATCAGATGTAAACTACTATAGGGGGTGTGATATCAACGTACGATACCACACTTGTTAGGGGTCGCACTTATCGACCGCGGTTCATATTAGTATCGTTGGACCCGCGAGTCACGACAAGCGCCGCTCCGTGGCTTCTATCAAGTTTCTAGTGAGCTCTCCTCCACTGCCCAGGACGTCAAGTAATGAAGTAGCATAGCCTTCAGCTGATAGAAAGCAACCTCTAACAAGGCGCTTAGTAACGTATGGCCACAGTGAGGCCTCAATAGCTATCTGTTTATAATTATAAGTCTGCAGCCAAGAAGAATCCTGTACAACCAGTTAAGTACAATATACAGGGTGGTCCATTGATAGTGACCGGGCCAAATACCTCACGAAATAAGAACGGATCTCGTCTAGATTGAAGTGGGAAAGCAGATGGCACTATGGGTGGCCCGCTAGATGGCGCTGCCATAGGTCAAGCGGATATCAACTGCGTTTTTTTAAATGGGAACCCCATTTTTATTACATATTCGTGTAGCACGTAAAGAAATATGAATGTTTTAGTTGGGCCACTTTTTTCGCTTTGTGATAGATGGCGCTATAATAGTCACAAACGTATAAGTACGTGGTGTCACGTAACATACCGTCAGTGCAGCGGTATTTGCTTCGTGATACATTACCAGTGTTAAAATGGACCGTTTACCAATTGCGGCAAAGGTCGATATCATGTTAATGTATGACTATTGTGATCAAGATGTACAACGGGTGTGTGTTATGTATGCTGCTCGGTGTCCTGGACGAAATCATCCAAGTGTCCGGACCGTTCGCCTGATAGTTATGTTATTTAAGCAAACAGGGAGTGTTCAGCCACATGTGAAACCTCAACCACGATCTGCAACAAATAATGATGCTGTCGCGGCTAATCTTCACATCAGTAGTAGACAAATTGCGCCAGAATCGGGAATCTCAGAAACGTCGGTGTTAAGAATGCTACATCGATTGCACCCGTACCATATTTCTATGCACCAGGAATTGCATGGCGACGACTTTGAACGTCGTGTAGAGTTCTGCCACTGGGCACAAGAGAAATTACGGGACGATGACAGATTTTTAGCACGCGTTCTATTTAGCGACGAAGCGTCATTCACCAACAGTGGTAACGTAAACCGGCATAATATGCACTATTGGACAACGGAAAATCCACAATGGCTGCGACAAGTGCAACATCAGTGACCTTGGCGGGTTAATGTATGGTGCGGCACTATGGAAGCAAGGATAATTGGACCCCATTTTATAGATGGCAATGTAAATGGTGCAGTGTATGTTGATTTCCTACGTAATGTTCTACCGATGTTAATACAAGGTGTTTCACTGTAGGACAAAATGGCGAAGTACTTCCAACATGATGGATGTCCGGCACATAGCTCGCGTGCGGTTGAAGCGGTATTGAATAGCATATTTCATGACAGGTGGATTGGTCGTCGAAGCACCATACCATGGCCAGCACTTTCACCGGATCTGACGTCCCCGGATTTCTTTCTGTGGGGAAAGTTGAAGGATATTTGCCATCGTGATCCATCGACAACGCCTGACAACACGCGTCAGATCATTGTCAATGCATGTGCGAACATTACGGAAGGCGAACTACTCGCTGATGAGAGAAATGTCGTTACACGTATTGCCAAATGCATTGAGGTTGACTGACATTATTTTGAGCATTTATTGCATTAGTTTGGTATTTACAGGTATTCACGCTGTAACAGCATGCGTTCTCAGAAATAAGTTCACAAAGGTACATGTATCACATTGAAACAACCGAAATAAAATATTCAAACGTACCTACGTTCTGTATTTTAATTTAAAAAACCTACCTTTTACCAACTGTTCGTCTAAAATTATATGTTTGTGACTATTACAGCACCATCTATCACAAAGCGAGAAAAGTGGTCCAACTAAAACATTCATATTTCTTTACGTACTACACGAATATGTAATAAGAAATGGAGGTTCCTATTTTAAAAAAACGCAGTTTATATCCGTTTGACCTATGGCAGCGCGATCTAACGGGACAACCATAGCTCCATCTGGTTTCCCCCTTCAAGGTAGACAAGTTTCGTTCTTCGTCGCTTTTTCGTTTGACGCTTATTTCGTGAGATATTTGGCCCGGTCACGATCAATGGACCACCCTGTATATTAATTTTTAAAAACGACTACTAACTATTAAGTCGTTGCAGATCGAGACCATGCAGCCACCACCTTATCGACGTTACTGACAAACCAGCTGTGATTTATATGTCTCTGTTTAACACTGGCGACCAGTCAACATCGGCGACGACTCGTTCGTCGTCGTCATAACGGGGGGATCTCTCTATAACCCGTCACCTACAGAATTCTATCAGCTTGTCTTTTGAATAGAACGCAACAGCAATTAGAACCCAAAGCAGCAGAATATCAAGCAGGATTCAGACCGAACAGGTCATGTCCGGAGAAATTTTCAACCTCAAAATCATACTCGAAATGCGAGCTCTCAGACAAAAATCTCCAGCGTGCACATTTGTAGTTTAAAAAAAAAAAAAGCATACGATTCAATAGACAGCACTCACTATTCCAAAGGTTAGAAGAGAGGGCATTAGATCCCAAAACAAGGGAAATCTAAAGTAAAATTTATACCCTTCGGCATTCGAACATGCGTGAGGCAAGATGATGGACTCTCTCCTATGCTGCTCAACGTAGTTCTGGACAATGCTATGGAAGAAAGAACTCAAGAAATATGGGGTTTACAGCCCAATCCGGCTGGGCGTTGCCTAAAGCAACCTCTAAATACCATATCTTGCATCTACGGATGGCCTGTCGATACTAACAGAGGATGAGCAGACTGCAATCAAACAACTGTTAATAGTCAAAAAATGTGCAGAAAAGTAGGTGTACAGATTTCATTTGAGAAAGCTAAACGGTTTTTGTTCAAAAACAGAAATCGCCAACTTGAAAACAATATACGGTAAAATTAACAGGGTCCCATAATTTAAATACCTTGGAGAATTCTTCGAACCGACAGGTATTGACAAAAACTCACAGCGACATCGCCTCCAAAAATTAAAAAGGGATTAGGGTTAATGCGAAACCTCTACAACAACAAAATCCATGTCTAGAGTGGCAAAAATTCGACCATAAAACCAGCAATCCTCTACGCAAGTGAAACACTATCCCCTATTACCAGAAAACAACTTGAAAACATCAAAAAAGAAGAGAGAAAGATTATCAGGAAGGAATACATACTCAAGACAGTTACAGTTTAAAATCAATTTAAAGAACAGAAACATTTTAAAACAGGGAAATGGATATTAGGAAAAGACGAATGAAATTCTTTGGTCATCTAAGCCGACAACCAGAAAATCGATTAACGAAGAATTCCACACCTTCACTAGATGAAATTCGAAACGACCTAAATAATACAAATATAAGACAGCCAACATTCTTGAAAGACACACCTTCAGACACAAAGTAGCATTTTCGGAACGAATGAAAGCCTCTGGAAAAAACAAGAACAACTCAAAGAAAAATTGATAGTTATTTGCTTGCTGTCTTCCAGTTTTCAGGAGTATTCGCCAGTAACAGAATTAATGAAGAAGTGTCTGAAAATGCATTGTTGCCACGGTAGATGGCGCTGACGAATGACAATTCCTCTAACCACGTGCTTCGTGTTTCTTGAGTGTTGCAAGTTGCGTCCTGCAAGCAGAAGAATGGTGCGGTGTTCATGTCTGGAACTAGCCTAGATGGTGTCTGTGTACGGCCAAGCTGATGGAAACGGTCGAGAGGCAGAACGGCTATATCAAAACAGGTACCCTCACAGACACTAGCTACATAACACAACTTTTGAAGCCCTTTTTTGTTGTCTGTGTGGTCATGCAACCTTTCAGACAGACGAACGTTAAGGGAGGCGGTGGACTGTGCCTACACCACATTTGTAGGACCGAGTTCTACAATATCCTGTAGAATATTCTGTATATCCAGGTCCTCCTTTGTCCTGTTCAGGAGAAGGCAAATCCAAAAAGGTATAGGTCGGTTAACCTTCAGACATACTGCGAATAATTTTACACCTCAAGAAAATGGTAGCAAGGGACAGCAACTAACATCATGCGCATTGAGGATGTATGCCTCGGAGCCTCGTTCACGACGAAGAGGCTGTTCAGCAGCCATTGAGGGAACAGGCTGCAATAAACAGCAGACCTCGGTGATCGGTGGAACACACAATACCTGTCGTCTGAGCTAGGAGGTTACACTTTCATCATTCCAGCGAATGTAAGATGAGTTTGAGAAGAACAGCCTTACTCACGTAGTTTAAGCGAAGCTCACAATTTGCAGCACTATTCCAAGAACTGATCGTGACCCTTTGGTTCTGGGTCGAATGGAAGGACTCGAGCAGATAACGTCGAAGGGTTGTGACAAGCTTGATAGCGACTTCTTGGATTTGTGCCATACCGTTGAGAACTGTAGAGTCGTCCTAAATGTGTGAGGTGTGCACTACACACCGCAGGCTGCTATTCAGGTATCTGAATGTGTGTGGGGTGCACACAAGGGTTTTTAGATTAGGCGACTCTCCATCCAATCCAGATAATGATAGCTGCAGGAAACCCAGAAGTATTAGGGCAATATCAAAAGAAATGCCTCCTAAAAGTACTAGAGTTTGAAGCGCTCATGAAAAGCACTGAATCGTACATAAGTACCACTAAGTACAGAAAGCTGGTTGAATCTCGAAATTGATAGCAGTGAAATTTTTCATGAAATGTGTTTTTTGAAAAAATAGACAAGAAACTCAAATCCAACGAAACAGAAATTGAAGCTGTATGCGAGATTGTATGGGCAAGAATCAGCATCAGGAATGGCGAGAAATGGTAACTGGATCCACCTGTCATCCAACAGAGTCACCTCCTGATGCAACCGAAAACTTCAGAGAAAGTCATCGATGGGGACTTTCTTTCAGTGTTCAAAAATATAAAATCGTTCACTTCAGAAAAAGGAAAAAATGTAGTATCTAAGACTATAATATCAGCGAGTAATATCTGCCATTGGCGAACTCAGACAAATATGTGAGTGTAACACTCCTTAGTGATGTGAACTATAATGATCACATAGGATCAGTCGTGGTTGAAGCAGATTATAGACTTGGAATTATTGGTAGAACACACGGAAAATGTAATCAGTCTGCGAAGGAGTCAAGTCTGTGGGGCCCGTACCGAAACGACTGAGAAGGGCTATTGAAAATGTAAAGAGACTGGTAGCATCACGAATGGTCAAAGGTCTGTTTAACCCATAGGAGAGTGTCACAGAGATACTGAAGAAATTGCACCAGCAGACTCTTGAAGATAGACATAAACTATCTCGAGGAAGCCTGCTTATAAATTTTCAAGTACCGGCGTTAAATGATGACTCTCGGAATACGTTACAACTCTCAATGTCTCGCCCACATAGATATCGTGAGAACAAGATAAGATTAATTAGAAAATTAACAGAGGAATTTAAACAATTTCTTCACACAAACCTTTTGTGAATGGAACGAGAAGAATCCCTAATAAATGGTACAGTGGGACGCAACGTCTGCCATGCCTTTCAATGGTTTGCAGAGTACAGATGTAGATGCAGAAGTTACGACGTTCGTTCTGAAATACTCCGACATATCTCGTTACTGCCCTTCTTCTGTTTGTTACATTGGCTAATTTTACGTTAGCGTGTTTTGATGGGTTTTGTGATTTGTTATAGTATTCGTGTAATCAGCAACAACAGTTTCTTACACTTCCTCATGAGAGACCCTCTCACCTTTTATTCACATACGGAGCCGGCCGCGGTGGTCTCGCGGTTCTAGGCGCTCATCCGGACCCGCGCGACTGCTACGGTCGCAGGTTCGAATCCTGCCTCGGCATGGATGTGTGTGATGTCCTTAGGTTGGTTAGGTTTAAGTAGTTCTAAGTTCTAGGGGACTGATGACCACAGATGTTAAGTCCCACAGTGCTCAGAGCCATTTGAACAATTTTTTCACATACGGAAAATTATTAAAGACTATGTTAAAACCTGACGCAGATTGAGCAAGACTCTAGGAAGTTAACGGCCTGAGCAGATGCTTGTTTCATTTCAACAGCAGCGATCCCGACAGATCAGACCAGAGGCATCCTTGTATCACGTAAAACTACGTGTACACGATCATAAAATGCCATTATGAAGATTTCAGACAAATCATCAGCACCTGAGTGAGTAGACGCACTTCATGACGACTTCAGTGTCGCCAGACAACACGGCTGGACATCGAAAAATAAGAGTAAACAAGGAATAAAATGCATGAAATTTCTCTTCGGTAGTATTATAAAAGGCATAGGGTTGTACAATAAGTTAGTTTTTAGTATTGGGAGAAGTCTACACATTTGGTGGAGGTATAGAGGTAGCGCCAGCGTAAATTTAGGGTGCATGGCAGGAGGAAAAAAAAAAAAAAACACGTGCACACACAAACAAAGACACCTCACACCACGTAATTTACGTCTGTACAACGTTGACAGGGCCCTGCGGTCATTAAATTTATTTCTCGATTTGCGTCCTTAGTAATAAAGTAACTAAATGTATTTAAAAAATTTCACTCTTCATTACTATTTTCTTTCCTGTAAATTGATTATATCGATAGAATGACATTTATGAGAGAATATGGATCTTGACCACACCTGAGGATTGTGCAGACTCTAGAACCAATATGGGAAACTAGACGTCGCGGCCCACGCTACCCAACGAAAGGCAAGCGGAGCAGGCAGCTGTAATGAGTCCGCTGTAGCAGCCCAGGTGTGGGGGGCCACCCGCCGCAACAGCCGCTGACGCTCCTACGTCACACAGCCCCAGTGGAGGAGGTATGTCTCAAGCCAGTGCAGACATCGGGATGCCACCAGGCGCCGGCAAAAAGCCCCTGGCTGGCAGTGACCCACCAGGGTGCTAATCGAGGGACAAGCGAGTCGCGTGGCACCACATCCGATGCATGTGCCGAGCCTGACCGACTCAGCAGGGTGCCAAGAGTGACGTGTCCCATCGACCAAAGACGAGCTGTCCCACCTCCCGCTAACGCTGAATGGATTTCTACGCCAGGGGGTGGGTTGCACATAAAATGCAGCGCTGTCACACCAGTCCCTGATGACTGACTGTGGCCTAACCAGGATGATGGCATGGGTCAGGCTGCGGTCCAGAAGTTCCCAGAGATGCCGGATGCTGCCCAGACGAGAGGGAACGCCAGTGAAGTCTACCGCCACTTGTACCACGTCATGCACTGAGAGGCCGTTCCACTCTGGCACAAATTGCTGTTCTTCAATTCTACTTGTCACCGTTTGTTTTAATTTGTATAATATTTTCAACTGTAAAATTTGTCTCCCCAGGGTCCCTTGCGGAGTGAGCGATAGGATACCTTTCTGTAATATCATTATGTAATATCTTTTTATGTTTCTGTATGAATCAATTGAACTGTCTTGATTGTGAGGTATATGTTTTTCTGCACATTTATTAATGCTCTGATTATGTGCCTGTATTTGGTTTCATGTTGCAGAAAATAATTAATTTACACAACTTAGGTAATAAGACAAACAGATTATACATGTTATTTCCTTGTTCATTGAGAATTTGAGAATGTATGAGTTTGACGATTGAAACGAAATGGTGATAGAGCAGGGGTAAATCAATAAGCAGAGAACAGTTCATACTCCAGATGCTGGGCCACAAGCCGGGCGTCGAACCCTGGCGTTGACGACTGAGAGAGCACCCACGGCGCGGACGGCGGTGAGTGCGCCTGAGGGAGGGGGAGGGTGAATCTGATATACAGCACACGCCTGCCGTCCCCTGGCAGTATATCAGCACACCTGATCATGGCAACAAGGTCGATTGCAAAAATATTGTGTCCTTGGTACACTCACACTAGGCTGTTCACCCGAGATTTATTTCATCGTGAAATACGCCTGAAGAAATTGAAGAACCACATCTTTAAGATTGTTCGCACTCTGTGATACCTTAAAAAAAATCCAGTAATTGGTGGTTTCCTTTTTTCTCCAGAGACGCATGTTTCTTAACTCTTGGCCTGGTTCGACATGAGTTTCTGCTGTTGCGTGGGATGAGAGATATAGTGGTTCTAGAGCTCTGTGACTGGCTCAATATGGAGTGAAGGCGGTGTCGTTCGTGCACATTGAAGGAAAACGTAATTTTTTTTTTTTCTGGAGAGGTGCGAAGCACTCAGGCGTGGGACTTCGGTGTGGTAAGCACCTCTGGTCGAAGCTCTGGCATGTGTGATTGGTACTCGGGACCTGTCCTGACACTAACTTCACTTGCGAGTAATTTAGACCGGGTAGCCTGTGGTGAAGTTCTTACTGTACCGACAGTGCGACTTCAAACGTCTCGGACTACTCGTTTGCCGAGGGCACACTTACTCGTTTTCGGTTTACCAGTCTTGACGTTTGGTATCCTTGTGGGCACTGCCATATAAGTAACCCAAATTTGTCCTTGGTACGACCAGCGAACCGGTGTGTCACTCAATGAAAACTACCGTGATATCAAGGCTCTGGCAGAAAGTAAACTGCGATCCGTCTGCGTGATGGCTAGACCGTGAAATTTTTGCATTTCTTTCGTGGCCGCGATCGATTCACAGGTGCCTCCTCCACATCCTAACTCAGCCGCACACATCTCGCCAGCTGCAAGTTACATCGCCGCACGAAGCGAACAGGGTAACATACTGCCGCTCCGGCATTGTCAGGGCGTACAGATCTCAACCACCACTTGCTCTCAGCTGCACTTATGTAGAGAAACTTCAGTAGATTTGATCAATAAGTCTGCTCAGCGTCAGATCAATTCAGATTGCGTTATCCACATTTTCAGGGACAGAGTGCTTGACTAACTCGACTAGTTAAACTGTCTCTGACACCCAGGATCCTTGTCCATTGTGGTCTTAAATCACCTTTTAGTTGTTTGCGGTATTCAATCAATAACTTGTTTAGCATAATTTGTCTGTTTTTTTAGGAAGAAACAAATGTTGTTAGAACACTGAAATTATGCCAACATTCTCAGTTTTTTAAACAGTCCCTCAAGTGACCCTTCACTCAGTATGAGGTGGAAATTCATTTATATAGTTCATCGGTGACCTCAGAGTAGAACTCAACGATACACCAGACGTGATTAGTACGAAGTAAATTTCTGACACCTTAGTGCAAAACGTTCTCTTCATGGCTGCTTTCAAACCTTTGTGAAAGCATGTGTGAGGCTAGGCAGTCCAGGACGTTTTCCGCTACAGATGCATTTGTCGTGGTAACATTTGGCTTAGGCCTTTCTGTTGCGAGGTGTGAGATGTAAACTCAGAGATTGCTGAGCAAAGTCGGTCTGCGGCAAGGTGAATTAACAGCAAGGAAATGAAAGCAATTACAGGTGAAGCAGCGTGTGCGGAGCGAGGGTAATGGGGAAGGCGCGTCTCTCAAGATTGCAGCGGGGCGACGATCCAGCGGGGGAGAACCAATTACTGCTGACTGTCTGAACTGTTGGCGAGGCAGTTCCACCGCCGTCCGCGTCCTAATAAAGCAAAAAATGAGTCGTAAGACTGGGGAGCAACAGAGAAACCGAAAGAATGAAAGAAGTTGTCAAGGTCGCACATTTCACGTCCACACAAGGGGGTACCCAAAGTAAACCGAACCGATGTGGTAGGATTTTGTAGTAACGGGTTTTCCGGCCAGGAGTGTATAGAGATACCATTACCTAGTCAGTAAGACGAATGTCGTCGCTAAGGACTATACCGCTGGGCTTGTGTGAATTTTTTAGTGCCAGTTGTTTCGGGTGCTCCTCGCTTTTGTAATGGCTGATTCTCGTGAACACCGCGCTGCAGCAAAGTATTGCTTGTTTCTTGCAAAAACTGGTGTAGAAAATCTTTAAATGTTACAAATTACTGAAAGGATAATGTAATGAAGAAAAGTCAAGTGTTTGAGTGGTTGTCCCATTTCAAAAGAGATGAAATGTCAATCGTTGGAAAGTCTGGCTCTGGTCGTGCTTCTACAGGCCGTACCAATGAAAAATTTTTAAATTCGTGAGTTTACCCTGCAACATCTTCAACGAAAACTGAAGAAATTGTTTTCTCCGTAGTGACTTGTAAATTCAGTTCAACGAATTTAAAGGGAGATTTGAGGTTGAGGATGAAAAGCGTGGCTGCCCAGTTCATACCCTGACTGCTAAAAGAACCAACAACGCGTGGAAGCGCGCGGTGCATTACGAGTGTTTCGAAGTGATAGTTTTTTCTAGGGTCTTCGCAGCAGGCAAATCATGGTGTTACGGATACGATCGTGAAACTAACAAAGAACAGAGATAGTCGAAGACTTAAAGTTCTACTCGCCATAAAAATGCTAGTCAAGTGAAGTCAGACGCCAAAGCAAAGTGGGTTACTTTTCTCGGCGTAAGAGTAGTCCACTCAGGTTATGTTCCACAGGATCTGATAGTTAACGGGAACTTCTCAGAGGATGTTTTGAACGCAATTCAGAACTATTTTCGATGGAACAGGCCTGATTTGTAGCTATCGGGGTATTGGTTTTATCACGTCGATAACGGTTCAGTTCACACGGCCCCGTTTGTGCGCCAACTATTGAACAAAACTGGCATCACTCCTATGCTTTATCCCCCCTCAACACCCGATCTCGATCCTTGCCACTTTCCTTTATTTCCCTGGTTAAAAAGAGACCTGAAAGGAGAGCGTTTTGCGGAGGATTCTTAGATGCAGGAGGCAACCACTGACTTGCTGTCAGTTGCGGGAGCGGGATTTGCCTTGGAATATTTTCTGACTGCCACGTCTACGCAGCCATGTAACGGGAGTTTGATATATTTGCGTATCCCTCTTAGAAGTTATAGCATTCAATTTGTATGCGCTGCGATCTTTCCTGAAATTACAAAAATTACTCGAGAAAAGTAAGTTTTTTTCCAAATAGAAAAAAGTGTTCCAAGCTACAGCATAGGCATTTACCTAGAAACAAATGCTCTATTCGAATTTAAAAGTGTTACAATTCAGTAAAGATTCTCAGTACTGTGTTTAATACTCCATGTGTTACATACTTACCTACCACACACCAAGAATTAATAAGTGAAAACAAATTAGGTATTGGTATTGTCAAAAACCAGTTACAAGCTATAAAAGTTTTGAAATAGAAGCTATTTGCAGTTAACGCAGATATCCAATTTTGACGTGTTGAAAACTGTTGAGACATTACAGCAGAACTATTACCAAAAGTTTATAAAATATTACTCACCGTAAGTTCAGTAACATAAGAATTAACATCTTCAAAATAGTTTTAATACATTATACAGTACTTAAATTTCTAAAACCCTACTATTTAAAAACGCTGCAAAAGGCGCAATCTCGTATCTCACAGCAACAAAAGGTGTAGAAAATGGCTGAAACTGCTTATGACTATCTGTAGCCCACGTTCTTTCAAGTGAATCTAGAATGGATCACTAGATATAAACACCGAACAGGAAACAGCGTGTCTTCCTTGGAATGCTGTACTCTAGGAGCACCAGTCTCCCCTGTTACAGGGACCGTATTGAATCACTTATTATTAAAAGGGAAAGACTCCTCAAAAATTGAATATGCAGATTTTGTTGGTTTCTGTTTATTGAGACAAATGCATCGATTGGAATAACTGCCTTGCTACATGCACGGATCGGCTTGAAATCAGCATTTGTTTCTAATAAAAGTCGACTCCAGGAGACGTCACGTTTGGGAAGTAAACGTGTGGCAGATATGTAATGACGCTGAACTAGTTGGTGAGTTTTGTTGTAAACTTTGACACTATTCCACTGTAATATTACGATGAGCAGCTCAGAGTCTGAAGTTTTAAATACTAATGAAAACACATAACAAAACAAGACAAGAAAGAAAGGTAACCTTCCCTAAATTTTAGTATGCTATACTGTGTTACATTATATACCGCAAAGGCCTTCATTTAGGTATAACAAGGAATGCTTGACCATAATAGATGGGTTTGTAAATTTCACACTGCAGTGAAAAAAGTCGCCAAGATTTGCAGAGACAATGATGAGAGTTTTGGTTTGTCATTTGATTATATACAGAACCTTCCGGCTCCACATTAGCTAGTGTAAGAAATATTTCATTTTTGGCAGTTCTGGGTTTATAATTTTGAGATATACAAAAGAGTAATGTGTAAATATATATTTCATTGTTGACAAGAGGGCCAAGTTAAGAAAGGTCCTATCTTTCCATAACATTACATGAGTACATCGTTCCCAAAAACATAATAGAGCTCCACGTGCCAGTGATGAATACAGAGACCAAGATCGCAATCTTTCGGGTATAAAGATCTTATTACAGTTCACACACAGTGCAAAACCTGACAAAATCTAACACTACTACCCCATTGGAGGACACATTTGTGTACCATCTGACTGCGACTTTTGTGTCGTCGAAAGAAAGTTGCGAATGTGCGACTGAGTGCTTATTGCAGAAAAATTTGTCACTTTTCTCTGAATCCATCCGCCTCGACCTCTTCGAAGATTAAGCAACAAAAAAACCATAAGGTTGATTTTAAATAATTGTGTATCCATTTGTGAAAAAAGGACATCATATGAAACAATGGGAAAGGGCACTAGAAATGAACAAAGCGTTATTTTGCTCTATGGCAGTTTATGTGCAACGGATACAGTTGAGAAAATAAAGGAAATACAGTTATTAACCCTTGAATCGGAAGACTCGAAGTCCATATCGTTACATTTGTGAAAGCCATCACATACTTATCCAACAAGATCACTGGGTTTCTTCAAACAGAAGCATATCATGGAAACTTGCAGTAAACAAGAACAACAACCAACTTATTGGGGAATATTAAATCTTTGGCATTTAGTGAAGACGTGGCCTACAACAGGAGTGGATGTAGTTGTCGATAAGGTAGTTAAATCCAATAACTTTTGCAGGTATTTTGTATTCATTCCTTAGAAACTTAGGACAGTTTCATGAACAAGTGGAAAATCGTATTTTGTAACGGTTTTCGTCTTCATTTTATAAGAATTTAGGGAAGTTGCCTGATTACTTAAGAGTTGTAAAGTTGATATTAATCATATTTCGTGGTTAGATTCAGAAGCACTGAGGAATAATAACTTACTCGGTTTCCATTTAAATTTACAGCACGCTCAGTACAGATACATGTACTTCATTTCGCATTTATGGCATTCTGAATACTGTGATTCGTTAATTACAAGTACTTACTTTCATGTAATTTAAATAAATGCCTCAAAACATATGTGCTTCTTCATTTATTTCTATAAGAATAGAACTTCAGGTGATAAAATTCATTACAGCTGCTAGAAATATTTTTCGTACAAGATAATATAATCCTTACACATCCCAGAAAATGAATTGTTTCACTCGGCAGAAAAATATTCGGCATTAAATAATGAAACACGTTCCTACAATATATCTTCTTACTGCTGAATAATTGTCTGTCGTATGTGGCCTCATTGTAGAAATAAGCCATTCAGTTTTTAAAGAAAGTTTCTGACAATGGAATAAAACGTTAGAGAAGTGTTTCAGTGTCAGTTGAGGGCATCTTTGTAGGTGGCCTAATGTTTCTGCTTCATATTTAATAAATAGGTTCGATAAAATAAGTTCAGTTTCATTTGATGACAAAGTTAAGTGGAACGTGGGCCCCAAAATTCTTTTTTAGGGAGCTATCAGAGGATTTCTTATACATGAAATGAAATTCTGCACTTAACAAACATATTTGCTTTTAGAGAAACCGATTGAAATGAGCAGCTCCTGCTTTCGTGTATCCCCTGAGCCTCCATTCCATACTTTCCCGTACTTTGTGGAAACCTCGTTATGTTCCGTATTTTGTGAATCCATTTTGGATGCGCTTCCTGAGAAGTCCGACGCTGGGTATGTCAGTTGAATACACCAAGGATTTTAAATGCGCTCCAAGAAAAACATGCGTTGGTTTAAAATCTGGCGACTAGGCATGCAACGCAATCGATCCCCATCGGCCAATCGATGTGTTCGGAAAATGTTTGTGGAGATACTGGCCAAGTACCCGAGGAGGTGTGTTAGGGTGCTATCGTACGTAGACGACAGAAGTTAGATGTCTAGAGATACGTCATCAAATAAATAAAACGACTCGTGTCTGAGGAGCTTCGTATTCGTTTGTTCAGTAAGACGTTGTGGAAAGAAGTTGTGGCCATGAGATGAATGTGAATGATTCCATCCCGCACGTTTGAAGCTGAATTCTTATCCTTCAAGATTATTACGGGTACAGAAGAATTCCATGCAGAATGTTGTAGATTGTCACGTGATTAACGGCTTCCCTTCTAATAATTCTCCTTGTACTAGCTGATGAAGTTTTATACAAAATGTGAATAGCCCTTTCTTCAAGCTCGGGCTTTTGTACATCGTATGGTCTCTCACTATCTGCAACGATGTTCTCAAATGTCCTGCACTGGTGAAGTCGTACAAGCGTTCTTACACAAGGTAACAGACTCCCATGATAGCCTTGGGCATAAAGTGGACGTGATACTTTCGGATCCCCATCTGCTACTCCGTACAGGAAGTAAATACTCGTCATTTCAGTAACTGAATACATCGTTGTGATGCAGGTTACTATAAATCAGAAGAAACGCCTACCCATTCGTCTCTATAGGTTGTCTAGGAAGATAATCAATGTGCTTCGCTATATACAATGTCCATGCTAGTTAATCACACAAGTTAATATGGATCACAAGTCACAGCTCCTACAGTCCTCCCTTCTAGTGTGGGTCTACTAGTGCCCGGCCACGGTTTTTGGCGCTGCGCGTCGCGTCGCTTTGATCCTCTTCGTGTAGATGCCGCTCCAGTCGTGGTGACGCCCTAGCCAGCGTGCTATTGGCTGACGTCGTCTCACAGTCCTCTCTGCTGTGTCGGTCTTGATGTTCGTGCCGACGTTTGTCGTTACGCCGGAACAAACAGTTCAAATCGCCATCCGGCCATCCAGATGCACACTTTCCCTAGTTTCTCTAATCGCCTCAGACAAATGCCGGAATAATTCATCTGAAAGGGTTTCGCCGATTTTCTTCCCCATCGTTCCCTACCCCGAGCTGGTACTCCGTCTCTTAACGACGTTGTTGTCAACGGGACGTTGAAGCATAATTTTCCTTGTTAATTCCGCACTGCGTAAAAAGATGATTTTTAGCCGGTTGAGGATCTGGGAAGGACAACTACGGTTGGCAGTGAGCGTCCAAAAAACACAAAAAACTTACTATACGGCTTAAAAGTAGTGAGATCATGCTATAAGCTCCTTTGTTTATTGATAAAAATATTCGACTAAGAGAATAGCGATGGACTGCGTTATTGTACGATTAACATGCTGTTAGGTCAGGCTTTTCACAGTAATGAATTTAGTGCTCTCTACTTTACCCACGTTTTCTGTTCTCTTTGAAGAGAATGGAAATATACTTAGTTAACAAAATTTCGTTCACTTTCCGAGACAAACCAGTATCTAAACCAATATTCAATCATATTGTGGACTGCAGCCGATCGTTGTGTACTTTCAAGAACGGACACCTCATTTTGAGCCGAATTCGCGAAGACTGACGTGTATCTTCCCCGACGCACTGTCTGGCAACGCACTGTTTTCATTTCACACACGTGTCACGATCGTGAAAACTAGACTATCCACACTACCAGGTGGCACAATCAACGCCAATATAAGTGGAAGAGCGAAAGATAGCTATCCGATGTATAACCAGTAGCGACTAGAATATTTAATATGAGGGGCTACTGCAAGCTATAATACACAATGTCACAGCCGCCGTGATATGTCGGGGCAAGCGGTCTAATTGTCCTTCTAAATACGAGAAGCTACTATTGCTTTAGATGATGCTGTCCGTATTTAGCTTGTAGTTCACTTACTGACTCTCTCGACATGTATTTGTGCCAGCGGCGTTGCGAAGATGATGATATCGCCGAAATTCAACAAAGCTCGAGCACCCTATGGAATCCTTATCAAATTATACACAGAATTTGCGGATATTTTGTAAATGTGCTATTAATTCAGTACAAACGTCCACCGAAGTAAATAAGTGTTCCCTGCCATGGTTCGTTAATGTGGCTGATTCACACACTAACAAAAAAATCGTGCTTGATAGGGAGGCTCTACAGAAAGGATGCGGCTACACAATACGAAATAACAAGTAATACACATTCGTAGTGTGTTGCAAATGCTACTTAACATTGGTACAATTTGATGCACAGCACTTGATGTCCTAAACTTAAAGCAGTGATACGTAAATAACTTCGTTGTTCCTTGGGAGTTTATACAGGCATGCATCAATGCAAGAGGACGTGCTACTAGGTAGTAGATGTACAGTCGTGTACAGAAATCTGGACCACCACCTCTGATGGTCTCGCTGTATGGTGGTGCAACATGTAATGTGTGGTTTTCATGAGCCATAAAAAGGGCGGAAATGATGTTTATGTTGTTCTCTATTCATATTTTCTGTACATCTACATCTACATTTATACTCCGCAAGCCACCCAACGGTGTGTGGCGGAGGGCACTTTACGTGCCACTGTCATTACCTCCCTTTCCTGTTCCAGTCGCGTATGCTTCGCGGGAAGAACGACTGCCGGAGGCCCTCCGTGCGCGTTCGAATCTCTCTAATTTTACATTCGTGATCTCTTCGGGAGGTATAAGTAGGGGGAAGCAATACATTCGACGGATCGCTGTCCTGGAAGGATATCTGTGTGTGCTTTGACAGCTGAAGGTCAGCCTTCAATATCGAAACCCATGAGATGCAAAAGTATTAAAACGATATGTCCCAAATAAATAAAGTACACTCCTTCCTCCTTCCATCAGCCTGTGCATTGAAATTATTTCCGAAAATTAAGAGTTGTTTGGCTATTTGGAGGTAAATGTTTGCATTTTTACTAGCGGTTCGCATGTCTGTAGGCTGTGCAACGCGTTATTTTTAACTGTTCACAATTAGCAAGCGTGTGTCTAGAGCATTATAAATCAGTTATGTAGGCGTGGTTTGCAGGTCTGTATGGTGTGAAACATGTTGGTGCATGTGTTCTGTAATACATAGACTCCATCCCTAAATAAAGTAAATTCGTTCCTCCGTCCATGGGCCTAGTGCAGGGTGAGTCCTTTTACCCAAAACACGTAGGAAGAGGTTGAGTCCTGGTGGCTTAGTTTAGTTGTGATTTTCTTAGGTTGGTGGCGGAAGTGCAAGTGAGCTTCGTTTACTGGCAGAATTCAAACTTGGCGCTGGTTCCTAGGAGGAAGTGGCGGTCAGGTGGCTAAGGTTAGTACAAGTGCCCTTTCTTTCCAACAATTTCTTAGGTTGGTGGAGAAAGCGGAAGTGACCTTTCTTTACAGCCAGAATTTAAACTCTGCGCTGGTTCCTAGGAAGAGGTGGCGTTCTGGTCCTCAAAAAGTAGTTGAAATTAGGTAGTTGAACACCTTTGAATACGTATACGAAATTGTAAATTGAATTATTTAATATGATTAAAATTGAAATGGAATTAAGTATTAGGTAATTGATTGGTTAGTTGAGCGATGTAAGAGTTAGCATATTTACAGAAGACTATGTCCGTCGCGTGAATGGAGGGTGTGTGACGTAAGCAGGGTGGCGGCGCGGCGAGTGTCCAGTTTTAACGCGTGTATGAGAGATAGTCAATTAGCGAGCGTTCTAGTGGCGACCAAACGAGCTGTTATACAGTCATGGCGGATTCCATTGTCGAACAAACTTTGGCGCCAAAAGTGTAGCACGGCGTTCTCGGTTTCACGAAGACACATGGCGGACGGTGAACGGTCGGCATCGACAGGTTTGAACGTGCTCAGGAAAACAACTTTCGCGCCAAAAGTGTGTCACGGCGTTCTTTGTGGAACGGCCGACTGTTGTGTGATTCAGCTCCGAGGCAAACAATTTTGGCGGGAAACGTGCGGAGGCATCGAATACACGTGATGAACGGACAAGGGACCGCTGTGACGTCAATCTCGGGAAGTTCCAGCGTGTCCAGCGAAAACTCGTTTACGACGTGGGAGCGATCGCTGGGCCCGCGGCCCGCGGCTAGCGGCTAGCGCTGGCCGCCCCCAGCGCACCGGCCTCTGGAGCGCGCCGCCACCGGCAAGCGAGCGGCCGCCTCACGTGACGGCCGTCGGCAGTAGGCCCGCGCGCTGGCCGGCGGGGCCAGGGCGTGGCGACGGTTTGAACTAATTCAGTTGGAGCGCAGACGTCGTGGCGACTGCACTGCGATATCCAAGATGTGTACTGATTGTGTTGGAGAACAAGTGATGTCCGTACTGCTTGAAATAAAGACTTCAGTCCCTTTCCCCCTGCAAAATCAAAGGACGGGATATGTTATTATAAGTGCGCTATATTATTTGACGCGATTTTGATAGGTTACCAGTGAAAAAAGATCAGTGACGGCGAAAGTTCGTACGTGTGATAGATTATGGTGTTGGAATTTGAACTTGACAGATTTTTGTTATGGATGTAACGCAAATGGCTTTGTTCGCACCGAAATCAGACATCTCGAATAAATAACAAATGATAATAGATGATGATGATAATAAATAGAAGTGCAGTTTTAGAGACATTTTCGTGTTGAAAACTCAATTTGGAGCGAAATTTTAGTGGAGGTAGGGCAATAATAATAATAAATAATAATAATAATAATAATAATATTAAATAATAATAATAGTAACAATTAGAAGATACAAAAAAGTGAAAATAGAAGGAAACAAAACCAAATATTCAACACAAACCAAAAGAAATTTTACCAGACAGTAGATAACACACACATTAAAATAAACAATCCACCAAACATAACAGACATGGAACACTTCTGGAGCAACATATGGTCAAACCCGGTACAACATAACAGGCATGCACGGTGGATACAAGCAGAAACACACTCATACAAGATGATACCACAAATGCCTTAAGTGATAATTTTGCAACATAAAGTCACCCGAGCAATTAATTCTACGCACAACTGGAAAGCCCCTGGAAATGATAAAATAGCAAATTTCTGGCTAAAGAAGTTCACCTCAACACATTCACATCTGACTAAATTATTTAACAATTACATTGCAGACCCATACACATTCCCTGATACACTTAAACATGGAATAACTTAACTGAAACCTAAAGATCAAGCAGATACAGCAAACCCAGCTAAATATCGCCGCATAACATGCCTACCAACAATATACAAAATATTAACTTCAGTCATTACACAGAAATTAATGACACAACACAGAACAAAATTATAAATGAAGAACAAAAGGGCTGTTGCAGAGGAGCACGAGGATGTAAAGAGCAACTGATAATAGATGCAGAGGTGACATATCAAGCTAAAACTAAACAAAGGTCGCTACACTACGCATACATTGACTACCAAAAAGCTTTTGATAGTGTACCCCACTCATGGTTACTACAAATATTGGAAATATACAAAGTAGATCCTAAATTGATACAGTTCCTAAACATAGTAATGGAAAAATTGGAAAACCACAGTTAATATCCAAACAAATTCAAATAATACCACATCACAGCCAATACAGATTAAGCGTGGAATACACCACGGAGACTCATTAAGTCCTTTCTGGTTCTGCCTTGCTCTGAACCCACTATCCAACATGCTAAATAATACAAATTATGGATACAATATTACTGGAACATACCCACACAAATTCACACATTTGCTATACATGGATGATCTAAAACTACTGGCAGCAACAAATCAACAACTCAACCAATTACTAAAGATAACAGAAGGATTCAGCAATGATATAAGTATGGCTTTTGGAACAGACAAATGTAAGAAAAATAGCATAGTCAAGGGAAAACACACTAAACAAGAAGATTACATATTGGATAACCACAGCGACTGCATAGAAGCGATGGAAAAAACGGATGCCTATAAATATCTAGGATACAGACAAAAAATAGGAATAGATAATACAAATATCAAAGAAGAACTAAAAGAAAAATATAGACAAAGACTAACAAAAATACTGAAAACAGAATTGACAGCAAGAAACAAGACAAAAGCTATAAATACTTATGCCATACCAATATTGACCTACTCATTTGGAGTAGTGAAATGGAGTAACACAGACCTAGAAGCACTCAATACACTTACACGATCACAATGCCACAAATATAGAATACATCACACACATTCAGCAACAGAAAGATTCACATTAAGCAGAAAGGAAGGAGGAAGGGGATTTATCGACATAAAAAACCTACATTATGGACAGGTAGACAATTTAAGAAAATTCTTTCTAGAACGAGCAGAAACTAGCAAAATACACAAAGCAATCACTCATATAAATACATCGGCTACACCACTGCAATTTCGTAACCACTTCTACAACCCTTTAGATCACATAACATCAACAGACATGAAGAAAGTAAATTGGAAAAAGAAAACACTACATGGCAAGCACCCGTATCATCTAACACAGCCACACATCGATCAAGACGCATCCAACACATGGCTTAGAAAAGGCAATATATACAGTGAGACAGAAGGAGTCATGATTGCAATACAGCATCAAACAATAAACACCAGATATTACAGCAAGCATATTATAAAAGATCCCAATACCACAACAGATAAATGCAAAGTTTGCAAACAACAAATAGAAACAGTAGATCACATCACAAGTGGATGTACAATACTAGCAAATACAGGATACCCTAGGAGACATGACAATGTCGCAAAAATAATACATCAACAGCTTGCCTTACAACATAAACTTATAAAACAACACATTCCCACATACAAGTATGCACCACAAAATGTACTGGAGAATGATGAATACAAACTATACTGGAACAGAACCATTATAACAGATAAAACAACGCCACATAACAAACATGACATCATACTCACCAATAAAAAGAAGAAATTAACACAACTAATCGAAATATCCATACCCAATACAACAAATATACAATAGAAAACAGGAGAAAAAATTGAAAAATACATCCAACTGGCCGAGGAAGTCAAGGACATGTGGCATCAGGATAAAGTTGACATCATACCAATTATACTATCAACTACAGGAGTCACACCACACAATATCCACCAGTACATCAACCCAATACAGCTACATCCAAACGTATATATACAACTACAGAAATCTGTAATTATTGATACAAGTTCAATTACCCGAAAGTTCCTAAATGCAATGTAACATACCGTACAGTTAAAAGGATGTCACGCTTGAGCAAGGTCCGCGTCACTTTCCATTTTTGAACATACATAGCGTCTGAGAAAAGAAAGAATAATAATAATAATTAATGTTAATAAATGATAATGAATGATAATCAATGTTAATCAATAATAATGAGTAATAATAAAGACAAGTACAGTTTTGCAGGCATTATCTTATTGGAATTTGAATTTCGCGCCTATTTTTTCTGGAGGCCATACATGTATACGCCCATCACCCGCTCTGATTACAGACAGACTTTTCCCTGACCACTGAAGACAAAAGAGCGCCATTCCATTTTGTAGTCAAGTCTTTCATGAGACAAGCGTGGCCATGCTTGTCGGACATCCAGAGCCTGGTCCACAGACCACTGTTGAAGCCAGCAACACGTCACCCACACGTCGTGCCCAGTATTCCACCGATACTTCCATCCAGTTCCCCACAGGTCAGCAGTGGGTCAGCATTTAAATGGCTGTATCTGTTCAACGGGAGTGCATCCTCATCAATGAGGAATGTTTGTACCCTAGAATGAATGTTGCGCACACTACTGCTTTTAAACTAAGCGCAGTTACTGACTGCAGTGAAGTATGTAGGATTCTGCCTGTGTCTATTTGGCCACCACAGTTTCATATAATACACAACTGGCCATTAAAATTGCTACATCACGAAGATGGCGTGCTATAGGTGCGAAATTTACCCGACAGGAAGAAGATGCTGTGATATGCAATGATTAGCTTTCCAGAGCATTCACACAAGCTTGGCGCCGATGGGGATACCTACAACGTGCTGACATGAGGAAACTTTCCAACCGATTTCTCATACACAAACAGCAGTTGACCGGCGTTGCCTGGTGAAACGTTGTTGTGATGCCTCGTGTAAGGAGGAGAAATGCATACCATCACGTTTCCGACTTTGACAAAGGTCGGACTGTAGCCTATCGCAATTGCGGTTTATCGTATCGCAACATGGCTGCTCGCGTTGGTAGAGATCCAATGACTGTTAGCAGAATATGGAATCGATGGGTTCAGGAGGGTAATACGGAACGCCTTGCTGGATCCCAACAGCCTCGTAATCACTACCAGTCGACATGACAGGCATATTATCCGCATGGCTAACGGGACGTGCAGCCACGTTTCGATCCCTGATTAAACAGATGGGGACGTTTGCAAGACAACAAACATCTGCAAGAACAGTTCGACGACGTTTGCAGGAGCATGGACTATCAGCTCGAAGACCATGGCTGCAGTTACCCTTGACGCTGCAACACAGACAGGAGCGCCTGCGATGGTGTACTCCCGACAAACCTGGGTGACGAATAGGATGAATCCAGGTTCTGTTTACAGCATCATGATGGTCGCATCCGTGATTGGCGACATAGCGGTGAACGCAAATTGGAAGCGTGTATTTGTCATCGTCATACTGGCGTATCACCCGGCGTGATGGTATGAGGTGCCATTGGTTACACGGTTCAGTCACCTCATGTTCGCATTGACGGCACTTTGAACAGTGGATGTTACATGTCAGATGTGTTACGACCCGTGAGTCTACCCTTTATTCGATCCCCGCGAAACCCTACATTTCAGGAGGATAATACACGACCGCATGTTGCAGGTCCTGTACGTGACATTCTGGATACAGAAAATGTTTGACTGCTGCCCTGGCCAGCACATTCTCCAGATCTCTCACCAATTGAAAACGTGTGGTCTATGGTGGCCGAGCAACTCGCTCGTCACAATACGCCATTCACTATTCTTTATGAACTGTGGTATCGTGTTGAAGCTGCATGGGCAGCTGTACTTGTATACGCCGTCCAAGCTATTTTTGACTCCATGCCCAGACGTGTCAAGGTGGTTGTTCTGGGTACTGATTTCTCAGGATCTATGCTCCCAAATTGTGTGAAAATGTAATCACATGTCAGATCTAGTATAACATATTCGTCCAATGAATACCCGTTTATCATCTGCATTTCTTCTTGGTGTAGCAATTATAATGGCCAGTAGTGTATGTTTATTTCGTGGTCCTGGTACCTTACCGATTGTTTGTCAATAGAAGAATAGGGGAACTGTTTACTATCAATCCGCCTGCAGCCGCCACAGTGTCTGGAAGCCCAAGGCGCGCCGGTACAATGCTGACCAGTCGCAGGCACGATTCGTACCTGCGTAGTCACGTGCCCATGTGACAATACGCCAAGGTCGCTTACGTCACGCGTCCGCCCCTTGTGAGGGAGCTACGTCCCGGCCTCCGACCAACCGAGAGCCGTCAAAAGTCGCTGTTACGGACAAAACATCTGTCGCTGCTATTGCCCCTCATTCAATGTCGTCTTGCCTTTGCCGTCAGATCCGTATAACACTAGATTTCTCTCAACCACTTCGCAGGAACCGTATGTTGCCTGTCCACGGGCTCGCAGCCTCGTGTGACCGTGACTTTATAGGACCCTACTGCTCATCAGTGGACTGCCCATGATCTCACAGCCTCATTGGACCGTTTCGTTAGTTATCCTCCTTGCTCTTCGCCACTGAGACGTTCAAGAACTTAATCCAACTGAGCACCAGTTAGGCTTCGTCACGGACTGACATCTTAGTTGTCATCAGGTTCTGTGGACGTCGTTGTCATAATCTACACTTTAAGTAGTTCGTGTCACTAAACAAATAGTTGCTGTTGTAAAATGTCTATTTCACTACGGTGAGCTATACCTCACGGCCAAAAGATACATCATACATAGTCAGAACTGAGGGGACACAGGCAAGCATCCTGATCACCGCCTGATCGACTGTGATCATGACAAATAAATTACTAACATTACAACCCCTCAGTATGTACGAACACTGCCAGGAAAAAAATTAGTACACTTGGAAAGATGACGTCGATTTTATGTCTTGACGACGTATGCCACCTGGGGGATAGTTGACGTGCTGGCAAAGGTTTCATCGTCATCTGCCAACAGATAGCGTAGTAGCTACCAGAGTGCCTGTCCACTTTAATAGGGAATCCTTACAGCCAGAAGGCTTAGTGTGGTGGAAGAGTGTGAAGCAGGCAGGCAACCATGCCACAAATATTCATTCGTGCTTCCTATAGATAACTGATTGAGTTTGAAATGGTCAAATTATGGCCATCTGAGTGGCGAGGTAGTCCTTTCGGAGGTTTGTCACATATGTAGGAAGCGCTTTTTCAGTTGTGCAACGATTCTGGTATCATTGACCACGTGAAAATTCTAACACTCGTAAACGTGGTTCTGAAGCTCGATGCAGCATACACGCCTTCTAGGATCGTTGTATTGTAAGGGCAACAGTGGCTGATCGCACAACAACCACAGCAGAGATTAGAAGGCTTGTGAGCCCCGACGTGTCAACACGAAGTGCCTCAAAACAGTTATTAACAGTGCCACTATGGGCACCCACACTTCGAGCCCGTCTTTCACTCATGCCATACCATTGACAGGTAGTGCTCGACTGGCGCTGCCATAGGATCTCTTAAAAGATGCAATAGTGCGCCGCAGTTATCAGCAGTGTAAGCATATTCCGCCTGAACGAGAGTGTTTGTCGTTTGCACTTGGGACTTAGAGCTGGTGACCACTGTGTCTTACAGGGCATTCGTCCAAGATACACTGACCTCACCATAGGTCCTATGGTCTGGGGTGCAATAAACATCTGTGGTGTTCATGGAGGGTCTCTAACCAGCGCTCGGTACGTACAGAATGTTATTAGACTGCTTCTTTTGCCGTTCTTGAAATAGGAAAATGATGCGTTGTTTCAACAGGATAATCCTCGCCCTTACACTGACCACGAAAGTCAGCGTGCTCTCTAAAACGTGCAGCAACTTCGCTGGTCAACACGATCTCGGGACTTGGGTCCAATCGAGCACCTGTAGGTCATGTTGGAACGAGAAGTAACTCCTGCGACTCGTCAGGCAAGAACACTTACAGACGAAGAGGTTGAGCAGATGCGACGTAAGTCATCTCAGAACAGCATTCACGATCTTTCCGATCGACTGGAAGCCAGAGTCAGCGCCTGCATTGTCTCCCGTGGAGATTACAGCACGTAGTACACTGAAGAGCGAAAGAATCTGGTACACCATCCAAATATCGTGTAGGGTCCCCTAGAGCACGCATAATCGCCGCAACACGAATTGGTATGGGCTCGACTAATGTGTGAAGTAGTGCTCGAGGGTACTGACACCATAAATCCTGCAGGGTTCTCCATAAATCCGTTATACTGCGAGGATGTGGAGATCTCTTCTGAAAACATGTCGCAAGGCATCCCAGATATGATCAGTAATGCACATGTCTGGGGAATTTGGTGACCAAGTGGAGTGTTTAAACTCAGAAGAGTGTTTCTGGAGCCACTCTGTAGCAATTCTGGATGTGTGGGGTATCGCATTATTCTGTTGCAGTTGTTCAAGTCTATCGGCACGCACAATGGACATGACTGGATGCAGATGATCAGAGTGGATGCTTACGTGCGTGTCATCTGTCAGAGTCGTATCTAGACGTATCAGGCGTCCCATATCGCTTCAACTGCACATGCTCCACACCATTATAGAGCCTCCAACAGCTTGAGCAGACTCCTCCTGATACGCAGGGTCCACGGATTCATAAGGTTGTCTCCATACACGTAGACGTCCATCCTCTCGATAAGATTCGAAACGAGACCTGTCCGATCAGGCAACATGTTTCCAGTCAACAACAGGCCAATGACGATGTTGAGGCGCCCAGGCAAGGCGTACAGCTTTCCAAAAATGTTCAAATGTGTGTGAAATTTTATGGGACTTAAAAGCTAAGGTCTCAGTCCCTAAGCTTACATACTACTTAACCTAAATTATCCTAAGGACACACACACACACACACACACACACACACACACACACACACACACACACACACACACACACACACACACCCTTGCCCGAGGGAGGACTCGAACCTCCGCCCGGATCAGCCACGCAGTCCGTACACCTTTGTGTCGTGCTGTCATAACTGGTACACGAGTGGGCCTCCGGCTCCGAAAGGCCATATCGATGATGTTTCGTTGCATGTTTCGTACTTTGACACTTTTTGATGGCCCAGCGTTGAAATTTGCAGCAATTTGCGGAAGGGTTGCTCTTGTCTCAGGTTGAACGATTCTCTTCAGCCGTAGTTGGTCCCGTTCTTGCATAATCTTTTTCCGGCCTCAGCGCTGTCGGAGATTTGATGTTTTACCGGATTCCTGATATTCACGGTACACCCCGGAAAAATCGCCACCTCAAGGCTACATCGCACGTACTGTCTACTATCGCTCGTGCGCCGACTACAACACCACGTTCAAAGTCGCTCAAATCTTATATAATAATGTCGTGTGACGAGGGCCTCCCGTTGGGTAGACCGTTCGCCTGGTGCATGTCTTTCGATTTGACGCCACTTCGGCGACTTGAGCGTCGATGGGGATGATGATGATGATTAGGACAACACAACACCCAGTCCCTGAGCGAAGAAAATCTGCCACCCAGCCGGGAATCGAACCCGGGCTCTTAGGATTGACATTCCGTCGAGCTGACCACTCAGCTACCGGGGGCGGACACTCACATCTTGATAACCTGCTATCGTAGCAGCAGTAACCGTTCTAACAACTGCGACAGACACTTGTTATCTTATATAGAGGCTGCCGACCGCAGTGTCGTCTTCGGCATGTTTACATATCTCTGTATTTGAATACGCATGCCCATACCAGTTCTTTGGGGCTCCAGTGTAATACGGGTATTTCAGCATGAACCGTCAGTGTATTATACCCTCGTGCTTCTGAACAAAGTCCGTGAGATCGTTGTAATTTTTTTTTCCTGTAATATGTTTCACACCACATAAAAATCGCTCCCATAGCTATCACGAAGACGTGATTAGAATAACTCCACCATACACACAGTTACTGAAGCCACAGATTTTCCCACGCATCGTACGCAAATGGAAGGGGATAAAGCTTATAACATGGTACAATGGCCATTACCGCCTGCCATGCACTCAACAGTGATTTGCATACCGTAGACGTAGATTCGTGAGATTTGAAGGAAGTGTGACGAATGGTCAGTCAGCGCCTCATCCTGGCCTGGCCGCCCCTGTGGAGAGCTAAGAGGCCATTAAGGCAGCATATTTGTAAGCCAGAGCGGTGAGGAGCGGGTCCGGATGTTTGCCGCCGCGGCCCGCTGTGACAAATGGTGGCCTGCGACCGCGCAACCGCCTCGTTAATCAAGCTGACGCGCCGGAGCACTGCTCTGACGCCGTATGAGCGAGGCTGTCTCCTCGGCAGCTGCGAGGAACTCAGCAGGGACCCGTATTCAACGGGCGAGTGGCTCTAAGGCACTGACGTGCATAACCAAATGTGTCACGACCGGAGGAAAGTCATCTACTGTAACACAATCATTGATGGGTAAACGTCTATTACAGCCTTATACATGCATTACGGTCTTCAGCAGTAGGACTTACCGATAAGAACAGGATGCGATGTTTTAGGAGTAGCCTGGAAGGCGTAGTATGGGATGAAGTATATGTGGAAATAGATGCTAAAGTCAATTTGCGTCAATGTTGGAAAATTTCCTTCCTAAAAAACTACCTTGAAGATTCATTAAAGAAATAAGTGAGCTTTGGATAACTAAGAATTAAAACCTCATGTAAGAGGAAGAGGGAAATTTATGTAAAGGCCAGAGTTAGTCAAGATTTGACATTACCTGCAGAGTATAAAAAGTACTATAGTATTTTAAGGAAAGTCTTCAATGTGAAGAGAAGTACATACATCCTGGCAGAAATAACTAACACATAATAAGAGTAAAACTATTTGGGACATTGTGTACAAGATCCCATAGTTAGACGAAATGACAACGTTGTAACAGTTAACTCACAACATGCAAATACTTCTAACAATCACTTTCTAAACGGAGCAGCAAATATAAGATGAAAAGTTTCAGTTGACGAAACAAGTGAGTATATTAACAAAACTTTAAGCAACTAGAAGTAGAACCAACATCCTTTGCTGAAATTAATACAATTAGAAACATTCTAAAAAGCAAAGGATCATGTGGGATTGAAGGAATTTCAAATAGAATTCTGAAATGTTCCATTTCAATAAGGAATGTCCATAGTTATACAGGGTGTTACAAAAAGGTACGGCCAAACTTTCAGGAAACATTCCTCACACACAAATAAAGAAAAGATGTTATGTGAACATGTGTCCGGAAACGCTTAATTTCCATGTTAGAGTTCATTTTAGTTTCGTCATTAATGTACTCCAACGTGATCAAATTGTAAATTTTCGCAATCAACATGTGTGGGCTGACGAGAATCCGCACGCAATTGTGCAATCACGTCATCAACACAGATTTTCTGTGAACGTTTGGGCAGGCATTGCTGGTGTAGTCTTGATTGGGCCCCATGTTCTTCCACCTACGCTCAATGGAGCACGTTATCATGATTTCATACGGGATACTCTACCTGTGCTGCTAAAACATGTGCCTTTACAAGTACGACACAACATGTGATTCATGCACGATGGAGCTCCTGCACATTTCAGTCGAAGTGTTCGTACACTCCTCAACAACAGATTCGGTGACCGATGGATTGGTAGAGACGGACCGATTCCATGGCCTTCACGCTCTCCTGACCTCAACCATCTTGATTTTCATTTATGGGGGCATTTGAAAGCTCTTGTCTAGGCAACCCCGGAACCAAATGTAGAGACTCTTCGTGCTCGTATTTTGGACGGCTGTGATACAATACGCCATTCTCCAGGGCTGCATCAGCGCATCAGAGATTCCATACGACGGAGGGTCGGAGGGTGGATGCATATATCCTCGCTAACGGAGGACATTATAAACGTTTCCTGTAACAAAGTGTTTGAAGTCAAGCTGGTACGTTCTGTTGCTGTGTGTTTCCATTCCATGACTAATGTGATTTGAAGAGAAGTAATAAAATGAGCTCTAACATGCAAAGTAAGCGTTTCCGGACACATGTCCACATAACATATTTTCTTTCTTTGTGTGTGAGGAATGTTTCCCGAAAGTTTGGCCGTACCTTTTTGTAGCACCCTGTATATGCAATGCGTCACTGGTTTTTCCAGACGGGTTAAGATATGGACTTCAGAAGAGAGGTGACTTAAACAGTTACCGTCTAGTTTCCTTATTGACATATTTTTCCGAAATATTCGAAAAAGTAATGCGCTCAGGAGTAGTCCTACTCTCAAGCGATAACAATTTATTTAGTATATCACATTTTGTGTTCCAGAAGGATTGCTCGACTGAGAATGCTATTTATATATTCACTCATCAAATGGTAGAAGAAACAACAAAATAAACATGCCCATTTTAAACAGACGCGAAATCCCCAAGATTGGCTTCTTCTTTTTTTTTTTCTTTTTTTTTCTTTTTGCAGAGACTCGAAATTTGACTAAGATATGCTGGTCGTATGTGAAGTACGTTAGCGGCAAGAAACAATCAATGCCTTCTCTGTGCGATAGCAATGGAGATACTATCGAAGGCAATGCTGCTACAGCATAGTTACTAAACACAGCCTTCCGAAATGCCTTCACAAAAGAAAACAAAGTAAACATTCCAGAATTCGAAGCAAGAACAGCTACCAAAGTGAGTAATGTAGAAGTAAATATCCTCGGATTGGTGAAGCAACTTAAATAACTTAATAAAAGCAAGTCTTCTGGTCCAGACTGAATACGAAAGATGTGTACCCAATGACTGGAAAGTTGCACAAGTCACACCAATATTGAAGAAAGGTAGTAAGAGTAATCCACTACATTAAAGGCCCATATCGATATGCAGCAGGATTTTGGAACATATATTGTGTTCGAACAATATGAGTTACCTCGAAGAAAACGGGCTATCGACACACAGTCAACATGAATTTACAAAATAGCGTTCTTGTGAAACAAAAGTAGCTCTTTAGTCACATGAAATGTTCAGTGCTACTCATGAGGGATTTCAGATTGATTCCGTATTTATGGATTTCCGGAAGGCTTTTGACAATGTATGACACAAGCAGCTTGTAGTGAAATAGCGTGCTTATGGAATATCGTCTCAGTCATGTCATTGGATTTGTGATTTCCTGTCCGAGAGATCACAGTTCGCAATAATATCGCCAAGTGGTCTTTTTTTGTTAGCTTTCCGAGGTTTCTTATTGCGTAAATCATGTTACTCCCTTAGAAAAGCTCAAATTGTATGGAATTGATGGTTTTATCAAAGCTGGCTGGAATCATACTTAACACACAGAATGCAGAAATCTGTGCTGAGTAATTCAGACAATATCGGAAAGATAGAAAATCTTGATTACTGTGGGGAAAAAATAAATCATAAAGGGAGTCCCACAGTGTTCAGTTTTGGGTGCACTCCAGTTCTTTATATAAGTGAATGTTCTTGTACTTAACGTTCAACAAGTTAAATTCGTACTTACGCAGACAACACTAATGTTATAATAAATGCCATTAGAGAAAAAGCAACAGAAGAGTCAGTAAATAATATTTTACAAGCGATTATTAAGTTGGCAGTGGCTCACAAAAGGAGTTCAATAAGCAGAAACAAATTTTTTTATGAATTGACCAATAATGTAACATGTCTGACGGGTAGCTACAACTCCTACTTCATTCGCAAATTTCCCCTTATAAATATTACCCAGTAAAAAAAAGGCGTTTCTTCACGAGTAGGGCTAGAAACAATAACGTGATCATTATGAAGTGGTTCTCTGGAAGTGAACTCTCCCTTAATTTTGAAGAAGAAAAAACAAGTATGATTATACCAACAATTAACGTAGCACGGGAAGAGGAGTCAGCAAGTAGGGTAAATGTGCGTATCGCTGAAAACTTGGAATGGTAAAACATTACTGAGAAATAATGTTCAGTTACTTCTGCTTTTCTTGTAGTTGCTGTTCTTGGAAACAAAATGTTCCGGCGTAACGTCAAGGGCCGACATGATGGTCAAGAACAGAAGTGCAGAGAGGACTGAGAGACATCATCAGTCAGTAGTACGCTAACACTCTAGAACAACTCCGAGACAGGGACGGCGTCTAGGAGAAGACAATATAAGCGCCGCTCCGTCTGGCCGTGGACCGAGTTCAATACGAGCCGTCCTCCGAACGCTACAGCAGTGACTTACGAACTGTATCGTTTTGCTTGTATCGGAATTGTATATACTGAAGAAGAGCTTGCTTATGTTTGTCTGCTGCCGCTTGCTTGCGACGCGTCTATATGTAACAAAGTATTGTCATTTATCTTACTGTAATGAACATCGTTAATACTATTTGCTCGAATTGTTGTCTAGCAATCCGAGAAGCACGTTTCCTACGCACTCATATATTAGGAGAGTAAGTAGAACGGAAGACAATCAATCAACCTCCTGATATATTACACTCAATGATGTCCTTCGTAGTAATTTTCTGGGGTAGCTCATCACTTACAAAGAAAGTATTCATTACACAAAAGCAAGCAGTAAGAATAATACGTGGTGCTCATCCATGGACGTCATGTAGGTACATCTTCAAGGAGCTGGTCGTTTTAATGTGCCCTCCGAATACATATATTCGCTATTGAAATTCGTAGGAAATAATCCATCACCATTTGAGAAGAATTATTAGGTCCGTACCTAGAATACTAGAGGGAAAAGTGACGTTCGTCACCCACTGTTAAACTTGTCAGCGACTCAGAAAGGAGTTCAATAGGCAACAAAAAATATTTTTGGTCAATTGCCCAAAAACGTAATTTGTGTGTCAGATAGCGAAGCAAGTTTTAAATCGAATTTAAAATTGTGAGCAACTCCTTCTATTCCATCGACAAATTTCTACTTAAAACTGGTAGCCAGTTAAAAAGAAGAGAGTTGCTGCACGTGTAGGACTACGAATAATCATGTGTTCATTAATGTTAAGACTAATCACATATACATATCCCGATCCACATCATTTCGATAGTCAAATCGTTCGTATGGTCCATGGAATATGTAACTAACTAACCAACCAACTTTGCCTACAAATATTGTAAGATGACTGTTGCATACCGCTTCACGATTCTGTAATCCGCTCAGTTACATTTGATACATAAGTAAAACCGGGCAACACAGACTTGAGAGGTGGTTGAAGCTTCTCACATAAGGAAGAGGATACTGGTACAACGCTTATTTACTGTCCTACTGCGGCAGAAAGGTTTTTTTCAAGACGTGGGTGTCAGACGTGGGAGACATGTGTAGCCTAGTTGCTGAATTCTGAAATGGGGCACAGCAAAAACAGCTACACTGCAGCCGGCGACCCTTGGCCGTCCCCTCGCTGCCTTCCAAGAATCTGGCTCTGTGGGTGGCTCTCTCTATTATGGCTTGTAGTGGCCCGCGTGTTTTCTCATCACCCAGTTCGATTCCAACCTTTTTCTCCACAGCTACATTGTAAGCAGATATGAATTCACAGTAAGAGACTAGCAAAGCTGCAATAGTTATTTACCGAAAATCGCTAGTACTGTGGCACATCTGTTTATCGACGTAAATTAAGTATATCGATCGAATGGGAGTGTCATTACTGATTTATGTTGGAAGACTATTTCCACAAAAAAAGAAAAACCATAGTTCAAATGGCTCTGAGCACAATGGGACTTAACTGGTGTGGTCATTAGTCCCCTAGAACTTAGAACTACTTAAACCTAACTAACCTAAGGACATCACATACATCCATGCCCGGGGATTTTTCACACAAGCTGTCCTACAACAACGCTCCGTTTAGATTTCGTGACGGGTTTAAACTCAACGCTTGACAGAGACTCTTACTTGGACTGTTAGCTTTCGCCTGACGCATGTTCTCATGATCATTCTTTTTATGGAACAATTGTAAGAGATAACAGGTGCATCGTAGTGCCGGAGCGAAGTGGCGCGGGAACGCAAAAGTCATGCAAGGCTGAAGTAAGTGGGACTGTCTGACGCCTGTGGGCAAAATACCTAAATTGCACACACATTCACCGTGAAATTCTGGTAGTATATGTACCAAATGCAGTGCTCCGTCCAGCCGTAGTGAAATGATGCCAACAATTTGACCAACGACCCACAGTCGCGAGTGATGTTGGTCGGAAAGTTCAGGTCTCGGAACAGGCTATTTCCATCTCGAGTAGCTGAAAGAACATCTGGGGTGGGCGTGGAGGAAGGAGAAGGAAGACATTTTTGAACGATGGGAATATTCACACAGTAATTTTGGAACAGCTATGTGACCATGGAGCGGATTTCTGCCGTCGGAAAATTGAAAGATTATTGTAACGGCCCGAACATTATTTCCGGGGAATGGTGAGTGTGTTGAAAAATAGTCTAATGTATCTGTGTCTCTCTGAAGGGTAGTGCATAATTACATAAACGTAAATTGGTCTGCCGTAATAATGTGTAACTTACTTCTACAAGTCCCTTCGCACTCATGCAGCTACAAAAGACGATGAAAGTTATGAAATATAGACTTCACAAAGAAATGCCTTATATTTGACATAAAACGAATTGAAGTTGCGTTTGCTATTGGAATGTAGCCTTTGTGCAACTGAAACCTAATTTAACACGTCGAAATAAGGAAACTGTGTCTGGTTGTTTCAAACCAAACTGGAATTGATTCAGAGTGTTTAGAGTTTTGTTTCCTTTCCTACTTTCTTAACAATATTTAAAATGCAACGGTGTGCGTCATATGGGTGGTTTTCTGTTAAACGACATTCTGCGAAGGATGAATTTTATCTTTCCTAGTTTCCGGCTTCTATGATGCTGCGAAACCTTAATACCACCGTTCTGCCTGATTGACCAGCAAACATTTTCCGCAGTAATTTCACTCGATTTTATTCACGCCACTCTGTGTCAAAGGTTTCAATGCGTTTCTACTACCGAATAATAATGTCGCTGTGTTGTCATTCTAAAACGCAGGTCTGTAATTAAAATCACTATATTTTCTCCAACGGTATCTGAAATTTTCTCGAAGTATGGGACAGCGTAACAACTTTCGCAACTATTAACTGACTCTTGTTGGTTGGCGTACAACTATTTTAATTGTTAATAAAGCCAGCAGAGCGCCACTTAGCAGCCTACTTACACACCTGGGGGATAACCGTTAGGATTACATGCGGTGCTTCTGCTGTGGTGATAGTGGTAGTAAAGGCTCCAGTAAGCCCACGGAACACTTGCTTATGAATATATAAACTTTGCTTGTAGCAAAGTTGATGCGGAAGCAAGCTGATAGAATAGGGTGCTGGCGACGCGAGGACTAAGTTCCTATAGGTCCTAAATAAAGGCAGAGGTAATTCGTAGTTAGTAATGCTAACTTGGGGACGATGTTCTGCTTTTATGCTGCAATTTTGATATCCAGCAAGAAGTCATTTACAAAGGTTCTAAGTACCCTATGCATACTTTGTGGCCGAAAGGCCTTCATCAAGGGGAGAGCTCCATATATTGTATGTGGTACTAAAAAGCAGGCACCATCATTCGAAACCGTAAATTGGGTTTCCGGGGGGATATGTGGAAGGAGAGTTTTAATACAATATTAACTGGACATGATTGTGGATCCAACATGAATTCCGACAAAGAGATCTAATCTGAATTACGCGTCCACTGTTGCCAATATTATTCTGAAGCACAAATGTCAAATAAATGCCAAGCAACTGGTTGCCGTTGCTATGTTTGAAAATTAATCTATAATAGTTGTAGAAGTCGGAGCTTACATTATGAACTGCTTATCATTCACCATTTTCAGCTATGCCAGAGATAGTCCGTTGCAGAGCAGGTCGAGAGGTCACAACTAAACGAAACACCGGAGATGCCACTGTGTTGGTCCCCGGAAACCAGTGGTACGCACAAAAGAATGAGGGCAAAACTCTGTTTGTTGGATTGGCTACTGTCTTCGGTCTTTGGATGGAGAATTTAGTGTTCTTCTAGCAGGATCACAAAGAAGTATCTTGCGCCGCTGGTCCACAAAAGTTTGGGAAGGCTAATAGGGCGCGGCCACCAACTACTGACGATCAAGACTCGGATAAAATTTCAAACAAAACTCCGGCTTTGCGTAAAGGCGACACTTTATAAGACTTTCAACGTGATACTCCGTGATGTCTGAGAAAACGACGTAAAGTTTTCGTTGTTGCCGAAGACCTAATTATCATAACCAGTAGTCTTGGCCATCCCCCTGCGGGTTCGGGGGTTAGAATAGGCCCGCGGTATTCCTGCCTGTCGTAAGAGGCGACTAAAAGGAGTCTCACATGTTTCGGCCTTATGTGATGGTCCCCTCTCGGGTTTGACCTCCATCTTTCTAAATTTATCCGACGAGCGAGCCAATTGGGGAAGGGCGCCTTACATGGTACACTGTATCCGTCGTGCAATTAGACCTTTAGCCGGATTTCTCGTCGTTGCAATGGTGTTCCGCTCGTTTTCGATCTCTTGGGCGAGGATACGTCCCTGTGTGCGATTACCACGCTGCCCTCTGCAGTGTTTCTTTTCACTGCGGCGACGACCTTGGACATTTTTGCACCTAAGATCCAGCACGGTAGCCAGCCCGTTGTGGTGGGGCCGCCATGTAACCTCTTGGTTGTAGCCCCCTGACAACACAGGGATCGCTCTACTGATGCCTGCGCCGTTCACTCCCCACGTATGCCAAGGAGTAGATGCCTATCCTCCTGGGGTATCGGGACTCCCGGGAACGGCCATCCTGCCAGGTGGCCTTTGCTGTGGCTGGGTGGCGCCCGTGGGGAGGGCCCTTGGTCGGAGTAGGTGGCATCAGGGCGGATGACCCGCAATGAAGCGTGGTACATCATCTCTCGCTGGCGGCCAGCCGCCAGCAGTCTCTAAGCGTTCTCGGGCTCAATTTAATGCTCAGAAGTACGATCCGAAAACGTTCCCCTCCCTGGCCACGCCGTGGGAAGAGCGTAAGTCTCAGGATGGAGGTAACAGTTATTCGCCCCGATTCTTAGTTTGTACGAGAGCTGATGGGGAGTCTTTTCTCTCCACAAAGCCTCAGTTCTTCGTCGAGCATTTAGAGGACAAGTTTGGGGAGGTGGAGGGCTTGTCTAAAATGCGCTCTGGGTCAGTACTGATACAAACTGCATCCTCCGCCCAGTCACGCAGATTGCTTGCTTGTGACAAGTTGGGGGATGTCAACGTTACTATTACACCACATAAGAGTTTAAATATGGTCCAGGGTGTTATTTTCCATAGGGACCTCCTTTTGCAGTCTGATGACGAGCTGCGCGCCAACTTAGAACGTAGAGGTGTTCATTTCGTCCGGCGCGTTCATCGGGGTCCGAGGGACAATCAGGTTGCTACCGGTGCCTTCATCTTGGCCTTCGAGGGTGATACGTTACCGGAAAAGGTCAAGGTGATGGTCTACCGATGTGACGTCAAACCCTATATCCCTCCCCCGATGCGGTGCTTCAAGTGCTGGAAGTTCGACCATATGTCTTCCCGCTGCACTTCCAGCCTCACATGTCGAGATTGCGGACGCCCTTCTCATCCCGATACTCCATGTGCCCCGCCTCCCATCTGCGTCAACTGTGGGGAGCACCATTCACCTTGCTCGCCAGACTGCAAAGTCTTTCAGAAAGAGCGCAAAATCATGGAATATAAGACCCTGGACCGGCTGACCTATACTGAGGCCAAGAGGAAATATGACAGACTCCATCCTGTGAGAATGACATCTTCTTATGCAGCTGCTACAACACCTGTGCTAGCCCCATCAGTTTCGAGACTTCCAGCCAGCTCGATAAGCAGTAAGACTCCTCCTGCCCCCTTGCCAGTGGGGGGCTCTACCCACCGGGTTGCTCCTGCGCCACCTACCTCAGGGGCAACACCATCCCCCCCATCAGGGACGTCCGTCCCTGCTTCTAAGCCGGAGAAGTGTCCAACTTCTTCGGCTTCTCACGCTCGCAAGGGGTCCCTCGGGTCCCTCCCTTCCCTGGTTTCCACCAGTGGGAAGGCTGACGACCGACAGTGGCGTAAGTGCCCGCAATCAGCTGGTCGACGGGCTTCACGATCCTCCTCAGTCCTGGAGACTGAATCGGTGAAGCCCTCCCAGCCAGTTGAACCCAAGGAGCAGCGTGAGAAATCAAAGAAGAAGAGCTCTAAGCCCAAGGAACTCGCGGTGGCAGCCACCCCACCGCCACCTTCCAGATCTGCGTCTGAGGACGAGGTGGAGATCCTGGCGTCCGCTGAGGACCTCGATCTCGCCGGTCCCTCAGACGCCATGGATAGCACTAGCACGGGTGCTCAATCGGAGGCAGCAGGTGACCCAGCGGCGTAATCTGCCTTCCCAGTCCCGTCACGCCTTTGTCCGCCATGGACACTACCATCCTCCAGTGGAACTGCAGCGGTTTCTTCCACCATTTCGCTGAGCTCCGCCAACTTCTCAGCCTTCGCCCTTTCTTCTGCATTGCTCTCCAGGAAACTTGGTTTCCAGCGATGCGAACCCCCGCCCTCCGTGGCTATCGGGGTTATTATAAGAACCGAGCAGTTTATGAAAGGGTGTCTGGTGGCGTCTGCATATATGTCCTTCACACTCTGCACAGCGAGTCTGTCCCTCTCCAGACGCCTTTAGAGGCTGTCGCTGTACGCGTGTGGACGCCACAGGCAGTTACCGTCTGCAGTCTTTACATTCCACCGGATGGTGATGTCTCGCAGCCTGTCCTGGCTGCACTGGTCGCCCAATTGCCGCCACCTTTCTTGCTATTGGGCGACTTCAACGCCCATAACCCTCTGTGGGGTGGGTCAATGGCCACAGGTCAGGGCGCCATTGTTGAGCATTTATTGTCGCAGCTCGATCTCTCGCTGTTAAATGATGGTGCCTTCACACACTTCAGTGTGGCGCATGGCACCTACTCCGCCATTGACCTTTCCATCTGTAGCCATAGCCTCTTACCATCTGTCCAATGGAGTGTGCATGACGACCTGTGTGGTAGTGACCACTTTCCGATCTATTTGTCACTACCACAGCGTCACTCTTCTGGGCGCCCTAGCAGATGGGCTATGAATAAGGCTGACTGGGATTTTTTCTCCTCCACTGCCGCTTTTGAGCCTCTCTCTACTGATGACATTGATGCGGTGGTTCAATCGGTCACCACCGGCATCGTTAATGCCGCCGCATCTGCCATTTCCCGTTCTTCTGGGTCTCCTCGGCGGAAGGCTGTGCCTTGGTGGTCGCCTGAGATCGCTGAAGCGATTAAAGATCGCCGGCGGGCGCTCCAGCGTCACAAGCGACATCCCTCCCTACCGCACCTTATCGCCTTCAAACGGCTGCGTGCGCGGGCCCGCCTCCTTATCCGCCAAGGCAAGAAGGAGTGCTGGGAGCGGTATGTGTCCACCATTGGCCTCCATGTCACTCCCTCGCAGGTCTGGGCCAAGATTAGACGCGTCTACGGCTTTCGGACCCCTGCCAGCGTCCCTGCGCTCTCACTGAATGGAGCCGTGTGTACTGACTCCGACGTCATTGCAAATCGCTTAGCAGAGCATTTTGCAATGAGTTCCGCTTCTGCGAATTACCCCCAGGCCTTCCGCTCCATTAAAGAGCGGCTGGAACGTCGGAGCCTTTCTTTTCACACCAACCACCCGGAATCTTACAATGCTCCATTCAGTGAGTGGGAATTTCGCAGTGCCCTAGCTGCTTGCCCTGATACCGCTCCTGGGCCAGATGGCATCCACTGTCAGATGCTGAAACACCTTTCAGTGGACTGCCGGCGGCGCCTTCTCGATCTTTACAACCGTCTTTGGGTCGAGGGGGAGTTTCCATCACAATGGCGGGAAGGCATTGTCATCCCCGTTTTGAAACCTAGAAAGACCCCTCTGGAGGTGGACAGCTACCGTCCCATTAGCCTCACCAACGTTCTTTGCAAGTTGCTTGAACGGATGGTGAGCCAGCGCTTGCATTGGGTACTGGAGTCTCGGGGCCTTCTGGCTCCGTCTCAGGGTGGGTTCCGTAGAGGCCGCTCCACCACCGACAATTTGGTGAGCCTGGAGTCGGCCATCCGTACTGCTTTTGCCCGCCGTCAGCACCTGGTCGCTGTCTTTTTCGACATGCGGAAGGCGTACGATACGACATGGCGTCGTCACATTCTTTCTACGTTTTAAGGGAGGGGTTCTTCGGGGTCCTCTGCCGCTCTTTATCCGCAATTTTCTGTTGTGTCGTACCTTCCGCGTGCAAGTCGCGGCCTCGTATAGTTCCTCCCACGTCCAGGAGTACGGTGTGCCACAGGGCTCTGTTTTAAGTGTCTGTTTTTAATAGCCATTAACGGGCTTGCTGCGGCCGTGGGAAATTCTGTCTCCGCTTCCCTGTATGCTGACGACTTCTGCCTTTACTACAGCTCTACTGGCATTGCAGCTGTTGAACATCAGCTACAGGGCGCTATCTGTAAGGCGCAGTCTTGGGCTGTAGCGCATGGGTTTCAGTTTTCGGCAGCCAAGACCCGCGTTATGCATTTCTGCCGGCGCCGAACAGTCCATCCTGAGCCGCGGCTTTATCTTGCCGACGAACTCCTTGCTGTGGTGGAGACCCACAGGTTTTTGGGGGTGGTTTTCGATGCCCGGTTGACTTGGCTGCCTCATATCCGGCAGCTTAAACAGACGTGTTGGCGGCATCTAAACGCTCTGAGATGCTTGAGCCACACCCGCTGGGGCGCCGACCGCTCTACCCTGTTGCGGCTCTACCAGGCGTTAATCCAGTCCCGTCTGGATTATGGAATCCTGGCTTATGGCTCAGCATCCCCATCTGCGTTACGGGTGCTGGACCCAATTCTCCACAGCGGGATACGCCTTGCCACTGCTGCTTTCTGCACCAGCCCTGTGGACAGTGTACTAGTGGAGACAGGTGTACCTCCACTGCAGGTACGACGCCAACAATTACTGGCTGCTTATGCTGCCCATGTTTTTAGTTTGCCCGGGCATCCAAATTACCGTGTCCTGTTCCCGCAGTCGGTCGTCCATCTGCCGGACCGTCGGCCCCGGTCGGGTTGTCCGATCGCCGTACACGTCAAGGAGCTTCTTTGCGGGCTTGGGTTTTTCCCTGTTCCGCCTCCTTTCCAGGCGCCTCTGCGTACACCCCCGTGGTGTGTTCCTCGCCCTTGCCTTCGGCTCGACTTGGCACAGGGCTCGAAGGACTCGGTCCCTCCAGAGGCCTTCCGCCGCCCCTTTTATTTCATCCTTGCCACGTATCAGGGCTCTGGAATTGTTTACACCGACGGTTCGATGGTTGCTGGTCGTGTCGGGTATGCGCTAACTCTAGGGGACCATTCCGAACAACGGTCCTTGGCGGCTGGCTGCAGCGTTTACACTGCTGAGCTAGTCGCCATCTTTCGAGCCCTAGAGTATATCCGCTCGTGCTCAGGTGAGTCCTTCGTGATCTGTAGCGATTCCCTGAGCGGTTTACGAGCTCTCGACCAGTGTTTTCCTCGTTCTCGTCTGGTGATGGCTATCCATGAGTCCCTGCATACTCTTGCGCGTTGCGGCCGCTCTGTGGTCTTTCTGTGGACCCCTGGTCATGTCGGTATCCCGGGCAATGAACATGTTGACCGCCTGGCGAAAGAGGCCACGTGTAAACCATCTCTGGATGTTGGCCTCCCAGAGACTGATTTGCGGGCAGTCCTCCGCCGAAAAGTTTTTGCACTTTGGGACGCTGAATGGCGCGATCGGATTACACCCAATAAACTCCATGCCATTAAGGAGACGACGACTGTGTGGCGGTCATCCCTGCGAGCCAACCGCAGGAACTCCGTCGTCCTTTGTCGGCTCCGCATTGGCCACTCCCGGCTAACACACAGTTATTTACTGCGCCGGGAGGACCCTTCTCTGTGTCGCTATGGGGCAGCTTTGACAGTGGCCCACATTCTGTTGGCCTGCCCCCTTTTAGCTGTGGTCAGGCAGACATTTGCGCTGCCTGATACGCTCCCTGCCCTTTTCACAGACGACTCCACTATGGCCGACTTCGTTTTACGTTTTATTCGGGCAGGGGGATTTATCATTTAATCTGAGTGTTTCTGTTTTATTTTATTGTTTTGTGTTGATTCTGGCCTTTGGCCTATGATTTTCAACAGATTTTTTTTTTTTTTAAGTGTTTCTAAGTGGTTGGCTTTTCCTTTTTTATTTCTATGGTCGGCCAACCACCGTCACACTCTGTGTGGTTTTAGTTCGTTTTGTCTTGTCCTTGTCTCAGTTTCTCTTGTTCTGTATCGTCTGTGATCTCTTCTGTTCCTCGTTTTTATTCTCTGTGGGTGTTCTTTGTCTTTGGAAAAAGGGACCGATGACCATAGCAGTCTGGTCCCTTTACTCCCCCCAAACCAAGCCTTAGTAGTCTTGGCCAGCTTTCGGGTGAGAGGAGAATGCGCCATATTTCGGACTTGCAGAATCGTATTCAAATCCGCCTTCCTAATTTTAAGAAACTTGTTATTTCGGAATTTCAAAGAGCTTTGGAAGACTTCAGATTAAATAAGGCAGGAGGCATAGATAATATTTCAATGGAATTTCTGAAATTATTGGGGGAAACAACTACTTAACTTGGTCTTTAGAATCTCTAAGACTGGCGACATACCATTATACTTTCTGGAAAATATCATCCACTCAGTTCCGAAGATAGCGAGAGTAGATAAGTTCGAGAACGGTTACACAATCAGCTTAACAGCTGTTGCATTCAATAAGCTAATAAGAATAATATAGAGAAGAACGGAAAATAAAAAGAAGACTCTGTTATATGACGATCAGTTCGGTTTTCGGAAAGGTAAAAGCATTCCAGAGGAAGTCCTGGCTTTACGCTTGATAATGGAAGCAGGATTTGACGAACTGGAAAAAGTGTTCTATGAAGTAAAATAGTGCAAGATTCTATAAATTCTGAAGAAGAAAGGACTAAGCTAGTGGGAAAGACGGATAATACACAATATATGCAGAACAAAGAGGGAGTAATGAGACTGGGAGACCAAGACCGAAGTGCTCCGCTTAAAAAGCAGGTAAGACAGGGCTGCAGTTTTTTCCCTTTCACTATTCAAGCTATACATCGAAGAAACAATGACGGATATGAAAGAAAGCTTCAAGCGTGCGACTAAAATCCTTTCTGGAAGTGAAGATGATGTACAAGATCTGTCTAATGAGGTGAACAATCTAATGAGTACAGGAAATAGACTGAACGTAAACCAAAGAGAGACGAAAGTAATGAGACCTACCAGAAATGACAACAGCGAGGAACTCCACATCAAAATTGGTGTGCACAAATTAGATGACCTAGATGCATTCACCAATGGCGAACGAAGGAAAGAGGACATAAAACGCGGACTAACACAGGCAAAGAGTGCATTCTTGGCCAAATGAAGCCTACTAGTATCAAAGGTAGGCGTTACTTTGAGGATGAAATTTCTGAGTATGAATATCTGAGCACAACTTTGTACGGAAGGAAAACCGGAACATAAGTGAATGGAAGCTTTTGAGCTGTGTTGGCACAGAAAATATTGAAAATTCTGTGGACTGATAATGTATAGAATGAGAGTTCTATTCAGGATAGGCGAAGACAAGAAAATATGGAAAACATTGACAAGAAGAACTGACAGGATAACAGGGGATATGTTAAGATATTCGGGAATAGCCTCCGTGGTATTAGTGGAAGCTGTAAAGGGTAAAATTCGTAGAGAAATGCAGATAATGGAATATATCAAACAATTATTCTAGGACGTAGAGTGTACATACTACTCTCAGATGGAGAGGTTGGCACAGTAGTAGAATTCGTGACGGGCCGCGTTAAAACAGCCAGATGGCCAATGATCAAAAAAATTGTTATGTAAAATAAAACTTTCTACAAAATAATCAGCGATTACACTACAATGGCTGCAGCTTTATCAGATGTGTTTCTACTACCATGTACCACATCATTGTTGGCAGAATTACTTTACTATTTTCGCGTAACTTCTTATTTGATGGTAGCTCCCTATCATTACGCTATCACCAACGTATACTAGAAGGGAATGACACGTTTATTATGTCTTACGTTAATTTTTTTAGAACATCATTAACCACCCACCTAGCTGAAAGTCTAAACTAATTGCGGAATGACAGAATTTCAAGCAAGTATCGACTACCAACGGAGATTAGACAATCAATAGGAAAAGGCTATTGGGTGTGATGGATAGATGAGACGCAAAACCTCTGCACCTTGAAGTTGGGACTTCGTGTATCTTCACTCGCTTCATTTACCGCCCTAGACAGGGAGCAGCACCTCTATTGCTCTGGCGTACGCACTGATATTTACTAGATTATTTTTTAGATGGAGCAAGTACATGGATTGCGTGCTACTTCGTATCAGGAGTATTGAGTTCGCCGAAACCATCACAGTAGCTAACAGCAGTCACGAAGCGAATGCCATTCCTTGTATAAGACAGTAACATTCTGTTCAGGACGATAAAAACGTTTCAACACAGACATATTTGTTCAAGACTCGTACTCGCCTTTGCACCATAAGCCTGATGTGCACGTATTCCAGTAGATTGCATAGCTATAAAAAAAAGAAAAACATTATATATGTATATATAAACAAAAAATGCACTGATGGAGTGCTACACCCTACATACCGCCAATACAGGCCGCACTATTTGAGTGGTTTCTCTTTTCCGGAGCGCAGTAATGTGTTGATAAAATCGAGAGAAACAGAGATAGGTAGGGGGAGAGGGAGGGAGAGAGGGAGGGAGGGAGGGAGTGAGAGAGAGAGAGAGAGAGAGAGAGAGAGAGAGAGAGAGAGAGAGAGAGAGAGAGACAGAGAGAGAGAGAGACAGAGAGAGAGAGAGACAGAGAGAGAGAGAGAGAGAGAGAGAGAGAGAGAGAGAGAGAGAGTGAGTTAGCTCTAAGTTCGTTTCATCTTTAGAGCATTCAGTACAAGAATTCATTCAGTTGTTTTCAAAGTTAATGTCAAAAAGATCAGTATTTAACTTAGGTGACTGAAAGAAACACGCAATCAGACAAACAGAAATGACGCTTTTGTTCAGAAACAGCAATCACACTCTGGTCACAGCGATTAATTATGATCCCCCAGGACATTACATAAGGCAGGACATGGCTCTTAGTAAGGAGCGTGACTGCCACAGAAAGCAATGCTTGGTATGCAATGTACTCCCTTGCTGGCCACAAGACTGTGGTAGGGATCTCCACTCATCCCCCCATCACGGTCAACAACAACTATTTAGATGGTTGCTGGTGAATGTATACATGCTGCAATACGTGTACCCTACGCATCTCACACGTGCTCGATGAGATTTAAGTCGAGGGACTGGGTATGCCAGTCCATTCTCGGAATATCCTCTCGTTCCAAGACTGTTTCCACCTGCACTCTTCGATGCGGTTGCGCCTTGCTATCAATAAAAATGAAATTGAGCCGACTAAAATCCTGAAAAATACATGTGAGGTAGGAATACAGTGTGACAATGGCACTGACCAGTAAGTTTACTGTCATTACGTCCACACAACATTATGCCTCCCGAAACTTTAACACTAGGATCACCAAAACTTTCTTGTTCGACAATGTTCCTATGTGCATTACGTGTTCCGACGTTTCACCGTATGGAACACGACCATTTTTGTGGTTCAAGTGGTATGGTGTAGGGAGGCACAATGTTGTATGCTCATACCGAGTTCCAAATATTTTGAAGACTGTAAAATCACAGGTCAACGTTCTTGTGACACTCTACTCCCTTCCCTTGTGCGTCTTTTCATGAGTGCATTCGGCCTTCACTTCATTTTTATGGATGACTAAGCGCGACCGCGTCGAACTGTGCAGACTGAGTACTTTTGGAATTAGAGAAAGGTATTTAAGCGGCGAGTTCGCAGCCTGCCTTAGAAAATTTTGTGGCTGCTTCCTTTATACGTACTACGGGACAGCATATCTGTCTGTAAATGAGACTGAGTTATTTCTGGTATGGAATGCTGAAATGGGTGCTACCTTATCGAATGGGACCTGGAGTGTAATTTTCGGTGGCCAAGATAATTAACGATTGAAGCAGACACACGTGCAACAAAGCTGGGCGAACCGCGAAGCCTTACCAGAAGGCACCGATGCATCTACGTTAGGCTGAAGATTAACCTCTCGTGATCAGAGACTGATGTAGAAATCCCGCCAAAGCAGGTTCAAAAACAATTTATATACAGCCCACCGTTAGCAAAACTCAATGAAATTCATTCTAAACTTCCACGTCCTTAATGAATATTAAAAAGTCTTAGTTTAGCAATAGAATATATATATATTCCAGGTCAACGTGCAATAAACACTCACAGATGGCAGGTAGCAGCACTAGGGTATATAAAGTGTGTCGAGGGGACGCAGAGAATACTGCAGTCGTCGGAATGCGTGTAACACGCCCGTGAGTGCGAATGGGGGGGGGGGGGGGGGTTACCTTATACTGACTTCTCGTTTAATGACCGTGCGCCCTGTCCACACCACGTACCTGGTAATCAAGCAGTGGTCGTATTGTCCTGCTCCACAGCTGGCTGTTGGATTGCCTGAAATTATCTATCGAAAAAATGCAAGCTGCTTTAGGGGAGCCACTCAACGTTTAAACACAACACTGTCCTGTGTCTGGTATGAACATCTATATTCTGAGATGATATGGAAACCACAGGCTGCACTGTGTTGTGGCGTATCAAGCTTGCTACGCCACACTGGGAAGGGAGCCGAAAGAAAGGCACGCGTACACACACGCCGACTGGCGTCAATTCTGGAACAGGATACGTTATGACTGCTATAAAGAAAATACGAAGCTTTGGAATATACTTAACTTTTAATCTTTGTTGGTTTACAACGTTCTTCTTAAGACATTTATATGATAACTCTCAAACTAGGTAAGGCTAATGGCGCCTTGCTAGGTCGTAGCCATGGACTCAGCAGAAGGCTATTCTAACTGTCTCTCGGCAAATGTGAGGAAGGCTTCGTCCGTATTGTCGCTAGCAATGTCGTCCGTACAACTGGGCGAGTGCTCGTCCGTATCTCGAGACCTGCCTTGTGGTGGCGCTCGGTCTGCGATCACTCAGTGGCGACACGCGGGTCCGACATGTACTAAATGGACCGCGGCCGATTTAAGCTACCACCTAGCAAGTGTGGTGTCTGGCGGTGACACCACATTCCTCCCCCGCAAATCGGCGAACGGTCGTGAGATAAGGCTTCCGCCCGCCGTGGGGAGGACCCCATGTTGACGTATGCGATGAGGTGGGGAGCCTAACAACAGGCGAGGCTGTGCCACCCGCACCCGGCCATTCGGTCCGAGGGGAGCTAGGAAACGCCTGAAAACCTAGGCCAGGGTGCACGTCAACATGCGGCGTATGCGCACGGAAAGAGACAGGAGGGGCCGAAGGGTCGACCTCCATTGCGTCGGGGTATCCGACGCGCGATGACATCATGTGGTCCGGAGCAGGCAAGAGTTCCATGGCGGAGGACGGCTGGTCACGGGAAGCGATCGGCGGCGCGTGACCCAGGGAGGCGCTTGGCGGCTGCAGCGAAGCGTCCACTGCGGGCGGCGCCGGCGGGAGAACAGGCGGCGGCGGCGGCGGCGGCGCGTTGCCATGGGGCAAAATGGAAGGCATCGTCGATAACACCTGGGGATGAGGCGAGCCAGTAGATGGGTCCCCAGGGCGCTGACCGGACGGCACCGTCGCTGAAAGCAGACAGGGAGCGGCAGAACCCGTGCGACGACCGAGGCGCAGCTGATTGAGATGCCGACGCACCTAACCAGAGGCCCCCAAAACCAAATACATCGCGCGGCCGAGGCAGCGAAGAATGCGCCCTGCGAGCCAACGCCGTGAACCGCGATAGTTGCGATAGAATACAACGTCACCTGGAGCAAAAGCAGGAGTCTGCCGCTGCACAGGAACCTGATGCGGCGGATGCAGCAAAGACATCAAGGTTCGATGAGGACGACCGTGGAGCAACTCAGCCAGCGAGCGACCATCTCGGGGCTGAGAGCGATACGAAGACAAAAAGAGCAACAATGCGTCCTCCCGAGAATGCGACTCTTTCAACTTCAACATCTGTGATTTGAAAGTCCAGACCAATCTTTCAGCGGCACCGTTTGACTGAGGCGAAAACGGCGCGGATGTCAGATGGTGAATACCATTGGCCTGGCAGAATGACTGAAATTCTGTGGACATGAATTGTGCGCCATTGTCGGAAGCAATAGTCTGTGGAAGACCTTCAATGCAAAAGATAGCAGATAACGCTTGTATGGTGGTGGAGGACGTCGTGGAAGACATCCGGACAACAAAAGGAAAATTACTGAAGGCATCGACCAGAACCAACCATCGAGCATTCCAGAATGGACCAGCAAAATCGATGTGCAAGCGTTGCCAAGGGGAAGTGGTTTTTGGCCATGCAAAGACTTTCCGCGGCGGTGCGGATTGTTGTTCGGCACACGCCATGCAAGAACAACACATATTCGTAATAGCAGCATCGATTCCGAACCAAGTACAGTGCTGACGAGGAAGTTGTTTCGTTCGCACTATACCCCAATGTCCTTGGTGAAGAAGCCATAAAACAGAGGACTGTAACGAACGTGGGACCACGACTCTGGACTGATCATTATCAGAACGCAACAACAAAACACCACGTCGAACAAAGAGTCTCTCCTTGTGAGCAAAAAATCGGCGAACCAACGGATCCTCGATACGAGACTTGACAAGGGCCATTGCGTAGCAACAAAACGCAGAACGGTAGCAAGGACAGGGTCATCAGCTGTGGCTGTAGCTACACGGCGAAAATCAATCGGAAACGATTCGACCACTTCATCGGTTTCCAAATCAATGAACAGGCAAGCAAGTTCGGAAGAATCGAATGCATAATCCTCAGCAACAGGCAAACGGGACAAGCATCGGCGTTTCCGTGCTTAGCAGTGGACCGATACAAGATATCGTAGCTGTACTGCGAGAGGAAAATAGACCAGCGAATGAATTTCTGCACTGTACGTGGAGGTACAGGCTTGGTCGGATGAAAATGCGATGTCAAAGGTTTGTGGTCTGTGATGATGGTAAAGTGACGACCATACAAGAAATCATGGAACTTAGTAACACCAAACACGAGAGCCAAAGCTTCTTTCTCTATCTGGGAATAATTTCTTTTTGCAGACGAGAGCAATTTTGACGCAAAGGCAATAGGGCGATCATGCGAGCCAACTTTGTGCGCAAGCACAGCACTGATCCCGAAATCCGATGCATCTACCATCAACAAAAGGGGTTTCTGGGGATCGAAAGGCGTAAGGCAAGTATTTGAAAGCAACGCCGATTTCAACTGGCGAAAGGCGCGTTCGCATTCCGTCGTCCAGACGAACGGAACACCTTTACGGCGTAAGCGATGAAGCGGAGCTGAAATGGAAGAAGCGCGTGGCACAAATTTATGATAATTGTTAATTTTACCCAACACACTCTGTAGCTGCTTCATATTTTGTGGCGAAGGCAATTCTTGTATGGCACGGAGGTGCTCTGGACTCGGATGTATGCCATGGGCATTAATAACGTGTCCCAGGTATGGTTAGTCACGAGCAAAAAACACACATTTGTCCTTCCACAAGTGAAGACCATTTTGTCGCAAGACCTGAAATAATGTTCGTAGGTTCGCAAGATGATCTTCTTCTGTCTGTCCGGAGATCACTATATCGTCCAGATAGTTTGCTGCAGTAGGGACCGACGCACAAATAGTTTGTAAATATTGCTGAAACAATGCAGGGGCGGATGCACACCTGAACGGCAGTCTTTTGAACCTGTACAATCCAAGATGCGTGTTAACCACCAATACGCGCTGGGATTCGTCGTCCACCGGTATTTGCAAGTACGCATCAGCTAGGTCCAACTTTGAAAAATATTTTCCCGGGCACAGTTTAGCAAAAAGATCTTCCGGGCGGGGCAAAGGAAAAGTAGCAGTCACTAGTTGTGGATTCACTGTGGCCTTGAAGTCCATGCAAAGTCTCAATTTTCCAGAAGGTTTTGGCAAAATTACTAAGGGTGAGGCCCAGAGAGAAGCTTGCACACGTGCAATTACATCCTGTGATTCTAGATCGTTTAATGTTCTTGCGACCTCATCACGCAATGCGTGGGGAACATTGCGCGCTCTGAAAAATTTCGGTTGCGCGTTTACTTTCAGTTCCAAATGTGCTTCATAGTTTTTAGCGCAACCTAAGCCCGGTGCAAAAATGTCTGCAAATTCGTCACACAGACGAGAAACACTGTCTGAAGGCACAGTTTGATTCACTGATAGGACCTGATTTACAATAGACATGTTAAACATCTGAAATAAATCTAAACCAAACAAGTTCACTGCAGAAGAAGAACGAAGAACGTAAAATGACACAAGTTTTGTTTGTCCCTTGTATGTGGCAAGAAGGCTGTACTGTCCTAACACAGGTATATTCTGTCCTGAATAACTATGTAACTTAACATTTGCGGCATGCAACGGAGGTGCGCCCAGTTGTTTGTACGTGTCGTGATTGAGCAATGAAACTGCAGCTCCGGTATCGAGCTGGAACGGTATGACCTTGCCATTAAAGTCCAAATATACAAAAAGTTTATTGTCCTGCTGACGACAAGAGCGAATGTTTTGGGCAATTTGAACAGACACTGGTACAGAATCACTTGCTACTTGACGTGATTTCCAGCGACGTCGACGCACAGTTTTTGTGGGACGAACAGTCACTGTTAGAGAAAGTGGCACTGGACGAAGCGGAATTAACTACATGAATGTCCATGGGCGAAGGCCCACGATCCTGAGTGTCCTTGGTTCGATTCCAGCGCGAAGCAAAGGGCCTGGAATGATTGTGATTGTCTGATCTGAGCTTTTTCTGGCAAACACTTTGAACACGTCCTTTCTTAGTACAGAAAAAGCAAATAGCTTGGCGTGACGGGCAATGTTCACGCGAATGTCTAGTAGCACACCGCGGGCATGATTTCACTGCATTTGTGTGCTGGCGTGGCACACCTGGTTTAGAGCGCGGCGGCAGCTGCATCGAAGTGCGCGAGGGCAGGTTACCGGGCCGCGCAGCGCGTCCAGCGGGCCGGTTAATGTTACACACGGCTGGCGAAGTTTCAAAAGATTCCTGAGCACAGTCAAGTGTGTCTTGTCTATCCAATATGTCTATCACTTGTTGAAGGGAGGGATTAACTAGTTTCAAAATTTGCTCCCGTATGCGAACATCAGAAACGTTCTGTGCAATTGCATCACGTACCATTGTATCTGAATAAGAAAGGCCACAGTCACATTCAAAGGCACAGTCCCTAGTAAGTCCTTGCAATGTTGCTACCCACTCCCTATTAGTTTGACCGGCCGTACGTTTTGTACGAAAAAACGTATACCGTTTTGCAACCACATTAACTGTTTCTTTGAAATAGGCATCTAAAGCCGACAAAATTTCCTCGTAGGACAGAATTGCTACGTCGCGTCGGGGAAACAATTTCACTATCACACGGTAGGTGGACACCCCGACACAAGAAAGCAAAAATGGCTGCCGCTCATTACCTTGAATTCTGTAGGCGGCTAGATGAAATGCAAACTGGCAGGACCATTCCGTCCAAGTCTCGTGGGTTTGGTCAAACTGGCGAAACTGCGGTGCAACTGCATGTTGTGGCTGTGGTAGTGGTGAAGCGGCGGCTGCCGCATCGTGTTGCAGTGCACGTTGACCCTGAACGAGCTGTCCAAGGGCATCCAATAACGCCTGCGTCTGCTGATTCTGCAAGAGATAAAATTCGGACAGTACATCTGGCCAAGCCATGACACAAGTAAATGTAAGCAATCAGAAAGAACACTTCTCTCGTCGCCAATCTGTTGTGGCGTAACAAGCTTGCTACGCCACACTGGGAAGGGAGCCGAAAGAAAGGCACACGTACACACACGCCGACTGGCGTCAGTTCTGGAACAGGATACGTTATGACTGCTATAAAGAAAATACGTAGCTTTGGAATATACTTAACTTTTAATCTTTGTTGGTTTACAACGTTCTTCTTAAGACATTTATACGATAACTCTCAAACTAGGTAAGGCTAATGGCGCCTTGCTAGGTCGTAGCCATGGACTCAGCAGAAGGCTATTCTAACTGTCTCTCGGCAAATGAGAGGAAGGCTTCGTCCGTATTGTCGCTAGCAATGTCGTCCGTACAACTGGGCGAGTGCTCGTCCGTATCTCGATACCTGCCTTGTGGTGGCGCTCGGTCTGCGATCACTCAGTGGCGACACGCGGGTCCGACATGTACTAAATGGACCGCGGTCGATTTAAGCTACCACCTAGCAAGTGTGGTGTCTGGCGGTGACACCACACACTGTTTACAATTTAAATCGTAAATGTTTATCCCAATTATCAATCTTGATGATCAACAGTCCAAAAATATATTTCAGAAGAGCGTACACGTAACCGACACGACGCGGGTGATTGTTGATGATGCGGAAGCCGAATGATCGAACGAAAGTTCTTACGCTCGTCACACATACAGATATTTGGTAATAGTCCTCTTTGTCACAAGTAATGATACAGCACTGTTCGTAAAGTTAAGTTTTCAGTTCTCAGTTCTCACTTGTACGAGCCTGCGCGTAACCGTCGCGGCGCAGCTGATTGTTGATGATACGGAACGCGATGATCGAACGCACGTTCTCACGCTCGCTACAAATCACTGGCACTTGATTGCACTCTTTCGTGGTAAACAGTATTACTGATCCACATTTTGTCGTTCTTGGTGACCGAACACGGCGCTGATGATCGATGCTATGCGACACTCAATGAGAGGATACATAAATACGTTATTAACGCCACTGTTAATTTTCAATTACTTCTTGACGCACTTTCCTCTGAACCATTTCCATATGTCATCACTTTACTATAATAGCACTTCTAACAACAGTTCAACCTGAATACTAACAATGCTTCTACATGCAGAGCTACACACTACACAACTTCAGTTTCGTGTCCCGTGGTCGACTCACTACAGACGCGGCTGCTCGCAAAGATACTCCACAACTAAGCCAGCAATATGACAATACGCTTACATGCGGAAGCGGAGCAATTTATCTGACTTCCGAGAAGCCATGATCATTGTCTTTTTGGCCAAGGTTTGAAGCATTTCCGAAACTGTGAAGTTCGTAAACTGTTCGCGTGCTGCCGTGGTTAAAGTAGCCTATACTATGCATGGAGAAATGGTGCGTTCCTAAATGGGTGCTGAGGCAAGTGTGGCGCTCCATAGGTCATACACGACAGGCGTGGACGGCGGCTGCGGAAATGTTTACGGGCTGTGAGACGAGAAACTGTTGAGCAACTAGCCGCTAAGATGAACTAAGGGGTTATGAACCATGTCTCGTGGAAGATCGTTCAGCGAAGATTGCTGCGTGTGCGCCTCTACAGCAGGCGCCTGCTTCATCGCCAACGAAGGCCCCAATTTTCACACCAATACTGCAGCTAGACGTCCACTGAATGGCGAGAGATGGCATTTCTAGACGAATCACATTTTATGCTCAATTTAAGGTATGGCCATTGGCTTACACGTTGCGAAACGTCTGGAACGTTAGAGGGGAGAGTGTTATGATCCGGGGAATATTTTCGTCGCATTCCCTCGGTGATAACGTCATTCTGGAGGACAATATCGATCAACACAAGTATTCATCTATTTTTGAGCACCATGTCCACCCATACATACAGTTTGCTTTTCCTCTGCACGGTGGTATCTACCAGCAGAACAATGCAACGTCTCACACTGTTGACACTCTTTGGGCATGCCTCGCAACAGTTCACGCTATAAAACGTGGTTATCCAGGCTTTTAATGGGGAGTCACACTAATGTGCGTGGACAATGAGTAATGTTTCATGAGAAGCCTTTTGTTTTAACTATCCAATATTCGTATCATTTTGATTTATTAGAAACTGATATCTAATTTTGACCGATTCAAAAGTTTTATTTAATGGTAATGTAATGCACGGCGGGGTGTACAACTGTGGGATGTGTTAGGAAAGAGACGATGGCGGCAGCAGATTGAAAGCAAGCTGAAAGAAGTAGCGGTGGGGTCTATGTGCTTAGTAAGCTGGTGTGGAGATTTAGTTTTTAGACTGGAAAGAGTGAGGACCTCGAGTTACAGGAAGCGAGTTTCTTAGATTTGTGTGATTTGATGCCTTGGATGGCAAGCGTTGAGACTTGGGTCATTTTCTGAGTCCATTCACGACTTGGAACTATCCCAGTAGTATGACCATATAGGAACATTGAAGTTTTATAGGGAAAGGAATTCATGCACATTTTGAAATTAAGTTGTCATTTAGTCACAAATTCCTGGGGACACTTTGGGTCTCTTTGGGTCTCCTTTCGTGAATATGGGTTCCTGCAGGAGTTCCTGAGATAAATTGTTCCACTACAAAAGAGCTGCTGGTATGTTTCACTCAATAAAATAATGAGATGCCTCCCATCGTCTATCTCATTGGGTATTATCATCTCTAGTTACATTCGTTCTTTTACGTTGCAGTTAACAAGTGTGCAAACGTCTCATAAGCTCTTAGTTTTTTAAATAGGAAATATATGTACTGCACGATCGGTCTCCAGACTTTAACATCAATGCAGTCAAATCCGATTGTACATTCGTGTTTTTCTCCAAGATACGTTTGTCAAAACATGGTGTTTGCTACCAGACACCGAAATATTAACGAGAACAAAGCGAGGACACATCGTGTTAGCTTATAGGAGACATCTCACGATGGATTTTTAAAAACCTGAAACCGGCAATAGTTAAATGTGAATAATCTTTCTACTACATTCTTATGACTGGTTCTGTATTTCATCTATGGTCAGCCTTGTAATTTCATACAGAAACGCTCACAGAAGTGACATGTTAGCTTGGCCGATAACGTCCTACACTACTACCGCCTGTCATTATACTGGTCTAATCATGTTTCCCGTAATACGGGCTACATATAAACAAAAGCTACCATGTCCGCCTCGGCACATGAGGGGTTGGCACCACCGACTGCTTACTGCAGAGATCCGGGTTCGATTCCGGGCCGGGTCGGAGATTTTCTCCACTCGAAGTCTGAATGTTGTGTTGTCCTTATTCCCGTGCCGTAGTAACCGACAAGAAAATCGCCTGCATGGCGTCACATGACAAGTCTAAACTTCAGTAACTTCATACCATGTTTTGTATTGACCATAATGAAAATTCTGACTTGTTGAAGCACCCACTTTTTGTTTTCGTAAAGTTGATGACAATGCATTAGACCTTGAGTTTTCAAATATAAACTGAGTCATCGTGGGAAGGACAATCTAAGCCATTGGCCGAAGACACTGCGAGAAAATCTAGAAACGTCAGTCGTATCATTTAACAGGAATTTTTAAGTTTCTTAAAGATAAAGACGCAGGCGTGAGTTCCTGTGACTCCTGGCTTGTTATCTCCATCTTGTGAAATGATTCGCAGTGACGCAATAAAACAAGCTACGAGATTTAGATCAGTAATACTACGAACTTCGAAAGAGCTATCATGGTGCCATAAAATAACACTTTATGACAAACTATAGTATGTTTCTCGATTACAGTTGAATTCGACGATATTGGGAGCCATTACTTTGATATAATTATTTCCCTGCCTCACTCAGATTATAAAGACACCATGTTATACATGCGACTGTATATTGGTCTTTTACTTTTATTTTTCAAATTATATTCAGTTAATTTTAATAAATCGTATTTAAAGACTCACGAAATATCTCCAAAGCTTCGTGAAACTTGAAAAGTTGAACAGCAACCTGGTGAGTCGAACTCGCATATCAATCTGTAACTGCGCTCACAGTATGAAGCAAGGTTAGGCCCAGAAACTTAAAAATCTGTCACGTCCTTAATTAAGTAATTTTCTACGTACAGAGTGTAAAAAGAGAGCTGGTACGTAAGAATACATGCAACATATTCTATAGGTGAAACCCACGCTCCTTGGGCGGTTCATGAAGTATGGTCCCTCAGCTGTTGTTCTCTTTCATGAGTCATGAATCATGACTTATTTTTCTTTTCCTGTTTCTGCACCAGGTAAGTGTTCTAGTTCTTATAAATATCGTTTTGTACCTCAAGCTGTGTATTTAGTTCCCGTCTTCCCCGTCACGAGGAACTATCCACGTTGTTCGAATATAGTTACCGTAAACAATGGGTTGCTTCGCTAACATCTGTCCTCTCTACAGAGCCTCGAGGCGCCTCTAGCCACAGAACACCAACATAGTAGAAGTGCAAAGACCACGTTATCATACGGAAACACAGAACGACACTAGCGCTGCTTGTAGCCTGGCTGTTAACTTCAATACGAAAAAATATGGCGCAAAAACTCTTATGTTTATTTCTAAATACACGAATTAGAGGACAATATTTTTCATTTAATCTTTGAATGTGGGCCGCATAGTGCAGTAATAAAGGTTTTTGAGATCTTGCAAAGTAATATATAAAAGAAATCTCAATCAAAAACAAACATTAACTACTCGTAGCTGCAGTTTACATTGTGAAAATTTTCGTAAATTACGTCACCTTTTGACTGTGAAATTTTTTTGTAAAACTCAATATTGCGATTTTGGCCGTGTGGCCATTATAATGTGGAAATAAACGAGCTTCAGCACATGACAGACAAAAATCATCTGACATTGCATGCATATATAAATGATTTTTACGTTTCCACATATCCTAAAGCACATTATGTCCACTCTCATGATCGAAAGTGGAATAATAGGTTACAAAAATAAATAACTACATAGCTAATGGATAACCAAGAGGTCATTCACAAAAAAAATTTGTGCTACAAACCAAGGATGTACTGTAAAGTCTACAAAATCCGATTTATTATTTTTTCTGTTGATTGTTATTTATGGATATTCAGTCATCTGAAATTGAACTTCTGCACAGTTCAAATAAATTTATGAAACACACAAAATACTACTTTACAAAACTGAAAAACAAATTGGGAGCAGAGCAGGTAGACACTCCTTGAATGTAGCCAAAATGTTTTTGCCAATGAGACATACAAAGAAAATGAACTGCAACACAACATTTTTTTTCTTTTTTCCCCAACTTGACTGTTATTTTGGCAACACCCATCATGTTTAAATAATGAAAGAAGACACTGGTACAACATTTATTTTTAACATTTTTATTTATTTACTTCCTTTTTGAAAACACTGTTTGGTACACTACTGAAAATTAACACAAAGTCCCCTTGACAGCACTTTATTCATTATACTTTTAGAATTCAATCATCACATCTAGAAAGTGTTAAGTTATGTGCCTGCTGAATTACCAGATTTTGTCATAACAAGTCAAAGGCATGATTTTGATACAAGAACTTTTGTATGTGTATAGGGAGCTTACTCTCATTGTACACATAATAAACAAAATAAAAAGTCTTTTAACATGATTTGAACTTCTTTTTAAGTTGTTGCATACACAATTTCCTCTTGTTTGTAAATTTCTTTTCTTTCGCATACTTGTATATTATAAATGGAATATTTGTCTTCATAAGTCTCTCTTCAATGTCATGTTTATTACAAATTGTTGTATGAGAGAGAACAAATGTTTTTTTTTAAAATTATCATGTAGTTTTGTTGTGTGACCATGACTATTTAGATACTCATACAGATGATCATGGAGTGCCCTTAGGAAAATCATGAGTCTTTCACTTGCATATTTCAAATGAGAATGCTCCTCACTATTCTCTTTAAATGAGGTAAACAAATGATTTTCAGTCACAACAGAGGAGTAGAGACTGGTATTACATGTTTCACAATCATCTGGTACATCTATGGCTTTTAGTACATAGCCTGCTACATAGGCTAAGGATTGTTGATCTTCTACAGAGTCGATGATACCATCTGAGTAAGAATAAATTTGCTCAGGTGTATCAGTGTCTTTCATCTCACATTCACTTAAATGTTCACTCCTGCCACTAGCTGCCAAAAAGTGACACAAACTGCTCAACGGAGTGTAATCATCATTTTCACAGTTACTTACACTCATGGCTTTGAAAGGCAAAGTCATATGATTGACAACACAAGTTTTCAGAGCTTGTACAAACTGAAAACAAGTGGGGTTTGTATTAGCAATACCATGTTGTCTTATACAACAAAAGAAATTTTCTAAAGCATCTTGATTGAACGCCTTTAAATTTAAGTACTTAAAGCCAACCACTTTCAAGGTCTTCCACAAGAAAATAATAGATTGTAATGTAATCTGCCAACCTTTTATGAAGCTAAACATATTAGTCTTGTTTCTTCCCGTTTTTAAATCTATTATTTGCCAGCTGCCTATTTCCCTCAATATGCTATACCACATTTCTAAATGTGGCGAATTTTCTGATAAAGCACACCTAAATTGTTTTCCATCCCTGGGATATTGCTCATTACTGTTGAGTGAATCAAAGAGATTATCTACCTTTTCCACAAACTCAGCTGTGTGTATAGCTTCAGATGGTAATGTGTGAGTAGAAATATATGTTTCAATTGCAGCTGCAACAGTATGGCTCATTTGTCCAGCAGCAACTTTTACCTTCATTTTGACATGGGAATCAGAAAAGTTAAAGTGTTGTGCTTTTAATTTGGGCAGAGTTTTGAACCGTTTTTTTTATCCAAAAAGAACACTGTACCGATGTACTCAAACTTTGCTGCTTTGTGAGGTTCAAATTGAATTTTATTATCTATCAAAGCATTTCTAGTGTTTTTGAGCGGATGTGGTACATCATAAATGGTAACAATTGGTTGATTATTGGCGACAAAATGAAATATACTGGGCTTCAACAAATTTGCTTCACACAGTTGCTTAAGGGCCTTTTGGTTTGTTGCATTCTGGTCACATACAGTACAAACCACTTTGAACCCAATATTCTGTAGTTCACTTATGATGTGAACAATGAGTGATTTCAAATGGGTGTAGTGGAAAGTGGTTGCAGTAAAGTAATATGCTAGAACTTGTTTCCAAGTTCTGTGAATGCCTTTCAGCATAAAAACCAATGCTTGACTTGCAGCTACAGGTGAACGACCTAAATGACCCAAGTCCTGATACCCATAGATTAGCTGTTCGTGTGCATCATAGTACATACCATCATCCAGAGACATTTCATCAAAAAGTAGAGCACAATACTTGTCATTTTCATGCATATTACTTACTTCCCTTGCTAAAAAGTTTAATAAAGGTGGATTAAGTCCTGTATCAAATGGTATGTGGGAAAGCACTCCCTTGAGCAGCCTGACAGATGGAAGGGAGAAGTATGTGGCCAAATATCTGTACAACCGGGGACTACGCTTATAAATAGATAAAGCAAATGCCTTATCTTGTATAGACCACCGTACTGCTGTGGACTGCATATTGGCGTTTCTTAACTGACTATTAACAAAAGTTTTAGTCACATCATTCAACTCTTCTTCAATTAACTGAAATTTCCTGTCATCATACAACTCTTTTCGAATTTTCAATTTATCCCTCTCATTCTGTAGCTGTTTTTTGAATTTACACACTCTGGAAACTGTAATTCTATGCAATTTGTACATTTTGTGTTTTGTTGGAGTTAAATCACGTTTAGAATCGCCAGATCCCATTACACCTGCACTACTTCCAACATCATAAACAGGTGAGGATAAAAAGCTGTACTCACCATCATCTGTGCTCTGTAAAGGGGGACTGCTTCATTGTATTACTGTAGATTTTGCATTGTGACCTGTCTCTTGCACACTTATATTTGCACCCGATGTGGTGAAACCGCCCACCACCACCACCACCACCACCACCACCACCAGTTTAACACAGATGGGTGGGGGGAGGATGATACAACACCAATTCCATGTGCTTTGGTATAACACCAGGATTTATCCTGTGTCTAGTAAAGTTCACAAAATCTGCTTCATAAAAATGATCCTCACACACATAATAACAACTACAGTTGACACCTTCATCTATATTACAGATCAATTTCCACTTCTTTAAAGTCTCACTTTTTGATGCAGCTGGAAATTTATAGAAATGTTTATTCTTGTGTTTGGAATTTATTTTTACATGATAACTACTTCTGCATCCAGGAAACTTGCACGAGTATTTCAATTTCAATCTCAAACTGGATTCTTCTCTTCCTGTATGATCCATTCTCATGTGTCTGAAATGTTATTCAAACCAAAATTTAGGAACGAGAAAAAAGATCAGGTATGGTTTACATTGATTAATGTTAAAGAAAACTCAATGTGAAATTAATTTCACTATCAAAAATCATATTAGCTTATGTCTAAATGCAGCTATCCTGTACTGAAGTACTGACAACTGCTATTATGGCTTGTAATCTGATGTGTTACTGCTATAAAACAGTGAAAAAACGAAACATTCTCATTTCTACTACGGATATGCACATCACTCTATATATAACTGCGTGAGTGTAGTTGCACTATATTCTATATTCAACACTACTTCGTTAAACAGTGCTAAACAGTGCTATCAGGCGGTAGAAACACTGCTTATTGTACCATTTCAGTATATTTCAGCATCTAGATACCATGGTAGATACCAAATTCAACTGTACATTATCAGTAACAGTTACAGCTGTAAATCTGTATTACATTGTGTTGAGCATTAAAGTGCGAGAAGATTTCTACTGCATTGGATATTGCCACAATAATACGTGTAAATGTTCAACTGCTTGAAGGACCTGCTTTGTGTGGCTTCGAAACAAATGCCTTATTATGTGAGAACACAACCTTTGACGATACAACAGCAACAAACACTTTTTACCTGGATAGAGTGTTATGTACTGTACAGAATATTTACTTTCGAAAACGGGAAATAGAACACACTCAAGGCATTACGAATCAATTGTAACACGTCCAATATTTGGTATGTAGTAAACAGCACAATAAATGATACATATTATGTCACTTCGTTGCAAAAGGAAGATGAATCATAGCCAGAATTATATTCCATTACAGGATTCGGAAAGTAGAATACAAACTATGTCCAAAGCTGCTAGCATGGGATTCTCTATGAAATACAAGGAAATATTAACAGAAATAAGAAATATACTTACCCTTTAAGTAAACTGAGCAACGGAAATTGTATTTCTTTGCAGGAACAAATATACAAGAGTCCACAGAACGTAATGTGATGATACAACCTCGTGTTTTATATGAAACAAAAGTAAAAAAGTAAATATTGAATCATCACACCATCAAATATTACGAATGCATCCAAAACTTAAGCAGAATAATAGCAACATACTTACACTGCAATTTAGACGAAAAATCACGATCACGTTGCTACGATACCAAAACGATTATGGAAGACTACGTCATCCAAAAGGAACACGAGACTATAAATTGCTAAACTTGCAGCGCTCCAAGTGGCGTGGGACCAAACCAACGTCGTGTTACCGGAAATCGCTATATGAGTTTCATCCCCCTGCCTCTAGCGGCACTGGCAGGAACTTCAGCTTGCCTGACGGTCAGATGTTTACCCGAGCTTCCGCTCCACTAATGGCAACAGTTGCTACCACTGTTGCCGTTCTCCTCTGGCGATTCTTCGCTCCAGTTGTCCAGTACTTACCGACAGAAATACAGAGCTCGTTGAATAGTGATCGATCCACTCGAGCCTCTCTTTATGTCTATTCACAGCGTAGTCCAGTATATCCTTCTCGTCGAGTACTTCACGTTGTCACATTTTGTTCTTTTGCCCTATGCCAGACGTGCTCTCAAACAGTAGTACAAGTTGTAGGAGATGCGTTTGCTAGACGCATTTGGGAAGTAGTTTTGTTTTAACCTTTGCATATTATTATACGTGGTATCAACACTGACTATTTACAACGTACCACAGTGGTGTAGGTGAAGTCGAGCTGAAAAATTTGGTACAGGACACTTTTTGTCTATGAACTCGGCACCGCACGAGATTTTCAATATCCTTCCACTGTCTTACGCCACAAGCTTAGTCGGATATTTCGATAATATTATGAGTTATAAACTTTCCCTTGAGGGTAATAAAAGAAAAGGGAATTTTGTAGACATTTTGAATAATCGAACTACGTTTACAATTTGATTTAAACTAGATAAACACCGTAGTTTCGTCGATAGGAAGCCTAACAAAACGATTTAATTGATTATTCTGTTGCAATTCACAATATTATGTTGTAAAATTTACACAGAAGTCAGTATTACACTTTCTAAGTTCAAGAACAAGAGGTTTCTTATATTCAAGGTTGACTTAGCTGAAAGCTCGTGTATTGCACATGCACTGCAGTTAAAGTGGCTTTTGTAGTCAGTTTGAGGTTGTTTTGCGGCTCGACAGCCCTCAAGTGTCCTGTATGAAACTTGTATTGTCGTCTTCAACTACACTACTGTCGTAACTTGTAAACAGTTACTGTTTACACCTTCCGTACACGGTAAATACAATTACAAACGCCGATGCACTGTTGTTTTAAGTTATGTTGAAACACATCTGCAACGTAAAACTCAAAGCAAATTGCCACTCATTCGATGAGCAGAAACTTGTGAATACTCTTCCCACACTTTTTCGTACTATACATTTCTACTGTTACGAGTTCATGACTTTCATCTCTGACATCTCTCGTTCCCTATATCTGCCACGCTCTCTGGATGGGCTAACGTTTAACCTACAAAGGCGTTCAAAATAAAACGAGACAGATGGAGAAATGTAAGTAAACTGTTTATTATTTCAAAAGAAATCGTCATAACTCTTATGTATTTTTGTCCCGCAGTAAAACAAGAGGAATAGTGACTTCTTGGAAAAGTATTTGCAATTGCCTACAGTACCATGATGGTACCCAGATGCACACAACTTCTTCCGAAACAAATGGACTGCCACGAATGCCTTTCTTCTGGGCCCGCCCACATGTTACCAGGGTTGCTTCCACTACGCTGCAGAAGTTTCCCTAGGAAGCCCTTACTCATCCTTCATACAGTCCCGGTCTCTGTCCACGTGATTTCCATGTTTTTGGTGCCCCGAAGAAAGACATTTGTGGCTGTCGAATTACTTCAGACGAAGAGCTGCACGACTGACTACACTCAGGGTTCCGTAGGCAACCGCAAACATTTTTTCACGAAGCACTGACCGTCTTGCCTCACTGTGGGATAAATGTATTTACAGTTACGGCGATTGCATTTGAAATAATAAACGTATTACTACTTTTTTCCGTATGCCTCGTGTCTATTTGACTGCTCTTTATCTGTATTATAAATAACGACATTTTTCACGAAGAGTCTAAATCACATCTTCATACTGTTGCTGCAGCTTGTCTATAGTTACATCTTAATAGTCTTCATGCAGTACTACATCCTTTCGGAAATTTCATCCGAAGTACACCACGTCGACTTTTTTTATCATTTCGATTCCCCTTTCTTGGTCGTCTCTCACGCTAAATTATTAATTTTCTCTCTCTCTCTCTCTCTCTCTCTCTCTCTCTCTCTCTCTCTCTCTCTCTCTCTCTCTCTCTCTTCCTCTTTCCCCATCTCATTATATCCATCCAACTGCGTTAACTGATACTAATAATGAACTCACTTCCGTACTCATGCTCCATAATGACCGCCAGTGCAGTGTGCTTCATTTGAAGTTGGCTGGTTCGAATAGTGACTGTGAAAAAATTTCCAACACTAATATTTGGCGTTCATAGTGAAGAGAGTTAGTGGTGTGAGGTTCCTGATCACCTGACTTCGAGCCAGTGTCCTGGATTAGATTATTTTATTATTTATTTATGTTTTTTTTCAGTTATCACAGCTACAGCCCATTATCTGAGAAACTAAGGCAGACCATGTAATTCACGTTTTCGTTGATAATAATAAATTCATATAATAACTATTTATTCATGTGCTGGTCAGCCTGGATGTGGTTTTTAGGCCGTCTCCCACATCGGACTTGGTGAATATCCGGGGTCGTACCGAAGTTCCGTTTCAGTTACACGATTCGCAAACATTTAGAAAATATTCGCACATTTTCACATGAATAATAATGCACGCAAACAATTGGTGTACACAACCTCAGTCCCGGATGGGGGGGGGGGGGGGAGTGGGCAGGGGGGGGTGGTAAGGTGATGGTGATAGGAGGGGCATCTGGCCGCCCCCTCATATTAACCATGCAATATCCGTTAGTAGCCATAATGACCCTGGACAGATGAGGAACAAAGGCGCAAGAAAAAGAAGTGTCTAATACAGTGCCGCATGACCTAGCAAGCAATTACAGAATGCGACGTGTGTTTTTTTGGTATGATACATGATGAGAAGCCATTGTAGTCAGTCGCAAATCAAGGCGTAGACCTTAAAGAAACTGGAGCGTCTAAAGAGCGAACTATAGAACAAAATTTTTTTTGTTTGCAGGCAAAATAAAGAAGTTCACTGGATACATTTCGTGCATAGACCGCCATACATTATTGTGTATCCAGTCACTAATGACTCATTTTAAGAAATATAGTTGCACGAAATCCCACACTGACACCGATCCTGTATGGTTGCCGGCAGTAATAAATACAGTATAACAGCGAAATATGTTGCAATGTATGGAAATGATACGAGACTTCTTAATGCTGTTTCTGATGAAGATTTCAAAGAACAAAACCAAGGTGATCTAGGTGCACACTATGCAGAAGGCAGCGTTTCACATAACCGTGCTACATCCCTGTCCTATGATCAGACATATCAAAGAACAGGTTGATTCAATCTGAAACAGCATAGCTCCTTCTATTATTGCGGCAGTTTTTAACAACACATGCGCTGCAACAGCTGATAAGTGTGCTGATTCACATAATTAGATGCATTATTTGACGCTTACAGCACTTTACATAAACACGACCCATTTCTTGTGAATAATGTTTCACGTACAACTAAATTCTCGAACTTTAAAAATATCGAAGCAAATATTAAAAATGGAATACAAGAGGGTGTGGCTGGCTGAAACATTTCGTCAGACATGTTGCACGATTTTATTGCTCTCACCGATCTGGGTGCCAGTATCACAAAAGCTTTGCAGTATTGTGAAAGCCTCCTTTGCGTTGCTCATTGTACTATCCCAGCACTTACGCACACTTTCGAAGAACATAGATTCTTTTTAATGTGGCGAACATTACAGCAACAATAAATACTCCAAATATCATTCTACGGTACATGAAGGAAAGTGATATTTGTTGGTCTTTGAAATTATATTTGAAACAACAGATTAGTACACGTTGTAACAGCTTGTACACTATGCTACAGTGCTTACACATTCAGTGTAACGAAGTTGTTTTTGTGACCGAAAAGAATTCTGCTTAGAGATTGCAAGACTTTGATAATCGTCTTCCGGGAAGAATTGCTGATTTATTGAAACCATTTAAAGAGGCCATACGTCAATTACAAGAAGAAAAATAATGTACAATCGTTAATTGTTATATGTCCTGATAAAAAATCTGCAATGTCAATGCAAATGACGGTGAGGCGAATTAATTTACTGTAGTTAAAAGTATAGTACCTGTATGATACCAGGGTAGGATACACTGTATTTCACTAACGTAACTGATGCATGCAGACAGATATGTATTTAGTAACAGAAGGCATAAGGCATTAGGCATTAAATACAGAGCCCTGACTTTTCTTCGTGAGAAGATTGTAATTATTTCCTCGCGTTGAACTGTTACGTTCCTTTAACTGTCTTTCTACGATGTCAGTATGCTTGACACAAAGGAAAAGCAGAAAATTCTTAGCAGTGGGCCATTAAATTGTGCTAGCTTTGCGGTACCACATGCACTCGTTAACACAATTGTTTTTGTATAGTTAGTGCATTGTGTCTCACAGCCAAACGGAAGTATTACAATTCCTATAATATTTTAGCAATGTAAATCACATTTTTTCTGGTGCATCATCATGCTGTTTGAGAGTTAACGAGCATTTCGCTGTCATTTAAGTATATTTCCGAATGAGCCAGCCTTCACGAATTGTGATACGAACCCCATCGTCCAGGACTGGATGGCACAAAGGGTGCAGATACACTATGAGAAGGGGAAACCCACAGGCGTCTATTGAGGCCTAAGCGCTGTAGTGTGAGTGAAAGAGACAAGAACCGACGTCGTAGGGAAACGTAGGGAAACCCAGTAGAAGCCTATTGTGGCCGAGGAGACGTAGCAGTGTTACATATGGCGGACCTAAGATCGACCGTAAAGGGAAACCTTAATGGAAACTATTTAATTCTGCAGTAATGCAGGGAATTAACGCACAGTTATTTTAATCTACCATCCTCCATAAATTTTGATGGTGATCACAATAAAACTTGAATATTGATCATATCAGGAACAGTTAAGGATTTACTGTTAAAGTGAAATTAACAAGTTTTGTAACAAAGACCTGAATGCTAATATCTGAACGGTTTGGTCAATCTTAACGATCGATATGTCATATAGAAGCGCATCATTAAAATGACAAATGTTGTAAATATCAACTCTGTAACTTTGTTTAAACGATATAGAAAATTTAAATTATCAGTAATTTCAGTTGAGCATCAGATCATCATTTCCTCCACAGAAAACACATCGAACGATGACAGCATGACAACTTATTGAATCATTGTTGGTGTTGATGTTGTTGTGGTCTTCAGTCCTGAGACTGGTTTCATGCAGCTCTCCATGCTACTCTATCCTGTGCAAGCTTCATCATCTCCCAGTACCTACTGCAGCCTACATCCTTCTGAATCTGCTTAGTGTATTCATCTCTTGGTCTCCCTCTACGATTTTTGCCCTCCACGCTGCCCTCCAATGCTAAATTTGTGATCCCTTGATGCCTCAGAACATGTCCTACCAACCGATCCCCTCTTCTAGTCAAGTTGTGCCACAAGCTCCTCTTCTCCCCAATTCTATTCAATACCTCCTCATTAGTTATGTGATCTACCCATCTAATCTTCAGCATTCTTCTGTAGCACCAAATTTCAAAAGCTTTTATTCTCTTCTTGTCTAAGCTATTTATCGTCCACGTTTCAGTTCCATAAACGGCTACACTCCGTACAAATACTTTCAGAAACGACTTCCTGACATTTAAATCTATACTCGATGTTAACAAATTTTTCTTCTTCAGAAACGATTTCCTTGGCATTGCCAATCTCAGACTTTAAGTGTCTCATTTCCTAATCTAATTCCCTCAGCATCACCCGACTTAATTCGACTACATTCCATTATCCTCGTTTTGCTTTTGTTGATGTTCATCTTATACTCTCCTATCAAGACTCTGTCCATTCCGTTCAACTGCTCTTTCAAGTCCTTTGCTGTCTCTGACAGAATTACAATATCATCGGTGAACCTAAAAGTTTTTATTTCTTCTCCATGGATTTTAATTCCTAATCCGAATTTTTCTTTTGTTTCCTTTATTCCTTGCTCAATATACAGATTGAATAACATCGGGGATAGGCTACAACACTGTCTCACTTCCTTCCCAACCACTGCTTCCCTTTCATACCCATCGACTCGTATGACTGTCATCTGCTTTCTGTACAAATTGTAAATAGCCTTTCGCTCCCTGTATTTTACCCCTGCCACCTTCAGAATTTGAAAGAGAGTATACCAATCAACATTGTCAAAAGCTTTCTCTAAGTCTACAAATGCTAGAAACGTAGGTTTGCCTTTCCTTAATCTTTCTTCTAAGATATGTCGTAAGGTCAGTATTGCCTCACGTGTTCCAACATTTCTACAGAATCCAAACTGATCTTCCCCGAGGTCGGCTTCTACCAGTTTCTCCATTCGTCTGTAAAAAATTCGCGTTAGTATTTTGCAGCCGTGACTTATTAAACTGATAGTTCGGTAATTTTCACATCTGTAAACACTTGCTTTCTTTGGGATTGGGATTATTTTATTCTTCTTGAAGTGTGAGGGTATTTCGCCTGTCTCATACATCTTGTTCACCAGATGGTAGAGTTTTGTCAGGACTGGCTCTCCCAAGACCGTCAGTAGTTCTACTGGAATGTTGTCTACTCCCGGGGCCTTGTTTAGACTCAGGTCTTTCAGTGCTCTGTCAAACTCTTCATGCAAAATCAGATCTCCCATTTCATCTTCATCTACATCCTCTTCCATTTCCATAATATTGTCCTCAAGTACATCGCTCTTTTTATAGACTCTCTATGTACTCCTTCCACCTTTCCGCTTTCCCTTCTTTGCTTAGAACTGGGTTCCCATCAAAGCTCTTGATATTCATGCAAGTGGTTCTCCTTTCTCTAAAGGTCTCTTTAATTTTCCTGTAGGCAGTATCTATCTTACCCATAGTGAGATAAGCCTCTACATCCTTACATTTGTCCTCTAGCCATCCTTGCTTAGCCATTTTACACTTCCTGTCGATACCATTTTTGAGACGTTTTTATTCCTTTTTGCCTGCTTCATTTACTGCATTTTTATATTTTCTCCTTTCATCAATTAAATTCAATATTTCTTCTTTTACTCAAGGATGTCTACTAGCCCTCGTCTTTTTACCTACTTGATCCTCTGCTGCCTTCACTACTTCATCCCTCAAAGCTACCCCTTCTTCTTCTACTGTATTTCTTTCCCCCATTCTTGTCAATTGTTCCCTTATGCTCTCCCTGAAACTCTGTACAAGCTCTGGTTCTTTCAGTTTATCCAGGTCCCATCTCCTTAAATTACCACCTTTCTGTAGTTTCTTCAGTTTTAATCTACAGTTCATAACCAACAGATTGTGGTCAGAGTCCACATGTGCCCTGGAAATGTCTTCCAATTTAAAACCTGGTTCCTAAATCTCTGTCTTACCATTATATACTCTATCTGATACCTTTTAGTAGCTCCAGGGTTCTTCCATGTATACAACCTTCTTTCATGATTTTTAAACCAAGTGTTAGCTAAGATTAAGTTATGCTTTGCGCAAAATTCTACCAGGCGGCTTCCTCTTTCATTTCTTGGCCCCAATCCACATTCACCTACTATGTTTCCTTCTCTCCCTTTTCCTACAGACGAATTCCAGTCACCCATGACTATTAAATTTTCGTCTCCCTTCACTACATGAATAATTTCTTTTATCTCGTCATACATTTCATCTATTTCTTCATAATCTGCAGAGCTAGTTAGCATATAAACTTGTACTACTGTAGTAGGCGTGGGCTTTGTGTCTATCTTGGTCACAATAATGCGTTCACTATGCTGTTTGTAGCAGGTAACCCGCACTCCTATTTTTTTATTCATTATTAAACCTACTCCTGAATTACCTGTATTTGATTTTGTATTTATAACCCTGTAATCACCTGACCAAAAGTCTTGTTCCTCCTGCCACCGAACTTCACTAATTCCCACTATATCCAACTTTAATCTATCCATTTCCCTCTTTAAATTTTCTAACCTACCTGCTCGATTAAGGGATCTGACATTCCATGCTCCGATTCGTAGAATGCCAGTTTTCTTTTTCCTGATAACGACGTCCTCTTGAGTAGTCCCCGCCATGACATCCGAATGGGGGACTATTTTACTTCCGGGATATTTTACCCAAGAGGACGCCATCATCATTTAACCATACAGTAAAGCTGCATGCCCTCGGGAAAAATTAGGGCTGTAGTTTCCTCTTGCTTTCAGCCGTTCACAGTACCAGAACAGCAAGGCCATTTTGGTTAATGTTACAAGGCCAGATCAGTCAATCGTCCAGACTGTTGACCCTGCAACTACTGAAAAGTAGTAATCATTAGGTAATAGAATATTTCTTGTAAAGTTTAGTGCATAATAGTTAATTTCGTCCTCTATTTGTTAGAAAGCACATTGGTTCAAGGCTACTGGCCGTGGCCTAAGAAGAAAATTGTGTTGGTTTTATCTAAAAGAATTTAACGATTATTACGTGATAGATATTATTGTTACTTTATTTAGAACGGGACTATTTAAATATGTTAAAATGTATAATAATGTGGAATAAGCTGTAGCCAAACAGATGGACGGCTTCAGGAAAGGGAACTGACCTAGTCAGGATTTTCGGCGTGCGGGAAACGCCTCCGGGTACGGGCAGGGTAGAGTGCGGGTGCAGACAGGAAAGCGGACAGTTCTGGTAGAGGCACCAAAGAAAGGACGATCGGTCTTACGCAGATAGGAAGTGAAACGACTTAGAGAATTTCTCGTTGTGTGGTGTCGCAGGACTTAATCTCTGAGCGGTGAACAGCCGCGCGGTTGGTGTGAACTGTTAACTTTTCGCGTAGATGAACTTGTATTTAGCTATGAGATTGTAAATGACCGAACTGTGTCAAATGGATATGCGCTCGAGTGTAACAGTAACTCTAAATACGACAACTTTTGCTATTAGTTTGCTTTCTGAACAAACATTATTCTAACCAAATCGCAACTGTGTGGTCTACATCATTTATGGGTCGTTAATTTATTTCCCGGTATTATTATTACTGTTACATGTTACTGTTTAACCTTGTATTTCGCAAACTTGCCATCAGCCAAACAATTTCACCAAAGGGTCGCAAGTGTCTAATTTAGGGCGTGTAATGTGACACGTGCGGTTCAACCCCTAGACGAGTTTGAGCCAAGACATTTCGATTACGAGGAACCACATGTGAGCCCGAACATGTTTAGGATGTTAGCTCGCATGTTTTCCATCACTGCTCTCTCTGTTATCTATTAACATAGTCTTCAGGTATAGTGTCATCGTCACTCAGAAACAGACATCGATTCAGGGAATAGAATAATAACATATCCTCCACCGCAGATTAAGTAGATCTCTATACTTCAATGCATGTTGGAGATGATGATGACACGTGATTTTGCAAGTATGAAAAGTATCTAGCAATTATGGCTGCAGTTGCACGACGTAATCTGTGTGTCCCTGCAGGAAGCGCTTCCATACATTTTCGAAAAGCTGGCATGTTATAAACAAATCGGCACAACCACTTAAATCCTGATAGCATCAATGATCTACTGCTCATCTGCAGTAACTATTACTTTTCATTAAGTGAAGAGAGTGAAGCTGTGAATATATAATCTTCTTCCTATGTTGTTCTTTACATAAACAGTCGTCTCCTACATTTCAGGGATGGTATTTATTTAAAGCGTATGCAGTATCCTATTATAGACAAGCAGAGTAAATCTTCTGCTTGAAATGAGTATCTTTTACCTGTACTTGTTCTGAATATCAAATTATTTTTCACACACTGTATGAAGTTAACTGTCAGGTGAGCGTTCTTGGACACAATACTTTTGTGTTAAAAAAAGAAGACAGAGAAAGAAAGAGAGAGAGTAAAGAGAAAGAAAGGAAAAAGGTAAGAGAGAGAAATCAGTAAGAAAGGAAGGTAGAGAGAGAGAGAGAGAGAGAGAGAGAGAGAGAGAGAGAGAGAGAGAGACTGTGCAGCTTGGCGAGGCGAAGTAATACGTCGGCGAAAACCGGGCATGCTCGGTTTTCACATATCAGGAGTCTGGATAACTGACGTAGTGCGTGTATGTGACACAGCAGAGTTACGTGGCGCTGGACACGAAAGGTTCGCTCCGCCCTTCAGCATGCGAACCATAATAGGTCAAACTTAGAGCATTACAGCGCTTTAGTGTCCACGTTTAGTGCTGAGGGATATTGATCTCCTATTTCACACTTGCTCAGAGGAATAGTGCATTCTCTTCATCTTACTAACTCTTGCTTTAATGGCTTCTTTCTCAGAAATGCCATCTCCACTTTCTTTATCTGGGTACCTGAATCTGTTAGTTTTCCTAATTTTTCAATGCAGTATTTAGTTTTCATTACTGTCATTATTGATTTATTCAAATGACGCTCTCGGTGGTTACGATGAATCAGCTTTGGTTTGGTTCTTTGGTTTGGTTCTTTGCTGACGATGACAATGGACTTGCTTGCTTGGTTGCACCTGATATCCAGCATGGTAGCCAATCCATTGTGGTGGGGCGCCATGTACCCTGTTGGTTGTAGCCCCCTGACAACACAGGGATCGCTCTGCCGATGCCTGCGCCATTACCTCGCCACGTATGCCATGGAGTAGATGCCCATCTCCCTGGGACATTGAGACTCCCGGCGATGGCCATCCTACCAGGTGGCGCTTGCTGAGGCTGGGTGGCGTCTGTGGGCAGGGCCCCTGGTCGGAGTGGGTGGCGTCAGGGCAGATGACACCCCATGAAGCGTAGTACGTCATCTCTTGCTGGTGGTCCGCTACCAGCAGTCCCGAAGAGGGTAAAGTCTAACTTCAATGCTAAGAAATATGACCCCAAATCATTCCCCTCCCTGGCCACACTATGGGAGGAACGCCAGTCTATGGATGGCAGTGAAGCTTATTCACCCCAGTACCTCGTATGTACGAGAGTTGATGAGTATTCTTTCATGTCCATGAAGAATCAGTTTTTTGTCGAGCGTTTGGAGGACAGATTTGGGGAGTTGGAGGGCTTGCCGAAAATACATTCTGAGTTGATCTTGTTATAAACTGCAGCCTCTGCCCATTCACTGGCATTACTCGCTTTTGACAAGTTGGGGATGTTTCTGTTACCATCACTCCCCATAAGACGTTAAATATGGTGTAGGGTATCATATTTCTGAGAGATCTTTCTTTGCAGTCTGACGATGAGCTGCGCACCAATTTAGAGCGCCGAGGTGTTCATTTCGTCTGGCGCGTCCATCGGGGTCTGACGGATAATCAAGTTGATACCGGTGCCTTCATCTTAGCCTTTCAGGGTGACACATTGCACGAGAAGGTCAAGGTGATGGTCTACTGCTGTGACGTCAAGCCATATGTCCCTCCCTCGATGCGGAGCTATAAGTGATGGAAGTTCAGCCACATGTCCTCCCATTGTACTTCCAGCGTCACATGTAGAGATTATGGACGTCCATCACATCACAATACTCCATGTGCCACGCCTCCCATCTGCGTCAACTGCAGAGAGCATAATTCACCTTGCTCGCCAGACTGCAGGATTTTACGGAAAGAGAGGAAAATCATGTAATATAGGACCCTAGACTGACTAACCTACACAGAGGATGAGAGGAAATTTGAGCGCCTACATCCTGTGGCTGTGACCACCTCTTACGCCCCCTCTACGAGAACAGTTGTCGTCCCGTCAGTTCCTCCCGTTCCTGTCGTCTCTCAGAACCAGAAGACTACATCTGCCCCTTTGATGGTGGGGGGCACTTCCCTCCTCCTCCTTGTTCCTGCACCACGTACGTCAGAAGCAACACCCCCCCCTCCCCTCCCCCAACCATCGGGGATATCAGTCGCCACTTTTGAGCCGGAGAAGCGTAAGTTTTCTGTGGCTCCTCTCGCTAGGAAAGGGACCCTTGGGTCACTCCCCTCCCACGTTTCTGCCAGTTTGAAATATGACACCTGCCAGTGGCTGCAGAGCCCAAAAGCAGCTGGTCATAGGGCTTCACATTCATCCTCAGTCCTTGAGACAGAATCAGTGAAGCCCTCCCTGCCAGGGAAACCCAAGAAGCAGCGAGAAAAATCCACAAAGGAGGTCCATCCCCAAGACCAAGGGAAGTGCGGTGGCACCCACACCACCGCTACCTTCAAGCTGTGCACCTGCGGATGAGGTGGAGATTCTGGCATCTGCTGAGGACCTAGATCTCACCGGACCCTCAGACACAATGGACATGGACTGCTCAGGCAAAAATTCAGTGGCAGCAGGTGACCCTGAGGCGTAAACTGCGTCATTGAATGTTCCATGCCTTCCCATTCTCACGATGACGTCATCATCCCGTGGAGTTGCGGAGGTTTTTTCACCACCAGGCTGAGATATGGCAACTGCTAAGCTTCAAATCTGCTTTCTGCATTGACCTCCAAGAAAACCTGGTTCCCAGCATAGCAGACCCCTTCCCTCCACGTCTACAATGGATACTACAGGGACCGTAGTGACTAAAATCACATGTCAGGTGGAGTTTACGTTTATGTTCTAAACTCAGTCTGTAGTGACAATGTACTCCTTCAAACCCCTCTTGAGGCTGTAGCTGTCAGAATTAGGATGACACAGGAAATAACTGTCTGCAATGTATATCTTCCTGCAGATGGTACAGTATCTCTGAATGTATTAACTGCTCTTATGACCAACTCACTAAGCCTTTCCTACATCTGGGACATTTTAACAGCCATAAACCCTTGTGGGGTGGCATAGTGCTTACTGGCTGAGGAAGAAATGTCGAAACTTTACTGTCTCAGTTCGACCTCTGCCTCTTAAATACTGGGGCCGCCAGACATTTCAGTGTGGCTCACAGCAGTTACTAGGCCATTGATATATCAATCTGCAGCCCAGGACTACTTCCATCTATCCACTGGAGAGCACATGACGCCCTGTGTGGTAATGACCACTTCCCCATCTTCCTGTCACTGCCCCAGCGTCAGGCCCATGGACGTCTGCGGACTGGGAAACCTTTCACCTCTGCTGTCACTGTTGAATCTAGCTTACATGGTAACATCGATGTGATGGTTCAGTAGGTGACTACAACAATCGTTTCTGAGGCAGAAAACACGATACCTCGCTCTTTAGGGTGCCTTTGGTGAAAGAAAGTCCCTTAGTGGTCGCCGGAAGTCGCTGAAGCAATTAAGGATCGTCGGCGAGTTCTACAGCGGCATCCTTCCCTGGAGCACCTCATAGCCTTCAAACTGCTCCATGCCCGCGTTTCCCTACTTATCAAACGACTGAAGCAGGAGTGTAGGACGAGATATGTGTAGACCATTGAGTATCATGCATCACCTTCCAAGGTTTGGACAAAGGGCAAACGTGTTTTCGGGTACCAGACTGCAACACGTGTTCCAGTGTTAACATAAAAAGCGTATTATCTACTGATTCCAACGCGATTGCAGAGCACTTTGCTGAGCACTATGCTCGAGCCTCTGCGTCGGAGAACTACTCCCCCCACCTCCTCCCCCCCATACTTTCGCACTCTCAAACGGCAGCTGGAAGGGAAAGTCCTCTCTTCCACTACACGCTACAATGAATCCTATAACGATCCATTTACAGAGTGGGAGCTCCTCAGTGCCCTTGCACATTGGCCCAACACAGCTCCAGGACCAGATCGGATCCACAGTCAGATGATTAAACATCTCTCATCTGACAAGCGACATCTCGTCATTTTCAACCGGTTCTAGTGCGATGGTGTCTTTCCATCGCAATGACGAAAGAGCTAACACCTGGTTGCTGTCTTCTTTTATTTACGAAAAGCGTATGACACCACCTGGCGACATATCCGTGCCACATTGTATGAGTGGGGTCTTCGAGGCCTGCTCCCGATTTTTATCCAAAATTTCCTGTCGCTTCGTACTTTTGTGTCCAAGTTGGTGCCTCCGTAGTTCCCCTACATTCAGGAGAATGGGGTCCCGCAGGGTTCTGTATTGACAGTATCTGTATTTTTAGTAGCCATTAATGGTCCAGCAGCAGTTGTAGGGCCTTTCGTCTCACCTTCTTTGTATGCAGACGACTTCTGTATTTCGTACTGCTCCACCAGTACTGGAGTTCTTGAGCGGCGCCTACAAGGAGCCATCCACAAGGCGCAGTCATCGGCTCTAGCTCTCTGCTTACATTTTTCGGCCGCAAAGTCATGTCTCATACACATCTGTCGGCGTCGTACCGTTCATCCAGAACCAGAACTTTACCTTAATGACGATCCACTTACTGTAGTGGAGACATATCAATTCCTAGGACTGGTTTTTGACGCCTGATTGACTTCGCTTCATCACCTTCGTCAACTTCAGCGGAAGTGCTGGCAGCACCTCAATGCCCTGCGCATCCTGAGCAACACCAGGCTGGTGAATTCCTACGAGCCCTTGTTCAATCCCACCTTGACTATGGGAGTCTGGTTTATGGTTCGGCGGCGCCCTCAGCGTTGCGTTTACTCAGCCCAGTGCATCACTGTGGCGTTCGCCTAGCGACAGGAGCTTTTAGAACGAGTCCGGCGACCATTGTCCTTGTGGAGGCAGGTTAGGCGTGCACAGCTACTGGTCAGTTACGTTGCATATGTTCGTAGTTCTGCTGCGCATCCGAATCACCGTCTCATTTTCCCACCCACGGTGGTTCATCTCCCGCATCGGCGGCCCAGGACAGGGCTTCCAGTTGCAGTTCGTGTCCGATCCCTTCTGTCCGAACTGAAGTCCTTGCCTTTACCACCTATACTTGAGGTCCATTCAAGTACACCTCCATGGTGTACACCTAGGCGCGGCTACGCCTGGACGTTTCACATAGTCCTAAGGACTTACTTAACCCACGGCTCTCCGCTGCCTCTTCCTCTCGAATCTTGACATATACCGGGACCACTAAGTAGTTTACACCGGCGGCTCGGTGGCTGGTGATCACGTCGGGTTCGCGTATGTCAGTGGAGGATATACTGAACAACATTCCTTGCCCGATGACTGCAGTGTTCTCACTGCCGAGCTAGTGACTATATCTCGGGCTCTTGAGCACATCCGTTCATTCCCTGGTGAATCGTTTCTTCTGTGTACTGACTCCTTGAGCAGCCTACAAGCTATTGACCAGTGCTACCATCGTCATCATTTGGTAGCGACCATCCAGGAGTCCATCTATGCCCTGGGACGGTCCAGTCGTTGACTGGTGTTGGTCTGGACCCCAGGTCACGTCGGAATCCGAGGCAACGAACTTGCCGACATGCTGGCCAAACAAGCTACGCAGAAACCGCTTATGGAGATCGGCTTCTCTGCAAATGACCTGCGTCCGGTACTACGCCGAAAGGTTTTGCGGCTTTTGAAGACGAAATGGCATAACGTCAGCATGCACAACCCACTGCGTATCATTAATGAGACTATGAATGTGTGGCAGTCCTCCATGCGGGCATCTCGCAGGGACTCTGTTGTTTTCTGCCGGCTCCGCATTGGCCACGCTTGGGTAATACAAGGCTGCCTCCTGTGCAGTGATGACCCACCTCAGTGTCGCTGCGGTGCCCGGCTGACTGTTGTCCATATATTGGTGAGCTGTCCTTTGGCTGCCCTGCGATAAAATCTTTGGTTACCGTACTCGTTGCCATTAATTTTAGCTGACAATACCTCATCGGCCGATTTAGTTTTACGTTTTATACGTGACGGTAGGATTTATCATTCTATGTAAGTTTTCGAGCATGTCCTTTCTCCCTTCGTGTTCTCACTGTAATGTTTTAATGTGTCGCAGAGTGGCTGGCTTTTCCTTTTTATTCTCGTGGTCGGTGTAGTGTAACGACGTGAGTTTTGTATATATGAATTTCTTTTGACATATGACCATGTGCAGACTTCGTCACCTACGTCAGAAACAAAACACTTCAAAATTATTTAAATTCTTTTTAAAATTGTCTCTGAATGAATGGTTCTTGAACGAAACTGTAAAACATCATCATCTGAGTCGTATGCGCAGAATTACGTCTCTCGGGCCAATTGGTTTGCGTAAACTTTTTCAATTTTAGATGTCGTTTGTTTCTCCTCAGAAATTATACTGATACACGTCATCTGATGTAATCCATATTAGAACCACATTGAATAAACTTTTTGAGATTCAAAGTCGCGATGAACGCTTTCAAAATTTAATAATCTTGTCAAATATATTATTAATTCATTCACATAATTCTTCATAAATAAATCCTCGGAACACGTATTTCAACTTCAGTAGCATCCACTAGTTTATTATCTTCCTACATACAGACGTGAACCTGAGCCTTGACGAGACAAAACTAACATTTTCAATAAGATTAAACTTCCTATGATATCATTGTTGTACAAAACATTACAAATTTCATTTATTTGATTTTTAGAAGCACGACGCAACAACTCGGTTTCAGGATCTTCCGTTGCTCTTTGGCTGTCGACTCGCGACGTATAGTGGCCAGCAATTTTCTCTCTGGTCCCGGCAGCGAAGATGCTGTCTCCGTTCGTTGCGCCACCCTCTCCGTACATGAAACATAAAAAAATACAAAAACTTTAGACAATTCACAACCATTACAAATATTACAAAAATACATAAACAAAACTAAATTAAACTTATATTCACCTGCAAACTGGGCTGACACTGGTGGATGGGTGACACTTCAATTTCGTCCCACTACATTGGCCAGCCACGGTCATATGCTAGCTTGTTTTTACCCCTTCTACCTGTTCCTTTCTTGTCTCTGCGGTTTTCTTTTCCTGTTTTGTCCATAGTAGTGTTGGTTGTTCTTCTGCCGTTCTTCTGGTTCTTCCTTTCTCCTGTTATTGTGCTGTACGTCTCCTTTATTTTCTTCTTTCACTTGTGTAACTATTTTACCGGAAACAAGGGATCGATGACCTTGCAGTTTGGTCCCTTCCCCTCTTTCCTTCCCCCCCTCCTTTAAACCAACCTACCTACCTACCTACCTTTCCGAGTGTCGTCACATATTATCTAGGATTTCTTCCTTTTACAGACATCTTACTTCCCTGAAATCATGCCTTTTGTGTTGTTTCTCCAAAAAGTACGCTGTTATTTATTATGTCGATATTAATTCTAGTTTTATCCATATTTTTGTCAATTCGATGAACTATGTGGGTTTGAATTTGTAGCTGTTTAATAAGTTTAAGATCGGCTTCATTAATGTGTTACTATCCATTCGGTATGTGTGTCCATAAAACTGTAGTCTTCTTTTCCTCATTACATCAAGTAGCTTTTCCATTTTCAGGCAGAGCTCTGAATTTGATCTTGATTTGTTCTTCTGGGTCTCAGTATTTTCCTTAGAAATCTTCCTTCAGATTTTTGCAGTCCGAAATCCTCAAATTTCGTTACTTTAAGTGTTTCTGCTGCACACACTGTTCGATAGTGTCTTAGGTTTGTGTTCCAAGAACGAAATTTTTTGCTAGATGTGTTTTTACCATATGGAATGCCCTTTCCAATATATGTAATCTATTTTCTGTGGCTATCTTTACCTTTGTATTGTTTGTTATGCATTATCCTAGGTATTTAAATCAGTCCGTTTTATCTGTTGTGTTATTACGTATTTTAAGATTCGAAGAGGGGAAGGAGGAGACATCAGTGATATTTCTCATGACCTTTGTTTTTCCAAACGTAATTTTTAGTTATATTTCGTCTGGATGATTCTATAGTGTTGAGATTCGTCTGGCACTATCCAGTGAGTCAGTAATTAATGCCATATCATCTGCAAAAGATGGACAAATTGAACACTCTAATTATTGATGGATTTACTCAGTCTCCCACTACCTGCTCAAGCACGCAGTTGAAAAGTATATTTACTTTCGATATTGTGTTAGTTAAAGTTCCTTTAACTACTTCTGTTGTTTTATTGTCGAGTCCGAATTTCTTTATACTACTGATGAGTGTCTTTAACCAGTTAAGTCATATGCCTTTTTAAAATCTACAAATCATGTATTTAAAGTTTATGATTTTCCTCATTTCTGTTATGGTCGTTAGACTCAGTGTTTACTCTGCACAGTACTTGCTCTTCCTAAATCATCCTTGATATTTTCTAGTTGTGGGTCGAATATCCCTTCAGCTGTCTTTAGAAGTGTCATGGACAAGATCTTCTAAGTCACTAGTATGAGGGACATTCCTCAGTAATTGTAAGTATCAGTTTTCTTTACTTTTTTATGTAGGCGTTGTGTTAACGCCTGTTTGTATTCTGATGGTTATATGTCTGTTGTCCAGATTTCATTAATGATTCCTGTCTGATATGTTGTTGGTGCCGTGCGGGATTAGCCGAGCGGTCTAGGGCGCTGCAGTCATCGACTGTGCGGCTGGTCCCGGCGGAGTTTCGAATCCTCCCTCGCGCATGGCCGTGTGTGTTTGTCCTTAGGATAATTTAGGTTAAGTAGTGTGGAAGCTTAGGGACTGATGACGTTAGCAGTTAAGTCCCATAAGATTTCACACACATTTGAACATTTTTTGTTGTTGTAGGTGGCTTTGAGTCTGGTTGTATCTGGATTACGTAATGAGAATGACATTCTTAGCCCGCAAGTATTCTACAGTCCTTGGTGTTACTACATAGTCTCCCTTGTTTTTGGGTATATAAACGGCAAACTTGGTGGTGTGTTGTTCTATAAACTTATTATTATTATTGCTCGAACAGTCCACGGGTATACTGCCGGTTCATAGTGTCCAACGGGCACAATATTTCAGCGATCAGACATGTCGCCATCGTCAGGTGCGCTGACGAACTGAGTTCTTGGGGGCGGGCGGCCGATTTAAATCCCCTCCCCCCCGAGAGCCGCTCTATTCGCCGTCCGCGCTCGCGCGCCGGCGGTCTCGAAGGCATGGGCGTCGGAATCTGTCGTAGCGTCGATGTGCTTCCTACGTCCGCCCTGGTCGCCAGTTCGTACTTCTTGCTGAGAGTCTTCTTAATTACATTCAATGCCGGGTCCCAAGCCTTGCTGAGATTGTAGCCGCAATCTCGGTTGATAAGATCTTCCCTGGTGCGAATTTAGATAGCCTCCCTTATAACGCTGTCCCACTGAATGTACCCGTGGACTGTTCGAGCAACAAATACGCCGGGAGAAACTGAAGAATTATTATTATTGTTATTAGTGTTATTATTTCGTTTTGTTTGATTCTTGCTCTTCTTCCTCTTTCGTCTTTCCGTAGAGCGGGGCTTGCTGCAGTTAGGATATGGATTTAGTCTCCCTCTCGGGAGAAGGCTATGAAAATGTCCACCCCACTATCCAGATTTAAGTTATTAATGGTTGCCCTAATTCGGGAAATGCCGAGTAAGTTTCTTTCTAAAGTACACAACGATTACCTTCTCAGTCTTTCTCAAACATGAACTCGTGCCCCGCGTCTTATGATGTTAATTTCCTCCCTTTCCACACACTCCAGCTGTGTCGACGTTGCAAGACTGCCGTTCTTACAGGAACAGATAGCTATTATTACTATCGTACACAGCAACAAAACTGTTACACACGTGTTACCAAAAACTATACGTTTGCTACTACCTACATAATATGAATATTCGACGACCCAGACTAAGCACGAATGTCGGAGCACTGAATACAGTGGAATGTCTCGTCAACAGACTCTTCGTATCACCAGGGGAACACGCGTTAGGCACTCACATTGTGGATCATTGTTGGAATTTCATCACAGCCAGACTGAGAGTCTGAAATCTCCACTGGTGCATATTGTGATTGCACATACTTTCTCCAGTCTCAAAACTATTAAGCTTCACATCTTTGAAGGGTGATCCTAAAAGTTGGATTCTCAATAAATTTGCGGTGTCCAGATTCAGTGGCATGCCACTAACGTTTACACTCTGCATCATGGTTCAATCCAGTGTGGAGCATTTGATCTCTCCCTTCACACACTTGCCATCTGGGTTTGAGGTGTTTCATAGGCAGCGAAAGCAAATCTTCCTGAAAACGGACTGATTGCTTTTTGAAAATTGCTGGCAAAGATTGTAGAAAGCTGAATAAATAGTTCTCGGGTTACCAACCGCGTCAATTGAAATTACACGAGATTTCGCCCAAGGACTCCTTGCCCATTCTCAAGTGGTATGACTGCCAGTGGGCTGCTGGTACGCTCCTTACATACACTACCTGCCACCTGTGACGTCACTGTTCCCGCGGCATCGCCATCTGCGGGCATATGTTGACTCGTCGTTCGATGCGCCAGCTTCCACCTCGCGATCGCTGATCCCACGCCGTGTTGAGCTGCACGCCACCTTCTCTATTTAGGGTGATACGGTGGATTTTATTTCTAAGGCTTCTTTAATTACACAATCCCAGAAGTCGTTTGTCCGAGCCACGACGGATTCCGTCAAATTTCATCCGGTGCCCGTTTTCTTAAGCATGCTCTGCTAAAGCTGATTTGTTGGGGTAACGTAGGCGACAGAACGTCTCATGCGTCTTCCTGCATTGTTACATAGTGCGTACTGTTTGTCCGACGTAAGACAGGCCACACTCGCAAGGTATCTTGTAGATTACGGGTGTTGTGAGACCTGTTGCGCGTTTAACATCCAGTTTAGCACGGACTTGGAACAGGACGATGTACTGCCCTTCCTCAACGTTCTCATCCGCCACAAACAAAATGTTACGGCCGATAGACTCTACATTCTCACGTTACAGAAACCTGCCATTCGACGAAGATAAGCTGCACATACGTTCAAGTTGAGGAGCGTAGGGGACGGTATGGGAGACCCCCACAATGTGTCACAATGTGTGTGTGTGTATAGCCAACATATAGGTGTAGATCTGACTGTGTCACTAATGTTATCTCATAGCTGCTTGAGCTTAAACTTCCCCCAGCCAAGTAGATAACTTACAACACATAACTGCAGGCTGCCGTAGTATTTGTGCGCCTTCCCTTTGGCTCCCATATAAAAATGCAATATATTTATTATTGTCTGTTCGCCACTTCCTTTCCCACTTTCCAATTTTCCAATATCTCTCCTTTCTTTCACAGTAATTTTCCCTCGTTTCGCGAACGGTCAAACAATTTATAGCTGTAGCGACCCTTGCAACTTACACCTAGCCATTATAGACGGATGGTGAAAGCCAATAGGCGGAAATTATGCTGAAATTGTATGAAAACTGATCAATCACACAGCCTTAAATTCATTTGTAATATTAGGCTTCACCAGTAAGTCATTAATTACTAAAATCTAACATTTACACAGTCATTGCCTATTTGTTTCCAAAGACGAGACGACGTCGGAAATTGGATAACGTAAGTGGTGCGTTCTGATTCGTTGCCACGCTGTCTGGAGGCAGCAAAATATTGCGGGACCCTACAGGGTGGCCTGTTTAGTATGAAATGTAAAAACCTGATACATTCCATTCAGATAGTTATATATATATATATATATATATATATATCAAATGCGCGCACTTGTGTGTGTGTGTGTGTGTGTGTGTGTGTGTGTGTGTGTGTGTGTGTGTGTAGGCACACAACCCAGTTTGCTATCTGTTTTCCGAGGTTGACTGACCTTAACATTACCAAAAGTAATAGTAGTAGAAGTATTAACGTTCGCACAACATTTGTAGTAGTAGTAGTAGTAGTAGTAGTAGTAGTAGTAGTAGTGGTGGTGGTGAGGGAAGAAGAAGAAGAAGAAGAAGAAGAAGTAGTAGTAGTAGTAGTAGTAGTAGTAGTAGTTTCTAGAGAAAGATCAAGGTGGTGGCAGTACTCATAGGGACGTTATGTACTAGTAAGATATGTATTACTTAGTTTTGTAGCAGCATATACTGCACTAACAGCAGTATGTAGGAAAATTAGTCAACATGATAAAAAATTATAAAAGTGCACAGCTCGTTATCTGTCACAATAAAAGAACACACGACTGAGACTGCAATAAGATGCCACAGGAAAACTACATATAGAGTATCATGCAGGCAGCCTACTGAGTGTTCGAGCGCTAGTAGTAGAAAGAAATAAAGATAGGAAAAAGTAATCTGAATGACATTGTAAACATAATTCAATGGTCAGAATAGAACAGAAATGATGATGTCCCGTACTCAGAGGAGCGTAGGGGACGGTATGGGAGACCCCCACCGCCGACTGGGCAAGGTCCTAGCGGAGGTGGTTTGCCATTGCCTTCCATTTATTTATTGTCTGTTCTTTCTTACATTTCGGAAAGAACAACCACTACATATATAATTACGACGATGAAGACCACTGATACCTCCAGAGCTGATCAACACCAAGCTCGAACCCTTACCGGGATCTGTGATATGCCGTGAGTAATGAGGCTAATTCGCATGGGCACTAGATGAGTAGTGTGTGGAGTAAATTGAGAATTTCGGTTTACCGGGAGGTATGGTAGGGTAGTCTGTGCGATTGTGTGACCGCTGCCTCCAGATGACGTATTCGGCTGAACATCTGCCTAGAAAGCAGGAGACCGTGGTTCGAATATCACTCAGAAATTTTCAGCTTGCTCCATTGATATCAATCAGCAGCCACTGGCAGCTAATGTGATTAATTCTTTTGTCTCTTGATTCAAAAAGTACGCCTGGCTCAATATAAGAAGGTACCAGAGAAATTTAATATTGAATTTGAAAACCATTTGTTTTGCAAAGGGGGCGAGGGGGAGCTAATTAACATACAGCGTAACTGGTAGCATACTATCGTCCACTGTAATTCTGGATTTAAATGCCAGTAACATGCGAGACTTCGTAATATTCATAAAAGTTTTTCTCCAAAACGGTAAATGATTTATGCGACAATGCTAGCGACTCGGCTGAGTGATAGTTACCCACCAAGGCCGTGTAACTTAGGGCGCTTAATCTTTCTGTGCCTTAAGAGCAAAATTAACGGCAGGACCTGCTGGCAGCAGCGACAGAAACTTTTTTTTGCTGCGTGGCAGCCATTTACAGCGTTTCTTCAGCAGGTCTCTGCTACGCTGTCCTTCTGAATGCAAAGTGCCTCTGCTATTCAGAAGCGTGAGACAAAAGCGGCCCGAGGTAAGGTGATAACGGCAGTAGGAATTAGTCCAGGAAATGCCTGTGCATTAGTCTCCGGTGCACAATTACACTGGGTTTTTAGAGAAAGCCGAGAAATGTTTAAATACTTTGATCTGTGTTGATAAACGATCCATGAAATGAAAGAGGAAATGTTCCATGTGAGGACCAATTACATACATACACAAATACATACAGTACAAACACACAATTTCGTTCCATCTGAGTGTCAGCTGTCTTCTCTACAGACGGGGATTCGAAGCCAGCAGCTTATAAACTAAAACTGATAAATATTTTCCCTGTGTCGACCAAAAAATAAAGAAAAAAGAAAGAAAAACATGAAACTACAAAAATCATACCTCTAGCGTATGACAATAAGTAGTTCCAGTCACACTTTGCTTGAACGAGGAGAGGTGGTTCATATATAAGAAGGACAAAATCATTTAATTTTGGAGAGTCTTGCATAAAATCAAACACTCAAGAAAATATTCTTACTCTAAGCTGAACTAGTTACGATTGCTTACTCTTCTGTGGACAATTAATAATTTGCCGGCCGGGGTGGCCGAGCGCTTTTAGGCGCTACAGTCTGGACCCGCGCGACCGCTACGTCGCAGGTTCGAATCCTGCCTCGGGCATGAATGTTTGTGATGTCCTTAGGTTAGTTAGGTTAAAGTAGTTCTAAGGGACTGATGACCTCAGAAGTTAAGTCCCATAGTGCTCAGAACCATGTGAACAATTTCGAACCATTAATAATTCAAACTACTGCTGCACAAAGATGTCTTCACCGTACATCAACAAGACGATACCCGTACTTGTTGCACAACCTGTAATCTGTACAGTTTAGAGACTGTAGCCGTTGGTACCAATTAGCAAAACTGAAAAGAAAAAATTGTTCGTAAGAAACAAAAGAGAGATTTATGGTGAGTAAACATAATTTCTTACTCTTGAAAAACCATTGACTACACAGTAATTAACAACCGGGTACTAGTATTGATTCATTCCTTTAGAAATTCGTATAGTTTTAGGGAATTAATTGGAAACTTCGTTAGGTAGCAATATTAATAGCGATTTTCCAAAAGAAATGAGAGATGTATACAGCTATTCGTTGCGTAAAAAATAAAAGGTGCTGGGAAAACATGAAAACTGATAGAACTGATCGAAAGTGAAGAAAATACAATACAATGATCCTTATAAATTATTTACAAAATACCTGCGGAGAAAGACAAATTGCCATAATATGAAGAATTCAGCGATTGGTGTGGTTCACAACAACGGTAACAGATAAGCTGTGGTCCATCATATTGCCCTTCACAGTGTACAACATATTTACGGAAATTATCACCAACTGTGAAAAAGAATTTTATGAAAATTGACAACAAGGCTTACTTCAGATAAACAGTTGCATAAACATACAGTGGCAAAACCTATTTAAATCGATTAGTCTTCTCCCATACCTCTACAAATAACAAGAAGTAACTGTCATACAAATAAACGTACAAAGATAATACATCGATGAATTATATGAATTTTATACGTCCTAAAACCATAAAAATTTTGAAAAGAAATACTTCTAAATTCTGTGCATGTAATTTAGCAGTATATGTATTTACTTCATAAATATTATATCTTTGTATCACCTCCTCTCTAGTGAAACACTAATGTGTCTAAATTATTCAGTTTTTGGGGACTTGTCTTTCTCCACAGCTGTTACGTAAATATTATTTCAGGATACTTCGCATAACTTCTAGTTGATATTTTAACATTTTTATCGACAATGTGATGTCTGTTTATAACTTTTAAGCTTTTATAGTTTAGTGACGCATTTATGTAGTCTGTTAATGTAATGTTTTGGGATATTTCTTTGTAATGCCGTTTGTCCTTACATTTCATGCAACTGCAAAGGACTCTACAGTCGAAACGGTTTACCCTTTAAAATATATTATGCTTTGACTGTAATAAAATCGGTAGTTCACATACGGGTGCACTTAAACGTAAGATACATGAATTTAACAATGCAAAGAAAAAGATCGGTTTGGAATTGTATGTGGCACAGCAGACAATCTGCAACTCATGAAATAAATTATTGCGTTGAGCGGTGCTCGAAAGTAAGCCTGAACATCAATAGTTACAAGCTTAGAATAAAAAATTTGTACAAATCCCTATTTCAGCCTTAAAAGCAGTTGATATGATTTTATATTTAAGTAGTTGCGAACAGGAAATGGAAAGAAAATAAAAATAAATAAAAAGAGAGAATGGAGAATGGAATCTGTTTTGATGGATATTTCGTTTACAGGTAGCACTCCCGGCCTTTATTACTAGTGTTCTAAATCAAAGCTTATAACCACTTTTACGACAGTTTTCACTTCCGGCAATGAGACATGGCCTTGTAAAGTGAAAACGATTTGAAAACCAAAGATTGCCCCGTTATCAATGAAATCATGCGTGTTAGACACCACTACGAGATTCGAGGAACAAGCAAATGAACACATTGGTAAACGGAAGACGTAAATCTGACTATAATGTACAATACATAAAGATAGCTGCAACATGAGTCGAAGAAGATAGTTTGGTAACGAAAAGGAATATTTTTACTTGATTCTAAGAGACTAAAAAGCGGAAATAACAACCTGACGAAAGACGCGTGTATGACACAAGAAGACCCTCAGCAGCAACATGGATGGTAATAAAACAGGACATCAATACAGGAAAAGTGTTGGTGGGAACTTCAACCAGCAGGAAGTGAAGAAAAGCTGATGGTGGTGGTGACAAGAAAAAGCTGTACACGTTACCGGAGCAGTCAAGAAAATCTTCCACAGATACTAGAATTTGTTACCTACGGATAGCTTACACACATTCTCAGGTTAAAATTGTCACGCGTTCTTCTTTCACAAAATAATTAAATCATTCTTAGCGTGAGTGTTGAACAACTGCACTATGATATGAAAGCAATCGGATTTAATCTGAGTTGGCTAATGATTGTCTGCTTTTTTCGTGAATTTTGGAAATCTGTGTACATGTATTATTTTTAGGGTATCGCTACTCAGTCTGTTAAAACGGAACCCTTAGAGCATCGTTTTGTTGTCTGTCTGTCCGTCTGCTAAGACCCCTTTTTCTCAGGAATGAGTAAAGTCATCCAGTTGAAATTTACATCAGATACTAAAGTCTCTTGGCAGTGGATAACATGTAAGTCAATGAAATTAAAAGATATGGCCATTTGTCACATATTTTGATACAAATTCACTCACAGAAACCTTAGACCAACTATTCATATACATAATTAAGTTTCTGCAGAACCCCCAGAGCGTGGGTCCTACTTGAACTTGTCTCGTCTTTCTCTTGCTGCTGTGCTCATTAGGCACTTAAGAACCCTAAACTACTAATATCATCAGTGCCGTATGCACCGCACCCCCTCCTACGCCCCCGCCCATCCTGGACAGAAGCAGTATACACAGTCAGTCTGTGTTTATAATTCTGTCTAGAAATGTATCTGAGGCGGAGCATAGGAGCCAGCCTAATATTGACCTACGCCCTTCCAAAGATTCATAAAGAGGGTCTTCCTCTGCGTCCAATAGTGAGCAACATTGGAGCTCCTACATATGATTTAGCTAAACATCTCGCTTCCTTACTGAGACCTTTCGTAGGCAAGTGCTCACATCACATACGAAACTCAGCTGATTTTTATCAATACACTGGGGGCTCTTCGTCTTAGCAGTGTAGACCTTCTAGTAAGTTTTGATGTGGTCTCACTTTTTACAAAAGTTCCTCTTGGAGATTCTTTGACACTGATTGGTAACATGTTTCCTGTTGATATCACTGCTTTGTTCAGGCACGCTCTTTCCTCAACCTATTTTATGTTTAATCAAGAATATTTTGAACAGACTGACGGTGTCACCATGGGTAGCCCCATGTCTCCTTTGTTGGCCAAACTTTTTATAGAGGATTTTGAAGAGAGAGCGCTTGAATTAGCTTGCCTGAAACCAACAGTTTTTTGGCGGTATGTGGATGACACTTTCGTTGTGTGGCCTCATGGAGAAGATAAATTAATGGAGTCTCTACATCACCTCAACTCCATTCATAGCAACATCCGTTCACCATGGAAATAGAGAAAGGTGGTTGTTTGCCTTTCTCGGATGTCCTGGTTCGAAGGAAGAATGATGGTTCTCTAGGGCATTCAGTTTACCGGAAACGCACTCATACTGACTTGTACCTACAAGCATCGAGTTGCCACCACCCATCGCAAACCATGAGTTTGCTTAGAACACTTGTTCGTAGAGCTCATACTGTCTCAGATCTAGATAGCTTACCTCAAGAACTTGCCCATCTAAAGACAGTATTTAGCGAAAATGGGAACTCCATCCGGCAGATTAACAGGGCACTAACAGTTAAAACTGAGAAGCAGTAAGTGAATAAAGAGAACAACATGCCGGAACAATCTTTAGCTTTTCTTCCTTTGGTGGGCAACACTTCGTTTAAAATAGCAAGAATCCTCCGAAAATTTTAGGTAAAAGTGGTTTTCCGCCAACCATCGAAGATTGCGGACCTTGTGTTTTCAGTTAAGTACGATCTGTTACTACGAAAGGCCGGAATTTACAAGATACCCTGGCAACGTGGTAAGGCATACATAGGTCAAACCACACGCACCGTGAAAGAACGCTGCACTGAACGTTAACGTTACACCCGCCTTTTGCAGCCAAGCAAGTCCGCTATTGCTGAACATTGTATTTCTACTGGGCATTCAATGGAGTATGAGAAAACAATGATTTTGTCCACACCAACGTCTTTCTGGGATTCCATTATTAAAGAATCCGTAGAAATACGACTGGCGGGAAATATGTTAAACCGTGACAGCGGCTACCAGCTGGACAGGGCATGGAATCCCATCATCTCCACGTTTTGCTCAAATCGAAGACGACAGAGTGCGTCGACGACGGTGGCAAACAGCAACGCAGAGGGCGATTGAGTTCCGCCATTCCACCAGCGAGGGCGCTGCCGGCGGGCATTGTGGTTCATCTACCAAGTTTTCGACGCATGCACAGAATAGTTACAGTACGATATATATTCCGGAACGGAGGATGTTTTCGCCAGTCGGCGACGGCTGTCCTGAAGATGACTGGCAGGTGCCCAGTTGAAATACCGTGCGAAGTATTGAACGACGACCCGCTGCAAACCCGAAATTTGTTTGAACAGTCAATTCGCCGGGAAATTTTAAAATTCACAGCCTAGAATATGATTGCAATTTTGTTGTTGATTACCTGAGATTGCAGTCGAGTATGTAGTTTCATTACTCCAGGCATGGATATTGCAGGATTTGGAAATAGAATCATTGTTAACGACATATCATCTATTAACAATACAATGTAAGGCTGGTACTGTAGTACTGCACTGAATAATCGATGGGTCCCATCTCTCTTCATAAAAGGCACGACGCTCCACTACTGCTGGGACGGCTGTCTCTGTAAGTTTAAATTGATAATGACTGCAACTTTGAGTAGCAAAACCGTTAATTTCATTGTAATTGCCTTCTACGGTAGAAAGATCATGACTAATTCTGACTTGAGGATAGAAGGTCGTTAATCCAAACTAATATTATAAATATAAATATTATAAATGTAATATTATAAATGTAAATAAATCCTGTTAAGTTTACACTACTACATCACTCAAACGATGTCGAGGAAATTTGGTATAGGGATAATCAACGGTGTACTGATGGTATCGCATTGTTTATCACAAAAATAAAATAAAAAATATATCGTATTTTATTTAAAATAGGTATATTGAAACTAATCTATCCGTTTTATTCAAATACCTATTCACACTTGCTATTCGTATAAGTAATCTTAATGATTATAGTCTTTCCCGTTCGTTTCTCTTATACCACAAATTTGTCTTTCAGACTAGCTTTCAATGCACTTCACAGAGCAAACACTTTAAGTTTGTGCTCTGCTAATAAAGGAGTTGGGCTAAATTAAGGAAGCACAGCGAGAAATACGTGTTTGAAAATAAATTCAGATGGTTGTCAAGCGTACCGGTTGCGCTGTTGTATTTGGTCACGAACGGCATATGGGCAGTATCCTCAACACGTTGCAAGCGTCAGTCGTGACCAGAAAAGTGATCTGTGTACTTGTGAATGCATTATGTCTGAGTTTAGTGGGCTCGAATGTGTGCAAATTCTTGGTCCTCTTTCGGTGGGTGCTTTTGTAATCAAGGCAGTCGAGGTGTTTGGTGTTCAAAGAGGCACCTCATACAGGACAAGCGGAAAAACACCACTCTTTAAGTCACAACGCGGACGAACGTGTGTCACGTGTGATCGTGACGGACGGTCATCGAAGAGGGTTGTGACGACAGGTTCAAAGGTCATTTCAGAATTGAACGTCGCGGTCACCAGCATAAAAAAAAAAAGAAAATGAAAGGACCTCTATAAGCTGGAAATTGGAGGGCGGGCTGGAATTCCAAAACCAAACCAGTTATACAAATGCTCATGCAGGAAATGGTTCTGACGTGGCCATATAACCGGGACTGGGGAGACATGTAGGAAAATGATTTGATGAGTTTGTTTCACACGTTTCCAACGTTTGGCCGAGTTTACGTCCGAGGGGTGAAACATGGTGGGGGATCAGTGATGATTTGGGCAGTAGTATCGTGGCATTCCATGTTACATTGTTACTCCGCAGGGTCGTGCTACGGTCACGGGTTATGCGGTCATTTCGATTGATTAGGGCCTCCCATGGTAGAATGTCCGAAGACGACAAGGCTCATGTTACACAGCTGCTCTGGGTGCACGTGCGTTTACTGTCGCATCTCCCACGGTGACCACAGCCTCGAGCAGATCTCCGTGTTATTGGATGCTATACGGTCTCCTTTGAAGAGAATAGTGGGTGATCGGTATCCACCTCCATCATTGTTCCCTGAACTTGCCACTAGCATCCATTTCGAGAAAACAAGAAGCTGTTTTAAATGCCGACGGGCTTCGTACGTCGTGTTACGCATTGTAATGTGTAGTGCTTTTGGTTACCATGTTTTTGTCCATCATTTGTATGTAGCACTTGAGCTACATTTGAAACAATTTACTTACAAAATTTATTCACTGACATTTTTAGTGTAGCGTACTGAACTCATTAGAACTTGTAGATTTCTGAAAAGGTCTGCTGCCTTTCCTTAGTTCATCCCACCGTTTTCGAGCGAACGTTGAGGAGGGAATTGCATGCAGAGGACGACTACACAAGACCCACATGTTCCTATTTCATTTTTCTGTCTCAGGAACCTGACTTCGGAGCAATCTGCCTCAAAATATTAAAGAAGTTAAAATCGCTTCAAAATTGAAAATATAGCTGATGTTCCACCTCCTACCACACCAGCTATCTCTTCTTGGAGCTCAGTCTCGTCAACCCCCTCTCCCACTCCATTTTTCTCTGCCTTTGTCTACAGAGTTCTCTACTGAAATTCTTTCCTTTCCTAGCAAACTTTCCACTTTCATATCAGTTCTCTTCTCTTTCACGATCTCTTCCACTTATTCTGATATCAAATGTAGCTTCAAAAGCGCTGAACCTATCAATATAATTCTTAATACCAGCTTTACTTTATTATTTTTGTTACTGTTATTATCACTGCAAGTTGTAACTTTTATCAACAATGAAAATAATTTTTATTCAGTTTTATGTAATAACTAATTAATACCGTTCTTAATTTCTCTATTAAATTAACATCATTATTAGTGCTGCTATTATTATTATTATTATTATTATTATTATTATTACTCTGATTGTTGTGTAATATTTTTTGTATGTGTTGTTCCTGGTCAGACGTAAACGAAATCTGTAAGACCCTAATCTGGACAGGCTAAACAAGCAACAAATAAATAAATAAAATTAGGTGGTCGAGGAGGACAGCGGGACATAAAGCTCACGTCTTCAGTGGTCCAAACAACACAGAAATTGGACAGTAGCTCTCTGGAGGCGTCAAGTTGCAATTTTGTCTCATTTAAAAGGATATAAGGCACAGCATGCACTTTCGATCCAATAATGCTCTTAAGTCGCATTGAATGGGAGGTGCGTGTGAGATTGCAGATGGCTGCGTGATGTTTTGGAGTGTTTATCATGCCAGCAGTTGAACCTTCACTTTCAGATTACCGTGGATAAACTAGGATGTTTATTTCAACATAGCCGACGGCCAGGTGCTGCCCTTTCATCATCATCTTCGTGAAGAGGGACACTAAAATGCTTCAAGATGAAGGCAGCTGTGTTCGCAACACTGCCCGCATACTCTGAGTTGACAAAAACTGTGACAATTCACGACTGGCCTGCTACATTATTCGATCTTAATCCCACAGAAAATGTGTAGAATTATTAACAGCAGCGGTTGAAACTCAGCAATCAACATACGTGTAATTTCTACTTCTTTGGGATCTAATTATCAACGAGTGAGTGATGTCAGCTGGGTATTGCGTGCCTGAAGGAACTTGTGGACAGCTCTTCGTCGAATGGGACCATTAATGGCTGTGTTACTGGGTATTAGCGTGATGTCTCCTGGGTTGGCTAATTACACTGTCCGATGTCCTTATTAAGGAAACTGCTTGGAGACACAGGAAGGGGGTCGCGTGCGACGAGCGGACCACGCCCACTACTGGGGGATGACTGCACTCGCCGTCGCGTGGCTTGTCGGGTAATCACGCCACTTTGTAACGCGATCAGCCGCCGTATAATTTGGCCAGCAGCGGGTTCCGTGCGGCACGCGGGCCAGTGCCAACCCCCCCCCCCCCCCCCCCCGCCACGCCACCCCCTCCTGACACCTAGTTTGCCGTAAGCGGCTCTAAACGTGTCACTCCCATCAGTGGACAGCGCGCGATATCGCTGGTTAATGGTGCCCGTTAGCTTATGGTAACCCACCACTGTTCCATCAGATTTCGGTGGTGTCACAGATTACCAGCTGAAGAAGCAAGAGAGTATATTAGAAATGTCATTTCACAGAACTTAAAGCAACTAGAAGTAGTGCCTACATCCTTCACTGAAATTATTACAATTCTAAAAATTCTAAAAAACGAAATCTGACGTGGAGTTCATGGAAATTCAAACAGAATTCCGAATAGTTCTTCCAGCTTAATAATTAATGTCCTTAATGTATATGCAATACATCACTGGCACAGCATCTTTCCGTACAGCTTCACGTATACGACACTTAAACGTCGTTTTAGCAGAGGTGACAAGGGAGATTTAAACAATCATCGTCCAGTTTCGTTACTGATAACTTTTTCCAAAATAGTGAAAAAACTAATGTATTCAAGAAAGAGAAGTTGTATGATTTAGTGGAAACAATTTACTTGCTATATCGCAATCTGAATTCCAAAAGGGTTTCTCGACTGAGAATGCTATTTATATATTCACTCATCAAATAGTACAAGGATTAAGTAATAGTATATTGCTAGTTGGTATTTTTTGTGATGTTTCCAAGGAGTCTGATTATGTAGATCACATTGCTCTCTTACAAAAACTCAGATTTTACGGAACTGGTGTCTTTACACACAACTGGATTGTACTTAGCAAATAGAATGCGAAAGATTGTGCTGAATAATTCAAACAATGTCGCAAAGATAGTAAATATTAATGGCTGGGAAAAAAAACCACAGTCCCACAGGGTTCGGTTTCACGTCCACGCCTGTAATTAATATGATGGCATGTGAAAGACCAACATTAAGTGAGCAAAATTAATACTTTTTGTAGACAATTCTAGTGTTATAATAAATTCCATTAGAGAGAAAGCAACAGAAGAGTTGCTAAATGATATTTTCCACAGAATTATTAAGTGGTTCTCCAAAAATGCACTCCCCCTAAATTTTGAAGAAACTCATAATATCCAATTCTGTACAACAAATAGTGTCATATCAGCAACTGATGTAGACATGAGCAGATTTCAGTAACAATTCTTACAGTCAGTAGAGTAGAATGATCCAAATTTTTGGATGTACGTAATGATGAGAACTTGAACTGGAAAAAGTATATGACTGAGCTTCTCAAACAATAATGTTCAGTTACATTTGCTTTGCGCATAACTGCTGATATTTGAAACAAATTTATCAACCACCTGACAGTAATTTTCTGGGGTAGCTCACCACCTACAAAGAAAGTATTCATTACACAGAAGCAAGCAGTAAGAATAACATACGGTGTTAATCCGTGGACATCATGTAGGTACGGCTTCAAGGAGCTGGGAATTATATAGTACCCTATCAATACACGTATTCGCTAATGAAATTTGTAGTAAATAATACATCACAATTTGAGAAGAATATTGATGCCGATACCTATAATGTCAGAGGGAAAATTTACCTTCATTACGGTGTTAGAGTGGTCAGTTGCTGAAAAAGGAGTTCAATAATTTTCTTTCAATACCTAATAATAATAATAATAACCCCGTGAGGCTCGGGAAAAGAATAGGCCTTCGGTATGTTCTGCCAGTCGTAAAAGGCGACGAAAAGAACAAACCACTAAAGGGGCTAACCCCCCTTTTAGTGTGATTAGTTGGTTCAGAACAGAACTATTGAAGCCTCAGACAAGCGCTGTCATGGTCGGGGACGACGCTTGAACCCTATGCCCGTCCACAATGGTAACGACACTGCTAGCCACATGGAAAATGATTTAAATACAAATAGAGGTGTTTTGCAGGATATGCTTCTTGCAACCACTCTAGAAGGAAAACAAAGACAGAGGATGAGATGGTCAGATGAAGTTAACCGACACCTCATGTTCTGTTATTACCAAGCTACAAACTTAGGAACAAACACAACTGGATACAGATCACAAGGATACACATCACAAGGATACACAACATTTATTACCAGATACCCAGAATTAAAATTTTTAACTAGCTGATCAGACCCGTGTAATAATAAAAAATAACAGTATACCCCAGTCAGAATTAGAAAACATCAAACAACAAGTACAACAAATACTAGAACAAAATAATGTGCAATCAGAAGAAAAAGAAAATACAGTAATGGGCTCAAACATCCCAGAGCAAACAAATAAAGAACAACACGCATCAATTAAACAATCAGAGGAAAACGAAATCTTAAGACAGCCACCAGAACAAGCACAAATAGAACTCGAAGTAACACACATGTTAGATATAGAAGAAAAATTTAAGCTGACATGTATAGAATACAAAGACACAAATACAGACATTAGACCACTCTTGCATAGACCACCAAATAACCCACAACTCGAAACAACAATAACAACTATCAACACAATCATACACAACAAAATAAATGAAAACACAACTGTGGAAGAGTTACAACTACTGGTTTATATAGGAGCACTCACTACACTAAATATACACGCTAGGCAGAGATCAGAACCAACCAACACACAGAAGAAACCCACAAAACCTGCATGCCAACTCAGGCTACAGATCAGAATAGAAAAACTGAGAAAAGACGTTGACCAGCTAACACTATTTATAAGAAATGAAATATCAGACAAAAAACGAAAAAGGTTAGATAAAATCTCACAACAAGAAGCGATAGAGCAATTAGATGAAAAGAAGCAGAAATTACAAGCATTGGCCAAACGACTTAGAAGATACAAAAAAGTGAAAATAGAAGGAAAGAAAACCAAACATTCAACACAAACCAAAAGAAATTTTACTAGACAATAGATATCACACACATTAAAATAAACAATCCACCAAACATAACAGACATGGAATACTTCTGGAGCAACATATGGTCACACCCGGTACAACATAACAGGCATGCACGATGGATACAAGCAGAAACAGACACATACCACAAGTTCCTGAAGTGATAATTTTGCAACATGAAATCACCCAAGCAATTAATTCTACTCACAATTGGAAAGCCCCTGGAAATGATAAAATAGCAAATTTCTGGTTAAAGAAGTTCACCCCAACACATTCACATCTAACTAAATTATTTAACAGTTACATTGCAGACCCATACCCATTCCCTGATACACTTACACACGGAATAACATATCTGAAACCTAAAGATCAAGCAGACACAGCGAACCCAACTAAATATCGCCCCATAACATGCCTACCAACAATATACAAAACATTAACTTCAGTCATTAAACAGAAATTAATGACACATACAACACAGAACAAAATTATAAATGAAGAACAAAAAGGCTGTTACAAAGGAGCACGAGGATGTAAAGAGCAACTGATAATAGATGCAGAGGTGACATATCAAGCTAAAACTAAACAAAGGTCGCTACACTACGCATACATTGATTACCAAAAAGCTTTTGATAGTGTACCCCACTCATGGTTACTACAAATATTGGAAATATACAAAGTAGATCCTAAATTGATACAGTTCCTAAACATAGTAATGAAAAATTGGAAAACCACAGTTAATATCCAAACAAATTCAAATAATACCACATCACAGCCAATACAGATTAAGCGTGGAATACACCACAGAGACTCATTAAGTCCTTTCTGGTTCTGCCTTGCTCTGAACCCACTATCCAACATGCTAAATAATACAAATTATGGATACAATATTACTGGAACATAGCCACACAAAATCACACATTTGCTATACATGGATGATCTAAAACTACTGGCAGCAACAAATCAACAACTCAACCAATTACTAAAGATAACAGAAGGATTCAGCAATGATATAAGCATGGCTTTTGGAACAGACAAATGTAAGAAAAATAGCATAGTGAAGGGAAAACACACTAAACAAGAAGATTACATATTGGATAACCACAGCGACTGCATAGAAGCGATGGAAAAAACGGATGCCTATAAATATCTAGGATACAGACAAAAAATAGGAATAGATAATACAAATATTAAAGAAGAACTAAAAGAAAAATATAGACAAAGACTAACAAAAATACTGAAAACAGAATTGACAGCAAGAAACAAGACAAAAGCTATAAATACTTATGCCATACCAATATTGACCTACTCATTTGGAGTAGTGAAATGGAGTAACACAGACCTAGAAGCACTCAATACACTTACACGATCACAATGCCACAAATATAGAATACATCACATACATTCAGCAACAGAAAGATTCACATTAAGCAGAAAGGAAGGAGGAAGGGGATTTATCGACATAAAAAACCTACATTATGGACAGGTAGACAATTTAAGAAAATTCTTTCTAGAACGAGCAGAAACTAGGAAAATACACAAGGCAATCACTCATATAAATACATCGACTACAGTACTGCAATTTCATAACCACTTCTACAACCCTTTAGATCACATAACATCAACAGATACGAAGAAAGTAAATTGGAAAATGAAAACACTTCATGGCAAGCACTCGTATCATCTAACACAGCCACACATCGATCAAGACGCATCCAACACATGGCTAAGAAAAGGCAATATATACAGTGAGACAGAAGGATTCATTATTGCAATACAGCATCAAACAATAAACACCAGGTATTACAGCAAGCATATTATTAAAGATCCCAATACCACAACGGATAAATGCAGACTTTGTAAACAACAAATAGAAACAGTAGATCACATCACAAGCGGATGTACAATACTAGCAAATACAGAATACCCCAGAAGACATGACAATGTCGCAAAAATAATACATCAACAGCTTGCCTTACAACTTAAACTTTTAAAACAACACGTTCCTACATACAAGTACACACCACAAAATGTAGTGGAGAATGATGAATACAAATTATACTGGAACAGAACCATTATAACAGATAAAACAACGCCACATAACAAACCTGACATCATACTCACCAATAAAAAGAAGAAATTAACACAACTAATCGAAATATCCATACCCAATACAACAAATATACAAAAGAAAACAGGAGAAAAAATTGAAAAATACATCCAACTGGCTGAGGAAGTCAAAGACATGTGGCATCAGGATAAAGTTGACATCATACCAATTATACTATCAACTACAGGAGTCATACCACACAATATCCACCAGTACATCAATGCAATACAGCTACATCCAAACATATATATACAACTACAGAAATCCGTAATTATTGATACATGTTCAATTACCCTAAAGTTCGTAAATGCAATATAACACATACCGTACAGTTAAAAGGAAGTGACGCTTGATCAAGGTCCGCGTCACTCCATTTTTAACCGGACTTAACGTCTGAGAAAGTGAAGGAAATAATAATAATAATGATTGAGGACTTCATTAAAACTGAAGAGCATAATTTCTTGACATCCCTAAGCTGTTTAATTTGCCCTTCGGTTAAAGTAAGAGGGACAAAGTGAAATGACATTAGGCAGGTGGACGTACGGAAGATAGTGAGTTACCTAGAATGTGAAACGAAAATGAAGCAGAAGATATATGGGCGTGCGCGGAAAACTGAAACGATTGTTCTAGAAGGCGCTTCCATCAGCTTAAAAGCGCGCGGAACGACTAAGCCGAAGGGGAATCACGATACTAGTCTGCTATGCAGCGAATAGAGATAACTCAAGAAATCACAAAATGATCCCAGGAATTCTTAATCTTTCAAGGTAAGAACTATTTATTTTAACGGAAAAAGCATGCGAAGTTCAGAAGAACGTGAAATCCCGAAGATTGGCTAAAGTTTACAGACGCGCGAAATTTGGCACGGACTTCAAGTGCGAGATGCCTTTAACAGGTTCAACAACGAAACATTGTCTCGAAATTTTGTAGAAAATCCGAAGAAATTTTGGTCGTATGTAAAGTAGAAAAGCGGCAAGACGCAGTCAATACCTTCTCTGCGCAGTGCCGATGGTACTGTTACCGACGACTGTGCCGCTAAAGCGGAGTTATAGAATGCAGTTTTCCGAAATTCCTTCACCAGGGAAGACGAATGGAATATTCCAGAATTTTAAACACGAACAGCTGCTAGCATGAGTTTCTTAGAAGTAGATACCTTAGGGGTTACGAAGCATTTCAAATCACTTGATACGGGCAAGTCTTCAGGTCCAGATTGTATACCGATTAGGTTCCTTTCAGATTACGCTGATACAATAGCTCCCTACTTTGCAATCATATACAACCGCTCGCTCACCGATAGATCTGTACCCACAGATTGGAAAATCGCGCAGGTCGCACCAGTGTTTAAGAAGGGTAGTAGGAGTAATCCATCCAACTACAGACCTATATCATTGACGTCGGTTTGCAATAGAGTTTTGGAGCATATACTGTATTCAGACATTATGAATCACCTCGAAGGTAACGATTTATTGATACGTAATCAGCATGGGTTCAGAAAACATCGTTCTTGTGCAACGCAGCTACCTCTTTATTCGCACGAAGTAATGGCCGCTATCGACAGGGTATCTCAGGTTGATTCCGTATTTCTGGATTTCCGGAAAGTTTTGACACCGTTCCTCACAAGCGACTTCTAATCAAGCTGCGGGCCTATGGGGGTATCGTCTCAGTTGTGCGACTGGATTCGTGATTTCCTGTCAGGAAGGTCGCAGTTCGTAGTAATAGACGGCAAATCATCGAGTGAAACTGAAGTGATATCAGGTGTTCCCCAGGGAAGCGTCCTGGGACCTCTGCTGTTCCTGATCAATATAAATGACCTGGGTGACAATCTGAGCAGTTCTCTTAGGTTGTTCGCAGATGATGCTGTAATTTACCGCCTAGTAAGGTCATCCGAAGACCAGTATCAGTTGCAAAGCGATTTAGAAAAGATTGCTGTATGGTGTGGCAGGTGGCAGTTGACGCTAAATAACGAAAAGTGTGAGGTGATCCACATGAGTTCCAAAAGAAATCCGTTGGAATTCGATTACTCGATAAATAGTACAATTCTCAAGGCTGTCAATTCAACTAAGTACCTGGGTGTTAAAATTACGAACAACTTCAGTTGGAAAGACCACATAGATAATATTGTGGGAAAGGCGAGCCAAAGGTTGCCTTTCATTGGCAGGACACTTAGAAGATGCAACAAGTCCACTAAAGAGACAGCTTACACTACACTCGTTCGTCCTCTGTTAGAATATTGCTGCGCGGTGTGGGATCCTTACCAGGTGGGATTGACGGAGGATATCGAAAGGGTGTAAAAAAGGGCAGCTCGTTTTGTATTATCACGTAATAGGGGGGGGGGGAGAGTGTGGCAGATATGATACGCGAGTTGGGATGGAAGTCATTAAAGCAAAGACGTTTTTCGTCGCGGCGAGATCTATTTACGAAATTTCAGTCACCAACTTTCTCTTCCGAATTTGAAACTATTTTGTTGAGCCCAACCTACATAGGTAGGAATGATCATCAAAATAAAATAAGAGAAATCAGAGCTCGAACAGTATGGTTTAGGTGTTCGTTTTTCCCGCGCGCTGTTCGGGGGTGGAACGGTAGAGAGATAGTATGATTGTGGTTCGATGAACCCTCTGCCAAGCACTTAAATGTGAATTGCAGAGTAGTCATGTAGATCTAGATGGTAATGAAGGACAATACCTAATGAGTCAGATTTCTCTGTATCAGTTTATATGTTTTCATTCATTTTCAAAAGCAGATACACTGCGGATCTACTGTGTCACGAGAGCGTAAGCCTGTTTTCATTGGAGGGACACCAGCTAAAGTCTGGCACACTCGAAACATTAAGTCGCTAGATGCTGCCTGGGAGGTATGTCACGTAGATGAACGCTCGGCAAAAATTAATACACTACTTTCGTTGTACTATCTATTTTTTGACGCTGCTCCGAGTGTCTCAAACAGCAGCTTAATAGCGACAAGTCATTCCGGAAATATTGTACGCAGTAACGTGTACGAATAGGAAGTGACTTTGGATGTGGCTACAAGTATTATTTCCAGCCATGATAGTTATTGGAACGACGGTAGGACGGCGTTATCAAATCATTATGACATCTCAGCATCATGGGTAATTCTCTGTCGATTATTCCGTTTATTATGCCCAGAAGAGAAAGAGCATGGTTTAGAATCGTTTTTGAAAGACCCTTGTGGCAGTGTAAAATTGTAACGTAAGTGGAAGTTTATTTACATACTTCGCCGTGTTTAAGTAAGTTAACCTACCAAATGTTGAAATAGTTTTCTGGGGTTCTAGAAATGGCTAACGTGGGTAAAGATTCTCTTCATGGTGAGTATATGACACGATCGATTGAAGAATCATAAAAGGCACATCAGGGAAGACGTTCGCATGATACCGCTGTCTTTCGTGTGCTTTCTTCTTAAGCAATAGTGCCAAACAGGAGTGTAGCCATCAGTTCCTTGCCACAGTAACTATTGTTTATCAGGGGACACAGCGCCTTTCCATTAAACTGGAAGGTTATTGCAGTGCTGTTATATTTGTTCATGGCTAACCAACCCTACTTCCCAAGGCATCTCAATATATTTATGATTTGTATGATTATAGTGTGTACCTACGAGAATGGGTTACCAGTTCTTTCCTTGAATGTCTTTTTATCGAGATGGTAAAATATCGGGGTCTGTGGCGCCCGCATCATCTCACAAACCTGAGATGGCCGTTGGCATGCTGCCCACCCTGGTAAATGGAGAGAGCGTTACCTCTGCATTCAAATAAATGGTCAGTGGCATCCAACCGATACTATTCAAATACATTTACGTTTACGTTTTGAAATTAGAAATAACATACTACCAGTTAGTGAGATAGGCAGATGGGAATAATTAATAGTTGTTATTGTATTCTCCCACGCCTGGTAAGTTCCAAATATGCAGCAAAAATAATTTTTGATCATTTGTCCATGGACATAAAACGTCTGACAATAGCTAAGGAAGTTTTAAATGTGATTTAAAATTATTTCTCCTGGACAGCTCCTCCTATTTCACAGAACTGGTAGCCAGTATCAAAAGACGTGTAGTTTCATGAGCAGGACTAAAAACAATGTGTTCATGAATTTTAACACTAACCATGTACACATATCCTCTAAATTGACTAGTTACACATCGTTTTGTTAAATGAGTCACTCAAATGATCTTTGGAACATGTAAATAACAAACTAGATGTTAGGTGAAGGACATCGGGGTCTTTTGTGTCGTTACCAATATCTTTGAGAGATGGTTAGTTTGAGTTCCACAGATCGTTTGAACAATTTTTTATCGCAATGGTAAGTCGAAAGATTCAATTTAGGTACACACGATAAATTTACTGTTGATTAAAATATTGTCTCACATCCCTGCTCACGTAACTACACTTAAATAGTAGGTTTGTTTCTATTTTTCTTTTATTTTTACATGACACCAGTTTTTAAACAAAAATTCGTCTATTGAATAGAAGCAGCTATCCACATGAAATAATTATAGGCTAGATTTAAACCTCGCTTATTATCTGTCAGACATTTTTAAATATTTGCTTGGGTATTTTGATCTCCTTTCTGAGGCTCTGACAGCTACAATAATGAGTTGTAAAGTTCAGTCTTCCGTCTACTGCTATAGGCGTGTCAAAATGCGCAACTCCTTGAAGAGATACCTACAAGATGACCCCCCCCTTACACACACACACACACACACACACACACACACACACACACACACACACACACACATTAAGATGAATTCATCCATCAGATCTAAAGCAGTCAGTTAAAAGGAAAACACAATGAACGATGTAAAAACGTATAGCAGAAATCGTGGATGGCTGATTATTTGAATAACAGAGATGGAATCAGTCACTAAGTAACCCACTACCTCCAGTGTAAGAGCGTAGGTTGGAGTGTGGACTGTTCACAACTTTAAAATGCGAACCACAGGCCTTCTGGACATCCACGTAAAGTAGGGGCAAGATCCCCACTTAAGTCTGTTGCTGCCATTTCGTCAGAATGTAAAAATCACTCCATTGGAATGTGACGTATCGAAATTTGTACCCCACAATCATCGCAAACGCTTCGATCTTTTTGCCGAAACGAAATGTCAACCGTGAGAGGTCTGTGTTCCATGCGAAGACGATAGAGTACGGATTCGTCGTGCCTGTCTGAGCGAAAGGAGAAACGCTTCGGACACACAGCGGGATTCACAGCCTGTAGTCTATTAACTCTCACATCCCAATACTTCCTACGGTCGATGTATGACGTTTTGCCTCAATAACGTATTGAAATCCAGCGAAGTGGTGGTGTTCTGACGAGATACCTGGTTTGTAGAACGCAAGCAAGGGCAGCAGCTGAAAGAGTGAAGGAAAACAATATAAACCATATGATTCTGAAAGCGCTACTGTCCTTAACAAAGTGAAAAGAAACTAAACATAGTCTTGTTTCTCGTTATTTCACGGCCATTTTACAGTTTAGTTTAGGAGAAAAGGGAATTTATTTGAAGGCTGTTAGATTGTTTCGTAACTTTTGTGAAAACTGTAACACCAGAAAGCAAACATCTGAGCGGACTGCAATTATGTCACAAGTTACTAGTTAACAAAGATTTCATTTCCGCATCATACTGCCAGGAATTATTACATAGTGGTGAAATTGATGATTAAGAAAATGAAAGGATATGTACAGCGTAAAGTGTCTGATAATAATTAACCAGAAAAAACACATCATGGTAACTGAAGAAAAGAAAAGAAGAAAAAAGATTATGGATGAGAAAGGAAGACACGTAACAGATCAAATACCTTAAATTGTTATGAAGGAAAACTGAGACAAAATCTTATGGTTATATGATAGCTTCCATAATGTAGACCTCTACATAAACAGACATCATTGTCAAGGAAAACCCTACTGTTATTGGCAATCCCTTCGATGGAGACAGTCGTTGATGTAGAACAAGTTGTAATGGTACACATGGGGGCTGTGTGTGCATAAATGTTTGAAGCTTTCGTCACAATCGGCAAGGGAGAAGAATTGGTGATGCGTGAGCGTCTAACAGATGAACTCTTTCATTATGCATCCATGCTGACCCACAATATAATATACGACATTAAAGAGTTTACTATTTAAGATGTGAGATAAAAGTGATTTGCTGTTGCCATGCTTAGCCCTACTCGAAGAATTAAGTTCGTCGTACTGAGCATGTAATCATTTATATTAAAGTTGTACCTAAATAACTGTAAATGTCAAGGAAAACGTCATCGTTTTAGGACATAGTGGCTTAGAAAAGATAATTTTAACAATTACCTTCCCAGTGTGACAAGGCCACAAGAGGAACGATTTAACACAATACACAGCCATCATTTTAATGGTGTTAATGGAATTTACCTGGCACTATGCATGCTCTACAAATCTAAAGATATACATCATTTAAAGTTCCCTGTAGCGTTTCTGCAACCGTGTGCGAAGGCTACACTCGGGAACTAGTGAAGGGATTTACATACGGTTTTCACTAACAGTCAGTCTGATTTATGAGAAATACTTGCGTATATATTTATTACGGCTACACCAGGGAAGTCTTACTACTGTAGATACTAAGCGCTACCTGTGTGAAGCGAGTGTGGTTTGCTACTTAAATATGATATGTACTGAAAGGACTGCTCTTACAAACTGTCCAATTGTAGCCATTTTCCAGCTTAGGGCATATTTGATAGTCGCAACTGGTAAGCATTCTGAATGAATATGAGATTACGATATAGCAATGCCTGTGTTATTCTGATTACGGTACAAAATACCTTTGGACATGAATCGTAATCAGAATAACAGACGCTGCAGTATCGTATTTATCTGCCGACACCGGGCAAGCGACTTTCAAGTAGAACGTCTGACTTGTACAGGGATATTGTGTACCTTGGATGTACGAGGACAGGTCGTAGACCCATTGTTGACGACACATGGAAGTTTTGATCCGGCCGTGAGTCGTGCACGGATAGTCAAATGGTGAGGCGAACGCTCGCGAAAGCGTGAAATCCGGGTTCGAGTCCCGGTCTGTCACAGATATTCATTGTTGTCATTCCATTCTACAGCTGATGGTAGTCCTTATTCGCAGTTGCGAATTCGTTTGGTATGATTATGAGATTCGCCTGTTGTCACTATGCGAGCCCCTTTATCCCATACTGCAGACGATGGGATCATGCCACTGGGTGTGTTGTGGTCAGGAAAGACGTGTCTCCGTGTAGTACAGATATATAACCTATTAATTTGTGTGTGTGTGTGTTCTTGAATGGAAAGTGAATGTGGGGTTTTATTATTTAATTTAATGAAATTGTATTTTTAATTTAGTTTTGGTTTCACCGCAGAGAGATGCGAAGGCACGGGTCGTTCTTAGATTTTACTGCACAAAAATGTAGCGTGGGATCCTGTATAATTATTAAAGTTATTTAGACGAATCTATGCTCCAAAACAGTGAATCATTATAGGCTATATACACACATAAAAGGTATTTCACCATCACGTAAGGACCAACATGTGATTTAATTTCGTCTTAGTGCAGACAAAGTCTGTGTCCTATTGCACGTAACATAAATCGACTGAATAAATGGTTAAGTACTTTGAAAATATCAGTTTCCTACAGATAATAAATGAAAGAAACAATATCGCTTACCTCCAGCTTCGCTTGTGGTAAGAACGGGATAATAATTACGATAATTTCAAATTACCGTTTAATGGCGACCAATTGTCGCCGTCCACTGATGTTTAGCTTACTGCCGGCGTGGCGTCTGAAATTCACTTAAAAATTATGGGACAAGCAAACGGGATATGTGGTGAAGGTTACAGTTAAAATTAACAACAACAATACCTTAGACATATATTGAAGCTCACTGTAGATTGCGCACAATGGCGTCTTATCAGAGCAAGGCAAAGCAAGAGAGCGTCTGGCGCTTTTTGTTTCACGCTGATACCAGAAAGAACAAAGGTAATAATAATATTTATGTTACAGATAATAGTTATTCTTTATAATCGCATTATTCATTGACTTTCAGTAGAGTTTTTTTTACATATGACAAATATAATTGTTTAATATCGTGGAAAAATCTTTAATAATTTATATTTTTCATAATCTGGGCCATGGGACGCCATATCCGGCCCGTTGGTGAGTACATACTGCCTGCTGCGAGTACGTGGCGCCAGCGATTGTGGGAACCAGCATACGGTCCTCTTCCCTCAGTCTTTGCTACAATGAAGTGACTCCGCTATGTTCCATTAACTCTGGTTGCTTCCATTTACTACAATTTTATGGATCTGAGATTGTCCCTAACAACTGCAGTGAACAAGTTTTGTAATTCCTCATTTAATATTGGATTTAAATGGCTCTGAGCACTATGGGACTTAACATCTGTGGTCATCAGTCCCCTAGAACTTAGAATTACTTAAACCCATCCAACCTAAGGACATCACACACATCCGTGCCCGAGGCAGGATTCGAACCTGCGAGCGTAACGGTCACGCGGTTCCAGACTGAAGCGCCTAGAACCGCACGGTCATACCGGCCGGCTAATATTGGATTTCAACTATCCTGGCAAAGTCTAGTGAAAATGTAGAACCTATGGTAATGCTGATGGAAGCAGTTTTTCTGAGACGCAGTATGTCCACCATCCTGCACCTACATATATAACCAGATCAATCCATACGTTGATCGACAGCAGTAGACTGTTACTAATGTAAGAAATTAATAACATCGGAACAATATGAGCTTTCTGTAAACAAAAACACAATGTGTTACATAGCATAAATAGATTTGATGGAAACATTAATACAATCAGCCAGTGAGAAATGAAACTAGTTGAAGAATACTGCCAACATAGATAATGTGGGAAAATACGGTTAATTTCGCCTGTCTGAGACTTCTGGCCGCTTCTTATTGTATTCCGCTGAGTGTCTGGTATCTTCAACAGCGGGTCTTGGCAAGACAAACGGAGCCATCATAGTTAGCTGTTCAGCAGCGCGCTTGCACTACGAGAGCAAACAGCGTCCTCTGATTAACGCTGGTTTAACAACAGGCAAACAGTGCAGACGGCTAAGTCTGCAGTCCGTGCTACGGGAACGCTAGTCCAATCCAGCTGCTTATCTGTTTGAGCAGCCATAGCCAGTTCCGGCCACAGACTGTCTGTTATTAGAGAGCACTGTGCGCTGCTTGCAAACCATAGTGGCGTGTCTCACGTAGTTATGATCTGAATCCGTGTAATGAACAAAAAACACCGTCTCGATAACTATTTTATTTTTATTAGGAAGTAGCTATACGCCCGTGCTTCGCACCAGGAGTTGGAGAAGGGCCGTTCCATATCGTCCTAGCTAGGAAGTCAAGTGCGAAAGAAACCTATAAAGAGAAGCAAAGCAAATTTGTTCGGTTTTTACTACATAAAGCGAAATCATAAATCCGTATGTTCTAGCCAAGTAAATTCAGTGATAGCTTGTATTTGTACAGATAAGAGTGCGGCGCTTAATTCTGTCACTGACAAAAACTTTCGAAAATACTTGTCACTGAGTTAAAATAGTTAACAGCGCCAACTGTTGATTCTTAGGTGTACTAAATAAAACAAACAAACAAAGACCGTGAAAAATAAAAAGGGAATAGCCGTTCGCTCTCTCCACATTGGTTATTCCCGGAGTTGACAGAGGGCGAGACCTTGCTGTTTCAATGAAATCCTCCAGGAGGCCATCTCTTACGGTTGCACTGTGAAATTGCTAACAAAACTGCTATCACGTATGGTAAGCATCATACGGCGGACAGTGATCGCGTATAGCGGTCTATAGGGATACTTTCAATTTATACCTGACTATTGTGACTTCAATTTGTTACTTTATCTTATACAGTTGAATTTGTTATTATACAGGGTGAGCACAAAGTCTTGACCCGATTATAAAAAATTCTAACAGAATAACTGTTTGACATAATAAGTTATATTTGATACCGTTACATAGGTTACTGTTACCAGTATTTTTTAAGACCACTTACGTTAGTAAAACTTACCGTGTGCTCCCTTGGTAGCTCGGAGAATGTCAAGACGGTATTCCAGTATCCGCCAGGTGTTTTCGTAACATGTGTTCTGTCACAGTACCCACAGCAGCTTGTATCCTAGCCTTCAGTTCGTCGGCGTCAGCAACTGGTGTGACGAACACTTTGTCCTTGATATAGCTCCAGAAAAAAAGTCAAGGGGCGTAATGTCTGGAGAGCGGGGTGGCCAGGGTGTTGGACCATTCCTTCCAACCCACCGATCCGGACATTGCTACCCTCCCAAACACGTTACTTGTCCAACCACATAACGATAAATTACCCTGACTGCTGGCTTGCATGCTTATTTAAAACCTTGGTCATATGATCAATACTTTAGTCAGCCTAGTGTTCGGAACCAGACTAACATTCAGTATTCGCAGTTTTAAATATTCACGTTAATTAGTTCTAAATAATTTTTATGCTTTCGTTATACAGTATTCTCTCCATAACTAATCTTAACAATCAGCCTTATTTATGTTCTTTGCCATTTCGTAGCTGCAACTTGTGCAAGTTAATACAGCATTTTTAAACTCTTCGTCGTTGCATTCCCGCATTAGTCAGACGACCATGTTATATCATCAAAATCTCACTAACCCAAGATTACCAAACCCTCGTAAAATTGACGATTGCGGTTGATAACGATTCACGGTTCCTACCAATCTGGTATTGTAAGCATAAGGTGCAAAAGAGGACATTTTGAACTTATTTTGTATATGACATACCACTGCAAACCTTACAATTGTTATTAACTACTGAATAAACTACATATTATGACATCTTTAAAAAATGTGGGGTAGTAAAATTTATGATGGTTTAGTGACAATATAACACCCCCCCCGCCCCCCCCCCCTCCCCCACGTTTTGTACTCTTAAGCGTATTCAGACGAGGTAATCGGCTAAGCACTAGCGGGCCCAGGTGTAAGGGCGCGCAGCTGCTGTTCGTGTTCCGGTTGCGGCTAGGTGACCGGTTCGAGCGAATCCAAGCACAAAGACTAGCAGCGCCACCAGATGTGGGTTGCTCCTAGTATTGGGAATTTCGGCGATGACGGTCGCTTAGGAGAACAGGCAATGTTGCAAGAAATGGCTGAGTGTTACACAGTTTTAAAGATGGCTAAGTCACAACTCTCTGAACTTCGAGAATAAATCACAGCTACATATTAAAGCAAATCTGAATACATGAGCTATCCCAGAAAAACAAGGAACATCCAAAGACGAAACAGTATTACCTTGAAAACTATATACGTTAATATTTCAAAGTGATAAACATATTCACAATGAACCTGTGAATTAACAAATTTTAAATGCTTCATGTTATGGCAACGAATGGTGTATTAGATGATAGCACTGCATTATAGCCATCACCTGTGAAAGTATCTATCTGTATCTGTTCCATTTCTTGCTTATTTACATCTTTTATAACTTTCTTTTGTTACGCAAATGTCGGTCATAACATTGTATTCTCCACATTTACACAGCATCAATACGTCATATTTCGTCGTTTTGGTGTATTTATGTAGTGAAGAGTTTCCTATTTTGCTAGTAGCTTCATTCAAATATTGTTTGGAAATGCTGTAAGTAAACTATGCTAATTTAAAAGTGGTCAACGGGATGTGTTACGACACAACAATTGAAAAAGAATCAAAAGACGCTTCTGTTAAGCAGGTATAAATAAGTGTTTAAATAATATTTAGTGACAACGTGTTGTCGTTTACCGTGAGCGCACTTGCGCAGGGATGCTAGCTTATTTATTTTTTAAAAAACCTTTATATATGTTTATTGTGAATGATTCGAGTGCGACTGAATATTTGTAGCATTTCTTTACTTAAATATTGTCATAATATATTTGTTTAGTCTGGGAAGTGGTCAGGATGAGCCATATCATGACGGTGGCATGGATGAGCTATGAATTTTTGTGGGAATGGTCAACAGCCAAGGGAAAAACAGACAGTAGCTGAGCAGTACGATAGTGAAGTGGAGATTGAGACTTTTCGAGTGAAGAGCTCAAGCGAGCTATTCTATAGACTTTCTGGTTAGGAGGAGGCAGGCCTGTCTAGTGTGAAATGTGCGATTCAGTCGTATAGGTGATGATTTCTGGGTAGTGAGTGGCCGCTACACAGCTCTAACGTTTGAAGAGACTTTAGGGTATTTCGCGAAATGTGCTCCAAAGCAGGACGCTAACTTTTGCTGCTGGAGTTGTGGAACTGAGAATAGACAGGGTACGAGTTACTATTTTTCATATCGCGAGTGTTAATTTGTGTATCATCATGTTGAACTCTGCATTATTTTTAGATCGTGAATCTTTCGTGTCCTGTGATAAAGAAATGGACTTAGGTTTCACAAGGCTTTGATGACTGTTTAGTTTAACGATTTTGCTACCATTCTCTTATTGCTCTCAACTTAACTTTACTGCATTTGATAAGGATATTTTCTGTCTGCATTTTAACTGAATATCGTAAGACCACTCTCCGTTTATTTGAGATTTACCTATCTTGAATAGACATTATTGAACGTAATTACCTGTTGTCTACATCAGCTACAGACGTTAGAACAGAACCCTTCTCATTAAATTAATCATTTAAATTTTATTTTGTCTTTATGTGTATTTTATTAAATTCGCAATTATAACCAATGCATAGGCATTTGATGCTGGATCAAAGCTACAGGTTAGTATCTGGAGCAAATTAGCTGTGAGGTATGAATTAAGTCTTGCTCGACCCTATAACTACATCGAGACATACTTTTTAAACAGAGCCTTGAGTAGCCCAAGTACCTGCAGCTAAATAAGCAACTGATTCGCTCGTATGGGAGGCTGTTTGGGAAGAGCAGCTACTCGGCAGTAACCATTAGGTGACGTCGCACTTTGGTATCCTAGGGTTAAACAAACAGATGAACTGATGGGACAATAAGATTGGAATCCCATGCTGTCAGTAATAAGTAGCGTAGACGTGGAAAAATCATAGCCTTGGCATTTCTTTTCCTACTGTTCGCTATATAATTTGCACCTATTTACTTATTTGTTTAGCAATGCAGCTCGTTTATGTAATGGCCTCATTAACTGGGAAAAGGAAACGACAGGCGTGTCACCATAAAAAATCTAAATGTATGCACCATTATTAGTTGTTTTAATAATATTGGTGTTATTTATGTCATGACCATTTGTATTGGAAGTTGCTGTTTGTCAGTAGTGGTAAGAATGGAATAAAATTGGCATAAATATGTAGAGGATGTAATGGGGATACGTTGCATAGTGAAACATGCGTCATGTGCACAAGTCAGTGGCCAATGCATTGAAACAGTGCAAAGGAGATTCTTTCATCACAAAATAAAAACAGTTATTACAATTAGAAAAGGACAAACGTAATACTTTCCGATGTGTATGTCTGTTACAAGATGAAAGAAAAAATAACAATTTAAGGAACAACTTCGCAGTTTTCCATCTTTATCTTAGATTAGATTAAGAGTCCCGAGTATTTCTATTTTTCAAATGGTAGCAACTTCAAGTTGCGTTGCATTAGACGGAGAATTCACATAATGCAAGTAAGCTTTTTTTGTTGATTTCGCACTGTCTTTTCTACGAAATGTGTAAACACAGAAGAAAATGTTCGGAGTACAACTTACTGAGTGGTTGTTTCCTACATCTGCACCTTTACTTTCATCCTATAAGGTGTTATGCATATTACTGTATATTATGTTAACTTAGATTTTCATTTTTTATTTTAAAAACGAAGAGTCTCGTATGCACTGTATCAGTGTAGTGACCACTGACTTGTGACGAATAACGTGACTATGCCACTTTCCTCCATTGCATTCTCCATAGTTCTGTATTACATTCTTACAGCTAGAGAGAAACTGCACGTTGCTACACCAGGCGTGTACAGGTTCAAGTTTTTTAAATTTTATTTGTAGTAACATTGACGGTATTACTTTCAGTGTTGCACCTATGTAATGTAATGTAATGTAATGTAATGTATTTCTCGAGTCTTGTTTTTCCTTTTTCTCAACATAGATCTGAATATTATATGCTAGTCAGAAAGTGGGCATCGTTAATAAACAACACAGTGGTCCAGATCGTGTCTTTCATACATTGTACCCTACCATAGGACAGCACCGCTTACTTGCAAAATGATAATCACTCGATAATATGGCTCAAATCGCTCTAAGCACTATGGGACTTAACATCTGAGGTCATCAGTTCCCTAGACTTAGAAATAATTAAATCTAACTAACCTAAGGACATCCCACACTTCCATGCCCGAGGCAGGATTCGAACCTGCGACAATAGCAGCGTCGCGGTATCAGACTGAAGCTCACGATAATACACAGGACTTAACAAAGTTTATATGTAGTACAGTGAAGAAGCTCTGTTCCTTATACAAGCAAGTTTTACTTCTTTTAATTATAATTACAGCTAAGCTACTTAGGAAATTTTGTTACAGCTGCTCCTTCCATTAATTTGACTCGTTACAGCAGCCAGCTTCATATCAGCCAACCTGAAAGAAGGGGAATGATTGGAAACTGGCTTAATGATTATACTGAGTATAGGAATAGGGCTAATCAAACTAAATAATTATATTATATTATGTCGAGGTCGGGGGAATGGATGGTGGAAACACATGCATTTGTAATGGACATCTAGAGGCCATGTTGGTCAGTGAAGGTGGTTGCGTACTGTGTGGGTAAACACAGCTCTTCTAGTTGCCACCAAACAGCCAGAACGCAGGTCTGTTGCATTGGCCTTTGGGAACCTGTGAGCGATAACTTGTTAGTAATAGACATCAGGCGATGTAGTTGACTACCAAGCAGGTCTTCAGTGTCATGTGTCCCACCAGAGAAGCTGAATGTTCGACTGATGTCGCAGTCACGTACGTCAATTCGGCGGACAACTTGCTGCAGTAAATTGAAAATGAGCACAATTCCTAAGTTACAAATGACTCTTCGAAACATATTGGCAGAGTGGACAGTGAAAACATGTCGCGCTGCCCCGTTGACCGCTGCAGTGAAAAAAGTTTATTCACTGCAGCATTGAGTGCCAGATAATGTGGGTCATACAAAAAAATTCCAAGGTAGCAGAGTTACTTCTGTTCCTCTACGATATCGGTCCAAATTTTGATAAGTTTCTTATGTAAATAGACTCAAGCCAACGCAATGTCCTCCTTCGTTTTTTCCTGTAGCACTGTTGTTGAGTCACAATAACATTCCTCAGTTTACTGTACCGTCACTATAGAATGCTCGACTTTGTTAAAAAAAAAAGGTTCAAATGGCTCTGAGCACTATGGGACTTAACATCTGAGGTCATCAGTCCCCTAGAACTTAGAACTACTTAAACCTAACTAACCTAAGGACATCACGCACATCCATGTCGGAGGCAGGATTCGAACCTGCGACCGTAGCAGCAGAGCGGTTCCACACTGAAGTGCCTAGAACCGCTCAGCCATTCCGGCCGGCTGCTCGACTTTAATGATGGATGCACAGTTTCATCTCTTTATTGTCAAAGTGAAGTCCCCGAAGGTATCCTTTAAGTTCTGGAAACAGATGAAAATCGGATGGGGCCAAGAAAGGACTGTACGAAGTATGATAGATGACAGTGAACAAAAGGCGTCAGATTGTTGCAGATGTCGCAGCGCTCGCGTGTGCTGCGGCGTTGTCGTTCTGAAGGAGAGCGTACTCCATGTCAGGACGAACTCGTCGAATTCGTGCTTTCCGTTTTCTAGGGGTTTGTTTCTCACGCACCGATATAGTTACGGCAGACAGAACCTCGTTACACGCTACAGTTCGGAGGCCTCTGGCAGCAGAAGATTGCAACGGTCAGCGAAGCGAAATAGTTGACCGACTGATAAACATAACATGTAATACCTCAACCCATATTAAGGACAGAAAAAACAAATTCGGAAGAATAACTTTATTGCACGACCTCGTAGCAAGTGGTCTGTTAATCTAAAAAGTGTGTGGTTTTGTCAGGTTGGTCTGGTAATTTGAATAGTTTCTTTTCTATTTTAGTTATGACAGTTGTAATTTCCTGGCAGAGTGGGTAGGTTATTTTTTTCCCTTGCTGTTTAGTCCTATGATTTACATGTCTGCTAAAAACATAAAATAATATAAAAATACTAAAATTATATTGTGTGGTATTGGTGCAAGGGGAAACTTAATTTATAATTAGAATCACACAAAAGAGACAGAATAATACCTTTGTGTACAGATACACAGTAAACACTGGGACTTGAGTTGGTGGCGACGTTATTTTCAGCTTCGTTGGCTGGTATTTTCCGCGAGGACTCCCTGCCAGCAGAAAATAATGGTTCTCAGAAGAAGTGGGTGCCGCCTTGTGTTTCGGTTCGCGCTGTTGCAAAGTGTCTGCGTCACTTTTGCTCGAAGACAGTCTCCGCTCTTTCACGCCCACCGCGCAGAGCCAGGGTGAAGGCAATTCCTTAGAGGCTTCCGCTGCCGATGCATTGACGTTGCAGACGAACAGTAAGTGCACTCGCTGTCGTAATGGTGTCTCCTACGGACGTCTCACTATCCTGCCGTTGCTCCAAAAACAGCACTCGTCGTAATGTAGTGCTTTGGTGTGGAACATTAGTGTCGACTCTACAACGATGCTACGGAAAAAACGGAGGAGGACATTGCGATGGCAGAATGTTAGGCAGCCTGCGTTAAAATTTTGATTTATGGAGACCAGTTTCGAGTTTTTGTTCAGTTTTACACAATTACCTCAGCCGTTCCCGTCTGAGATATGCAATAATTTCATGTGACTAGTTGTGTGAACGCATTTACCCTGATGCGACAATGAAACAGGTATAAGCAGGCGTATTCAAATACAGGGATCTGTAAATAGGTAGAATACGGCACTGCGGTCGGCAACGCCTGTATGAGACAATAAGTGTATGGTGCAGTTCTTAGATCGTTTACTACTGCTAGAATGGCAGGTTGTCAAGGTTTAAGTGAGTTTGAACGTGATGCTGTAGTCGGCGCACGAGCGATGGGACGCATCTTCTCCGAGACAGCGATGAAGTGGGGATTTTCCCCTACGACAACTTCACAAGTGTACCGTGAATATCAGGCATCCGGTAAAACATGAAATCTCCGACATCACTGTGGCTGGAAAAAGAACCTGCAAGAACGGGACCAACGGCGACTGAACAGAATCACTCAACGTGCCTGAAGTGCAACGCTTCCGCCAGTTGTTGCAGATTTCAGTGCTGAGCCATCAACAAGTGTCAGCGTGTAAACCATTGACCGACACATCATCGGTGTGGGCTTCCGGAGCCGAAGGCCCACTCATGTACCCTAGATGACTACACAACACAAAGCTGCACTCTTCGCCCGGGGCCTGTCAACACCTGCATTGGACTGTTGATTACTGGAGACATGTTGCCTGGTCGGACGAGTCTCATTTCAAATTGTAAGGAGCGGACAGACGTGTACGGGTATGGAGACAACCTCATCAATCGATGGACCGTGCATGTCAGCAGGGGACTGTTCAATCTGGTGGAGGCTCTATAATGATGTGGGGCGTGTGCTGTTGGAGTGACATGGGACCCTTGATATGTCTAGATACGACTGTGATAGGTTACACGTACATAAGCATCCTGTCTGATCAGCTGCACCGATTTATGTCGATTGTGCATTACAACGGATTTGTGCAATTCGAGCAGGACTATGCGACACGTAACAAGTCCAGAATTGCTAAACATTGGCTCCAGGAACACTATTCTGAATTTAAACTCTTCCGCTGGCCACCAAACTGACCAGATATGAACATAGTTGAGCATATCTGGGATGTCTTGCAACATGATGTTCAGAAGAGATCTCCACCCTCTCGTCTTTTTACGGAGTTATGGATAGCCCTGCAGACTTCATGGTGTTAGTTCCCTCCAGCACTACTTCAGACAGTAGTCGAGTATATGCCATGTCGTATTGCGGCACTTCTGCGTGCTCGGCAGGTGTAGCAGTTTCTGTGGGTCTTCAGTGTAAGTCAGTCAGTTTAAGAAATAGTAAAAGAAAACTTACACGTTTGTTTTTCATGCTGACACAACTCCATCGCAGGTTTCACACCTAAGTACTGTTTATGTGATAGGTATAAGACAAATGCTTCATAAAAAAATGACATTGTCTCTTGCATATAGTGACTGAATTTCTCATGTGAGCTCAACACAGGGTACAGTCACATTTATGCGACCACCGCCTATGTTCAACGTCAACGTGCCGTAACCACTAACGGAGGGCAGGTGGCAGCGTTTGCCGTCGACGGTATACGAGGTGGTCAGAACACACCGAAAAGCTTGTGAGGATGTTGCAGGATGGTTTGTGCCGAGGAAAAAAAGAAAACTCGATACTTTGCGTTGTTAATTAGCATCGATATTAGCCAATCAAGAACTTGCACGTACAGATTGAAGTGGCCCCCTGGGACGGTGTCGCCAAATGTTCGTTTGGTATCCTGAAACCGAACAAGAGCGTTATACATAAATTGGAGATGGGACGGTAGGAATGATCGAACCTGAGCCAAAGGCTAAGCAGTCTCGTGCGCAATCATCTACGCTATGAGAATGACTAAAAGTAATTGTATCTGGTGGACGGCTCGAACTCTGGTTTGGCAACGGCCTCATACGCTAATTTCAATAATAATTAACTCGGACGCCCTGCGAAGATCGAACTTGTTTATTAAAAATTATTTCTCGACACAGCCTAACCTACAATACTCTTTCAAGCTTTTCGTACTGTTTTCGACCACCCTGTATAAAGTGTGTCGAGGGGCATGCTGAAAGTAGTACAGTCGTTGTCGTAATAGGGAAGCGGAGCGATTTACCTTATGTCTAAATGTCTATGATTATTTGCTTTCCGCCCAAGCGTGGAAGCACAGTATACCTTGCAGGGAAAATTGACGCTATACAAAACTGGCGCCGAGGCAACAGTGATGCACCACTGGCCATAGAAGAACGACGGCTGTGGAAATTCTTACGGGCGAAAAGACGTGCAACTGTTGAGCATCTGATCGCCCAGATCATCCAAGGGGCGTCCAACTGTGTATGCTCAATGAACGTTCAGCGACCGTTGCTGCGTATGGGCTCCCGCAGCAAGCCCCTGGTTAATACAGCCTTTCTAACTCCTGTTGGCTGGTAACGAGGGCTGAAATTTGCACTGCAATACCGGAAGTGAAGATGCACTGAGTGGCGACGGATAGCCGTTTCAAACTAATCAAACAGACTGCAACAATCGATGAAAGCGCCCAGGTTGGAGGGCATTTCCAGAATGATCTCGTCATTCTGGAAAGCACACTCGATCAATAAGTATGTGGCTATCCGTGGAGACCATGCAGTTTATTTTTCTTCGTCACGATTGCGTCGACCAGTAGGACAACGCAACGTGTCACACAGCTGGCAGTATGAGTGCGTGGACCGAAGAGCACCAGCACGAGTACACTGTATTCACCTGGCCGCTGAACTACGTGGATTTAAACCCAGTCGAGAATCTGTGAGGACCACCTTAACATGTGTTCACATTAATGTGACTAGACAATATAGCTGAGTAGTAAAACTGAACAAGCGTTGTAGGAAATATCAATGATTCAAGGATTCTTACCACTTGCGACACTTCTATTGATCGAATTTCATACTTCGATATTCTGTTAAAGTTACTAATTGCCGCTATGGTTTCATGAATCACTGCCCGCACCTTTGATTAAAATGGCACATGTAAATTCGCTTAAATAACTGTTATTATTAAATAAATATTGGTGCATTATTAGCCTCTGTGCTGTATTAATATACTATTATAATACAGGAATTTACCTACCGATTGGCATTATTCGAAGATGGTTTCTCTTCCGTTTTAGGTGGCATTTTTGTATCGTTTGTCAATATGGTAGTGCCATTAGTTCTCTCCTTCAGCCGTGCTTGAATAAAATCAGAAGTTACGTTTTGTAATCAGTTTTTATTTTTTCAGTTCCTACTACACTATTACGCAAGCAGCGTTACGTGCTGTAGTAATCACATCCAACATTTAATAGTCCAACAGCCATTTACTGTAGGTGGAATTTTTCTAGATACCTAAATTTCTTTGCACAGATTGCACACGTTGCATAGACAAAACCGTGAACAGTGGAAAGTATTTATTACGACGCATTTAATTTTGTGTTAACGTGTGATTATAATTATACCTCATTTTATTCATACCAAAGAATGTTTCAGTGTTATAAACTCCAAACGCAAAGGGATAAAATTTTCACTGTGTCACAAGCTGTATGCATGTTTACGCAGGAAATTGACTTCAGTAAGCTAATGGTAAGTTAGTAATATGAAGTATGGAGGGAAATGAAAGCTGTGTATCTAATGACACACCATTCATCCACATAGAAAAAAAAGTATCTGCGTCAATACTTATATACGAAAAAGCGACTATATATTTACATCAGTCGAAATATTTCGTTCTTTCCCAGACAACGTCTCTGGTAGTGTCTAAGTTACGGTCGTTGGGTCAGTTTGTTTAGCGACATCTTTGACTTATAACAGTCAATACCGCAGGTATCAATAGTGATGTTTCTAACTCACGCTTGTGGCATATGGTTTGGACAACGATTCGTTTTGCGCCGGTCTTCATGTGATCTTACCTCACAATTTGTCGTGAACACGGAGTACGCCCGCGTTTTCTGAGCTGTGTTAAACTGGTATCCGTCTTCATCCATTAACATCTACATCTATTCTCCGCAATCCATCTTACGGTGAGTGACTGAGGGTAACTCCTATTACTGTTATTTATTCCCCTTCCTATTCCACTCGCAAACGGAACGACGAAAAAACGACTGTCTGTATGCTTCTGTACGAGCCCTGATTACAGGATACGTACCTCGGTGGCAGTAGATCGTCTTTCCTGCAAGGTTTCCCATTCGACTTTAGGGAGCATTTCTGTAATACTCGCGTGTTGATCGAAGCTACCGGTAACAGATTTAGCGGCGTGTCTCTGAATTCCTTCGACGGCTTCCTTTAATCTGACGTGAAGGGGATCCCAAATCCTCGAACGGTACTCAAGAATGGGTCACCCATCCGTTGTGTATGTGATCTCCTTTGTAGATGAACTACAGTTTCCTAGAATTCTTCCAATGAACCGAAGTCGACCATTCCATACAGCCGACTTTAGGAGTTCGTTGCATTTCATGTCACTTTGCAACGTTTCGTCTAGATGTCCAACCGACGTGACTGCTAGTAGCGCAGCATTGATACTGCATTCCAATATTAGAGGTTTGGTTTTCCTTCTTATCTGCTTTAACTAACGTTTCTCTACATGTTTAGCAAGCTGCTATTTAGCACAGCCGGGTGAGTGGCCGAGCGGTTAAAGGCGTTACAGTCGGGAACCGCACGACCGCTACGGTCGCAGGTTCGAATCCTGCCTCGGGCATGGATGTGTGTGATGTCCTTAGGTTAGTTAGGTTTAAAGTAGTTCTAAGTTCTAGGGGACTTACGACCACAGCAGTTGAGTCCCATAGTGCTCAGAGCCATTTGAACCATTATTCAGCACACCAACTATGAGTTTTGTGTAAGTCATCCTGCAGTTATGGAGATCGGATTAGGTGTGATAGTGTGGTACACTTACACACTCCTTGTTTTGTGTACTGTCCGGGGTAATGGGCAGGGTTGCAAAAGATATACGCGGGTTGAGAATTTTAACACTGGTAAGGATGTCTTAGTTTTAGACCAGTATGTTCGGACATCGTGTTTGTAAACATTTTCTGAGGGCCGTGCCTCTCTCTGCCGATCTTGAAGCAAGGGCTGACGTCAAAGAGGACGCATGGCTACCGATTCCGCCACAACTTCTCACTCACTGTTACCCATTTGGCAACATAACTGGGTCAATGTGGTTAGTTAGTTTTTGTGTGTGAAGTAACTCGTCTACTCTTTTTGATCTTCTTACCTCTGTTCTCTCTCTCTCTCTCTCTCTCTCTCTCTCTCTCTCTGTCTCTCTCTCTGTCTCTCTCTGTCTCTCTGTCTCTCTCTCTCTCTCTCTCTCTCTCTCTCTCTCTCTCTCTCTCTCTCTCTCTCTCTCTTTTTCATTGCTTAGCAGTGTGCAGAAGGAAGAACAGGAATACAAACTACTTTAAATTCTTTAATGACAGAATCAATGAAGAAGTTTATTGCACACTACGTGCTAGAGTATTTTCTGCTGCATATAAAGGATAGCGTGATACTAAAGATCACGTGAAACCAGCTAAACATAAGAAAACTGTTAATGCACAATCCTACGTGATTCTCCTTCTGAGAAAATACCAGATAGTATTGAAGATAAGGGGAAAGCTACCTGTAAGTTGTTTCAAAACCCTGATATTTCACGTTGTAATATTTCTAAAATGGTATAGTCTTTGATGCCCTTACCTGGAACGTCTGCTCCAATTAAGTGTTTTTTTGAATTATGGGGGTCATTTTATCATAAGACAGCGGTAGACTTCTGATCTTCTGTTAAATTTCAAAATACTTCTGCGAAATTTTAAAATTAATTCAGAACTTTCTTGTTGTGAATTTTATGATAAAACTAAAACAAACCGTATCTGGAAAAAGTAATGTCTTGTGAAAAATGCAACTGAATAAATGAAATTTAATATTTAAGTTAACTCTGAAAGTTTGTAAGTAATTTCAAAAATATGTCCTTGGTTGTACACAAAAAGATATTTAAATATGGTAATATCTCCTGGGTTGCATTCAAAAAGTATGGTAGGCCTACACATATGGGTTATTTTGTACAGGCTGATGGGTTCTGGTTTCCGTACCAGAATACATTTAAATGTACTTCTCGATACGTTGCTGCCCGTACTATCAGTTAGTTCAAAGTTTCAGCTCCTTTTTGTGACTCTCAGGCGCTTTCATGGCAGTTTTTGACTTGATTTTCATCTTTTATTTTTGTATTAACGTCTTGAGGGGTCTGTAATGTTCCAATTTTCATGAAACAAAAAAAAAAAAAAGATTCAGAATGGCTGTATTTTCTGATTCAGGAGACTGATCTTCAACTCCATGTATCCTTCCTTGTGGTTTATTATTTCCCCTATTTTGCACATAATATTAGTAGCCACAGCTGTTTTACAGCGGGACGGTATCGCAGTCTAAAAACGAACAGTAAAGACGAGCCACCATATTTTCAAGTAAGTGAATTTTTCTCCATGGCGCAGAATGAGCTTACAGCAAAAGAATACTCGCTAAAAACTAAAAGATCCCTTTTGGTATTCTGAAAGATTTTGCCACTGCAAGAAACAGCTGGGAGAACATCTGCAGAAGTTGCTAATTACTAATATAATTATTGGTAGGTACACACTGGCTCGCAGCTGGCATAACACAAGAAGTTGGGAGTGCGGTAGCCCTCTTTCCTTCTCGAGTTCCAGGAAGTTAGGGAAGCGGTTCAGCAGACCAAAGATAATAATGTTGTTCAAGTGTCCTCCGTAGTTTGTGAAGACAATTCAACAGGCCAAGGATAACGATGTACCCGGAAAGGAGGGCACCTCAGCAAAAGTTACCAACGGAAAGCAAATGAATTCATAAAGAGTTTCGGGTCCTCATTGGCAAAGTAAGAAAATTGGAATACAGGAGTATGATGCACAACTCCCGGGATGGTATCATATTTTAACAAAAGCTGTCACAAAGTTACGAGTTATGAGATATAAATTTTACCTGAGGTATGAGGAAGGGTCATCATTAATTACACTGCATTTGGTCACTTAGCGAAAAGATTTTACACCACATACCTAGTGACAATGGGAGGCCACGGGGTTCGGATCACGGATTTACTTCAGCGTCACATACTTTTAGTAGTCTCCTATGCCAAAATAAGGAGTACTGCTTAGGTGATTTTGAGGACATCGCAAGAGAAGTCTTGAGCGTCAGTGATGTATCGGTGCGCTGAGAAAGCGGCGGTCACGTGGTTAGCGTTCAGAATCCGTGATCAGTATAACGCTGGATCGAGTCTCGTTCATTTTTTTCTAATTTATATTTGTTTGGACACAAGACATATCATTTCATATATATTTTATTTGAAACATACATGTATTTGTATCAAGTTTTATTGAAATTTCAATGTTTTTTGCTTGTTCGCTAATTTGTATACGTATAGTTTCTGTGAAAATGTAAGCCGATTGCTATTTCCGAAATACCTTACATTTGCAATCGGGTTAAGTACCGAGAACTGTTATCCACCTCGACGTTTCGATTTGGGAACATGGGTTTCAAGGGCAGGGATACAGGCTTGGAAAGCTCAAACCAAATATTGATAAACTAGCTGACCCGACAGACTTCGTCCTGTCAAAAAGATTTGTAATATGGCAGTTTTTTTGCCTACGTATTTAAAAAAATTCTCCTGAACAGAACCGTCACCCTGGTGATACGGCGTTGTGAATAAAAAATAATTAAATAAAACATATATAAGGATTTAAAAGTAAGTAATCGCTTTATTGTTAATCATGTGAATCATAATTATTATTATTATCATTGTAGTGCTTTGTGGTATACGATGTTTTTTGTGTGATTACCTGGCACATAGATAAACAAATCTGATGGTTTTCCAACACGGGAACAGGCAACATACAATTGACCATGTGAGAAACATGGGTTTTCTAGATTAATACCACAAACACTTAATGATTGCCCCTGGGACTTGTTTATAGTCATAGCAAAAGCAAGCCGCACTGGAAACTGTAGTCGTTTAAACTCAAATGGCACATCAGTCGGAATCATTGGGATGCGCGGTATGAGAACATCTTCTCCTTTATACTTTCCTTTGAGTATAGTTGCTTCTATCACATTGTTTAGTAATTTTTTTATCGCTAACCGTGTACCGTTGCAAAGACACGGTTGGTTGATATTTCGCAACATTATAACCACCGATCCAACCTTTAATTAAAGATTGTGAGGTGGCAATCCTGGCAAATCCAGCGAGTTTAAAAATTCCGGTGGATAGTTGACTACATCATCTTGATTAGTAGCCAAATCAACTGATTTATATATCCTCAATTCGCCTGTAATTTGTTCTTGAATTTTGAAATTTAATTCATTTACATCTATGTTTTTTGCAGCCAGTATAGCTCGTTCGCTCAACCAATCATGGTTTCTGTAATTTTGAGAAACATCTGGAAACACCTTCTGAATAAGTTCATCTTTTGATCGAGTTAACTGACAAAAACTTTGAGGAAAGTTAATGCAGCCAGTCAACATGTCTATAGGAAATTTGCCATTTCCAATGTCAATGAGTTGTTTAGAGAATATGTTTCCAGATTGGTCATTTCGCAACTCGACACGCATATTCTTGCTTAAATGAAGTACTTTGACATGTTTCCACAAATTGGAGGACTTTAGACATGCATTGAGTTCATCAGCTGGCGTTGATCGTGGAATCACTGGCAATGTTTGACGAAAATCTCCTGCTAATAAAATCATTGCACCACCAAATCGGTTATTATTGCTCCGTAGATCTTTTAAGGTTCTGTCTAAAGCCTCCAAAGATTTTTTTATGTGCCATCGTGCATTCATCCCAAACAATCAATTTACATTGCTGCAAAACCTTTGCCATTGCAGAGTTCTTCGAAACGTTGCAGGTTGGAGTTTCATTGCTTTGCATATTTAATGGCAATTTTAGTGCTGAATGGGCTGTTCGACCACCTTCAAGCAAAGTTGCTGCGATTCCCGACGAAGCGAGTGCAAGTGCAATTTTATTTTGTGAGCGAATTGTTGCTAATATTAATGAAATCAAAAAAGTTTTTCCTGTACCACCAGGTGCATCTAAGAAGTAAATCCCTCCAGTTTCATCATTTGTTACTTTCATAAGAGTTTCAAATACATACTTCTGTTGTTCAGTTAACAGTGGAAGATTTGTTTGAATTAATTCTTTCAAAGCGTTGAGATCATACAGTTTTTCTCGATGCAACTCTTGGTTAAAAGCGTCATGCATTGGACGATTGGGCGCGGTCAGGCCTAATTGAATTAATAGTTTGTTTGACATTATCAAGCACATGTCCTCAATTGAAATCAATGCTTCATTGTAAATTTCTTCACTGATTTGTATATTTGGATTTCCCATTCTATTCCGTATTTGATACAAAATATCATCACACATATAATCTTTGTACTTGATCCACAAATCAATTGGGTTTGATGGGAAGCATGTAGATATGATTATAGAAAACAATGTTCGTATTTGATGAGCGTGTGATGATATTACGGCATCATTGAGAGTTTGCTCCCAATGAGCGTCATTTTCAAGCAATTGCAAACGTTGACAGGCTTCTCTGTAGGATCCACACAATTCACCATGAACAGTTCGTAACTGTTGGAATGATGTTGGGCCACGTACATTGACTAATAGCAGTCGTAAATAAAAACATTCATCATTGCTTGGATGTACTGAATAAATCCGGCCAATCGCATCGGTGGAATATACATCTGTATATCCTGGAACTGGTTTTCCTTGTTTCCGTCGTATAAATCTCCTTGAGGATTGATTCCAGGTATAATATTTTGGCATTTCAGAATATAGCAATGTTTGTGCGAAATGATCGTTTTGGCATGTCTCAAAAAAACTGGTTAATGTAGTAGATGGTGGCTGAGCAGCTCTTTGTAATGCGTTCTGTGCTGTAAAATACACTCTTTGTCCATTTTCTAAATGCACAGCTAAGTGAACAACAGAAGGGTGTCTCTCATGAATAGGAAAAGAAAATATTCGCCAAACTGCTTCATTACTACTGACATAGCGGCCCATTTGGTATTGGGTAACTTCATCATTGGAATTCTCTGCACCAATTCCAATCACAGCCATATCACTCCCTTTGGTTACATATTTGCAAATGTATTTAATAGATTTCACTGAATGGCAAGATTCAACGTTGATGTGTGCTTTGAATGTCTTTGATAAAATGGGTGAATATGGAACAATCCAACGATTATCTATTTCAATATCTTGTTGATTTAATTTGACAATAGTTGATTTTCCATTGTCTGCTGTCGATCTGCGACGATACAATGGATAACCGTCATTACCAGTAATTGTTTCTGATATTAATGTCCGTGGATATCGTTTTGAACATTTACCATCCATCATACACGGTGAATTTTGATTAAGAGTTCCACAGGGACCATGTATCATGTTTTTGATAACTACCTCATGCAATCCAGGATCTACTTGTACATTAGGGATTTCAGCTGATATCACTGCATCAACTTCATTTGGCCTTATCTTTTCAACCAACCAAATCAAAATGTGTGCATGTGGCAATCCTCGTTTCTGCCACTCCACAGAATACATCCAGCAGCGTGTCTCACCAAACACATTATGTTTTACGATGAAATCCATTAAAGATTTCAACTTTTGTCTAAAGACTCTGGCTGTAATATCATGACGATCAATGGGTGATTGCCCAGGGAATAACTCCTACTTGATTTCTATCCATTGCGGATTGCATGTAAATGTGATGAACAAATCTGCTGTACCATAATGACGAACATACGACATGGCATCTTGAGCATATTCGTGCATATGCCGAGGGCTTCTGATGTATGTTGCTGGAAGAATAGTCATCCGACCGACATTCTGTGCATTTCCATCAGTATTAATCGCATCTCGAAGGTGAATATACTCTTCAGATCGGAGTTTGGTTTGATTCAACCTGATGAATGTTAATCTCTCCGTTTCAATTTTTACATACATGTCAACAACATATTTGTGATATAATCGCCGACATTTCAATATGTGATTTTCTTCATTTTCCCGAATCATTAGGCGGTATGAATAATAGTTCATTGAACTGACTTTTTTGTTGGTTTCAGAACCTGTAAATAGATTTTCTTGTAATAACATTCAAATATAAAATTAAAATACATAATATAATGACTGAGATATTATCGCCATAGCTAAATTAATATTTTAGTTACCTGTAATGGGATTTATCATTTTTATTGAGAAATCGTAGCCATCTTCACCTTGCCAAAATATAATGGGATATTGCAGTGCATCATATGAGCGGTGTGTTTCCTTTATACGTTGTAATTGATCATTCCGACGATGTAAAACAATATCACGGGATTCCAAGTTTTCTCCAACTACAACGATAGCAACTTCATCAATAGTTGGTGCATTAAAACGTCTTGTATGTTGACCTGCAGGTGTTTTATCAGCTCTGATTACAATTTTGTGATTATCGGATGGCATCAGATCCAGGGCAGTTTTAAACAATATAATCAATTGATTGTGTTGATGAAATAAAGTTTGTAATTGTTCTACAATAGACCTCTTTACTAAATTGTTATGTGCACAACGCAGATCAATTTCTTGTGGTGAATTGCCCATAAAATAAATTTGCAGGAATTTGTTGTCGCTATCTGACACTGGTAACAGTGAACCTGCTCTGTGATATATTTGCCCTTGTATCTGTAAATAAAATAAAATATTATGGTGTGGTATAAATTAATGGATTGTCAGTGATTAAACTTAAATAATATTTGATCTTAAAAAGTATATATTTAGTTTGAACTAATATCTATCAAATATAAAATATAATAAAAGTGTCACTGAAACTGAATCACCATATAATATGATGACTAAGTGATATATAAGTGATTAAGAAATTGAAGATTAGTGACACATCTTAACTTTTGTGACAGAAAATTTTGTTCGCTAAAATAATTATGAGTAACTGCTATAATACATACCTTGAAAGTTGGCATAAAATTTTCCCGAACTACATTTGTTGCCCCAAATGAAGTCATTTGAAAGCAATTGTTATATTGTTGGATATGTGTCAAAAAGTGTATAGAATCTGTTCCTATTCCTGAAACCAATGAGTACAATGGTTCTGGTGGTGGGTCCAATGGTATCAATTTCACTTTACCATTTGCGCAACACAATCCATTGGCTTCGTTTTTGTATTTTAATGCCTTACAGTGTGAGCAAACCGAGTTCATAGAACCAATAACAACACATTGGTAGTTACTGTAGTCAATTGACACATCGTAACTGAAAGCAGCTCGATTCAAACTTGCGCGATTATTAGTTGAATGTCGCGCTCGCGCTTCACGCGTTTGTGATATCCGAATTCTTTCACGTTCATTTCCGTCGTCACGTTCTTGTGCCGTACGATTAGATCGGTAATTAGCTTGGTTTGTATCATTTCTGGTTCTTCTACCTAAATTGCTTCGTCTTATAGGAGGCATATCAAATATAAATTAGTTTTTCACTAATCACGAACTAAACAAACACTAACTAAGTAAACACTCTGCACAAAACACGAATTTGTTTCGTGTATCAGTTGACAAAAGCAAACTCAGTAGATTAGGTCACAGACAACTTTTTTTTTTAAATTTTATATGACTTGAAGTCAAATCCTTTTAAGCCGTACGAATTGTAACGCGATTTTTGTTTGACTGATGTAATGACGTGGAAACTGATGCATTTTATCTCGCGTGCCGAAACTAATACAAAAGAAACGCGAGTTTCGGAACGCGACATTAAACTTCTCCAACTATGTATTCTGTGCTCCAACGCACACACGCACATTGTTTTGATAGATATGATCTTTGACGTTAGGAACACACCTACATTGCTTAGACAACAGTGAGTGCTTGTAATTTAATATGAACTTTATACCATAGCAATAAAGCTCAAATTGACTACGTTTTAGTTACAAATCATTTGTATAGGAAAAAGAAAAGGGCTATTTTTAGGGTTTTTCCAGCAATAATTCTAATTTTTCTCGCCGTAAAAACCATCCTTGAACTTCAACGAACATTTTAAAAAAAGATTTGGCCAAATTGGTCGAGGCGTTGTTGAGTTATGCGCTTACCAACACATTTTGCGATTCATTTTTATATTATAGATGAAGGTGTAACTAACTTCACTCAATAATAGAATGATCTAGAATACGGCAGAATACAAGTGTAATGCACAGTTAATCGTCGGATGTGCTTTCCAAATTACAAGTTCCCGTTTGACATTTTTCATACAGACGCGTACAACAGACAAACCGGCGTTTACTACAATGTACGAATGCAGTTATACCTCATGTACTACGAATGGTTAGAGTTTTTAAGGAAAATTGATATTTGATATTTGAAAGAAAAAAAATCCGTCTCTTCCGACAATTTGGATGCAAACCATGCGTAACGCTACATTTTCGTAAATATCGGTGCTGAAAATTGGCGACGTATGATTGTATTGTAGTACAATCTTAATGTGAAGCAATTTCTCTTTCGTTGTCAATCAAATATGAGCAAATTTGGAGGCGCTTGATGAAGTCTTTACCTTACCTGTGGAGCTAACAGTCGCGTAATTTTTGTTGCAGTATTAGAAATTAGTAAACAATGAAATAACGTTGGAAATTCAATAAAATTTCACGCAAACACTTACCTGGGGCTTAGACTCGATAAATCAATTAGCTGTTGACAAAATTTGTCATTCAGACTTGCTGACGTCGTAACAATTTCTTATGTGTGAAATTTGTATCGTAGCCCATGCAGATGCAAACGGAACGAAATCTTTCATATTGGGTTAGTTCTACATCTTGAGTCTCTGAGAGAATTTTTACCTAGAGCTGCCTACCATATTGGCGGTATTTCACGTTTAGTGTCTCGTAGTCGACGACAACATCATCGGAGTCGAGGCTCGGGACATAAGCTTGAATAACGGGAATGGTCGAGAGGGAAATCCGAATGCTATTTCAAATTAAGTAACCCGATATTTGCGTCAAGCGACTTACGAAAATCGCGGAAGCATAAATCTGGATGATCCCACCGTCAGGGCCTACTTGAACAGTCGTTCTCCCAAATGCCGATTCAGAATTCGGTACGATATTTCTTAGGACGACATCCAAGAACACTATTAATCCGTGCCAGGCCGAGAAACTCCTTGCATAAAGGCCAGATGTGGACCGACGTGTTACTGACTTGCTCGATCTGTGGAGCTCTCTCTCATCATCCGATTTTTCTGAAATTGTAGTCAGTTGTTTGTCTGTACATGTGCATCGGATATTCCGATTTTCGTCAAATTCGGATCATTCCTGTGTGATGCGGTTTTCTCTCTCTCTCTCTCTCTCTCTCTCTCTCTCTCTCTCTCTCTCTCTCTCTCTCTCCCTCTCCCTCTCCCTCTCCCCCTCCCCCTCTTTCTTTACATTTATTATGTTCTGCAACCGTGAGTGGCAGTATTCGTATATGTTGGCTAATATACTATTGAGTTACTGTGTTAGAAGTATGGCATCGAGACTGGATTTGTAACTTCGAACGGACGGCATTTACGCTTACATCTGTGTTTTATACGCGTACGAGGAAGCAATATGCTAATTGACACTTTAAGGAAAGTATTCTATCAGTAAACAGTAACATATACCCTAATGCACAATGCCGCTCTTGTAATATCTGCCACTGGAATTGGATCAATAACTCCCTTACGCTTTCGCTCTTACTAAATTAATCTGTGCCCATATTAATACTATCTTTTCTATTTCCTCTATAAAGCGTGTGCGGTACGTCTCCCAGACTGACGATCAGTATTTAAATATCGGTCGAACGAGGATTTTTTAAACACACTCTTTCGTGGATTGACAGTCCTTGCAGCAGATTCTTCCTATGGGTCTTAGTCTTGCACCTGTCTTACCTGCGATGTGTTTTATGTGGTCGTTCCACTTTTAAGTGGCTCCTTACGCATGCTTCCAGTTATTACTGGATGTGACGGCATCTAGTGGTTGTTTCACAATCGTCTAATCATAGAATAATTGGTATTTCCACCTACTTGTGTACAACATGTTATAGTTGTTCATGTTGAGGGTCAACTGCCAATCGCTGCACCAAGCGCCGATTCTCTGCAGATCTTCCTGTATATAGGTATAGTTTCGTAGGGTTAACATCTCTCTGTATATACCATGTCGCCGGCCGGGGTGGCCGATCGGTTCTAGGCGCTACAGTCTGGAACCGCTCGACCGCTACGGTCGCAGGTTCGAATCCTGCCTCGGGTATGGATGTGTGTGATGTCCTTAGGTTAGTTAGGTTTAAGTAGTTCTAAGTTCTAGGGGACTGATGACCTCAGCACTTAAGTCCCATAGTGCTCAGAGCCATTTGAACTATTTTATATACCAGGTCATTGGCGAACAGCGCAATGGAGCTTATGATATTATCCACTAGGGCAGTTACGCAGTTGGCGAATATTAACAGTCATATAACTCTCTACTGGAATATTATAGCAGCTGCTTATCCCTCTGATGACCTCCTTCCATTAAGGACGATGTGCCGTGTTCTGCTTGTTAAGATCTCTTCTTTACATGTACACAACTGGTATGGAATTTCGTACGATCATATTTTGCTCATTAGGCGACATTAAGAAAGTGTATCGAACGCCTATTGTGAGTCAAGGATCGTGGCAATAACTTGATCACAGGTATCTGCTGCATTCTGGGCGTCATTGGGAATATAATACGTATTTGTACCATTTCAGTGCAGTAATATGTTCATTGTAGGTAAATATTGTATATTACATGTTTATTACCTTATAAATATTATTTTCTTAAAAAAATTTAAGTTCAGTGTATTAACGTGATCTTAGTAAATGAGAGTTGTAAAATGAACCTTTCAGATAGTCTTTATTTAGAAAACAATATTTGTCTTGTATTATTGTTTTCCTGACGTGTTCTACATCCTGGAGGACCTCCTCACTTCACTATGGATCTCTTGGAATTAAAGTAAATCTAATCTATCCCAGGGTAATGGTCAGTATTCAGGGATACGACAGGAACGATCATTCGGAACAAAAGTCCAGTAAACATGGGATCTGAAATGCAAATTTCAATAGCTGAACACTGATTCGGTAGAACAGATGTCTTCGACAGTAGCGAAGGTGAACAAATGGTACTACACTGAACAGGCAGAGAAACTGGTAAGCATGCCTAATAACATGTAGGGCGCACCCCCCTCCCCCCCCCCCCCTCGAGAGCAGAGTAGTGCCACAACACAACACAACACAACACGACGTGCCATGGAGTCAACTAATGTCTGAAGTAGTGCTGGAGGGAACGAACACCATGAATTTTGCAGGACTATCCTTAAATCCGTAAAAATACGAGAGGGTGCTCTCTGAACATCACGTTGCAAGGCAGTCCAGATATGTTCAATAATGTTCATATATGGGGAGTTTGGTGGCCAGCGGAAGAGTTTAAATGCAGAAGAGTGTTCCTGGAGCCTCTCTGTAGCAATTCTGGACTTGTGACGTGTCGCATAGTCCTGTTTGAATTGCACAAGTCCGTCGAAATGCACAATGGACATAAATCAATGCAGGTGATCAGACAGGATGCTTATGTACGTGTAACGTACCACAGTCTTATCTAGATCTATCAGAGATCCCATGTAAGTCCAACTGCACACGCTCCACACCATTACAGAGCCTCCACCAGCTTGAACAGTACCCGGCTGACATGCAGGGTTCATGGATTGATGAGGTTGTCACCATACCCTCACACGTCGATCCGCTCCTTACAATTTGATACGATTCGTCTGACCAGGCAACATGTCTCTAGTAATCAACGGTCCAATGTCAGTGTTGACAGGTCTGGGTGAAGCGTACAGCTTTGTGTCGTGAAGTCATCAAGGGTACACGAGTGCGCCTTCGGCTCCGAAAGCTCACATTGATGATGTTTCGTTCAATGGTTTACGTGCGGACACTTGTTGATGGCCCAGCATTGAAATTGGCAGCAACTGGCGGAAGGGTTGCACTTCTGTCAAGTTGAACGATTCTCTTCAATCGTCGTTGGTCCCTTTCTTGCAGGATATTTTCCCAGTCGCCCCGATGTCGAAGATTTGAGGTTTTACCGGATACCCGATATTCACGGTACACTCGTGAAATGGTCGTACGGGAAAATCCCCAGTTCATCGCTATCTGGGAGATGCTGTGCCCACCGCTCGTGCGCCTACTATAACACCTCTTTCATACTCACTTAAATCTTCATAACCTTTCATTGTATCAGTAGTAATCGATCTCGTATTTATTTAATCTGGTCCGATCAGGGCCACCAGGCCCCCTCTTACAACGGACCAGGTTTTCACAAAAACAGTACCTTTCTTCCATCATATTTTCCTAAGAAATAATAACTTCAGTATGACAAAAGGTATTAGAATTATTTGAGTGTCTGAAGTGGGGATGTGAATAAATACTACTTACTATGAACGAATAATTCAATGCTAGCAGTACCTATACTGCTGCAGCTGCTGGCACTCATAGTGATGATGATGATGATGATGATGATGATAACAATAATTAGTCATAATAGTGGTAGACGTAAGACGTGTATATAGGTGTGCAAGGTAGATATTTCCTGATATAGGAAAGGAGACTGCATGAGCTGGGAATAGTGGAAAAGAGGAAGACCCGATTGGGTTCAAATGGCTCTGAGCACTATGGGACTCAACTGCTGTGGTCATAAGTCCCCTAGAACTTAGAACTACTTAAACCTAACTAACCTAAGGACATCACACACATCCATGCCCGAGGCAGGATTCGAACCTGCGACCGTAGCGGTCACGCGGTTCCAGACTGTAGCGCTTAGAACCGCACGGCCACTCCGGCCGGCTCCCGATTGGGAAGGAGGATGTAAAAGGGTAACGAGTGCTTACAGGGAAATAGTAGCTCTTATCCTCGATTTTGTAGATATGTCATTAACTGTTTTCTGAACCTAGGGGTGTCATTCAGTCCTCTTATATAACGCGAGAGGATATTCAGGAGTCGGGTTCCTCTTACAGAGAACAACTTCGGGAAAGTGGCTGAACACCGGAGTGAGACAAAGGATTTTCCTCTGACAGGGACGGGTGTTTCCGCCATGTTGCCCACAATAGAGCGTTATGGGCAGGTGGAGATATAAGGGATAGCGTTCACTGATATGCCAGTAGAGAAGGTAGAGGGTATGGAAATCACTGCACTTGTCTGTACGCAGCCAGGATAGCAGCGCACATAATGGCGAAATGTGGTCAAAGAGTATAACCTCACAGATATATTGAACACAGTTGTCCATATCCTGTTGCAAGTGCCACAACTTTTCCCGAGAAAATCCGTGCAGCATAACATCACCGTAATCAAGAATTGCAAGTGAGTTTGTACAAATTTCTTCTTCGGGTCAACATGCAAAAGCTTTTTATTTTTTTGTAGGGCATGAAGAGATGCTGATAACTTTTTGCGCATTGCAGTTTCGTGCTCTGTCCAATTTGGATTTTCACGTATTTTCACTCCTAGACACTCTACTGAAGGAGGGTGGTTGAATTTTTCCCATTAAAGGTGGTACAGATGCCCAGTATTTCGGCCTGATGAGCCTAGAATGACCAACCAGCACCGTTTGATTTTTGGATGGGTTCAGGTTTATCCTATATACTGCACCTATTTTGATGTTGCACACAGCTCGGTACCGAGGTTCTGGATAGTTGTCTCCAGTTTTGTTGGCTTTGTAGTTATATGCAACTGGAGGTCACCAGCGTACACGTGGTATCTGCAGTAGGAAAAAACTGATCACACATTATTTACCTGCAATGAAAATAGTACAGGACCTAATACCAAATCCTGTGGGACGCATCATACTATGTGCCTCCATTGCTACTTTAGGTGCCGGACATCACATATTGCTGTCGAGACGTCGGGTATGAGCAAAATTATGGCACTCTTTGTTTTTGGTAGTGGCTTAACTGGTCCCTGTTTTGAAGCCTTTGGGAAAACATTATGGTTAAGGAATGGTTGAAGATAGCTATTACAATGGGCAGTAGTGTGTCAATAAAAGTCATCGCTTGGACTGTGATGCCATTAGCCGGCCGGGGTGGCCGAGCGGTTCTAGGCGCTACAGTCTGGAACCGCGAGACCGCTACGGTCGCAGGTTCGAATCCTGCCTCAGGTATGGATGTGTGTGATGTTCTTAGGTTCGTTAGGTTCAAGTAGTTCTAAGTTCTAGGGGACTGATGACCTCAGCAGTTAAGTCCCATAGTGCTCAGAGCCATTTGAACCATTTTTGTGATGCCATCATGTCCAGTAGGCTTGTCTGTGCGTATGATGGATTTTTTGACGGATTTGGAACGAATGTGCATTAGATGTATGTAATCATTTGCAGTTTATTGTTGGGGTGTTCTAGCGATTACGTCATGAAAATTACGTCCTGGGCGGACGTGACAGGTGCAGATATTTGAGAGGCACGTATTAGTCTGTTTGGGGATTTCGTTGCAAATATGAGGAGAATGTGAATGTGGTTAGTATGATTGGTAGGACCAACCAAAAGTAGCGACAGGTTTGAATATCACACTGTAAAGAAACCTTACGTTAGCATCACCTGATATATGCTCATAAAATGACCTGTGACATGAAAGAGCAGTTTAGAAACATACAAATACACTTACTTCAGAAGTTTTGTAGAGGACAATCCAGGAAGTTTGTAGAGGACACATATCAGATACTTTATGTTAAGGGATTTGACCTCTGCAACCATACACCGAAGAGCCGAAGAAATTGGTACACATGACTAGTATCGTTAGGGCTCCAGCGAGCACGCAGAAGTGTCGCAACACCACGTGGTATTCAACTAATGTCTTAAGTAGTGCTGGAGGGAATTGACGCCATGAATCCTGCAAGGCTGACCATAAATCCGTAAGAGAACAAGGGGGTGAAAATCTCTACTGAACAGAACGTTGCAAGGCATCCCAGATATGCTCGATAACGTTTGTACCAGGGATGTTTGGTGGCCACCAAAACTGTGTAAACTCAGAAGAGTGTTCCTGGAGCCACTCTGTAGCAATTCTGGACGTACAAGGTGTCGCATTGTCCTGCCGAAATTGCCTCAAGTCCGTCGGAATTCACAATGGACATGAACGGATGCAGGTGGTCAGACAGGTTACTTACCTATATGTCACGTATCAGAGTGGTATCTAGACTTATTCTAACTGCACATTCCCCACAGCATTACAGCAATTCCACCAGCTTGAACAGTCCGCTGCTGACATGCAGGATCCATGGATTCATGACGTTGTATCCATACCCGTACATGGCCACCCGCTCCATACGATTTGAAACGAGACTCATCCGACCAGACAACATATTTTCAGTCGTCAACAGTCCAGTGTCGGTGCTGGTGGGCCCAGGCAAGGCTTAACAGCTTTGTGTTGTTCTGTCATCAAGGTAACATCCGTGGGCCTTCGGCTCGTAAAGTCCACATCGATGTTTCGTTCATTTCTTTAGACGCTGACATTTGTTGATTGTGCAACGCTGAAATCAGCTTGAATTTGCAGAAGCTTCGCACTTCTGTCACGTTGAACGATTCTCTTCAGTCGTCGTTGATCTCGTTCTTACAGGATCTGTTTTCAGCGATAGCGATGTCGGAGATTTGATGTTGTACCGGATTCCTGATGTTCGCGGTACACTCACAAAATGTTCGTACCCCCCCAGGGGGTCCACAACTCTTTTGTGGATACGTGCGTAGTGAGCAAGTGACCCCGAGCTAATGTGGCCCTCCTTCTTTTCCGGGCTTCATACCATCCTTTTCCGCATCCTTCCCTATCCCCCGTCTTGGCCCCCCCCCCTCCCCTCACCACTGGCTCTTTCCTTCCCTTTCTCCCCCTCTGGGAGTATGGTTTGTGCCTACGTCCGGAGACGGACGCTCGTAAATGTAACGCATTCTTCGTCTTCTCTGCTTGTATGTCTTCATCCTTCCTTTGTCCTTTTTTCCTTACCTTTTCTCTTTCCCCTTTTCTCCGCTGCGGCGTTTGAGACCCCTCTTCTTTCCTTTCCCTTTCTTTCTTTTTCCCTTTCTCTTTCTTCCTCCCTTTCTCTTTCTTCCTCCCTGTGCGTGACTGAAGGCCGACCCACGCATTTTTGTGCGTAGCCGGTGACAGGGGTAGACAGGTAGGACACATACGTACCCCATGGTAACGGCCAGGCCCAGGGAGGGGTGATTACCCGAGATGATACCTTCCGAAAGTGCCGATTGGCCCCTCTGTCCGTTTGTCGGGAGGTGTGACCTGTAGTGTGAAAAATCACCTAAGGCGGGAGTGCCCTCAGAGAGGGCCCCCACAAGGGAGGAGCGCGCTATCGGAGACGCCGGTAATCATGGCGGATTCTTCCGCAATGGTTTCCTCACCTTCCACTATGTCTGCTCACAAGCGTAAGTTCACTGAGTCTCAGCCACAGACAGTTCTTCGATCGTTGCCACAGTTCCTTGTTGTTTCTCGGTCTGACGAAGGTCACGACTTCTCCACGGTGAACCCTTTCATTATTCTGAAAGGTGTCGACGCAATTGCAGGTCCTGTAAAGTCTTATTCCAGATTACGGAATGGCACCTTGTTGTTAGAAACAGTCACTGCCCTCCAGGCACAAAAATTGCTGCGTACTTCACTGCTCCACACCTTCACTGTCTGGGTTGAAGCGCACTGCACTTTAAATTCCTCGCGTGGAGTCGTTTATACACGCTCCCTCGATGGATTGTTTGACGAAGAAATTCAGCACTACCTGTCTGACAAGGGCGTAACAGCTGTTCATAGAATTATGAAAAGGGTTGACACGAACATCATTCCAACCCGCACTGTCTTCTTGACATTTGACAAAGTTCAACTCCCATCGAAAATCAAAGCAGGCTATGAGATAATTTCCGTTCGCCCTTATGTCCCAAACCCTATGCGTTGCTATCGGTGTCAGCGGTTCAATCACACCAGCCAGTCCTGTTCCAATCCGGCCAAATGTGTTACGTGTGGCAATGATGCCCATGAGGGTGCTTGTCCCCCTCCATCCCCTCACTGCATCAACTGTATGGGTGACCACGCTGCTTCCTCTCGAGATAGCCCCTTTTTTAAAGACGAAAAGCTCATCCAGGAAATCAGAGTGAAGGAAAAGGTGTCGAACTTTGCTGCTCGAAATTATTCGCCAGTCGACAACCCACCGTGCCTCAGACAGGAAAATACAGCACTGTCCTTGCTTCTCCTCGGCCAACAAAGGAGGCGGCCACGCAGACTTGAGACCTCACCTTTAGTGCCACGGTCGTCAGATCGGCCAGCGCAAAGATCGCCCGTTCAACCTCACCACTTTCACCTGCCCACTCTATGACTCACCCTTCATCGGGTTCTGCTAAATCTCGAGCCCAAAAGTCAGACACCAAGACTTCGAAAAAAGAGCATACTCGTGAAGATTTTTTTACGTACCCCAACTTCACAACTATCGGTTCCTCCTTCATCTAAACATCATATTTCCAAGAAGGCTACTAAGGAACCCAGTTCATCTCCTTCTCCGCCAAGGCGTGTCCCATCTACAACACCACCGGGCGGAAATCGCCCTCGACCGTCTTCTGTGTCGCCGAGGCGCACTGCTGGCGGCCGATCAACCGGCCGATCGCTGGTGGCAGGAGCTGCTCCTGAACAACCTATGGATCAGGATCTTCTGCCTTCTGCTGAATGCCATTCCATGCTGTCGGTCGCAAGCTCTGAGCCGTCGTTGAGTTGATGGCAAACTTGGTCACATTCCTCCATTTTCTGTTCACCCTATGTCCATTATCCACTGGAATATCCACGGCATTCGAGCCAATCGGGATGAATTGTCGATCCTCTTACGATCCTACTCGCCAGTCATCTTCTGTCTTCAGGAAACAAAGCTGCGTCCCCATGTCCACTTTGTTCTCCCCCATTTTCAGTCTGTCCGATTTGATCTCCCCTCTGTTGAAGGCACTCCAGTCCATGGAGGACTCATGATTCTTCTCCATGAAACTCTCCACTATCACCCAATCCATTTAAACACTTCCTTCCAAGCTGTCGCCGTCCGTCTTTCCCTTTCCGGATACACGTTCTCTCCTTGTACTGTATACGTTCCATCGTCCACACCAATGGCACGAGCTGATCTCCTTCATCTTCTTGGTCAGCTTCCACCCCCATATTTGCTGGTTGGGGACTTCAATGCCCACCACCCGCTTTGGGGATCTCCACATCCTTGTCCACGTGGCCCACTATTGCTAGACGTCTTCCACCAAGCAGATCTAGTTTGCCTCAACACTGGGTTCCCTACATTTTTGTCTGCCTCCACGACAAATTTATCTCATTTGGACCTTTCGGTCGGTACTGTTCCGCTAGCTCGGCGCTTCGAATGGTTCGCCCTTGATGATACACACTCCAGTGACCACTTTCCATGTATCCTTAGACTGCAGCCTCAACTGCCATATATGCGCCCGCGACGCTGGAAGTTTGCCCAAGCCGATTGGACACTTTTTTCGTCTCTAGCGACATTCGATGACCGTCACTTTCCCAGCGTCGACGATGAAGTCACACATATTACCGACGTTATTCTTACAGCTGCGGAACGTTCAATACCACGCACCTCCGAATTGCTCCGGCGCCCCCCAGTTCCTTGGTGGAACGAGGCGTGCCGTGACGCAATACGTGAGCGGCGACGTGCTCTTAGCATTTTCCGCCACCATCCTACTTTGGCCAACTGTATCCGCTATAAGCAGTTCCGTGCGCGATGCCGTCGCGTCATCCGCGATAGCAAGAAGGCAAGCTGGAAATTCTTTATTAGCTCATTTAACACCTTCACTCCCTCCTCGGAAGTTTGGAGTCGGCTTCGACGGTTCTCAGGCGCGCCTAGTTTCTCCCCGGTCTCTGGGCTCACTGTCGCGCATGATAAATTAGTGGACCCCGTCGCAATTTCTAACTCATTGGGTCAGCACTTTGCTGAGATTTCGAGCTCTTCAAATTACCCACCAGCGTTTCTCCCGAAGAAACGTGCAGCGAAAGTGCGACCCCTTGCTTTCTCCTCTCAAAATCGCGAAAGCTACAATACTGTTTTCTCCATGCGGGAACTCCAACATGCACTCTCTTCTTCTCGCTCCTCCGTCCCAGGACCGGATGGTATCCACGTCCAAATGTTGTTGCATTTTCCAACCCATAGTCTGCGTTACCTCCTTCGCCTTTATAATCGAATTTGGACCGACAGTACTTTTCCCAGACGATGGCGGGAAGCTATTGTCGTTCCTGTTCCGAAACCTGGAAAGGACAAACATCTCCCCTCTAGCTATCGCCCCATTTCTCTCACGAGTAGTGTATGTAAGGTTTTGGAGCGCATGGTGAATTACCATTTAGCGTGGTGGCTGGAATTCCGCAGTCTTTTAACACCTGCCCAATGCGGATTCCGAAAGCATCGTTCAGCAGTTGACCATCTTGTTGCTCTCTCCACTTATATCATGAACAATTTTCTCCGGAAACGCCAAACAGTAGCAATATTTTTTGATCTGGAGAGAGCATACGATACCTGTTGGAGGACAGGCATCCTCCGCACATTGTTCTCTTGGGGCTTTCGAGGTCGGCTGCCCCTTTTTCTTCGCGAATTTCTGGCAGAGCGCACATGTAGAGTGCGAGTGAACACTAATCCTTCCCGTACTTTCTCCCAAGAAAACGGGGTACCCCAGGGCTTCGTGCTGGGTGTTGTACTGTTTCAAATGGTTCAAATGGCTCTGAGCACTATGGGACTTAACAGCTGTGGTCATCAGTCCCCTAGAACTTAGAACTACGTAAACCTAACTAACCTAAGGACATCACACACATCCATGCCCAAGGCAGGATTCGACCCTGCAACCGTAGCAGTGGCGCGGTTCCGGACTGCGCGCCTAGAACCGCTAGACCACCACGGCCGGCTGTTGTACTGTTTGCCATTGCCATAAATCCAACTATGGATTCTCCCCTTCCTGATGTCTCGGGCTCCCTCTTTGTGGAAGATTTTGCGATCTACTACAGCTCTCAACGGACCAGTCTTCTTGAACGACGTCTTCAAGGAAGTCTCGATCGCCTCCACTCTTGGAGCATCGAAACCGGCTTCCGTTTTTCTTCAAGTAAGACCGTTTGTGTTAATTTTTGGCGTCGTAAGGAGTTTCTTCCACCCTCCTTACATCTAGGACCTGTAAACCTTCCGTTTTCGGGCGTCGCTAAATTCTTGGATCTTATGTTTGACAGAAAACTGTGCTGGTCTTCCCACGTTTCCTATCTTTCGGCTCGCTGTCTGCGATCCCTCAACACCCTCCGTGTCCTGAATGGTATCTCCTGGGGAGCGGACCGAGTGGTCCTTCTCCGCATCTATCGCGCCTTAGTGCCCTCGAAATTGGACTATGGAAGCATAGTCTACTCCACTGCTCGGCCGTCTATTCTTCGGCGTCTCGACTCTATCCACCACCGTGGATTACGTTTAGTGTCTGGAGCTTTTTACACCAGCCCTGTGGAAAGCCTTTATGCTGAGACTGCTGAACCTCCACTGTCCAATCGGCGAGCAGTCCTTCTGAGTCGTTATGCTAGCCATCTGCATTCCATGCCTGCTAATCCAGCCCATGACATTTTTTTCGACGCCTCCTTTGATGTAGGGTATGCAGGCCGCCCCTCCTCCCTACGACCACCGGGAGTCCGCTTCCGTCAACTGCTCCATTCTCTTTCCTTCCGCTTCCCTAAAACCTTCTTGACAACTTGGGGTACAGCACCGCCTTGGCTCCGTCCCCGGATCTGCCTGCTCCGTGACCTTTGTCAATTTCAAATGGTTCAAATGGCTCTGAGCACTATGGGACTCAACTGCTGAGGTCATTAGTCCCCTAGAACTTAGAACTAGTTAAACCTAACTAACCTAAGGACATTACAAACATCCATGCCCGAGGCAGGATTCGAACCTGCGACCGTAGCGGTCTTGCGGTTCCAGACTGCAGCGCCTTTAACCGCACGGCCACTTCGGCCGGCTTTGTCAATTTCCCAAGGATGGTACACCTTCATTGTTTATCGTCGGGGATTTCCTGCTCTATGTGCACAAATGAAGGAAGCCACATTTATTTACACTGATGGCTCAAAAACATCGTTTGGTGTAGGGAGTGCCTATATTGTTGGCGACACCCCAAATCAATTTCGGATTCCCGACCAGTGTTCGGTTTATACTGCGGAGCTTTACGCTGTTTTCCAGGCTGTCTACTACATCCGCCGCCATCAGCGGATACGGTAAGTTATCTGTTCAGATTCTCTCAGCTCTCTCCTCAGTCTCCAAGCTCTTTATCCTGTCCACCCTCTGGTCCACCGGATTCAGGACTGTCTGCGCTTGCTCCACCTGGGGGGCGTCTCGGTGGCGTTCCTCTGGCTCCCGGCACACGTTGGTATCTGTGGAAATGAGGCGGCCGATATAGCGGCCAAAGCTGCAATCTCTCTTCTTCGGCCAGCTATTCAATCGATTCCCTTCGCCGATCTACGGAGCGTTTTATGTCGTGGTGTTGTTCTTTTATGGCACGCACATTGGTCGACACTTCCCCATAATAAATTGCGGGACGTGAAAGCTCTTCCTTGTGCTTGGACCTCTTCCTCCCGAACGCGTCGTCGGGAGGAGGTAATTTTAACTAGACTCCGGATAGGGCACTGTCTTTTTAGCCATCGACGTCTTTTAAGCGGTGATCCTCCCCCACTCTATCCCCACTGCTCTCAGCTGTGTACGGTAAGACACCTTTTAATTGAGTGCCCGTATTTTAATCCGTTACGCGCCCGTCTACAGCTGTCGCCTGATATTTCTTCCATTTTAGCAGATGACACGCGCTCAGCCGACAGCGTTCTCGAGTTTATTAGTGCCAGTGAAATGACGTCAGTCATTTGAAGCTTTTTTTGGGGACAACCAACCCCTTTCTGTAGTGGATTTTTAAGCCTTCCTTCTGCTTTTAGTTTCTCCAATATTTTGAGTTTCGTTCCCATTGCTGCTGGTTTCCATTTTCGGTTTTCTGCTGTTTCCTAAGTCACGGACCGGGCGCTAATGACCATAGCAGTTTTGCGCACTAAAACAAAAAAAAATGTTCGTACGGGAAAATCCCCACTTCGTAGTTACCTCGGAGATGCTGTGTCACATCTCTCGTGCGCCATCCGTAGCACCATGTTCACTCTGACGTAAATCTTGACAGCCTGCCACTTTCGCAACAGTAAGCGATCTAACATCTGTGCCAGACACTCTGTCGTATATAGGCATTTCCGACCGCAGTGCCGTGTCCTGTTTGTTTAAACATCTCCGTATTTGAATACGCCTGCTTTCCCCTTCCACGCAACCAGCTCAGTTTGAGTATCGCTGCGGCCTGTGCAGCAGGCAGTCGGCAAAATAGGGGAGCAGGTGCCGGCAGCTTCCTGACGTACGCGCTGCTAACTTAGCTGCTGTCCAAGCAGCCAACGGCCCATCTGGGGCTCGCGCCGCATGACTGATTGCCCGACATTGTCGCTACTGCGACACGAGATGGCAGGCGCCAGCATGAGAGCTAGCTATCAAATCTAATGTGTCCTATCAAGTGCCGGTCGTGATTGTGGTATCCTGGCAACATGAGGCAAATTGTCTCTGACACAATGCAATGATTTCCTGACATAATTAACACTAACATCTATTACTGATATCATGTCTTGGTCGGTTCAAGTAGCGTCCCAGTCACGAATGTATGTTAGGTACGCAAATGAGTGCACCGGACAAAAAAAGAGCACCCTCTGGTAGGGTTACCAGGTCCAGAAATAGAAATGCACGTCTCAGCGTTATATTTAGCCGGAAATTTTGCCCCAAATCCCGGAATATATTTTTCATAGTCAGCTGAGTCTTTTAAATAGTTCATTAATAACTTATTATACAGATTATTGCGATATCACTCTTAAACACGGTTAAATTAAAATGTGAATCAGTACACAGCATTATAATTATTTGGCAATTATGATAGCAACTAAGTGCTCAGTTTGTTAACTGCTCTCTTCTTCCTAAGATAATCGCTTGTAAAAAATAAACTAGAAGTTCATTACCCCTCCGTCATCAAGGTGGTGGGGAGGGGTTCCTTATGCCCGCCTTCTGGAAATATTGTAATGTGGTCACTTACTTTATATACTAAAATTCAGAAAAAAATATTTATTACTTTGAATGAATTATTCTACTATCTTCCAAAAATCTTTCAGACTGTTCAGATAAGTTTAAACGAAAAATGTAAGTGTTATTAGCAGATTTCATGTGCCCCAGTGAATATTATATTAAATATTTTCGGGTTCAGGACCTTACTTACATATCAGTATCTCTTGTGTAAACGCGAAGAACAATTAACGAAATCTGTATATTTAATTTCGCTACGGTGAGTTTTACACATTATGGGAAGTGTGTTGTTATTGCTGTGAATGTCCTAAAAGATATTTTCAGGTTCTGGACCTACTTAAAAACAAGTATCTCATTAAAATGTGTATTGTTAATATAAGTCAACACTTAATGAATTTAGTTTTTTTTTTTAATTTTGTAGGGTGAGTGCAAACTACGACTGCGCACCCCATCTGCCAGTAATGCAAGTTATGGAAAATGCGTTGGTATTGCTAGGGACAACCAAAATAATAATAATAAAAAAAAATTACTCCTCTGAAACGGGAAACGAAAAGATATTCGATAAATTTAAATATTTCAATCGCTCTTACAAAGAAATGATGATAATCTATAGTTAAATACTGAAATTTCTCATTGGAACGTTATTTTTCTTGGAAATCGTTTCGAGCAACTTTTGACAATATAATTTTGAATGAGACAACTACTACATCCCGGCGGAGGTTCTAGTCCTCCCTCGGACGTTTGTGTGTGTGTGTGTGTGTGTGTGTGTGTGTGTGTGTGTGTGTGTGTGTTTGTCTTTAGGATAATTTAGGTTAAGTGGTGTGTAAGCTTAGGGACTGATCACCTTAGCAGTTAAGTCCCATAAGATTTCACACAAATTTGAACATTTTTTTTTAACAACTACATCCTCTTTTTTAATGTGTCCGTTTGCGGTTTATTGGGTTCCTTTGTACACTAGCCTTTATAAAAGTGCTGGCATTATATCCTGGAATCACTAAGTAATAGTTCGACAATTTCAGTAATTCGGTATAAAATTCTTCATTATACTGCGGTTTCAAATAACTTGTTCACTTCCCGTGCGCCAAAAGTTCTGTAAAAGCTGAGTCGCCTTTTTTTCTGTTGTCCTTCATCACATTTTTAATGGGCAAAGTATCTATAATCATTGGTTTTTATTGTCAGGGTGGTATAACAGCTAATGTCGTCCACTAAAAGTTCTTTAACTATCAAATTCACACGCCTCCCATTGTAAATGGTTTTTAACAATTATGTACATACTAGTTGACCCATGCGAACAATTCACACTACCACCTGATCAGTCACGGATAGGTAATATACTAGTACTAACGGAGAAATAAGTAAATGTAAGTATTTATTAATAAAAGGTGTTATATTTTAAACAGTAGCAACACGTGCTAGTCTTATTATGAACAGTCGATAACAGGCATATTGTGGGCTACGTCTTTTACGTATTTACACAACTTTACGTAAGGATTTTGTTGTCAGGCATGGCTTGCAGTTTATTTCGCTGCAACGGGCTGTATTGGTTTTATTCTATTTACGGTGCTGTAATGTGGTATAAAAAACTATAAGAGAGAGGCTAGCGTACGATGGCGCAACTCCTGCAGGACGCTGCAAACTTCCTAAAATTTGCTTCATCCGTCCATGTATTTTAAAATATATGGACCATTACCAGGAATAACAACCGCGTTAAACTGAACTGAAGCAAATTCCAGAGAATCCTTAAATTGTTCGTTCAATTGTCTAAATGTTTCTAGGTACTTCTTAGTGTAGTCATTATTCTCCTCTGAGAGGTTTCAAAGCTGCTCCACAAACTGCAATAGGCTCGAAGTTCACCTTTCCATTGAGGCAAGACATAATAGCTGAAGTGTCAGTGAACTCCCCTGCAAATTAGGTTGCAAACCAATGTATGTACGTTTCGTCCATATTACCAACACTACGTGTTTGCACTTCATTTCCTTTAGGGAAACGATGGGTGGAACAATATGTTTTTGAAAGTTGCCTTCTTGCACTCATGTTTCTATAGAGTTAAAGTAGGTAAACTGGTGGCACAGAGTTGTTGTCTTGCACCAGTTGTTGCTGTTGAGCCTTGAATCGTTCTTGGCTGTGACAGTGCTGAGAGTCTGCATCTTGCTGAAGTCGAAATAGTCTCTGGTCGCCCCTTTGTCCGGCATTTCTTCTTCTACAATCTGTGACACATCCCAGTGTTACCGAATGCCCTCGGGTTCGAGGTCTCTCTCTCTCTCTCTCTCTCTCTCTCTCTCTCTCTCTCTCTCTCTCTCTCTCTCTCTCTCTCTCTCTCTGTATGCATGTTGTCACCTGTGGTATCGTGGAGACCTGAAATACAGAACAAAAAAGTTCGAAGACAATGCACAGTTTTTGGTTTTTGTAACCACACATTAAGAAATTAATTACAAATAAATATACCCGATAGCAAATATATGTTTTAGCTTTGCTGGTTATGCAGATTTATCGTACTGGGATAGGAAACGTGTAACGTTGCAATCGCTGTGAAGTAGTGGTGAATGAAAATTTAAATAAATTAAGTTATAAAAGTAAACAGTACTTACCTGCGATGATGCCCGTTGATGTAATTCATTTTATTTTCAGAGTACACAAAGCTTGCTGAATGAAAGAAAAACATTCCGGCCACTGTTTTGCATAATAGTAAAATTATTTTGTCAGTAGGTGGCGGCGCCTTGTAAATTCTTTACATCGACGTGCATGACCGAAAACGCATGACATACCACACTTTCATAAAGAATGCAAACAACTCCAACAGCTGTGTTGCTTGTTAGTTAAACAAATTGTCAACAGATGGCACCTTTTACATTATTTTTATAGAAATGTTTTCAAAATACATGTGTTTAACGAAAACGTTATCTTTCATTATTTCTGCATTTTTGTCGGCCTGGGTGGCCGAGCGGTTATAGGCACTACAGTCTGTAACCGCGCGACCGCTACGGTAGCAGGTTCAAATCCTGCCTCGGGCATGGGTGTGTGTAATGTCCTTAGATTGGTTAGGTTTAAGTGGTTCTAAGTTCTAGGGGACTGATGACGTCAGAAGTTAAGTCCCATAGTGCTCAGAGGCATTTGAACCATTTTTTCTGCATTTTTCGTCATTAGTGATGATCGAAATCTTGAAAACAATCTCTCAGTGATTAATATTTGTTGGGTGATGCGGGAGGTATTTCTTACAGACAAGAAAACGTCGTTGAGAAATAATACATTTGGTTTTTCATGCTTATTACAAATTCCTTCATCTTATTTGGCATCGGTTGATGGGGACGTTCTACTTTGCCTCGCCCGCTCTGTGCGTAGTGTGCTTGTGATATTGTATGCTCGTTCGGCCAACAAAGAACTGTCATTCATTGGCGGTTTCTGATTAAACTTTGAGGAACTATGCATTTTGTGTAGGGAACGTACCAGTCGTGGGGGATGTCATTGTAGCAACTACGAGTACGAAAGTTAATAAATCAGTCAAGAAAGGTAGGAGACTGTTTCTGCTAGATAGACTAGACTGTGAATTGGCATCACTTAGTGGATGCAGTGGAATTATGGGTAAAGTTCAAGCAGATTGTAAATCGTGACCTGGAGAGTTGTGTTCCTAGTAAGCGGATAAACGGTGGAAAATACCCACCATGGTTTAATAACGAAATCCGATGGATGCTGAGGAATCAGAGGCTGCTGCACCCTCGGTTAAAAAGGGAATAAACGACGAGCGAAGGTTAGCAAAGATTCGTGCGTCTGTGAAAAGACCTCTCCGCGAAGCATACAACTACTGCCCAGCGCAAGTCTCAAGCAACAGTGAAAACGCGCAGGTGACTCCAATCTATGAGAAAGGTAAAAGAACGGACCCTCAAAATTACAGACCAATATCCCTAACTTCTGTTAGCTGCAGAATCCTTGAAGATAAACTTTCTTGAGATTGAAAAACTTATGTGCACGAATCAGCATGGTATTAGAAATTAGAAATCAGCATTGCTCGAGCGAAACTCAGCTTTCCCTTTTTACATGATAAACTGAGAACTATGGATGAAGGGCAACAGGCAGATTCCGTATTTCTATATTTCCAGAAAGCATTTGACACGGTGCCCCATTGCAGGCTTTTAGCGAAGGTACCAGCGTATAGAATAAGCGCACAGATACGTGAGTATCTCGAAGACTTCCTAAATAATGGAATCCAGTAAACTGACTTCGACGGCGAGTGTTCACCAGAGACAAGGGTATCGTCAGAAGTACCCCAGGGAAGTGTGATAGGGCCATGATGAGTGGCAGCTAGTCCTAAATGTGAAAAATTGTAAGTAAATGGCCAGCCGTTGAGGCCGAGCGGTTCAGTCCGGAACCGCACTGCTGCTGCGGTCGCCGGTTCGAATCATGCCTCGGGCATGGATGTGTGTGATGTCCTTAGGTTAGTTGGGATTAGGTAGTTCTAAGTGTAGGGGACTGATGACCTCAGCAGTTAAGTCCGATAGTGCTCAGAGCCATTTGAACCATTTATGGTAAGTTAATGCGGATGAATAAGAAGATCAAATCTGTAATGTTTGGATACGGTATTACTAGTGACCTGCTTGACACATTCAAATCGTTTAAATATCTGGGCATAACGTTGCAAAGCGAAACGAGGTAGAAGCATGTGAGAACTGTGTTAGGGAAGTTGAATGATCGACTTTTGTTTATTGGGAGAATTTTAGGAAAGAGTGGTTCACCTGCAAAGGAGACGGCATTTGGTGTGACCTATTCTTGAATATTGCTCGAGTGTTTGGGAACCATACCAGGTCGGATTGAAAGAAGACATCGAAGCAATTCATGGACGGGCTGATAGACTTGTTACAGGTAGATTCAAACAAAACGTAACCGTTAGGGAGATGCTTCGGGAACCCAATGGGAATCCCTGGAGTGAAGGCGACATTCGTTTCGTGAAACACTACCGAGAAAATTTAGAGAATCAGCATTTGAAGCTGACTGCCGGACATACATTGCGCGTAAAGACCATGAAGATAGGATACGAAAATTTGGCCTCATGCAGAGGCATATACACATTTGTTTTTCCTCACTCTGATTGGGACTGGAATAGGAAAGTAAGTGATAAGTAGTTGTACCCTGTACAAGTAGTTGTACAGGGTACCCTCCGCCACGCACAATGTGGTGGGTTGTGGAATATCTATGTATATACAGGAGTAGATGGCACTTTTACAATTTCTATTCATGGCAAATTGTCGAAAGTTTCACCATATAGCCGTAAGATGATGATCTCCGGGAATCTTAAATCTTTTTCGATGTACGTTATCGAGATCCAGGGACGCAAATTTAGTATACGTAAAATATGCACGTAATATTAGGTCTGAGGGGTAAATGTTTTAACTGACGTAGTGAACTGATGGCAAGTGTAATGGGCCATCGCAAGGGTGCTGAGGTCATCAGACTATGTTTCTGGATCCCATTTTTTCACCAGTAAAACTCTGCTACGCGCTGTCTCTTTATAAGGGGTGCTTCACGCCTATACAAAGTTGCCCAAAGTCGTACTACACTGAAAAAAGTGCTAAAAAGGGTCTTAACATGTCCAAAAATAACTTAAAATTACTACCAAAACTTACATAAAACTGGAAAGACAAAACGTACGTTAAACTGGAAAGACAGCAAATTCAGGTAATATTTCTAATAATATTTTAGTCTATTGCGATACATATAAGCTGGTCGTTAACGATGAATTGCGATCGATGAGCAAAGTATCCATACAAACACAAAGCTATCGATATGGTGTTAACCTTACATAGTGTGTGTTGTTAATGTGTCGAAGTGTGTAAATAAACTATCAAAACCTCAATGTCCTACAGAATTCGTTTTATATATGCAGAATACCCTACTATAAGCGGCAAAATGATGCTTTTGGACCAGAAAAATGCGAATTTGTTCGTTTTAAGTAGACTGACAGAAAAGCGGGGACCCAGCTGCTTTAATCACCTTTCTACCTTCCTCCCGAAAACTTTTTCCATGTGAACATACTCGCTGTTTTTTGTGGTGAAAGGTAGAAACAGAGAGACAGTGACGACGGATGAGGGAGGAGATAACGTTATTTGGAGAGAAAGAGAGGATACAGTGTTGTCAGGAGGGAGAAGAAAATAAATATGGCAGTGAATGAATAAGAGAGATATATGAAGGCAATAAAAGTGAGAGCCAAAGAGACAGGGAGCTAATGACGACAGTGTGAGACATATATAAGAGGAGAGAGAGAGAGAGAGAGAGAGAGAGAGAGAGAGAGAGAGAGAGAGCAGTAAAGAGAGGACACAGTGCAGATGAAATATACAGGTACGTGGAGACCATACACAGGCGTGTGAACTTCAACAAGTAGGTCTAAAGGAGGGTGGACTGCGAATTTGGACCAAAATTTTAAACACTTTGGTATAGGAGAAAAAAAATTATTTTAATCCCCAAAATTTTTGAGCTGCGGTGGTGTGGTGGAGACAGTATCAGTGGGAAAGAAAAACAAAAGGAGATAGTGTGACAGAGGACACAGTGGCAGTGGCATGAGGTGCAAATCAGTCTGAGAAAAGGAGACCATGGGAGTGAGGCATGTGTAGACAGAGGCAGTGAGAGGGAGACGTTAAGTGTGAAGGCTTAACTACAAAGAGAAACCGGGTAAGTTATTTAGAACGTCCTGTGTTTTAAGAAAGCTCGAATATGTTCACATGCCAGACTTTTTGAGGAGGAAGGTGGAATGAGAACTGAGGTAGATGGTTCCCCATTTTGCGTCTATCTTCAAAATAGGAACATATCCGGTTTTTTTGTGATCCGACAGTATCATTTTTCCGCTGATCTTCATAACCTATGGTGTATCTCCTTATTTATCTTCATAATTATTCTTCGCACTCAGCTCATTAGGATGGAATGGATCTTTTTTTTGTGCGTTCTACCATTCTACACTTCACTGCCGAAAATCCTAAAAAAAAAAAAAAAAAACCTGGCTAGGCCGCACGTAAATATATTTATCAGACGTGTCCACCTAGAGCCGGACATCTGGTAACACTACCCTTCGCAGACAACGACGGTACCATGTAACATCAGATCTATCCTTGATATTTTCCTCACTGTGAGGAGGGAGAGAAACCAGAAGTTTGATCGAAGCATCTGTTTTGGAACATTTGCTGTCGTAAAAGAAAAAAAACTCTAGAATCTCTACAAAACATCTCTTAAAATCATTCTGTAGCTAGTTTCAGCCTTGAGGTCAGCTGGAAGAAACTGGACACAATACATAATAACAGCATACAAAATGTTTGGAAGGTGGGGGTATGACGCACAGGTTGACATGGAACTGTGATGACAAGTAGTGACTAAAGTTGTCGTATTAAATTGACAAAATTATTGAAGATCGTCTGAGTGGCTGATGGTGAACAGTCAAAACACTTAGTAACACTAAAATTTGTGTTTATTATTTCTAGGTACACCATTCAGCAAATTTTTGCTACTGTTAATTTTTTGGTAAGAGTCGTTGCCTGTTGCAAACTTCAAATTAAAACAAATTCATAATTCTGCTTTTACCATATTGATGCCCAATTTGTCAGATCATAATGATTCATGCGACTGCAGACTCTTTCCAGATAGCCACAGTTACGTGGAACCGGCATTATTTTCTTCAAAATTTTTTATCTTAGACGTTTCTTCTCCGTTTACAAACGTTTTCAGGCTTAACTTTGTAATTGTCCTAAAATTGTAATTAGTATGTGGACCTCTTTGCATAAACTGTCTTTATCAATGTCCTCTTCTGTACTCACCAGATTTGATGCTTGTTTATGTTTTTCGCATGTAGGAGTTTCTATTCCTATATCCGCATAATTGAAAACCTTAAAAGAGCAGTTTTCGTACTCAAACAAATTTTTAAGATAATATTTGGCTCCCTGGTGGGCTATGAGAAGTTCATTCATGAATTAATTTCGCTCAATCTCATTTAGTTTTAACATTTCTTTGGTAGCTTTTGCTCCGAAGGAAGAACCACTCTCAAGTGAGTTACTATCCTCTTTTAATACGACCATAATATTAGAGAATTCTACAGAATTCGTATATTTGGATTTCAGACATAAACACGCTTCTGCAATAAATGTAATAAATCGCGTACAAAATAAATGTGGCACTACGGCAGTCCACTTGTTTCATTAGCTACAAAATATTATAAAAAGCTTATCGCATTCATTCTCATCCTCTTGGTGGAAGCAAATGTTGATAATTTTCCAGTCAAGCGAAACGCCTTTCCTTTATTGGCAGTGAACGTGCCTACATAACTATTACAAGGCGGAGGATGGCATGATAATCTTGATCAGCAAAAGCAAAGCATTCTTAAAGTACCTCCAATCTTTTAGAACTAATAGAAAATTCACCGTAAACCTTTAACACAAGACTTTCAACATCGAAAGATAGTAATTTCACGCAGTCTCTTTTGGAATTATGCAAGACGTTGCAGTTGCATTTAGCTTCAAGGACATTTCAGTTCCGATTTTGTGACTTCTCAAACACCGAGCTGATGCAACCATAACCAACGGAACCACTGTCAGCGCTATATGCAACAACATTAGTCAACCCCTCAATGAAGTTTTTCTGGTGCTTTGATAACAGTGTTCATTGTAGACACTGATGTCTTGTCGGACTATTCATAAAAATGCAACTTGATTTACTACCCAATCTTCCTCATCAAAGTTACTACAAGTGGGAAAAATTTTCTATTGCCGTTACTGGAAGCATCGATAGAAACTGAAAATGGAATGTTATGACTTTTATTTTTTTACGACAGTTTCTGTAGAATATGGTGCCAAAATGTCACTAGTTGGTGCGCCTAAGTGCACCTTCGAAACCAATTCAGAGTCATTACAGAGTACGGAATCTAATTTATTGCCACAGTCTCAAGGATTCTAACTGTGTCCAAGCTATACCGCGGGATAGGTTTTAGTGAGTTCAACAGCAGCTGCTTTGATTTTCTGAGCGCACCGATAAAATTTGTTTCTTGCTAATACTGTGTTGAATAAGGTTCTTCACCCCCCATCATTTTATACGCCAAGAGATGAATGAAAACCCTATATCTGGCCTGATGTTTGTCGTCTGCTTGATTAATCCAACTAGAGAATGATTCATCTTGTAGCCATGCCTTTTTAAATTTACAAGAACCATGAAGGCGTTTTGCTTTTCTGAACGAAGAATACGTTTTTTTATGTTAAGTACATGTGATTCCTATAATTATTTCTGTAAGAATCCAAACAATAATATGTCGTTTACCGTAACAACAGGATGAAAGGCTAGTAGCCATGCTTAAAGAAATTAGTCGCCATACAACATGGATTATATACTATTAAATTGTATTGTAGTACACTATAATTAACTTACAAATCAGTAGAAACCTTTCTATAGTATTTTATTAATTCACGACCAAGTTAGATACACATACGAAACACTGCACACAACAGTGTCAAAACGCAACTGACTTCAGTTAGAAGATTCAACTGTTGAACCGGTGCCCGGCGTAGGCAAGCCGACGCAAGCGGCGGCAGGCAAATGCAGAGAACGGAAGAGACGGTCAGAAATCAGTCAAGGCCTCGAGTGCAGCACGCGACTGCTGGTATCACCGCACCGGCTTTATTTTGCAAGTCAGTAAATAAACTGATGATATGAATGAAATTCTAAAATTACCGAACCATTCATAGTTCGGGACCGAACACGGAGGTGAAGGACCGAACAGTTCCTTAAAAAATCCGTACATCTGACAAACCAGGTCATGAGTCGTGGTTACATACATCAATTTGTAGAGCACTCCCAAGCGAAAAACCAATGTTTCCGTTTAGAGTTCTGGTCCTGCACAAAGTTTAGGTCTGCCGGAAGTTTAAAACCAGCTCACACTCCGATGAAGAGTGAACATTCAGTCTAGAAGGAAAAAAAATTGCTAAGAGAGATTCTTAAATGCAATATGATGATCAGTTAAGTAACTAAGTTCTTAGCTTCAAAGTTTTCCGTTGTGGATACCACATCTCGACAATTTCAAACTTAATCCATTACTATTTATCACTTCGCATTTATGTGGCTCCCACAAACGCAGGCAGTATAAATGAACCGGTGTCATCTACAACTGCATTGCCAATTCAGTCTCAGTGTAAGATCGGAGGCAGAATTCGTGAGACGCCTCGCCTTTGCGATATGCTGAACCACAAAACACTACTCTCTGCTACACAGAATAACAGACAAGGAGAGAGAGTGGTACGAACATACCGACGATTCAAATGCGTTCCCACTCTACTTTACAGGAATCAAAATGTGAGATACCAACTGCATCGAAGTTAGAAGTTAACAAAAGACGAATGTTAAACAAAATCGCTTACACAGAAAGGTGTGTTTTCTGACATGTGGCTTCACAGTTTGAGGTGCCCAGGTGTGACTGAGGAGAGAGAATAATTAAGAAATGGTTTCATAGAGTGAGCACGTTTGGGTTAAGATAACATTAACACAGCTCTTATTTGTTACATGCGCTAGCCTTTCGACTATTGCAGTGTACAGATTACATTTTTCAATAATATTTGCATTTTGGTATCCGAGGCGAATTATCGCTCATGTGTTCAGAATTCCAACTATTCGGAGGCCTCAGTTTTCAGTTAAAAGTATTTTGCAAGTAAAGCAACGAGTAAATTTCGTAGTTTTAGTACTGTTTGTCGGAATCAGTTTTGATTTCTATTGTAATGCAAAAGAAAATTGTGTTTTCATGATAATACGGTTTACTTCTGTGTCATTAAATAGTTCTTGACACAATTTCAAGTTAAAGCAATCTTTTCATCCAGTTTCCAACGTTCCATGAAGTTTCTCCTCACTATTTACTTGCAATTTTGTCAAAACTATACTGTCACGCATTGCACCTATTCCGTGAACTGATAACTACAGTTTGGAAAGTCGGCCAAATTTTCATTAGCAAAGCAGTGTAATGTAAATGATAAGGCTATTTTTCCCGAGGGCATGCTGCTTTACTGTATGATTAAATGATGATGGTGTCCTCTTGGGTAAAATATTCCGGAGGTAAAATAGTCCCCCATTCGGATCTCGACAACTGGCGTTCTACAGATTGGAGCGTGGAATGTCATATCCCTTAATCGGGCCGGTAGGTTAGAAAATTTAAAAAAGGAAATGGATAGGTTAAAGTTAGATATAGTGGGAATTAGTGAAGTTCGGTGGCAGGAGGAACAAGACTTTTGGTCAGGTGAATACAGGGTTATAACTACAAAATCAAATAGGGTTAATGCAGGAGCAGGTTTTATAATGAATAAAAAAATAGGAATGCGGGTAAGCTACTACCAACAGCATAGTGAACGCATTATTGTGGCCAAGATAGAAACGAAGCCCATTTCTACTACAGTAGTGCAAGTTTATATGCCAACTAGCTCTGCAGATGACGAAGAAATTGAAGAAATGTATGATGAAATAACAGAAATTATTCAGATAGTGAAGGGAGACGAAAATTTAATAGTCATCGGTGACTGGAATTGGATAGTAGGAAAATGGAGTGAACGAAACGTCGTAGGTGAATATGGATTGGGGGTAAGCATTAAAAGAGGAAGCTGCCTGGTAGAATTTTGCACAGAGCACAACTTAATCATAGCTAACACTTGGTTCAAGAATCATAAAAGAAGGTTGTATACATGGAAGAAGCCTGGAGATACTGACAGGTTTCAGATAGATTGTATAATGGTTAGACAGAGATTTAGGAACCATGTTTTAAATTTCAAGACATTTCCAGGGGCAGATGTGGACCCTGATCACAATCTATTGGTTATGAACTGTAGATTAAAACTGAAGAAACTGCAAAAAGGTGGCGATTTAAGGATATGGGGCCTGGATAAATTGAAAGAGCCAGAGGTTGTACGGAATTCAGCGAGAGCATAAGGGAACAATTCACAGAAATAGGGGAACGAAATACAGTAGAAGAAGAATGGGTAGCTTTGAGGGATGAAATAGTGAAGGTAGCAGAGGATCAAGTAGGTAACAAGACGAGGGCTAGTAGACACCCTTAGGTAACAGAAGAGATAATGAATTTAATAAAAGGAGAAAATACAAAAATGCAGAAAATGAAGCAGGCAAAAAGGAATACAGGCGTCTCAAAAATGAGATCGACAGGAAGTACAAAATGGCTAAGCAGGGATGGCTAGAGGACAAACGTAAGGATGTAGATACTTATCTCATGAGGGGTATGACAGATACTGCGTACAGGAAAGTTAGAGAGACCTTTGGAGAAAGGAGAACCACTTGCATAAATATCAAGAGCTCAGATGGAAAACTAGTTCTAAGCAAAGAAGGGAAAGCAGAAAGGTGGAAGGAGTATATACAGGGTCTATACAGGGGCGATGTTCTTGAGGACAATATTATGGAAATGGAAAAGGATGTAGATGAAGATGAAATAGGAGATACGATACTGCGTGAGGAGTTCGACAGAGCACTGAAAGACCTAATTCGAAACAAGGCCCCGAGAGTAGAAAACATTCCATTAGAATTACTGAGAGCCTTGGGAGAGCCAGTCCTGACAAAACTGTACCATCTGGTGAGCAAGATGCATGAGACAGGCGAATTCCCTCAGATTTCAAGAAGAATATAATAATTCCAATCCCAACGAAAGCAGGTGTTGACAGATGAGCCAATACTGACCCTACGACTTATCTTAGAAGAAAGATTAAGGAAAGGCAAAGCATTTGTAGACTTATAGAAAGCTTTTGACAACATTGACTGGAATACTCTCTTTCAAATTCTAAAGGTGGCAGGGGTAAAATACAGGGAGTGAACGCTACTTGCAATTTGTACAGAAAGCAGATGGCAGTTTTAAGAGTCCAGGGACATGAAAGGGAAGCAGTGGTTGGGAAGGGAGTGACACAGGGTTGTAGCCTCTCCCCGATGCTATTCAATCTGTATATTGAGCAAGCAGTAATGGAAACAATAGAAAAATTCGGAGTAGGTATTAAAATCCATGGAGAAGAAATAAAACCTTTGAGGTTCGCCGATGACATTGTAATTCTATGAGAGACAGCAAAGGACTTGGAAGAGCAATTGAACGGAATGGACAGTGTCTTGAAAGGAGGATGTAAGATGAACATCAACAAAAGCAAAACGAGGATAATGGAATGTAGTCGAATTAAGCCGGGTGATGCTGCGGGACTTAGATTAGGAAATGAGACACTTAAAGTAGTAAAGGAGTTTTGCTATTTGTGGAGCAAAATAGCTGATGATGGTCGAAGAAGAGAGGATATGAAATGTAGACTGGCAATGGCAAGGGAAGTGTTTCTGAAGAAGAGAAATTTGTTAACATCGAGGATACATTTAAGTATCAGGAAGTCGTTTCTGGAAGTATTTGTATGGAGTGTAGCCATGTATGGAAGTGAAACATGGACGATAAATAGTTTGGACAAGAAGAGAATAGAAGCGTTCGAAATGTGGTGCTACAGAAGAATGCTGAAGATTAGTTGGGTAGATCACATAACTAATGAGGAGGTATTGAGTAGAATTAGGGTGAAGAGGAGTTTGTGGCACATCTTGACAAGAAGAAGGGATTGGTTCGTAGGACATGTTGTGAGGCATCAAGGGATCGCAAATTTAGTGCTGCAGGACAGCGTGGAAGGTAAAAATCATAGAGGGAGACCAAGAGATGAATACACTAAGCAGATTCAGAAGGATGTAGGCTGGAGTAGGTACTGCGAGATGAAGCAGCTTGTACAGGATAGAGTAGCATGGAGAGCTGCATCAAACCAGATTCAGGACTTAAGACCACAACAACAGCAACAACAAGGCAATTAGCTGCGGAGGGATTTATTTCAGCTCTCTTATTACGCAGCTAATTAGACAGAACAGAGTTCAGTTATCCATTGCAAGTACGAAACAATCGTAGGGCCTTATCCAGCTCTGTGAAATGAGGTAAGGAATTAATTCATTCGCAATTTCTTTTACATAGTTCGAAAGACGCATTTTTTAACTGCGCAGTACGCCATAATTAACCAGGGTGTTGTGGTTCTTTGATGAGGGAACCATTCTGTGTACTATTGATAGCCATTATTTGTATTCAGGTTCATTTACAGATAGATTCAGTTTGGAATAATAGGCACCACACACATCGAAAGTTACTTGCACACTTACTGATCGTATTAAGAAGTAGGGAAGGAAAGGCTATTCTAGATCAGAGCTCATCAGCGACACTGTAAGCGAAATTTAGAATACTTGCTTTCACATTGCTGGCAGTGCATACAGACACTGAACTTACTTATGTGGAAATACAAATATAATAGTTCATACTACTGTTCACTTGTACAAGCTGTGCATCAATGGTAGTAAGGAACATTGTTGAGCAAAAGGTTTCGTCACACACAGTTTCCAAGTTTCAGCAGAAAACTTTCAGCTTGAAAAGATTGTGGGTAGCTAATTTGTCCAGACAGTATATTTTATGAGTGGTGATGATTCGTTTCCCATTCTTTCCATGTGAATAGCCGCATTAATCGCTAGTGGCCCCTCGAAAACCGTCGGATAGAGCATCAAATTCGTTTCCACGATAGAAAAATTCTAGACTGATGCACCGTTCGTGGTAATTCAGTCTTATGCCCTACGACACCATTTTTAGTACAAACGTTTAGCTCAATTTTCGAGATGGCTGTGGTAAAGAGAGCAAGATGGTACTACATTCCACTCGTCTAGTCAGTCATAAAATGCATGATCAGCATTGTGTTGGACTATCCTTGGTCTCCGGACTTCACAACTTACGGTTTGTATCTATGAAGATACGTGAAAGGAAGAAACCCTCGACCGTCGAATAACCTAAGAAAAAACATATGCCACAATAGTGAAACAGTGGAGTTGTTGTTCTGCGCAAAATGAGTTTCAATTTGATTGGAGGGAGGGAGAGGGAGAGGGAGATGAACGGCTACCATTTTAGACAAGTGTTCTCATTTTTGAAAGTATTTTGTGGTTCTAAATGTAATGTTACTGTATGACTGAACGTGTTTGTTACTAACTCGGAATGGGAAGGTGGATTTTAACTCATAATCTGCAAATATAGCGGTACAGTTCAGTCTCACTAGCTCTGTATTGGAATAGGCATTATCGATCGCTTTCTTAATTCAAGACAATTGCACATTACTTGTTAGGGGGAAGTGGGAGTCCGTTAACTCACATACATGAATGTTAAGACTTGTCACCAAGTACCTAGTACCGATCCTCCATGTCTCCCTTCGATTTAAATACAGTCTGATTAATATTCACACTCATTCAAATAGGTAACAGAGTGAGGATGGTTTATATTCGTATTTAATTATTTGTGCGAGCAAATGTAATTAAATTCACTGTTTATTGGAAAAGCATTTCAACTCTGACAGCTTCATTTCACTCTCGCATTCGGCACCACTTGTACAATGTTGTTTCCGCTTGTGGTATTATCATTCTGGAATAGCCTCAGGAAAATTGAATAAAAGTAGATGAAACATTACATAAGGCTGTTACTGTTTCATAACATTCACACCCGATGGTTAACTCAAACTTCGGTTACTTTAAACCCGAACACAACTTGCACAATCACACCTTATTATCATCGTTTCCTCTGTGTTACTAATTAATATACTTCCTCTGATATCAAGCTGATTCCATATTTCTCGATTGCTAGATGTTGGACACGATTATGTGCCGTTGGAGTATCGTCTCAATTGTGCGACGGGATTCGTGATTTCTTGTCATCGAGAATAGAGTCCGTGGTAACTGTCGGAAAGACATCTAGTGAAAGGGAAGTGAGCGAAGTGATACCTGGGCTTTCACAGGGATGTATTACAGCTACCAGGGATGCGCCCCAGCTTCACAAGAGCGGCACTTGGTATCTGTGGGCAGACTTATTGTAAAATTGTATACTCAAGAAAATGTACACAAACTATGTAAATTACACAGACGAACCTCCATCGTGAATCATTCTATTTATTAGTGAAAATCATATCAAAATCACGGTACAGTAGCTCCTGAGATGAGGTTTCACATACGGAAAGAGAGGCGTGGCGGAGAGCTTTAATTTATAATATCTACCTACTTGATCTCCTTAAGCTATACGTAATCGATTTTGCGACTTTGGAGGCAATTTGAGCACACCCTTTTTTCTTTTTAATGATATTATCCGTCGCCTTTCTCGGATTACAAGATTAATCGCACAAATTTAAAAGTTAGTCGACTCAATTAAATTCCAGGGATTACAGCTACCAACAACATAGGCTGGAAGAGTCACATGAAAATGTTGTGGGGAAGATGAATCAATGAAAGTGTTTTATTGGCAGAACGCTTGCAAAATATAAAATACGAAGAAATGAGTATTGTTATAAATAGAGAGATATAAGATCTTGCATATAAAAATTAAGTAATCATTGTTTTCACGTGCTGTTCGTCAGTGGAACTGCCGAGAAATAGTCTGAAAATCGTTTACGAACCCTCTTCCCTTTGCGAAGTGTGAGTTTCAGAGTAACCATGTTGATGTACATGACACATCTAAACCTCTCCTGCTTACCTGTTACTGACATTAATTTAACTTTTAACATTCATTAATCTCCAAGAAAATCTGTTCCTCAAATTTCTGACTATCTGCACCGCTTCCCAGTGACTCAATGATTACTAGACAAGTACACGTCAGGTCGAACCCAAAACTTGGCAATGTGAGCGCTGCACTGTCCAGCGAATGACCAGCTGAAGAAAAACATGTGCTGAACTAGTAAAGTAATCGGTGTTAGAGTTTCTGTAAATTTAGTCTGAATGTGATTTCACGAGCAAAATAACATATAGAGGTACAGCGTGACCATTTTCAAGAAATGTAATTTTTCAGCTGTATTGTGTGATTTTAAATAAAATAATGCTTTTCTGGGACTGAATGTACGTATTATTGACGCGGTACTGTTTTACACAGCTGGAGTCACAGGAACGGTGCATTCTTTGAGAGGTTACAGTGACTCTGGACAAAAAGCGTCGTATGAACATGTGCTCTGTTCTTAACAGTTTGCGAGAAAACTAATCAAAACAGTTGGGAACAGAACATGTGTAGGTGATAATAAATCTAATGGTTTGTTTTAGAGTGTAAAAGAGCTGCAAAATGCACTGCAGTCAGTGCTGGACATTTTGAATGTATTTTATGAGGAAATGTACACACTTAAACAAAACATAAGATCACAGAGTTTCATTAGTTTCTTCGTAAGTTGTTAAAAACAGGACATATGCACATATGACGTTTTTTGTTCAGAATCACTAATACTATCACCCCTCAGACCATGTACCTTTCCTCCTTACTCACCCTGTATGTATTTTGCCAAAATAGTCATAACTAAGGATTAAAAGAAATCTTGCCGTGTCGTATTTCCCTTTTCATTTCGTTTACATGTTTCTTTTCGTTTGCATATTGTTTACATGTTGCGGCACTGCGGCGGCGCGGTGCGACTCAGCTGCTTAATAAGTTCCACTCACCTTTTGGTGAACCTGTTTCCACACGCACGCCTCCTTGAAGCTACTGAAACGCAGTTCTCAGTCAGAAAAAGCTACAGAAAAAACAGCTGTACACATCCTAACCACAAGTTGCACGAAAATTACTTTTGTCTGTGAAAGGTTAATAATAGTTAAAATAAAAGTATTAATGAGCGTATAAGTTCGCTCTGTTACGGTAAACATACACACACACACACACACACACACACACACACACACACACACACACCAATTACTATGAAGCCCTATTCTAAGTTGTACAAAGTCTGAAAAGTCCACACGCACACGCCATTAATAACCGTACGCAGTTTATAATAATTATTAACTATCCTTCACCGAAAGCTTACAAACGGATTGCTTCTCTTAGAGCAGCTCGTTCAAATGTTGCCATAATCTGTCTCACGTAACAAAGTTCACGTTCGCGAGTAAGTGAGGCGCCACGCTTAATTCAGTGGTTTAAAATGTCACAAAGTTCTGAATGTTACACCATACATTGAATCGAACTCTCTTCCACATATTACGGCACTTCTCAAACATTTCGTACCTAAATATCAAAACATTTATAATTTTCGCCGGAACATCTATCTATCTGTCTGATGACTATGAGACTCGAGCCTCGACTCTACTCACCTCTCTACACAAAGGAAGTTTCTACTTCCCAAAATACGCGCTAATATGCTAACTTCTGATTGATAGGGAAACATCACAGCCAATCGGAAAGCAGGATTAAACCCCCCTAAATCCCACGCATATATACAGAACCAATGAAAATTAGTCACTGAATCAGAACAGTAAACTAACATAAATAAATTTTGAAAACTCACAAATATAAAATCAACTCACTCCTAAGAAAACAACTTTCCGAAATCCTAATCTCATTTCCTGAGTACCGCAAACTGACGAAATAGTTTATAACATATTCCCCGGTACGAAAGAGTATCACACGTCATTCTCGAACATTCCTCACGACACCAGTTATTTCAGTGTATACTACAGAAACTTTATGTAAAACATTATTGCACTTTCACATCTTCATTCATTCTCATAGCTAGGCACAATTATAATATTAATTAATAAATATTTAAAAAATTAATCAAACAGACCTGCAAATAAAAATGACAGTATTATGACTGCAACTCAAATGGTGTCGGCTAGCTAGTGACCTATACCAGATCGCATAGACAACATACTCTCTGACATCTGACGCAACTTGTCCTGCACGTGACTCATACTACACTTCTGTTCACGGCTCTAACGATCTCAACAGTCATGATGTCCGTGTTACCTTCTGCAGGTCTAGCCATCAGTTCTGTACAACACTGTATGAAATTTTATTTGGGTTTCTATTTAGAGCTAAAACAGTGTCATGAGGATTCATAATATTGAACTTCAGCTGATGGAACCCATCATACAGCCCTGAATGCAGCCCCAAATGATTTTCTCCTCTTAAGTTTGATGACGAGTATCTGCGTGGATCGAAGTGTTCGTACTATACTGCAAAGCTTATGCCAGTACGTTATAAGGAAGCTTGTAAAGATATGGAACAAGTGCTTTTTTAGTTGTGATTGCCCACATGAAGGTACATTATTTAAACCTAAGGTTTTACAGTAGTTTCTGGTGTTAGGCACTTAATGATTTGACAGAATTTAATCTGCAAATTGGCGCGAAGTTGCATATTTCCTGTCTGAAAAATTACTTGTTTATTTAAATGGGAACGGGAGCTTCAAACATCGTGAAGTCCATGAGACTACGCTCCCTGCCAGTCTGCTGTGAGTACGCATTGAAGGGCAAAGGGAAGAGGGGTCCCATGATTGAGGAGCTGCCTGTAAACTGGCAGTTCTCCTGCAGGTCCTAATATCGTTCTGCTGTGGTGTAAAGAGAACGTCAGGTGACATATTATCGGAGTGATGGATGACTCTCTACCTCACACATTACGACAAGGGATACGTGTCTCTGTTTTGACGACGTATAATGATGAAATGAAGCACCAGGAGTCACTATTATCAAAGAATTTTTTTTTTAGATCGTAACAAAGCAATACCTATTTTGTTCAGTGCAGACAAACACATTCACGTATTCTCCTTTTGTGGCTCAGTGTGTGGCGTTACGAAAGAGTCGCCTAACCATTTGTTGAGTGAGGAACCATCTCTTTCTTTTAGGTTGCTTTCCAAGACTAAGACTAGTTCCTTATAAACCTAAATGTTCACTATGCAAGTGACTTTACTAATTAGAAAGGTAATCAAAATTGATTGGAATATAAGGAAGAACAAGGCTGTCTTTCTCTATCGCAGTGTTTCACAAATGCACAAACTAGGGTCAAGCGTACCGTAGTGCACAGTTACGCTGTACAAACGCACTACTGTTGTATCTCGCCTGAGAACACTTCATAATTATTCACCAGTTAGGTTATATTGAATAAACTGTTCGTTCCAAAGACGCGCAGTGAGGAGATTCCTGTGAATGTGAAATATACCAGTATACAAAAATTCGTAAGAAAAATTAAAGTAGTGTTCGTCAAATATTTTTGCGCGAGAGCCAAAACTGACATTGTGAGGTAGCATCTCGGGTCACATATATACCGGTTTCAGTAGTAATTGGTAAACTGATATAAGTTGTTAACAGGCTAGTTATAGTAAGGGCAAGAGAAGCTGGCCGCCGGTCCCGAAGTACTGATCGTTAAAAGTCGGCACCATTCGAAACATTTCCTATTGTCTGGTCTCTGTTTCAGTTTGCTGCACACTCGGCGATCCAAAAGTTGTGACACTAATATCCTGACGAAATGTTTAGATGTCTGTGAGAGCGGATGGCTGATTAATAACAGTAATTACACGTAAATTTAAATGCATTGTGCAGTAAGAGACACAATAGAAAATGTTTACTTAATAATTGGAATGTTATTGTTGTGATTGTGTTCATCCTTAATTCAATTCCAAATTTCTTACGCCATATAAGATGGTGACAAAAGTCCTGAATACCTTCTAATATCGTTCCTGACCTCCATTTGCACGGCGTGGTGCAGCAGCAGCTCGAATTGGCATGAACTCAACAAGTCGTTGGAAGTACCCGCAGAAATATTGAGCCGTGTTTCCTCTATAGTCATCCAAAATGGCGAAAATGGTGCCAGTGCAGGATTTTGTGCACGAACTGACCTCTCGATTACGGCCCGTAAATGTGCGATGGGATTCATTTCCGGCGATCTGGGTGACCAAAACATTCGCTTGAATTGTCCAGAATGTTCTCCGTACCAATCACGAACAATTGTGGTCAGGTCACATGGCCCATTGCCGTTCATAAAAATTACATCGTTGTTGGGGAATACAAAATCCATGCATGGCTGCAAATGGCCTCCAGGTGCCCTGAACATGACCATTTCCGGTCAATTATCGGTTCAGTTGGACCAGAGGATGCAGTCCCCTCCATGTATACCAGTTCCACACTATTATGGAGCCATCACCAGCTTCCACAATGCACTATTGACAACTTGAGTACATGGCCTCGTGGAGTCTACGCCACACTCTAATCCTAACATCAGCTCTTACCAACTGAAGTCGGTACTCATCTGATCGGGCCTCGGTTTCCTTGTCGTATAGGGTCCAGCGGAAATGATCACGAGCCCTGGAGAGGCACTGCTGGCGATGTCGTAGTGTTAGAAAGGTACTCTCGTCGGTCGTCTGTTGCCATAGCCTAATAGCAGCAAATTTCGTCACGCTGTCCTGAAACATACGTTTGTCGTGCTTCCCACATTGATTTATGTGGTTATTTCTCGTAGTGTTGCTTGTCTGTTAGCACTGACGACTCTACAAACGCTGCTGCTCTCACTCGTTAAGTGAAAGCCGTCGCCCGTTGCGTTGTCCGCTGTGAGAGGTGCACAAATGGTTCAAACGGCTCTGAGCACTACGCGACTGAAAATCTGTGGTCATCAGTCCCCTAGAACTTAGAACTACTTAAACCTAACTAACCTAAGGACATCACACACATCCATGCCCGAGGCAGGATTCGAACCTGCGACAGTAGCAATCGCGCGGTTCCGGACTGAGCGCCTAGAACCTCTCAGCCACGACGGCCGGCGAGACGTATGCCTGAAATTTGATATTCTCAGCACACTCTTGACGCTGTAGACGTCGGAATATTGAGTTACTCAACGATTTCCGAAGTGGAAATGTCCCATGCGTCTAGCTGCAACCACTATTCCACGTTCAAAATCTGTTAATTCCCGTCGTGCTCCAATAATCACGTCGGAAACCTTTTCACGTGAATCAACTGAGTCCAGATGACAGCTCCGCCAATGCACTGCCATTCTATACCTTATTTGGACAATGTTAGCGCCATCTGTATATGTGCATAAGGCTATCCCATGACTTCTGTCACGTCAGTAAATTAGTACCGCATTTTATGTTCATCGTCTCTATAGCGCAAATCCACGAATCTATGTTACTTCCGTGCCAAAGTTCACAGCGCAGAACCTGACCGGTAGAAGTCCTGGAGTACAGACAGCAAAACTTTCCCACTCTCACATACTCTAACCCCTCAGTGGCAGCGTTGCTTACCCCTGTACCCTTGAGGTAAACGGTCAACTTTACTTGCCTCGCTGTCGAATTCATCAATGTCAATTAAAATTTAACACATCTTATAGCCGGCCGCGGTGGCCGAGCGGTTCTAGGAGCTTCAATCCGGAACCGCGCTGCTGCTACGGTCGCAGGCTCGAATCCTGCCTCGGGCATGGATGTGTGTGATGTCCTTAGGTTAGTTAGGTTTAAGTAGTTCTAAGTCTAGGGGACTAATGACCTCAGATGTTAAGTCCCAGAGTGCTTAGAGCCATAACACGTCGTAAAATGTTACGTTGTGCCTCTTTTTGTTTGCTACTGAGCAGGAAAACTGTTCTCTTAAGAATACCTTAACGTTATTTGTTAGATGCATATTATTATACTTGTACAATATGGCTGAGAATCGCGGGTCGAGCGAATTACTGATTCGAGCCACAGAGTAACAGCCACTGCCATAAGAAATCTAACTTCAATGTTTTAATTGAAGCTCATTTTCCCGTGTTTCAATGTTATGACGCCATACCCCTAGAAATGTGTGTCATACGATTGTGTCTTACAATTACATTCACTGCTGTATGTGGACTCTGTATGAATAAAGTGTTGCGGTGAGGGTTAGTAGTAAAGAAGTAACAAACTGAAATCTCGGGGAGTGTGTGTTTCTAAGTGGTTAGCAATTGTAAAGTTTGTCCCTAGGTGCTTTCATTCTCAAACACTGGACAGATACAGTGTGGGTAACTCGCACGTAATTAGCTGCTCTAACTTTAGTACTTGACCTATTGTTTTAAATGTCTAACGTGAGACAGGGAAATAGGGTGCGTCAGAATTTTAAATTCTTAAAATCGGTACCAACGAAAAACGCTTTTCTTTTAATGATGTCCAACCCAAATCCTTTATCATTTCTGTGACACTCTGTCACATATTTCGCGATAATACAAAACGTCCTTACTTTCTTTGAACTTTTTCAATGTACCCAGTTAGTCCTATCTGGTAAGGATCCACACTGCGCAGCAGATTTCTAAAATAGGACGAACAAGCGTAGTGTAGGCCGTCTCCCCAATAGATCTGTTACATTTTCTAAGTGTCCTGCCAATAAAACGCAGTCTTTAGTTAGCCTTCCCAACAACATTTTTTGTGTGTTCCTTCCAATTTAAGTTCGTAATTGTAATACCTAGGTATTTAGTTGTACTTACGGTTTTTAGATTAAACTGATTTACCTTGTAACCGAAGTTTGACTAATTCCTTTTAGCAGTCACGTGGATGCCCTGACACTTTTCGTCATTTATGGTCAACTGCCACTTTTCGCAACATTCAGATATCTTTTGTAAATCGTTTTGCAGTTTGTTTTGATCTTCTGATGACTTTCTTAGTCGATAAACGACAGAATAATCTGCAAAAAACCTAAAACGGCCGATCAGATTGTCTCTCAAGTCGTTTATATAGATAAGGAACAGCAAAGGGCCTATAACACTACCGTCGGGAACGCCAGAAATCACTTCTGTTTTACTCGACGACTTTCCGTCAGTTACTACGAACTATGATTTCTGTGACAGGAAATCACAAATCCAGTCACATAACTGAGACGATATTCCATAAGTTCGCAATTTCACGACGAGTCGCTTGTGTGATACAGTGTCAAAAGCCTTCCGGAAATCCAGAAATAGGGAATCGATCTGAAATCCCTTGTCAATAACACTCAACGCTTCATGTGAATAAAGAGCTAGTCATATTTCACAGGAAGGATGTTTTCTAAACCCATGTTGACTGTGTGTCAATACCGTTTTATTCGATTTAATTCATAATGTTCGAACACAATGTATGTTCTAGAATCTTGCTGCATTTCCACGTTAACGACATGGGCCTGTAATTTAATGGATTACTCCTACCGCCTTTCTTAAATACTGGTATGACCTGTGCAACTTTCCATTCTTTGGGTACGGATCTTCCGTCCTTCACTACTCTGAGGATATTTACTCCTCCGTTACTCATGTTAGCAGCTGTTCTTGATTCGAATTCTGGAATATTTACTTCGTCTTCTTTCGTGAAGGCATTTCGGAAGACTGTTTAGTAACTCTGCTTTGGCAGCTCGGTGTCCGAAAGTATCTCCATTGCTATCGCGCAGATAAGGCATTGATTGTTTCTTGCCGCTAACATAATTCACATACGACCAGAATCTCTTTGGACTTTCTGCCAGGTTTCGAGATAAAGTTTCGTCATGAAAACTGTTATAAGCATCTCGCATGTAAGTCCGCGCTAAATTTGGAGCTTCTGCAAAAGATCGCCAGTATTGGGGATTTTGCGTATGTTTAAATTTGGCATGTTTGTTTCGTTGTTTCTGCAAAAGTGTTCTTACCCGTTTTGTGTACCAAGGATGACCAGCTCCGTCGTTAGTTAATTTATTTGGTATAAATCTATCAATTGCTGCCGATACTATTTCTTTGAGTTTAAGCCACATCTGGTTTACACTGACATTATTAATTTGGAATGAGTGGAGCTTTTCTCTCAGGAAGACGTCAAGTGAATTTTTGTATGTTTTTTTGAATAGGTATATTTTTGGCTTATTTTTGGAGGATTTGGAGATTACAATATTCAATCTCGCTACGACAATCTTGTGTTCACTAATCTCTGAATCGGTTTAGAGGTCAAGCGTGTTTTCACAACTGTTTACTATTCGCGTGGGCTCGTGAACTAACTGCTCGAAATAATTTTCAGAGAATGCGTTTATGACAATTTCGGATGATATTTTATACGTACCTCCGGAATTAAAGATGTATTTTCGCCAACATATCGAGGGTAAATTAAAGTCACCACCAACTGTAATCGTATGAGTCGGGTACGTGTTTGAAATCAAATTCACGTTTTTTTTTTAACCTTTCAGAAACTGTATCATCTGAATTGGGAGGTCGGTAAAACGATCCAATTATTATTCTATTCCGGTTTCCAATAATCACCTCTGCCCATACTAACTCACAGGAAGTATCTGCATCAATTTCGCGACAAGGTAAACTCATTCTGACAGCAAGAAACACGCCACCACCAACCGTGTTTAGCCTATCCTTTCGGAACACCGTTAGGTTCTTCGCAAAAATTTCAGCTCAGCTTGTATCTGGCTTTAGCCAGTATTCAGTGTCTATAACGATTTGAGCATCATTACTTTCTATTAGCGCTTGGAGCTCTGGTATTTTCCAACGCAGTTACGACAAATTAGAACTGTTCTGCCAATGGTTTCTGTATCTACGTTCATCCTGTGTTCAGCCTGCAGCCTTTGTGACTGAAGCACTTCTTGTGTTTCCGCGAGACCTTCTAACCTAAAAAACCGCCCAGTCCACGCAACACAGCCCCTGCTATCCGTGTAGCTGCCTCCTGCGTATAGTGGACACCTGACGTGAACCCTAAATCCAACCACCCTTTGGCGCAAGTCGAGGAATCTGCAACCTGCACGGTGGCAGAACCGTCTGAGCCTCTGATTCAGACCCTCCAGTCGACTCTGTGCCAGAGGTCCGTAATCGGTCAGCTCTTATTTCATCTTGCAAGCAACTTTACCACTTCTGTTAGTCGCTCGAAACCAGAGATTTCTCCAAAGTCCCTCACCTTACCAGGTGAAGGTGAATAGTGTAATAGTTGTCAGTGTATGTCCACTTAAAACTGGGAGATGAAGCAACACACACATTGCTGCATGGTCCATGCGAACTTCTACTCTTGCCATGTGGTAGTACAGGATTGAGTGGTATTCCTTATCACGTCGGCACTTACCGAAGCACATGCTCTGACAACTACCTCTCGTATATCGTGCAAATAGTAAATATTCACCGAATACGGCGTATCCATCTAACGTGCCATTGACATGTAAACTCCATTCGACGTTTTCGAAAGACAACACCAATAGGAACGGTAGGACTAGTATCGGCGAATCAAGCGTATGTGAATGATATATTCCTTCGAAGAACATTTTGATGTGCTTCTCATTTACGGAGAATGCAAACGAAATTCAGTGAGAGCTAGAGACCTATACGCTGAAAGATATCCTCAACGAACTCACCCTCACGTCATACCCTTTAAATATGTGTGTGATAAATTGAGAACAACTAGATCTTCAACGCATCAGAAACATATCCGGCAAAGGAAAGATACTAACGAGGAAACGGAAATAGGTACTTTTGCCACTGTGGTTCGTGATACTTGGGTTAGGTCGCGTCAAATCGCAAGGGAATCTGGCATCAGCCAGAGTAGTGTTGTTCGTGTTATGGATCGCCACAAATATAATCCTTACCGTATCAGTTTTCACCAATAAATAACTGGTACATATTGTATGCGTCACACTGAATTCTGCATATGGGTTCCACTTCAGATTCACACGGATGACACATTTACTAATTTGCCTTTATTTACTGACCAGGCTACATTCACGATCGATGGAAATGTCAATTTGCATAAAATGCATTATTGGGCAACTGAAAATCCATGTTGGCTGCGGCATGTTGCACAACAAAAACCGTGGTCGGTGAATGTACGGTGTGGGATTCTGGAGGACAGAATTATAGGCCCCAGTCTCATCGAAGGAAATCTTAATGGTAGGAAGTACACCACATTCCTGACAGAAACGTTAGTCTGTTATTGGAAGAAATACCGTTATTAACAACTAACAGAATATGGTATCAACACGATGGGTGTCCGGCACATTTTCGGCTGATGGCTAGAAAAGAAGTGCAGAGGTAATTCCCAAATCATTAGATTGAATGCAGAGGAGATATGTCGTGGCCGGATCGTTCGCCAGACTTCACGCCTCTGGATTTTTTTCTTCAGGGGATTCGTAAAAGACATTGTTTATCAAGACGTCCCAACTGCACCTGAAGATATGCGAGAGAGAATTGTCAGAGCAAGTGCTTCGGTAAGTGCCGAAGTGATAAGGAATACCACTTTATCCATGACAAGATGATTTCAGCACTGCATTGATACTAATGATGATCACTTCTAACACCTTCTGTAAATGGACGTTCATGCCACCTCTTCAACCTTCGTTGATCTACAAAGATCTTACTGCTCATCATCATTGGATTCGTGTCTCGATAGCCGCTATCAGAAAATAAGTAACAACTACAGCATCCCATTTAAAAAACGAAGTTGACCTTCATATTTCTGAAGTGACCCCACCTAGCAACAAAAAACCATTGTCATATTATGGGCCCTGTTGTCCCATGAAACTTTTGTCCGACAAACGTTTCAGCTCCTATAATACTTTCGGAGTTATTCTTGGTGGCAATAGTTACTGACTCGCTCTGTGTAATTCCTGCCCTATTTCTGACTCAAATCATAGTTGGCCAAAGTGGTTCACTGCTATCTTGGCACGGCTGGGTTGCGGCGGTGGGTCTTGTCAGGATGACGGCCGTTGGTATCTTCGCAGACAGTACCAGTAGTAAAATGTTTTATTGAGTTTAAAGTTCCAGCACTTGTGGCGTCAATCAGTAGTGGTTACTCCTCCACATCCGCCAGCCCAGCATAGCTCTGCAGTTCAGGGCAGGGTGCATCTGTTGATTCAAAGCCTACTGTGGTCCCTGTATCGCAAGACAATAACGTAGGGGAGTGTAGAGGTTCAAAATTGTACATGGAAACGACGTCTTGACTACAGTAAGCGTGTTGAGTTGGGTTTAGGTGCTTCAGCTATACAGAGATGACGAGGCCTGCACAGGATAGACTGGTGTCTAGGTTTGCATGAAACCAGTCATCCATATGAAAGCTACAGCAGCAATAGTCTGAGGATTAGTGGATTTTTATAAGTATTCGTGTTGCTTGTAAACTTCCTTTGCCACGAACTATATCAAAAGTCTAATTCTATAACAATTACAAATGGTTTTCCACATTTCGGTCAAATGGTGAAGCTATTCCCAAATGCAGCTGTTCGACCACTTATAATAAGCCTTATTTGACGTCAGTTCGGTGAGTTGTGCGTCCATGACGATGATATGATGATGGGGACAGTGAAAACAGTACAACATTCATCCCCAGGCAGATAAAATCCCGCCTGGACCGGGAATCGAATCCGGGACTCCTTGGACTAGATGCAGTAACGTTAATCATTTTTTTCCAATTAGACAAGGCTTTTTCTTTTTTTCTTTTAACACCACCACGTGTAGCAGGAAACCGACATCTTGAGGAGGAAAGAGTGTCAATTGGCACTCTCGTTGGGACTATCGATATATGTTTTCTTGGAGAACAACATTGCAATGGACAGAGAACAATCGGTACCAAGAGTGGAAAATGCGTTGATCAACTGCTTAGCGCAGTAACACCCCAGCATCGGGTTGGGTTAAGAAAAAGACTGCAAAGAAAATAGACAAAAATTTTCTGTGTTTAGGATTGTGGACAACTGCATGTGGCATTCTTTAAGGAAGGGCCAAAAACCAAGCACATATTTCTCGCTGTCAGCAAACTAGAACTCAACTGCGTGTCCACAGATCCACGTCACGGCGTTCATCTTCATTTATGGGAAATATTGCGAGTCCGAAAGAGGAACTGGTGAAGAAGTGTCTGAAGAGGTACTATACGGGTGATAAAGGCCAGCATCTGTCGCACTAAGAACCATAAACCTATCGCCAGTCTGCGCTCCAGCAATGCTCATCCATGTCCATAACATCACAGGGCCCCCCTGCAGGTCCGGGGTAAGAATAGGCCCGAGGTATTCCTGCCTGTCGTACGAGGCGACTAAAAGGAGTTTCAACCGTTTCGGCCTTCCATGTCATGGTCCCCCTTGGGGTTTGACCTCCATTTTTCAAAATTCTACAGAAGTACGAGCCTTTTTGGGAAGGACACCTTACGTGGTGTACCACTGGTCCTAAGTGCACTAAGACCTTGGCACTCAGCATTGCACCGACGTTGTAACCATACCCACTATTCCTCAATTTGGGCCTAAACGCCTGATGGGTTGTACAAGTTACGCCCATAGTGCATCTCCATCTGCACAAGCGATCATGATGGACTTTCCATGGCACCAGAAATCCAGCACGGTAGCCAGCCCGTTGTGGTGGGGTCGTCATGTACCCTCTAGGTTGTAGCCCCCTGACAACACAGGGATCGTACTGCCGATACCTGAGCTGCACCCTCCCCACGTCGGCCAAGGAGTAGATGCCCGTCTCCTTGGGGCATCAGAACTCCCGGCAATGGTCATCCTGCCAGGTGGCCCTTGCTGCGGCTGGGTGGCGCCCGTGGGGAGAGCCCCTGGTCGGAGTGGGTGGTATCGGGGCGGACGTTTCACAGATGAAACGTCAACACGTATCAGGTCGCTCTGCGGCCGAGTCTTTCAAAAGAAAAGGTACCGTTTCTAGTCCTGGTTCTCCTGCCCTTTCCCCCTTGGCCACTCCATGGGAGGAGGGACAGGCCCGCCGGCTTGGGGCGAAGTCCTTCCCCCGCTATTTGGTCTGTTCTCGAACCGATGGGGGGGACATTCGCCACCTCCAAGCCAATGTTCTTTGTTCAGCACATTGAGGACATCTTCGGGGAAATCGAGGCTCTCAGCAAGATGCGTTCAGGGTCCGTACTTATCAAGACCACCTCCGCCACACAGTCGGCGGCGCTCCAGGCGTCCGACCGCCTAAGGGACATCCCAGTATCCATTGTCCCACATCTGGCACTAAATAGGATGCAGGGGGTTATTTTTCATCGTGACCTCCTGCTACAATCTGATAAGGAGCTCAGGGCCAACCTGGAGCGCCGAGGCGTGCATTTCATCCGGCGAGTCCAGCGCGGCCCCAAAGACCGTCGCATCGACACCGGGGCCTTCATCCTCGCCTTCGAGGGGGACGTTCTCCTGGAGAAGGTAAAGGTGATGTGCTACCGGTGTGACGTGCGACCTTACGTCCCGCCTCCTATGCGCTGTTTTAGGTGTTTGCGCTTTGGGCACATGTCGTCACGGTGTGAGGCTGAGCCCCTTTGTGGCGATTGCAGACGTCCTCTTCGTGAGGAACATACATGCACCCCACCACCTCGGTGCGTTAATTGTCCTGGCATCCATTCGCCTAGATCCTCAGACTGCCCCGCATATCAGAAGGAGAAGAAGATACAAGAAATCAAAACTTTGGATCGGCTCTCTTATTCTGAGGCCAGGAAGAAGTATGACCACCTCCATCCCGTGCCATTGACCATTTCGTTTGCCTCAGTTGTGTCCACTCCTTCCGCGGTATCCTCACCCCTATCCTGTCCCCCCTCCGCCTCCTCTGCCCATCAGGGGGCTCTGCCTCCGCCTCCCACATCCCTCCCTTCCAAATCCTCCTCCCCCATGGCCCCCACCCCCTCTGCCCCAGGGGCCACCCTTCCTCCTCCTCCTCCTCCTCCTCCTCCTCCTCCTCCTCCCCCCACGCCACCTGAGAAGTGATCCTCTTCTCAGGCGTCCATCGGGGAATCGTTCCGGACCCCAGCTTCCGAGGTCCGGCGTTCCAAAACGGACCCCACGCGTGAGGACCTTCTTCGGGTCCAGCCCACCATCCCTGTGCCTCCTCGGCCTTCCAAGAAGGCCTGCAAGAAGAAGTCTCTATCCCCCTCTCCACCCCGGCGCGTTTCGTCTGACGCTTCATCCGTGAGTCACTGCGCCCGGCCGTCCTCAGTTTCGCTGGGACGCTCTGCTGCCAGGCGCTCCGCCGGCCTTTCGTCGGCAAATGATGTGGCCCCTCCTACACAACCAGGGACAGCGGCCGCAGCTGGCGACGAGTCGATGGAACCGGATCCGCCTCCCGTCGGTTGTAGCGTTGTTCCCTCGCAACCTGGCCCTCTGCGGCCGTCGAGGTGACCAGCTCTTCCCCCATCTCGTTCCCCCAACTTTTTGGCATTGTTTCATTGGAACGTAAGAGGTATTCGATCTAATCGGGAGGAATTACAACTGCTCCTCCGCCTGCACTGTCCGCTCGTCCTTGGTCTCCAGGAAACCAAGTTGCGCCCGACTGACCATATTGCCTTTACCCACTATACCTCGGAGCGGTCTGACCTCACCCCTGTGGACGGTATCCCAGCTCATGGTGGGGTCATGTTGCTCGTTCGGAACGATGTCTATTACCATCCCATCCCATTGACCACCCCACTCCAAGCAATAGCTGTCCGCATTACTCTTTCTGCTTTTAATTTTTCAGTTTGTACCATCTACACTCCACCGTCATCTGCTGTTAGTCGGGCTGACATGATGCACCTGGTCGTTCAGCTTCCCCCGCCGTTCTTATTGTTTGGCGACTTCAATGCCCATCATCCCCTTTGGGGCTCTCCTGCATCCTGTCAAAGAGGCTCACTCTTGGCGGATGTCTTCAACCATCTCAATCTTGTCTGCCTCAATACTGGCGCCCCGACTTTCCTCTCGGACTCTACTCATACCTACTCCCACTTGGACCTCTCGATCTGTTCTACCACTCTTGCCCGTCGGTTCGAGTGGTATGTCCTTTCTGACACCTATTCGAGCGACCACTTCCCCTGTGTCGTTCGTCTCCTGCACCACACCCCATCCCCACGTCCTTCGAGCTGGAACATACTGAAAGCTGACTGGGGACTTTACTCCTCCCTGGCGACCTTTCCGGATCACGATTTTCCCAGTTGTGACAGTCAGGTCGAATACCTCACGGCTGTTATCATCAATGCTGCCGAACGTTCCATTCCTCGTACTACTACTTCTTCTTCACGTCGCGTTTCCGTCCCCTGGTGGAACGAGGCTTGTAGGGACGCTATCCGTGCTCGACGACGTGCTTTACGCACCTTTCGCCGCCATCCTACGTTGGCGAATTGTATTGAATACAAACGACTCCGAGCGCAATGCCGTAGAGTCATCAAAGACAGCAAAAAAGCTTGTTGGGCCTCTTTCACCAGCTCCTTTAACAGTTTTACTCCCTCTTCCGTCGTTTGGGGTAGCCTGCGCCGGCTGTCGGGCATTAAGGCCCACTACTCGGTACCTGGCCTGACCTCAGGTAATGAGGTCCTTGTTGATCCTGTGGCTGTCTCCAACGCCTTTGGCCGCTTTTTCGCGGAGGTTACAAGCTCCGCCCATTACCATCCTGCCTTCCTTCCCAGGAAAGAGGCGGCTCGGCGACCTTCCTTCCACTCGCTGAATCTGGAACCTTATAATGCCCCCTTTACTATGCGGGAACTCGAACGTGCGCTTGCCCTGTCCCGGTCCTCTGCTCCGGGGCCAGATGCCATTCACGTTCGGATGCTGGCACACCTTTCTCCGGCGGGCAAAAGCTTCCTTCTTCGTACCTACAATCGCGTCTGGACCGAAGGTCAAGTCCCCATGCATTGGCGTGACGCAGTTGTTGTTCCTATACCCAAACCCGGGAAGGATAGACACGTTCCTTCTAGTTACCGCCCCATTTCCCTTACAAGCTGTGTCTGTAAGGTGATGGAGCGCATGGTTAATGCTCGGTTAGTCTGGATTCTTGAATCTCGACGGCTACTTACTAACGTCCAATGCGGCTTTCGTCGCCGCCGCTCCGCTGTTGACCACCTTGTGACCTTGTCGACATTCATCATGAACAACTTTTTGCGAAGGCGCCAAACGGTAGCCGTGTTCTTCGACTTGGAGAAGGCTTATGATACCTGTTGGAGAGGAGGTATCCTCCGCACTATGCACAGGTGGGGCCTACGCGGTCGCCTGCCCCTTTTTATTGATTCCTTTTTAACGGATCGAAAGTTTAGGGTATGTGTGGGTTCCGTATTGTCCGACGTCTTCCTCCAGGAGAACGGAGTGCCTCAGGGCTCCGTCTTGAGCGTAGCCCTTTTTGCCATCGCGATCAATCCAATTATGGATTGCATTCCACCTAATGTCTCAGGCTCTCTCTTTGTCGATGACTTCGCAATCTACTGCAGTGCCCAGAGAACATGCCTCCTGGAGCGCTGCCTTCAGCGTTGTCTAGACAGCCTCTACTCATGGAGCGTGGCAAATGGCTTCCGGTTCTCTGAAGAGAAGACGGTTTGTATCAACTTTTGGCGATATAAAGCGTTCCTTCCGCCATCCTTACATCTCGGTCCCGTTGTTCTCCCATTCGTGGACACAACTAAGTTTCTAGGGCTCACGTTGGACAGGAAACTGTGTTGGTCTCCACATGTCCCTTATTTGGCGGCCCGTTGTACACGTTCCCTTAATGTCCTAAGAGTTCTTAGCGGTTCATCTTGGGGAGCGGATCGCACTGTCCTGCTTCGCTTGTATCGGTCCATAGTCCGATCGAAGCTGGATTATGGGAGCTTCGTCTATTCGTCCGCTCGGCCATCCCTCTTACGCCGGCTCAACTCCATCCACCATCGGGGGATACGTCTTGCGACCGGAGCCTTCTACACTAGTCCTGTCGAGAGTCTTTATGCTGAAGCTGCCGAGTTACCATTGACCTACCGGCGCGACGTACTGGTGTGTCGGTATGCCTGCCGGCTGTTGTCTATGCCCGACCACCCCTCTTACAAGTCCTTCTTTGCCGATTCTCTCGACCCTCGGTACGGGTTGTATGTGTCTGCCCTGCTGCCTCCCGGAGTCCGCTTCCGTCGCCTGCTTCGACGATTGGATTTTGCCCTCCCTACCACCTTCAGAGAGGGTGAGAGCCCGACACCACCTTGGCTCCAGGCTCCGGTTCATATTATCTCGACCTCAGCTCACTCCCGAAGGAGGGTACTCCGGCTGCAGTGTATTGCTCCCGGTTTGTCGAACTTCGTGCTCGACTTGCCGGTCACACCTTTATTTACACTGATGGCTCCAAAACTGACGATGGTGTCGGCTGTGCCTTTGTCGTCGGGGCCGCTACCTTTAAATACCGGCTCCTCGACCAATGTTCCAGCTTTACGGCCGAGCTTTTTGCTCTCCATCAGGCCGTTCAGTATGCCCGCCGCCACCGCCATTCATCGTATGTACTCTGCTCTGACTCACTCAGTGCTCTTCAGAGCCTTGGAGCTCCCTATCCGGTCCATCCCTTGATTCAACGGATACAGCAGTCCCTCCGTTCTTTCGCTGATAATGGTGGTTCTGTCAGCTTTCTGTGGGTTCCCGGACATGTAGGAGTGCCTGGGAATGAGGCTGCGGATGCTGCAGACAAGGCTGCAGTCCTCCTGCCTCGGCCAGCCTCCCATTGTGTCCCGTCATCTGACGTTCGTGCGGATGTATGTAAGAGGCTTGTGTCGTTGTGGTGGGATGCTTGGTCATCCCTCCAAGGAAACAAGCTCCGGGCAGTAAAACCGCTCCCAACTGCTTGGACAACATCCTCCCGACCATCTCGGCGCGAGGAGGTCCTTCTGACCAGGTTGCGGATTGGGCATTGCCGGTTTAGCCACCGCTACCTGCTCTCCGGTGACCCAGCCCCACAGTGCCCTTGTGGTCAGGCATTAACAGTGCGCCATGTTTTATTGTCGTGTCCCCGTTTTAGTCAATTTCGTGTTGTCCTGTCCCTGCCATCTACTTTACCGGATGTTTTAGCTGATGACGCTCGAGCAGCTGCTCGTATTCTGCGTTTTATAACTTTAACTGGCTTGTCCAAAGACATTTAACCGTTTTACTTATTTTATCTGCGTCTTTGTCAGGTCCTTCTGGTGCCCCCCCATTCCCTTGAGTTTGACCAGATTCCATGTGCTCTCACAACAGTGACTGGGCGCTAATGACCTCAGCAGTTGAGCGCCCTTAAACCTAACCAAAAAAAAAAAAAAAAAAAAAAAAAAAAACATCACAGGCGACACACATTATGGTGTCTGGAAGCTGAATCCCGGAAGGCATAACCGGCATACTTGCTTCCCATTGACTGTGAGGTACCATGCAGAGTGGGCGTCAGTGGCAAGAAAAAGAGCGCACACCGTCATCAAACGGCATTCCAGTCGACATGGTAATGCTTCCCTTCAACTGCATTCGGAGACTTGCTGAAGACAATCATAGATTGCCTTCGTGGAAGTCAAGCGCGGTTTGTAGTAGTACGTTACGGATATAGCTCAGTTAGATGGGAAGAAAGCGGAAGTAAAACAAGGGTGCCAAAATGTTTGAGAGCTGGATATGGTCTGAGAGAACGCGTGGAGGAAGGGTTTCCAGCAATAGACCGGTGAGGCTTGTGGGACAACGGCGCCACAGTAAAATCTTAGAGCTGACAGAAAGGGCTATCGTTCTGTCAGGCCCATGCACTGCAGGAGGGTGAGGGTCTTGTACAGAATCTTGAACAGCAAGCCATGACAAACGTACAAACCAATTGCCACTGGCATTGCATATCTGTGATGTATCCTGAGGCTTATGAGTGGGAAGAAACAGCCGAGTAAAGATCTTCATGTCACTGTTGAGCAACTTCAAGGGGCAACAATTGCATATACATAATGTAACCTCAGGCTTACGGGTGGGAATGAAGAGACTGTCGAAGAAACCGTTGGGCATCTGCATGAATGCGACATCAGATCTCGACAAATTATCATCCACACTGGTGTCAGTACGGGACAAAATGTCCGATAAAACTAGTGGGATGCCGTCAGGGCATAGAACCCGCCTTGGTAGCATCATAGACGTATTCGCCAGATTAGCAGGCAATGTCGAATAGTGCCCAGGCACAGTTCACTGCCCACTCTCAACCTCAACTGTTCTAGAGACTAGCAGATTGATCATTCCATCCCCAGAACTGAGCCAAAGGAGAATCGGTATACTGTCGCAGTTTTGGTGGGATGGTGACGTTGTACAGAGTGCAGGCTAACGTAATGTGCATTTAGAGGAGGCCCTACAGGGAGACCATCGACATCGTAGTACATTCCCAGAGAATGGTAAAGTAGAAATCCCAGATTCATCACTGTCATTATGACCTCCCTTCCATAACCAACCAAGGCTTTGCAGGGCGCAGGCTTGCAGCAGAGAACCCACCATGACAGGCAGATTGATGTAGAACACGGTACTGACGACAGGCTATTCACGTGATCTTGATGAGAAGCTAGCAGTCAGGTGAAGTAAGATGGAGCGGTTGAAGTTCCCATGGTTCCCAGACGCACCACACCTTTTGGTGGCAGAGAATGACGGCACGGACGTAGGCGTCGTGATCAGAGAGAGCAACGAGCGAAACTTCAGCAGCCTGCATCCTACTGACTGACATAATAACCGTCTATGGGACTGACATAATAACTGTCTATGGGACTGAGAGAATGTCTAGCGAAGTGGGTAAGCCCTGAACGATCCCAAGTAACATGGTCCCAAGACAGAGAGGTTGGTCCTTGGGCTCCTGGGTAGAGTTGAAGTAGACCTAATATCATCAGTGCATCCTGTTCACTCAGGAAGAGAGGCGTGACTACCTCAGAGAAGAAGAGGGACGTTTGTGGCGCGACACATAACCAGATGGCCCATAGATGTTGATGATCATGATGTCACCAATCGTAAGAGACATATATAGGGCACCTGGGAGGTAGGCAACTCCATCAGGGGGATACCCTGCACAAGAGGGTCGCAATCCTACTACCAGTATGGGAACGTGGAGATGTGTGCTATAAAGCCATGGGGGTCGCAAAAATCTGCAAGCACCACCTGAAGGACGGTAACGTCAACGTCCACAGCATGTAGCATTTCATGGAATAGTGCCAGTTCATGGTGTGTGCCTATTATATTGACATTGACATTGCTATGCGATAAGTCTGGAAAGTTGCCATAGCCACTTCCATGTGGGAGAGCGATGCAAGCACGGAGCAAGCACAGACTCCCCACTAGGCCCCTGTGGAATGGCACATCACTGTGACATGGAGCCTGTAGACCCCACCAGGAGGGGTTTCGTCATACTGTAACTCTCCAGAATGTCCATCATCATCATCATCATCAACATCGACGTCGTTTGCCCAGGAGACAGACGTCTCATCTGGCCAGATCAGTCGATCACTTTCAAAGCTGTGCCCACAGGTACCATCAGACACGGAAAGGAGGGCATCTCCATCAGGCACGGAAAGGAGGGCATCTGCAGGAGACAGGTGGGGGAAGGTTGGATGCTGGCTGGAGACTGTGGTGAGGAGAGACATTGTGTCGTCCAGTGGCAGGGTACATCATCAGTTGAAAGGTGATCATACTGTGGACACATTTGATGGAGGCAATCATCAGAAGTTTTCTGTTTCCTCGGCGACTGTTGCTTCCATGCTGGATGGCGGATGGCTGTCATCCAAGATGTGGCCAGAAGACAGAAAAGTGGATGTCGGTACAGCTCCATGATCAACAAGTAGTGGGTTCCGGACACACTTCTTGCCACTGCTGACAGCCATCGACCGTGTGTGCTTAAGCCGGCGGCTGTGTAGGAGAGACAGGTATATTATCCATTGCGTCACTGAAAGGAGCCGACTAACTTGGAGTGGGCACAAAAGGCAGCCCCCACTGCAGACGCTTACCATAGAGGTAACACAGTGGGCGCCGCATAGAGAGTGACGTCTCCGATCGGTATTCAAACAAGTCTCCTTAGGAGACTTTCCAAATGGACATAGCATACCTGGCTACTACCTGAACAAGTGTGCAGCTGAACATTGTATTTATACATGACGACAGCCCTGCGACTGGCAATAACCAAGTAAGAAACCACGTGTTTCCTCAGTTCAGTCCTTACCTGAAGGTCACCACTGAGTACATGGCAGATTTAGAACATATTCCACGTTTCACCAGCGTGGCTGACGACGTTGCCATAGGATTTAAATGTAGTTATCACAATGACCGGTAACACCGCAAACGGTAATTCGAAAACCCTGAGTCCAAAAACAGCATGATAAACGACGACAGCCCTATATGGTCTCCAGAGTATTGAAGCTTGAGATCATAATCATGACACCGCACAATGACAGCGTACAACTTTTAATTCGCCATCTTGATATACACAGTGCTACTAATGATCGAAAAATGAGCTCCAAGTAGGTCTTGTGGTGGAAGATGCATTATTTAGTCCTGTATAAACCATTAGACTTCATATGCCTTTGGTCTCACATAATGCGAAGGAAAAGAGAACTAAATCGTGGCTTGGCAACAGGAAGACGCGTTAATTTTCCATGAACACGGACACGAAGACAAGCCGCTACGTAGAAGTAAACAAAGGCGAGTGCGCTCGCAGGCAGGGCAACGGGCGAGACCCGGGCAAGACCTGCTGGCAGCGCCACTGCCGAAGGCAGGCCGTGCCACGAGACCGCCAGCTGTGCACCTCTTTGTAGTTCACATAATTAGTACAGTAATATACAAAGCGGAAAACGTGCTCTCCTTAAGCCTCTAAAAGTTCTTGACAGATTTATTTGAAATGTTTGCGCGATACTCTAATAATCGCTCAGATGGTCTTATATTTTTGTAAAATGTACATACAGCCCAATATTTCAATGATTTTAAAAGCATGCGTAAACCACGTTTCTGTGATCCAAGCCCTCAAAAAATGAAACAGTAAATTGAAACCGACAATGTGAAACTTGAATTCTCTTTCTCTCTGTTAATAAACCAGAAACTCGTTTCTTTTGCAGTTTTGTCCACGACTTTGCCTTTTACGTTTTCCCCTTAAACTAAATAATACGAACACAATAACTTTCGTATCCTCCTTCTTTTTAGCGGATAGGCATTCTACTAAGACCTTGACACCTGGCGTCGATACCAGACGGCAGTACATTGGGCAGTCTTACATGTGCGTAAAGAGTCGTTGATGTTGAAGTCACACTGACTGGATGTCAGCGTAAGACGTCATATTTTTCCTTTTTTGCGTTTACTGTGGCTGAAGTATAATACACGGTGCTGATGTTGACCTATTTTAACACTCCCGTTATCTATTCTGGGACATAATGATTTACAGGTAGAAACACAGTAGACCTTTATGTACTTTTGCATGTCTTATACAGTTTCACTTTCCGCAATTTAACATCGATAAAAGGCTCTCGTTGAAGTTGGATCTACGGCTATGATTCTCGCTTTAGACTTTCACACCAATTTTCGTAGACTAAATTTTGATTGATGGAGAATGTAATAAGTATAACTCGTTTGGCTTATGTGATATTTAAGAACAATACAGAGTAGTTCCATATAGTTTCGCTATTAGTTGTAAACATTATGGCGGTGGCATTATGTTTCTACTGAGATATAAAGGGAAAACTTTGTTAACAGAAATCAAGAAAAGTTCTTGACCGATTTACTTCAAATTTATACAACACTGTAATAAACATTCGGACGGTCCTGAGTACAAAGAATGCTGAGTTATGATAATATACTTCAACTTTTCCTTTCTCGCAGTCGATTTTGATTACGATAGCATGGCATTTAAACTATTAGGCAAATAGTTCTTCTTTCATATGTTGTTTCTCCGTGTATACAATGTTAAACAAAAATTTATACACACAAAAATGTGTTTTCTTTTTTCCTTGCAGTCGATTTTACCAGAAAATATGTACGAGGGCTGTCCAGAAAGTAAGTTACGATTGATCGCGAAATGAAAATCACAGTGAAAATCAGAAATGTTCCATTTGTAACAGTTAGCTACACCTTTCAGCTACTTCTCTACGTAGTCGCCGTTCTGACTCAGACATTCGTCGTAGCGTTGTACCAACTTTCCAATACCCTCATCATAGAAGGCAGCCGCCAGTGCTTTCCGCCAATTGTCTACGCTGGCCTAAAGTTCGTTGTCTGTGCCAAAATGTTGTCTTCATAGCCAGCGGTTCGTTTGAGCAGAGATGAAACTCAGTGGGAGACAATTACGGGCTGTATTGTGGGTAACCAAACATTTCCAATTGAAACGATGCAGGAACATCTTCATTGCCCCTGCAGAATGAGGCTGAGAATTGTCTTGAAGAACAAACCGCACGACAGTTATGTAATGTTGGTTGTATAGCTTCGGGGGAAAATTCTCACCAGGCCGTCGTACTTGGCGGGAGACACTATTTTCTATAACATCTTTACGCGCTCACTAAGAGCTCAGGAATGAAAAGAGCGACATAATTCTACCTAGAGTCATACTAGAGACACTGCCCAACACATCTTTGCAAAGCTTTATCGGATTTTCATAGTCGTTTACATTTCGCAACCGATCGTAACTTACTTTCTGGACAGCCCTAGTATATTAGGAAAGTTCTATTTATGGCGCATAGTTTATGATTACAAAATTAGTATGAAATCTCAGTCGTGGGAAACTTCGTAAAACTGTGCGAAATAGTGTCATTGAAGCTGCTATCCTCATGGGTACAAACAGTTGGATAGGTCTCTCTCATACCCTGTGTACCAGTGATACCAACCTATTTTCCCATTCATTTTGGGGACTTAATTCTAAATCATGGTTTCGTTAGTAATAAAAATTAACTAGGCTCAAGGTCGGACATTCAAACAGGTTGGAATCGATTGACGATCAGAGTGTTTTTCGCATGTTCAGTTGTATGTTGTTCTATCATGAAAGGTTGTTCAGATAACCAACTCGTACTCTTACCACAGAGTAGCCAGACAACGAAAAGTATTGTACATTATGAAGTTTAGTAATCGTGCTGGGAACAAGACATTTAAGAAACTTAAAAACAATGAAAACCAAGGAATCGTTTTCATACATATTCTCTACAATTTGTTATAGTTTCGAGTTCCATGTTTTCAAAGTGGGTGACGTCGTAACAGGGAGTTGAAATTTGCGCACTGCAACATTTCCCAGGGTTACATAATACTAGAACGTTATCATATTCCCATACGTATTTAGCAGTTGTCAAACACTGCTGGGTTCACTAGTATTGGTTAAAAAGAAGTAGTAGAGAAACTGTTATTTTGTAAATTCCGTAATATCTCAACGAATTCCATGCACTATAGACAGATTTCCAAAATCGCAAATAGCCTCACGTATTCTTGGATTTTTTTCAGAATCCTAACCGATCTTTCTCAATTCCAGCTTCTATCGCTCTTTCCATGCTTCTGTAAGTAATTGGAACCTAAATTTTTGAAACAATAACGTATGAAACTGCTGTTTCGGTAACTTTCATATCTGTGAGCACCTGCCATCTTTCGCAGGTATCATAGCTTTCCAGTTTACTAGCCACAGTCCAGGAAGAGAGAAAATAACTCTCTCAGAAACGCTTGTATGGTTTTTCAATACTTCACTAACTCCTCAATCACGTAAATGGTTGCCGGTGAAAGCCTGACTCCTGTAGAGCCACAATCCTTCATTCTCCGGTTGTCGCTATGTGATACTTCAATAGCAACAGCCGTACTCATTTGCTGATGAATTCGACTGAATTTCAGGGAAATGCTGCCAGGAATAACTGCAAGCTTTTTAGGGCGTAGTTCTGTGTTTTAATGGCTCCGAATTGCTGTTCGGAGTGTTTCGCAAAGGCAGCTAACGCCTTTCTTGGTGGGAAGCTGTGCAAGAAACAGTCTCTGAGCTTATAAATCAACTGGGCAACAACGCTAAAAATCTGAGAGACTAGTCGCTGTCAGTTAAAAGATGCGTTTTCCTTATAGTTACATTTTCAAACACAAAAACACTTAAGACAGCCGTTAGATGTATTAATTACTTGGGAGTGCGCGTACAGAGCGATTTAAAGTTGAACGGCCAGATACAAGCAAGCACAGAAAAAGGCAGATACTAGACACAGATTCAGTGGGAGAATTCTCACGAAGTCTAGTCAGCCCACGAAGAATCTTCACAAAACTACTTGTTCGACGGATACTTTCTGCGTGCCAGTCTAGGACCCGTATCAGAAAAGACTGATAGAAGTAACAGACAAGATACAAAGAAGACCGGTACGTTTCGTTACAGGCCAATTAATGAACATGAAAGCTTCGCGGAGATGCTCAGTCAGCTCCAGTGGCATAACGGTGCGAGAGAGTAGTTACGTATAGCAGCGTGGCTTACTGCTAAAATTCTTTATGCGTTCATACCCTGAAGAGTCAGCGAATACATTGCTTCCTTCTACATATACGTCACGTAAACACCATAAAGGGAACAGTAGAGAAATTCGAGTTCACACTAAGTTTTAACTAAAATCGTTCTCCCCGCGGACCATTTCCTCCTGGAATAGGATGTGATGGAAGTGACAGAGGTACACAGACAACCTTCCGTCACGCACCATAACGTCGTGACTGCTTACGGAGCACAGATGTAGGCGGAAACAATGAAAACCGCACTACATAAAATGGTGTAAAATTAGATAACATTTCTAGGGTATTTGCGAGTCAAATTGGGATAAAATCCAAAGCTTTCGATGGTTGCCTCAATCACCATCGTCGTCAAGTGCTAGGACTGTGTTTTGTGACACTGGCGACGCTCCGACATTTATACCCCGAGGATGGTATCTGATTGACTGAGCCACGTGCTAAGGTGATAACTTTTAACTGTTTACGTTCGCTGTCCAAGGCGTCACCTCTTACATTGGGCGGTAAACTATTCGTAGCGATATTAGGGTAAAATAAAAAATATAATAAAAGTGTAAAACTTAAAATCAGTGACTCACGCAGTCATGAACCTGACGTGCTTCAGAAAGGGTGAAATAAAAATAAAGTGAATTATTGCAGCAAAAGCTGCTTTAGTGTAAATATCGCTTCTTACAATGCCACTGATGAACTTTTAAGTAATAAACATACGCAGCAAGCTCTGATATATGACACGGGAAAAGTACCCGCAGTTGTGAAAACGGGCAACCTCCAACTATAGAACGGAGTGACGACATTGAAAATTTGTGCTGGACCGGGACTCGAACCCGCGTTTTTCCTGCTTGTCGCGAATGGTCACCTTAACACTTTAGCCTATTCGTGCACACTTCATGGCCAGAATCAAACTTCCGTATGTCGTCGTCCATGCGTCATTGACCTGCACTCGTACACTTCCTGTTACTCTCCTATAGGGGAGACGTATTAAGCGAAAGTCAACAGCCTGGTGTTGGCGGATTATTATGTTGCATTCTACTTCTTGAAAACAGTAGAAACAGCAAAAAAAAAAATGGAACTCATCGTCACCAGACACGTAGGGACATTAATTTATTGTCTACTGAGGTTGAAACTAGCTCTTGAACGGTACGGCGTAGGCTTCTTGACTGTGGGCGGAAGGCACGAAAGCCAATAAAGAAGCATTTGCTGATAACTGCTACAAAGAAGAAACGGTTGGTATCGGCCAAAATATGTAAATCATGGACCTCTAATGAATGGAAACGTGTAATTTTCAGTAATGACTCACATTTTATTGTTCAGTGATACAGAGCAAGGGTAGTCAGGCGGAGCGCCCACAAGGCAGTGACAAAAATGTGTTTGGGTTTCTTCACTACAAGTGGCTCTGGGGCACTAGTTGCAGTTCATGCCATGATGCATTCAATCAAGTACATGGAAATTCTTAGGCGCAAGGTTGTTCCATTCCTACAGAGTTTTGCAGATGGTGCAGCAGCATTTGAACTTGATCTGGCCGACTGTCACACTCCCAAAGCAGTCAAGGCGTTGATGGAAGAAAATGATATTAATGAGCTTCAGCGGCCTGAGAATTCACCAGACCTAAATCTCACTAAAAATTTGTTGAGTGCTATGAAAAGGAGTCTTGGTAAAATGGACTTCGTCAATAGAATGCATTTTAGTAAATATAGTAAAAATGTGGTTTCATGACGACGAAACACAGAACGTTTTCTCTTACCTCTATGGTACCATGTGTTCGGAAGGTTATTAAAGCAAAAGGAGTTCAGATTAGTTATTAATATTCAGCAAGGTACTAACTGTATTATACATACAGTAATAAATGTGCAAAGTTAAAAGTCTTCAGAGTACATACAACAGAGAAACAATCACCCTGGTTTCATTTCACTCTACAAGATATCACTTAACACTTTCAAGTCACAAAATTCATCCACAGACAGCTTACATGCTTTTACGTTAAAAAAAGTAAGAGAGAGAGGAAGCAATGGAAAGTAGTAATGGCATACGCTGCCCAAGGATCGATCTAAATTACCGGTCAGGAAAGTGTGACAACTATGGTGGTAAACGAGATTAGCGTACAAAACTCGTACTGTTGTACAGTTTATCAGACGTGTCCCCCTGGAACATTTATTCTTTTACATCTACATGTATATTCCGCAAACCACCCTGAGGTGCGTGGCGGCGGATCCTTTGCGAACCTGTGTCCCTTTCCCAGTTTCCGCGTTCCACTCGCGTATGGTTCTCGGGAAGAACGATTGCTAGTAAGCCTCTGATTGCATCACGATGGTGTTTCGCAGATATATGCGGGAAGAAGCAGTGTATTGGTTGACTCTTCTCGGAATTTACGCTCTCGGAACTTTAACAGTATCTATACCGTAATGAAGAACGCCTCTGTTGCACAGTCTGCGACTCAAGTGATGGTTTCGTGCGTTGTGAATGAACATGTCACGAAGTGTGCTGCTCTTCTTTCAATCTTCTCTATTTACTCTACCAGTCCTATTTGGTACGAATCCCAGACTGAAGACCAGTACTCAGGTATTCGTTGAACGAGTGTTTTGTAAGCTTTTTTCTTCATTGATGGATTAACGTTCCGGAGGATTCTTCCTCTAAACCTCCATCTGGCATGTGCCTTAGACAGGATTAGCTTTATGTGGCTGTACCATCCATATCGCTGCATACGTATGCTCCTAGCTATTTTATCGAGGTACTTGCTTTCAGTGATTTTTCTGTAATTGTATAATCACAAAATAAAAGGAGCTTCTGTCTACGTATTCACAATACGTTACATTTGTGTTAAGAGTCAGCTCTCACTCTGTGCACCAAGCGTCGGTCCTCTGCAGGTATTCCTGCATTTCGTTGTGATTTTCTATCAACGCTATTTCTCTGTATGCAATAACCTCACGGAACTTCCGACTTTGCCTACTATGTCATTCATAGATATTGTAAAAGGTAATGGTCCAGTAACACTCCCCTTGGGCACACCCGAAGTTACCGTCACCTCTGAAGATCACTGTCCGTTCAGGACGACGTGCTGTGTTCTGTCCATTCACACAGTTGGTCTGATATGCCGTGCTGTATGGATCATCCTGTAATGACGCCTCTGTAGGGCGTGGTGCGTGTGTGGTGATGCTGTAGATGGTGGGGAACCATTGGAAACGCTGTGGACAATTTAACAATATAGCTTTATTATATCTTCAGTTCTACGTGGGGTACGCACTCATCTCCCCGTGGACGGTGCAGCTGGCGAAGGGCTGCTATGACGGCACTTCGCGATGCTACACCAAGACTCCGGCCCCGAGGCGCAGGGAAGGCCACGGCCAGTGGCGACAGCGGCGCTTCCCGGCGGAAGCCACACGCCAGGCGACGGCCGGTCCCTCCCTGGGCCTCAGCGTCGGCGGCAGCAGGCACGGACAGCAGGCCGACGAAGCGTTGAAGGACCCAGTGTAGCGGGAGGCGCAACCTGAACTCGAACCAGAGCAGCTGCACGTGGTGCCCAGTCGTCTCCCGACCCGGCATTGCTGCCGAGTTGCTGAATCGAACGACGCCCTGTCCTCAAATTTAACCTCATTTATACTCCGTTACTTCTCAGTTGTTTGTATAAAGCCAGGCGTCTGCTTACGTCACCCATAACAGAGAGACTCGCTCGAGTATGGTGCAGCGGCCCACTAGCTACGTCGTTCTTTACTTCGCGCAACAGTTTGCCGCTGCGCTAAGCTATCCTCGATTCGCAATTCACTTCCGGATATGAAACTTCCTGGCAGATTAAAACTGTGTGCCGGACCGAGACTCGATCTCGGGATCTTTGCCTTTCGCCGGCAAATGCTCTATCACTGAGCTACCCAAGCTCAGTGATAGGCACTTGCCCGCGAAAGGCAAAGGTTCCGAGATCGAGTCTCGGTCCGGCACACAGTTTTAAGCTGCCAGGAAGTTTCATATCAGCGCACATTCCGCTGCAGAGTAAAAAATCTCGCACTTCCAGATATGTTACTCTGCCCTATTTGTCGACATAGCGTGGCTGACGGCCAGCGCTGTTACCGCAATACTCCGAGGCGGCCACTCTGCTACTTTCAGGCATTTATACTAAATATTTAATACTTTTCTAAAATACTGGGTAGCGCCACTACGCTACACTAGTATTTTGTTCATCAGCCGGCAGTGCGGAACTGTATCGAACTACTTCCAGAAGGCAGAGCAGACGGCATGTACTTGGGTGCTTGTATGCACTGATTCCTTGGTGTCATGGACGAACACGGGGGGAGTAGCGTTTCACATGATCGTCGTTTTGGGAACCCATGTACGTTCCTACACAGGAGACATCACAGAATGGTGTTCGCATTGTTGTTGAGGTATGCACTATCAAGAACAAGGTGAACATCCTTCACTGTTGTGGGTATGCATCTCGTACTCGTTCGAAATTTGAATGCATCAGGGTGCAGAGGTGGGATCATATTGGAATACTGTAGCTGCAACCATAGGAGTCCGCAAGAGTAGACAAGAGGGGGAATTTGCGCCCTTATAATATGCAAGTCTGGTAATCATTGCCTGCGAATCCTCGAACATGCAGCTTCAGCACTGCCTACCGGGAGGGAAAATATTGCCACTTTAGCAGTCACTTTACATCTCGTATTTTTGTAGTTGTGCTTCTGTACATGGGAAAATGCCGATTCGTTGGTGCGGCTGCGGTTTCGGCGCCAGTCGGCAGCCAAGATGAAGGCGATCCTTTCAGACTCGTGCCAAAATAATGTCTTCGGTCTTTTCCCGCCGTTTCCTCTTACCGAAGAAGAGGCAGGCAGCGCAGTACCCTGTCACATGAACTGCTTCGTTGATTCGAAACATATAAACGTGCCAGTTATCCATCTACGGTTCCCCCAATGACATCCCTTTCCCAAGACGCGCAACGGAATAAAGTCAGTGGCTTACCATTTATCTGATTAGGAAGAAGAAAACCCATGGTGTCTTCCTGGTTATCCAGTGACTCGTCATAGCTAGTGTATAATACTCGGGAGGACACAGCCATCCTACATTACAAATTTGTATATCTATACTGAATCCGAGGCACAACAATCTAAAAAAGGAAGTACCTTTCTCTGCGCTGGAAGAAAGGGTAAAGAGTCTGAAATTTAAATTTAGAAAAGATGTTCTCTCCAGTATTAGGACCTTCTCAAAGTCTATGACTGCAGTAGTGGGTCACATGCTGTCACAGAAGTACGATTACTGCATTCCAGTTGGCATGCTGTACTACAATGTGACGAACTGAGAGACGAATATATATATATTTTATTATTATTATACAAATTTGGCCGTTAAAGACCGTGAAAACAGTTACTTTTTGCGCTTCTGGGAAGTCTTCTTTCTCTCAGTCCACACTTCTTTCATTCTTGCGCTGAAGGCGGCTTTTCTCTCTTCAGACCATTTAGTTCCACAAGTCTTCTTAATTTTCACACCGAAACCCGTGAATGAATTCAGTTTTTTTTCTAAAAAGGTTTCTGTTAAATATTGTTTCCTGATCTATGTCCATTTCTTTTAGATCTCTTTCTGTGTTGATAAACCATAAATTTTTATTTTTTAGATTTGCGATGTACGAAAATATTGGTTTTGTAAGCCTATTCGGGTTCATCCTCATGATGTGAGCATAAAAGGAGCATCTTCTTTTTCTAATTTCGTCTGTAATTTTGCTGCACTTCGTATACACTTCTTTGTTGCTTTTTAGTCTGTATACAGGCTTGGGTTGATCATCTGTTATTTTCCTGTGTCCAAGAATTGTCCTCACAATTCTTCTTTCACGATTTTCTATCTGTTCTGCGTATGTAAAATTTGCCAGTGTTTCTGATGCATATAGTATCTGCGGTCTAATGACAGTTTGGTAGTGTCTGAGTTTAATGTTTTTGGATATACATTTTTTTGAATACATTTGTCTGCAGTAGTGAGTTGCTGTCTCAAGTTTTTGTATTCTAGCCCTGCAGGCTGGATGACCTTTTGCCACAGGCTGAATTAGTTCACCAAGATATTTAAAATGTTTACATACCTGTATTTTCCCGTATTTCGTAGTTATTTTCTTTGGTGGATTTTTGATATTTGTAATGATTTCTGTCTTTTCAAATGAAATTTGCAAGCCTGCTTTTCCAGCAGTTTCTTTAAGTAATTCTATTTGTTTTATTGTGTCTTTTTGTGTGTAAGCTAAACAGGTGAGATCGTCAGCGAAGGCAAAACAGTTGGTTTCAATGGCTTTGTAGCACTTCCCTCCAATTTGGACTTTCTCAACTCCATGTTTTTGCGTGAGTTTTCTCCATTCTGCTATGATTTTATCCAGAACACAGTTGAAGAGTACCGGGGACAGCGCATCTCCTTCTGTGATGCCGGTTTTGACCTCGAAATGCTGTGAAATCTCTCCTTGGAATTTCACTTTTGATGTTGTATTTGTTAATGTTTCTTTGATTATGGTGATTGTTGTTTCATCTATTTCATATTCTCGAAGTGTTTTGATGAGTGTGTCCCTATCGATTGAGTCATAAGCTTTTTTGAAATCAATGAATGTTATGAAATATTTCTTGCTACTTGTAGATAAATAGTTCATTGTTGTTTTGAGGTTAAAAATTTGTTCGGCGCAGGATGTTCCTCGTCTGAAGCCAGCTTGATATTCTCCAAGTTTTCCCTCTATAATTGGTGATACACGATTGAGCAGGGCTTTTGATAGAATTTTGTATGGGACTGGGAAAAGCGATATTCCACGATGGTTGTTAACATCCCTTTCGTCACCTTTTTTAAACGAAGGGTGAATTAGGGCAGTTTTCCAGTGACTTGGGATTTTCTTGGTTTCCCATACTTGTTAAAGTTCTTTGTGCAGTGCTTCTACTGATGTTTCTCCCCCAAGCTTGAGCATTTCTGCTGTAATTGTGTCTTCTCCAGATGCTTTCCTGTTTTTGAGATTTTTGATTATGTTTGTGATTTCCTCTCGTGTCGGAGGTGTTGAATGTGTTGGTAATGTTTCTGGTCGCGTAAAACTGAGAGTCTGGATGGGTGTTTGGCAGTTTAGAAGTGTCTCAAAATATTCAGCCAGGATTTCACAGTTTTCAGTATTGTTGGTGGCGAGAGTCTTATTATTTCTCATAAGGTTTAGGCAAGGGGACTGGTATCCTCGGAGTTTCTGGTTGAATGTTTTGTACCAAGCTGCCGTGTTGCATTTCTTGAAATTCTCTTCGATTGAGTCCAGCTGTTTTTCGTATTGTCTCTTGGTGTTGCGAATAGTTTTCGAGGCATTCTTTCTGGCTTGCTTAAATTCATCAAAATTGTTTTCAGTTTTATGTGAGTTCCACATTTTCCAGGCTTTAAGTCTTTCATGCAGAACTTCATTACAGTTGCTGTCCCACCACGGGTGTCTCGGTTTGCTCTTTTTTGGAAAGGTTGTTTCTGTTTCCTCAATCAAGTTGTTCTGAAATTCTTGAAGGTTTTGTGAAGGGGAGAATGTCTTTAGTTTTTTCTGAAAATCCTTGAGGTTGGAGTTGGACTTAAGGTTGTAATTTCTCAGGGTTGTAAGATCAAAATTTACTTTATTTCTGTTTTTATATTCACCGTTTCTGCTTTTCTGTTTGTTTTGTGGGATCAGTTTGTTTTTTATTTTCGTGAGATAGTGATCGGAATCGAGGTTTAGAGATTTTCGGACACGTGTGTTCAATATTTCTTTTTCACATTTGGAGGAGATGGCAACGTGATCTATTTGAAATTCTCCGATACTCTTTATCGGAGATACCCAGGTTTTTTGTTTTCTGGGAAGATGTTTAAAACGTGTTGACATTAGCTTGAGTTTAAACTGCTTACAGAGCATAATTAACCTTTCTCCATTTTTGTTGGTTCGTTTGTGTACGGGAAAGTTGCCGACAATATCGCGGAATTTCTTTTCTTTTCCAATCTGAGCGTTAAAATCTCCTAGAAGTATTTTTGCGTTGTTTTCTGGGATTTCTGATATATGATCCTTAAGGTTTTCCCAGAATTCATCTGTTTCTTCCCTATTTTTAGCATTATTTTTGTCATTTGTGGGAGCGTGAACATTGATTAATGTGTATTTTTTATTTGCACATCGAAAAGTGAGGAAAGATGTTCTCGATGATGTTGACCAAAAATGTTCAGAATTTTTGTGTTTACAGCAAAAGCTGTGCCAAGCTGACGGCATTTCTTCATTACAATTTTTCCGGGTTTTCCTTTAAATATTCTGAATTTGTTTGATTCAAATGTGTTTTCATTAGTGAAGCGAGTTTCTTGTAGCGCCACAATTTCTGTCTTCCGTGTGTAACTGGTCTGTAAGGTGCTTAAGTTTTCCTACTTTGAGAAGGGAGTTTATGTTGAGAGTTGCTATGTTGAAGATTTTTCTGGGTTTAATCTTGTTGGATTTGCATGGTGTTGCAGAATCCCCAGAATCCTTGGGTCTGCTTGCGTCGTTGCCGACGGTGGATTGGCCACCTGGGGTAGTTTCGTTATTGAAAGACATTTCCATCATGCGTTAAGATTGTAACTGTTGAAATTCTTCAAAGTTGGGGAGATTCGTTGCGTAACCTACCAGGAATACGACTAACGTTGTTAGCGTTAGAAGGTTTCTTGAAACAGCCGCCTCTAACATGAGGAACAGACGCTGCCCACAAGCCGCCCAATCTGGGTACAGACGCTTGCAGTTATAGATTTTTGGTTCCTCCGCTCTCTCAGCCGTTGGGAGTTAAAAATTCCTCATCCGCCTATGAGACCGTTGACCGGTTTTCACCCGTAACCGTAGGCAGGGGCCCTCACAGGGTGCTACCATCCGGAGCCAGATGGACCCAGGTTTTTTTACGAGGTTGTTACTCCTCCCCTCCTCCCTCATCACTTGTAAGATGAAGATCCGGGCTTGGGACCAGCAATGGCGGAGTATATATATATATATATATATAGCGTGTGTGTGAAATCGCAATTTATCGCCAATAATGTCACGTTAGCCAAATATTATCCGTTAAACTGTCGCTCAGCAGTGTACGGTGGAGCGCAGCCCGTTTACAGTCGTCATTGCCTTAATAAGTATATGCTGGACAGACAACATTTGACACTAAAAAAGAGAAGTAATGAAAGCAATGTATCTTCAACAGATGTTCAGTGTTGCAAGAAGGGAAGGTATTTGTACTACATATGGCATCAAAGCTAAATAAGCCTTCTTTTTAGTTCATTTCTTGTGTCCACTTCGAGGAAAATTCATGCGGCAGTTTTGTTGATATCGAGCAGCATTTTCTAAGTCATTCTGCCTTTTTTTCCGTATTTCAAATTTCGAATTTTTAGCTTCAACCTAACACTAGGAGAATGAACGATAATTTTGGGGAATGTTTTCTAGCTTTTTTTCATAACTCTTCGTATAAGCTTGATTTAATCATATGAGAATGTAATTTCACATCAAAAAGGTAGTATCCACATTCATATTCTCAGCCCGAACAGGTCTCATCCACAGCCGACAGACATCACTGGATTCGGCTACGGAGGAGCATGTGGTCAGCGCACCGCTTTTCCGGCTGCAGACAGTTTTCGTGACCAGTCAAGTAGCTCCTCAATTGGCCTAATAAAGGCTGAGAGCACCCCACTTGCAAACAGCGCTCGGTAGACAAGGAGAGTCCCCCATAGAAATGCTTACGATGCCCGATGGCTCTTAACTTCAGTGGTTTGACCCGAACCGGTTCCCGCAAAGCCGTTGACCGTATTCATATTAATAATAGATGTATTTTGCATATAGTATTGAGATATCGTTACTGTTTTGATCCCAAAGTAATGAATACTAAGTACTTAACGAGTACTGATACATACGTAGTTTTTTTGGATTTCTTATCAAATTAAGTTCTCGACGCACGGCGTGTTTTCAAACTCAACGACTCACTTGTGTGAAAACTGGCAGTTACTGAATGTTGTCCCCTTTTGGAAACATTTTTATGGACGCCCATGATTGAAACGAGACGACGGCGTGAGAAAAAAACCGAATATCTTCATAAAAATATGACGAGCCCTATATGTATGCTTATTTGGACAAGACTAGGGATGAGATTCATCCATATCTTATATCTGTCCGTAGGTATTATACCTTTCCACGAAGTAACGTTTCTGGATGAGAAGTTCGTATGCAATATCTTAAAATATGTGGTACTACGGCATTATTTATTTGTGACAAATACACCATAAGGAACAATGACTGCTCGAACTACTCTTTAAAAAATCGAGAAAAAATGCTGCTCTGAAATCACGTTTTGTACTTCAGTTATTCCGATCGGCACTAAAACGTAGATATCATGTAAGTAATATAATATATCCATTTTCTGCAGTTTCTTTTCTGCAAAAAATTCCATTTACCTTTAACATTGTAAGGGGTACTTTCATCTGATGATGGCATTCTCTAACTGCATCTGAATCAACGTCTCTACGTTGCACAGGGAAAATATCATACGCTTTCCATCTGAATCGTCAGTCAGCGACAGTAAAATATCTGTTACCGATAAGTCACATCATACAGTTCATTATCACGGTTCTTAATTATCGACTCGAACGTACCTTCAACGTTCAAATTATTCAGTACGTCGGCTGTTAGAGATTTTCCATGATCAAAGAGCTCGGCCAATATTGGTAATTTTCATACGTGACAAATATGAGATTGAAATGATGGCGTGCATCTCTGTTTTATGTCGTTACTAATTCAATTCCTTTGCGAAAAGATACGTGAAATTGCAATTTATCGCCAATGATGTCACATTAGCCAAATATTATCCGTGAAACTGTCGCTCAACAGTGTACGGTGCAACGCAGCCCGTTTACAGTCGTTACTGCCTTAATAAGTATGTGCTGGAGAGCTGCTGTATGTTCTAAGTTAATACTGTTGGAAAAGGTTCATTCCTGTAACAGAAATTATTCTCCCTTTTCGGTCCACATAGGGCTCTTTCATATGGACAAATGCATCTCTTTTATTACAGGAAGTCCGTCATAGTTAAACATGTAGAAGAGTGTAGAACTTTAATAGGATTTGCACGGAATATTTAAAAAACGTGTACTTTATTTCTGCATCACAACACATTTTCTGTAGTTCATTTTCTGCAACAAATTTCCTTCATCTCTAACACTGTAATGGGTACAGGTATTTTTAGTGCCATGACGTTGTGAATTGTACCTTCACGCATCGTTCGTTCTGTGGAATTCTCGGTAGGAAGCGCGGGTTTTCTGCTCACAGGGGCCATTGTATTGCTGTATTCAACGAAGTCTCACTAACCAGAATGAGTGGAGGGAGTCATAGTTCGAGTTTCGCATGGAGCAGTTACGTACAGTTGAGATGCACCAAAAGTTATTTGAATAGTTCGATAACTTGATCCCTAATTTAGAATTTTACATCGATTGGAAGGCAACAGCGAGTAATTATTCATCTCATTCGCGCAGGGTGTGCGTAACAGCGCTTTTCTCTTCTAGTTTGCTCGTCCATTCTTGGTTAGCAGATGCGCGACGTACTTCGTACTCCATACCAACCAATCACATATAATTATTTTGTTATTATTTCAGGTTGTTTAATTTGCAGTGCTTACTATAGACGGCACGATTTTACTAGAATTATGTATAGAAGTCCATAATACATAAAAGGCGGCTAACTTCAAGAGATTAAGCATTTTTGTTTCAGTATTTAAACTGTCTGTTCCCGGCCCTTCTTTGCTGTGGCTCATTCTGGTTGAATGGAAAAGAAAGGAAAAGGAAAGCGCACCTTTCTAACCTTTTTCCATGCATCCCCCCCCCTCTACCTTTTCTTTGTCTATCTCCTCCTCGCCCCCCCCCCCCTACACACACACACACACACACACACACACACACACACACACTCTCTCTCTCTCTCTCTCTCTCTCTCTCTCTCTCTCTCTCTCGCTATGTCCATCTCCTCATTTCCACTATCTCTGACCATTTTCTCCCACCCCTCTATTCGTTTCCTCATCACCCCCCAGCCCCACACACATTTTTTTTTCAGCCCGCCCGGCTAGCCGCGCGGTCTAGCGTGCTGCTCCCGTAGTGGTCGGGCGTGCTGGTTCCCGGCACGAATCCGTCCGGTGGCTTAGAGTCGAGGTCCGGTTTTCCTGTCAGCCTGTAGATGGCTTTTTAAGGCAGTTTTCCATCTACCTCGGTGAATGCGAGCTGGTTCCGCTTATTTCGCATCCGTTACACAATGTCAGCGATTGCTGTGTAAACAGTGTCTCGACGTATGCGTACACCATAATTACTCTACCACGCAAACATTTGGCGTTACACTCGTCTGGTATGAGACATTGTGGGGAGGGGGGGGGGGTCTGGCTGCCCGGTAGGTGGTCCACTGGGGGACGAACCGCACAATAACCCTGGGTTCGGTGTGGAGCGGCGGTGGGGTGGGTGGACGGCTGTCGCCTGTAGTACTTAAAACACGCGCGTATTCGAATGGAACGTTGTGTCAGAACTTCCAAGCAATCGTTGAAAAATTTTCGGAGATTTACAGTTTTGAAGCAATGAACATTTGCATTTAGCGGTTTCTAATGTTAAAATTTACACTTTGTAACTTAATTGTGGAAGTAAAAATGTTTCCTCCATCTTCAGCATCGTATTCCTGCTCAATCTGTTATTCATGTTCGCTATAGTCAATGTCTTAATGTTAGTGGAATCACCCCCATCTGAATACTCTTATCTCAGCATCAGAATTTGTATTAGGTAGCTCATGAAGCTTGTTAAAAGTGACGTTTTCAGGAGATATGAATAAGAAGAACGACGTTTCTGCTTTGTAGGCCACCTGCACGCAGAAACAGATGCAAAACAATATCTATATTACTGAAAGAAAAACCTATCAGCACGGTAGCCGAAACAATCGCAGAAATGGATGAATTTGCTCTTGGTGTCGTTTACACATCATACCGGAGAAAGGCTAGTCAGTAGACTCGCTTGGCAGATCGTGGTATCATTTGTATAGTTATAAAGGCTACCGTGGAGTGTCATAGCGCGAAAAATTAATTTAGAAAATCAATACAGCAATTTGTGACTTCATTGTGGAAATGAAATAAATTTAATTTAGTACGAGCTTGGATGGGTCTAAGTATTGCCAGGAAGTGTGTTACCCACTAAATCAATAAATGCAGTGGTATATGCTGTTATCTTCCGAAAGCGACATTTCTTTCACTTAAATTTGAGGAACTCTAAAATTGTGGAGGTAAAGAAAGACGTTTCCGTTTTGGGTACACCGTCAGTTTCCGAAACTAAGCGTTTTCTCATCGTTAAGCATCCCTTACCCAAGTCCGATCGCTGCAATTTTAAACACTGCAATAGAGGAAGAGCAACAAAAATATAAGAGATAGGAGGAGCCGGAGGGTTACAGTTGACTTACGTGAAAGGACTTTCTTTTCGGTGAAGAATGGTACAAACATTGAACATTGGTATGCAATAATGATAAATCGATAGGAAAAATAGTGATCAGTCCGTGTACATAAAAGTATGCCATCGCCGGCAAAATCGTGTGTGAGACAGCAGTCTGTATCATGTTTGATGACAGCAACTCGAGACAACCAATATGACAACGGACGAGGAGCGGCGCTGTTTGAGCACAAAATAGCTGCTCAGAAACCAGCAGCTGCAGAAAGTTATGCAAGTGTTACAGGAATGCCAAAATCTGCGTAGTTTCATTTTTGTACAGTTGGCGAAACTTTAGAAATACTTAACATGTGAATAAAACTTTGTGGACGGAGTCTTATGTTCCTTACTTTTCATTTTCAATTTTAAATACCACAAGAGAGGGTTGTGGTACTGGGGTTAAGTAGAAAGGGAGAATACAATTCAAAGATTCCGGTTCTGAGGACGTAAGTAAGGGAGAATGCGTAGACATGGAACTAACAATGGATTTTAGTGCGAGTTACACTTCAACACCACAGATAAACAACGAGAAGGAGCCAGAAAGAACTGCACACTTCGTAGTATAAAACAAGCTTTCTCCAGAAGTCAGTCACGGTAATAGCACGGTAATAGAAAGTCAGGAGAAAACTATAGGGGAACTTAGGGAATGGCAAAAGAAAATGACGAAGGAATTAATGTCAACATTTAATGAGACTCAAGAACAGAAAGAAGTGGCCAAATATAATGAAATGCGAAACAAATTTATTCCTTTGTTCGAATATTCGGATCAATGGAGCCACATTTGAAACGAACTTCATACTCAGGCTTGTTAATTGAGATACCTCATTCCAGTCATGGCATGTCATGCAGAATGCCTGTTATTATGTTAGTTTCGGATGACAAGATGGTAAGGATACTGAATCAGTTGCTAACATTCCCAGTATGGACTCTCACAATCAGTAGACCAGAAAGAAACATTGAAGCAGAAGAAACAAGTAAATTCTGAGAAGGAAGCTCTTTAACAGAAGAATAAGTAGACTTTCAAAGAACAGAAACAGGATTTAGGAGGAAAGTCAGTTTGTTAAGTTTTAAGAAAAAACTTGAAGAAAACTGATGTAAGCTGCTCATAAGAGGATATTGAGACAATGTTCCTGAAAAAATATTGGTCTAAAAGCAAACAAGACGAGAGTAAAAACCTTATGTCCAACCGTTTGTAGAACGGAAGGCGTGAGGGAACGATGGATAATGGTAGGCGAAAACATGGCAGAAATCATCTGTGTCCTTACAGGCTAGTACGAAAAGTTGTGTACTGCTATCCGAAGGATTACAAAAACATAAATATTACACTGTGAAAGTAAAGGGGGACGAATATGAGGAGGACGTCGACTACAGTACGAGTGAATCTCATAAGGAGAAGGCCTCAAGCCACCTCAACCACAAGAGAAGGCCGCGGCGCGCTCGTGTGACGTCACACAGCGCGGTCCAGAGTTGGCCGGCACTGACAGAATCGAGATGCACGACGCACTGCAATCTTCCTCAAACTATTTTAAAGAATCGTTACGTTTTACGTTAATCGTTGTTTTACGTTAGTTGTACCTTTATATATGAAATTCAAGGTGAACTGCCCTTCATTTCGTTAACGGTAATAGTTATTGAGATATTTCACATACAGGGTGTTTCACTAAATGTGTTTGCCTCTGTAAGATACGAAATAATAGGCGACCGAAATATTTATTGCGGTAAGATACCATAAGAAAAGTTACACTCTCTGTGGAGCTATGAACATAGTTTATTGTGTTATTCTACAAAGAGTTACACCAAAAAGATACAATTTTTTAAGGCCAGCAACAGTTGGTTCTATCATGCACTGGAATCACTAACACCAGCTGTGTATACATCAGTTTAAATTACATTCCTATCACTTTTAGTTTTGGAGCTACAACTCTTCAAAGTTTCAGGGGCTGATACCACACGTTGTACATAATACATTACTGTGTGGTGGGTGATGGATGTTCTGGCGGTTGGAAGTTGAATGAAATGACATGTTCAAATGTGTGTCCATGTTCCTGAATGCACAATACAATGCGCCTTCTAAAGGATCTACGGACGAGATATAACATCGTCGGTGTCACGGAGCAACATGCGTCCTCGATGTGCCGTTTTAGATCATCTGGGGATGTGGGCTAAGTGACATAAACACGATCCTTTAGATATACCAACAAAAAGAAATCTAAAGGTTTTAAATCAGGTGACCTTGCGGGCCATGAATAAAGACCATGGCATCCCAACCACCTCCTTGCAAACCTGTTGATTCGTTCTTCCACAACAGCACTCTCAGAATGGGCTGGGTGACCATCATGCTGCATCCACATATGGTCTCCTTGAACATGTGTGTCTACACACCAAACGGTTGACTATAAACGCGCGGTATAGCTCACCTGTCAGTGTACCTGGGAAATTGTATGGACCGATGATTTCACCCCCAAGATCTCCACACCATACATTAATAGACCACCTACGTTGACGGTCGATAAGTCGTACCCACCGAGGATTGTCTGCGGCCCAGTAGTGCACGTTATGGTGACTCACTGCACCATAATTCGTGAACGTGGACTTATCAGAGAACATAACTCCTTGTAAAGACTCCAGCGTGAAATTACGCATGCCCCATTCACAGAATGTAGCTCTCGCACGGAAATCGTTCCCATGCAGCTCCTGGGTCAGTGATAGGGGGTACGGGTGAGACCTGTGGCCTTGTACTATACGCCACATGCGAGACTGACACCAGTGACTCGTAAGCTGACATGATCGTGGTGTACTGCAGCTAAAACAAACACCTCTGTCTCATCACTTCTTGCAGTTCTTCGTCTGTTACTGCGGCGCATTACCAAGCTGCCTGTTTCCCAAAGTAGTCGTTCGGCACTCAAGAACGTAATGGCTCCCGGTGCTCTTCGCCTAGAATATCTCACGGAGTACGCCATGGCTGCTTCAGTGGCATCGTGTCGGCACTCGCCGAGCATCAGCACCATGTCAACGTACTCGTTGTTCGTGTATGCCATCTTCATCCGTTGTCAGTAACTGTGGTATATTGAGCCCCGTTTGTTTGTGTGGCTCGAACTGTCATGCATGCGGCTGTGTGCGCGACAGTCGGCAGTATAACAGCGCATCGAAGAAGCTTTTCGCTCCTTGAGACCGGCGACGTACAACCCGGCCTCACCACATTTAGAAGGCGCATTGCGTTATGCGCAGCGTGTGTGGTATCTGCCCCTGAAACTTTGAAGGGTTGTAGCTCCAAAACTAAAAGTGATAGGAATGTAATTTAAATTGATGTGTACACAGCTGGTGTTACTGATTCCAGTGCATAATAGAAACTGTTATTGGCCTTAAAAATTGTATCTTTTTGCTGTAACTCTTTGGATAACAACACAATAAACTATACTCATAGCTCTTCCGACAGTGCAACCTTTCTTATGGTGACTTACCGCAATAAATATTTCCGTCGCCTATTACTTCGTAACTTACAGAGGCAAACACATTTAGTGAAACACCCTGTATAAGCACAAAATTCTAAGAAGTTAGAATGAAAAATTGGTGTCGCGATGAATTTGACTTGGTGCATACTAGATCATATATTGCTGTGTATGAAAAGTAGCTAATATTTTGAATTCTTCTTTAAACTTGGGAGAAGATCAGTATCTGTCTCCAGTCTCAAGAAAATGGATTTTATGTTAATGTTCACCTCTGATAGCACGCACGCGATAATGAAATATTCATAGTATCCCTCATATCTTGTAAACCGTTCTAGGCATCGAAATGAAATTTTGGCAAATGATAGCAGGAGCGATGTCTCGAACTGTTTACGAAATATGAAGGACATTATGAACATCTCATTCTCGCCTGCATGCTACCCGAAGTGAATGTGCTACAGAAAATCCATTTTCTCACGACAGGAGTCAGATACTAATCCCTTTCCAAGTACAAAAAAAAACTGAAAGTGTTAGCGACATTTCATCAGCAGTTTCTGGGCTAATATGCATCAAACGCAAATTCGTAGCGACCCCTACTTTCCACTGCAGTGCTTTCGAATTTCGTGATGTTATATGAATAACAGAATAACTACGACTATTAACGAAATGATGAGCATTTGGTCATGCAGGCAACATGTTAAGCTACAAGTAACGTAAAATCAAACTACTTCACCGAACAAATTCTATAAAATCGTTTGAGAAAAGTTGCAGAGCGTGCACCTGGATTCTGTCAGCACGGCACCTTGAAAACCGTAGACCCACCGGCATGACGTCACACGAGCACGCCGTGGGCTCTTTAGGTAGTGATTCTCAGATATGGCCAATCGATTGGGTTCAGATTTGGCAGGTTGGTTGTGTGCAACCTAAAATGAAAGGCATTAAGGTATTTTAGCTCAAAATCATCAAATTTTGAGAAAAGCACCCCTAAATTTCATGACGCGCTATTGACTCAAAACTGACAGGATAGATACATAATTGTAAGTAGAGCACTTCTGATGATCATACACGTAGGCTTCACAAACGCACAGTTCGCGAGAAATCGAGGAAAGTAATTATTACAACTGCCTGATATGTACCCACAAGGTAAATGCTGTTCAATGAAAGCACACAACTGACATAGCGACCGAGCTATCTGGCGGGGGAGCAGAAAACTTATGTTGCATTCTCAAATGCATTTTGCTGTTTTGTTTACTTGTATGAACTCCGTATCAAAGTAGGTAAGAATGGGGGAGTTAATAATAAGCTAATAAATAAGAAATAACAATAGGGTAGGCAAATAAATTCCTCAAACCACTTTGATTAGTAAAGAATTAAAGCTTTAATCCTGGTTGCCTTACAATGGCTGTTCCACTCACTCTGTTACATCTCCTCACTTTTATTCGAACTTCTCCGTGGATGTCACTTTTCATACAAACATTCGAAGCAAATATAGTCACTGTACCAAGAACATCTAATGAATGCAGAGTCTTCGCACAACTACGTCGTTCCTTTCGAAGATTCACGAAATATAGATTTCGTTTACATTCAGAGATATTTATTTCTCGGGAATTAATTGTAATGCTTACAGTACATACGATAACATCGTCTGAAAAATTGATGCTGTATGTTTGTCATGAATTATGCTATGAATAGGTGCTGCATCTATGCGGTTGTGCGATTCCCCTCAAGCACATTGTAGTTTTTAAACCTCCAGGTAAGGTTCTGTACCGAATCTCTCAGTAAACAAACATCGTATGATCGGCTATCTGTGGTCCCTCTTGACGAATTCGCAGCAGTATTACTCGGAATCGGTTTTATGCGACGATTCCAAAAATTTTAATTCTTCACTAATTCAAGTCGACTAAGAAATTTCTTTGTCTACGTTATTCTTCCTTATTGACCACCTTGCTAACCCTCTCATTCCTAACAATTTTGATATAGAAAAATAAAAAATAAAAGTAGCAAAATGCATTTGAGAAGTGAACACAGTTTCTCTGCTCTCCAGCCAGATGGCCGGCCGGTGTGGCCGAGCGGTTCTAGGCACTTCCGTCTGGAACCGCGCGACCACTACGGTCGCAGGTTCGAATCCTGACTCCGGCATGGATGTGTGTGATGTCCTTAGGTTAGTTAGGTTAGTTAGGTTTAAGTAGTTCTGAGTTCTAGGGGACTGATGACCTCAGATGTTAAGTCCCATAGTGCTCGGAGCCATTTTCAACCCAGCCAGATGCCTTGGTCGTTACGCCAGCGGCTCTTTGGCTAATGATGTTTACCATGCGGGTATGTAAGAGAGGATCGTAACAATTAATTTCCTCGATTTCTTGGAAATTATGCGTTTGCGGACTCCCATATATGATGATGAAGTATGTTCTATTTTCAATTGAAGATATGAGAATGGTATAATCCAGAGCCACAAAATGTAAATTTAGCATGAGAGCATTTCGAAAGTTGGAAAAAATCCATAAATCATATATCAGTTTTTCCGGGTATCCCACACAAGTATTTTATTTCTCCAGCGTCTTAATATTCACGTGTGGGTATTTATTGTGTGAGAAACTTTCCATATTATTTATAAAACATTTTATCGCAGGGTGCCATGACAATGGGCTTTACCCTGTCTCATATTGAAAGATGAGAACGTTTACAAAATTGTGAACATCAACATATAACATAGTTTAAAATGATAGTGAAGGCAATATTTCAAAGAATATAACTAATATGTATCACCTTTGTGTTATTCTCTTCCTTTGTTTCACTCACAATCTTCAAGTATCCCTTAGGAACATACGGTGCGTGCGTGCGAGCGTGCGTATGGCATTAATGATATAAAATTTTTCAGTTTTTCCTCACAGATTGTAATGAGTTTTTAGTATTACATTGTAGCTGGGCGAGATTAAGCTACTGAAATGCTCGTCTTTTTCAGGGGTATTTGCAGTTCTGAATTCTTAGAAATCAGAATATTGGTAGTACACTTTTAAATACCATGCAATTCCTCCATTAAAACTAAAGCTCTCGCTTACGAAAATCGGAGCTAAGATACATCATTATGTTTGTCCTTCTCTGTATGATTTATCTGCAAAGGTGTCAGACATATTGTGTCTGCTTGCTTCATTTTAAGAAGTAAAAATGGCTTCTTTCTGCAGAACTCTCTAACGACTGTAACTCGGCCATCAGGAGTGTACACTATGTGGTTTCTGTTCTTAACGTGCTTCTCATTTCGACCGGTGCCTCGGTCACAGGGCAGTCGTGTGTGCGAGACTTTTGGAAACCAATGTTCAACAGCCTTAAAGCTTCCTAGTGCCACAGTTGCCAGTTTTTACCTTGGCATCTGCTGTTATCACTAACGATGTGAACAGTAATTGGTTGAACTGTTCTGTTTCTAGGAATTTCATCAGACAGCTTCCTGTCCCATCAGATCCAAGCTTTGCATCAGCTTAGCTCCACACGATCATATGTTCATATCACACTCAAAATCAAAAATACCTCGATTATACGTCCATAATTTCTTCTTATAGAATGGAGGCCTGGACGTGAGTCGCGGAGTTTGGAAGGTTTGTTGTGCATCAATGGTTATTATAAGATGTTCCTCTGGATTTTCTCTAGCTCTCTTGGAAAGCTGTGTAATGATATTTTGTCCTGTAGATGCTTCGGTGTGATGTCAGTTTTTAATCTTCTAATCAGAGTTGATCAATTGTGCATTTTCAATTTGAATTTGAAATTCATTACATGGATGGCATGTGTCCGAAAGATGCCGTTTAAAATCTTGGTTGAAAAACCACGAAATTTTGAAACTTTCGCTTGTAGTGCATTATTCTCTTCTCTTCACAATATTTATAGTAATGTTCTTGATATAATGAAGAGACCAGCATGTCATGGTCTAAGTACACTTTGTAAAGGTTTTGTGAGCAGCTGTAACGACCAGCATGCTTAGGTGTACTATTCATGAAGTTTTGAACTGTCTGAATTGCTTCTAGGGATAGTTACATTGATGGGTTTCCGTTCTTGCCTGGAACAAAATAATAGTTCATTTTAAAGTTAAATGGCCAGGTAAGAGACATTTAGTGAAGTTTCGATTGAACATGGCACTTAAAGGAAGAAAAACCTAGAAAAGGATACAACTTCATGTATTTTTTTCCCGAAGTAGTATTAATTTATAGCTTAGATACCTCTTCTGTCTTTTGGAGAAGTGCAGTGACCATCACACAAGCATTTCCGTAAGCATTTGAGCCGTGCTGTTACGTATCCCATACACGTTTAAAAATACCTCTCTCTATACCAAAATATTACAACCTGGTACAGAAAAGTAACCATTCACCGCGAAACTCCGCTTTTCCTTTTCTGTGGGTACCTGAAAAGATAAAATACGTTAATCAGAATAATAATGTTATCTCTAAAAATACGTAATATAAAAATCTAGTATCATATTTTCATTAACTATGGTTACTTCCTTTGCAATTGTTTCATCTTAATATTACTCAGAAGGTAATTAATTTGATAATTGAAGTCGCCCATATCCCAGAAAGGATGGAATATCTGCTCTATTATAAATTAATCAGTTTTCCGCCACCACTTGTTTTTGTATCTACCTCCAGGACCAAGAATTTTGCACCAATAGTTGTCCTGTTTTGTCAGATACGTACTAACTCCCAGAATTTCAACGATATTTACGTTGTTCGTATTTCTTCTCTTTTTATGCCTTTAGGTGTTTAAGTGGATGATACCTCTGGAGAACTTTGACTTTGGACGCTGAACACTGTGAAAGTACTCAGAACGAGAAAGACCAAAGCCACTTTAACGTACATAACATGGATTACTGTATTACAGAAATAGCCTTATAATATTAAAATTAATAATAATAATACAGCGATTAATCAAAGTAGTATAAAAATACATATGTGCGAATCATGAATAAATTATTAGTGTGTAATTAATACATAGAATCACACAGTAACTTTGTAGTGTGATACAAATCTAAGCCTCATTGTTTTTATTGTTCAAAAATTGTTTTCAATTTACCCTGTCATTTACGGATGAATAACTGTTTCCACTGGATGAATAATTTTCATCAAAACTAGCTATTTCCTTCTGGGTATCTTCTTATTGAGTTGCGCTTGGAATGGATCTCTTCTTTGCAAATGCCATTTTACTGCAGCTTTGGGTGTTCCACACACGGCAAAGACTAGTTCCTCAGTGTATGAGAACAAGTATGAACCGCTAGTGAGTGAAAGGTAAAAGATATTGGGTGAGTCAGGAGGAAAGGTACATGCTTTGAGATACGATTTTCCGAGATGTAACATGTTTAATATCACTTTTGTAAGTTTTTCTTTAATAACTCGAAAACCGAACACCCCATCGAAAATGTATCTCAATACACAATTAAACTAAATTAAATTTGCTACACAAATAGGTCCTATTTATTTTTTGTCTAGGAGTAACAGTTTGCGCGGGGAGATCGCGAGAATATTGAAAATTTCGCGCGCGCGGGTGCGCTGTAGCTTGGGTGCTTTTTGTAGGCCACTTTGAGGTAGTTTTCCGACTTGATAGAGCACAAGCGTCCTGTATCAAAATGTTCGTCTCAACTTCCTCTATATTACTGTGGTACGTTGCAAACAATGAAAATGAATTATACAGACAATGATCATGATTGGTTTGGCAGGCGATCAACTGCGCGGTCATCAGCGCTCGTACAGTCTCAATTTTTACACAGCCTAAGTTTTACTCAGTCCGAGATAGCCACTGTCATGAATGATGATGATGAAATGATGAGGACAACACAAACAATCAGTCCCTGGGCAGAGAGGCTGTGGAAAAATAATACAGAAAATAAGTAGGAATGTAAATTTTAAGTGTTATATCTCGGAAACCATTTGAATAGGGCATATATCCACATCAAGTTTTTTGTTCAGAATCACTAATGATATCAACCCTCGCTACACATACCTTTTCTCCTGACTCAATCTGTATTTGCAGTAGCTTCCCATGTTGAATACAAGTTGAACTAACACATATAACGTATTTTGAGAAAAGTGTAGCGTTGGACTGTAACATCCGCGCCCCTTCAATTATTTATCTATCATGTTGGTTTTGAGCCGCTTGCACGTCATGTTTGGTAGTGGCTTTTTCAGAACCGGAGAGGTGTTGAGCCAAAATATCTTAGTCTTTCATTTTAGGCTATACACAAGTGGCCTGCCGAATATGAGTCGGAGCGGTTGGTCGTGTCAGAGGCTTTATTCTTTTGAGTTAGGCTAACAAAACTTTTAAGTGCCGCCCTAGAAAAGAGAGAAATTGTCAAATCGTATGAATAGTGATTGTTGCTGTCAATACGGATCCAACACAATTATACAAACAGTAAATACACTATATCAAAGTAGACTATCGTTTAGCGAATGGTGGAAGATTTTCAATTAAGCGTTTGGCGATGTAACACTCATGGAGAGAGTCAAAATGGAAATCGTAGGAGTTTTACCACGCTGCTCTTATTTTGATTATTGTCTTGTGTACGGACTCTAGGTCTGATATGTTGCGTGGTGGCTGAGGTGCAAAGGCTCAAATGGCTCTGAGCACTATGGGACGTAACATCTGAGGTCATCAGTGCCGTAGAACTTAGAACTACTTAAACCTAACTAACCTAAGGACATCACACACATCCATGTCCGAGGCAGGATTCGAACCTGCAACCGTAGCGGTCACGCGGTTTCAGACTGAAACGCCTAGAACCGCTCGGCCACACCGGCCGGCTGAGGTGCAATGAGACCACTGCTCAGGTAAATAGTGTAGAACAATTTTATTCAAAATTCTTCCTTGGAGTTTTTAATTGCATACAAATGAATGTTCGGTTGCTACTTTGACTACCAACAAGGAAGGTAAATAATAACTAAGTGGGCGAAGGAGAAAGTGAGTAACAAATAGTCCAAATTCACTTGGAATGTTCTGGAGTTAATAACAGATGTTGCCATAATCTCAGGAAAGAGAGGCCACTTGGATTTAGTTGGCGTAAGGCCAAGAAGTAAAGCGACTGCTCTAATTTCAGTACGGATTGGAAATTAAACGTAAACATGGCGATTGTCATACTATTGAGCCTCATCGAGAACACTGCTTGATGAGTCACTATTGCGGCCGGCGCCAGGACCAGAGAACTCTAGGGAATGATTGGTTCCACAACAAATACAGGACTGGCAATCGGTGGTAGTGCATGAGCTGCTACAGGATTCGGGACATCGTGCAGTAAAGTAGTGCCCGCAATCACGGTGTATTCGTGGAAGTGCCCTCTGCTAGAAGAGGATTGGTCGCCCGTTGTGGCAGCTGCTAGAGACTCCTAGGACCACAAGTCGGCAAGTTGTTGTTGTTATCAAGATCTTTTAGCAACATACCGGATGCGCCCAGATCGGAGTTTCGCTTTCAGGCGCTTGTGTCTGATGTAGCAGACGATGCGTGAAGCGCCGCCACCGGCAGGATGTGAATGTGTTGCCGGTTGCTGTCCTCTAGGTGGGACACGCAGAGCCACTTTGCTTGCAAGTCTGCCGAGTTTCTGTAGCAGCAGAAGAGTGGGGACTATGGCCTGATGCAGATGCTCTTTGACCTTAATCTGTTCACTGCTGTATGGAGCGGTGATGATTGAGCTGAAGCTTCATTTAGAGTTGCAAACCTCCGATGGGCGGAAGGAGTGCCAGTTCGCAGGAAAGCAACGCAGATATCCTGTTTCCCCTTCAAACATTCTTCCAGGCGTCTGAGTAGTCAACAACATTGATAGTGCATGTATCGATGCGCAGAGCATGTGCGCTTGCTCAAGCGATCTCAACTGTCAGCAGGTGACAATATCATCTGTTACGCACATCCCTCACTAATTGTGTGTGTGTGTGTGTGTGTGTGTGTGTGTGTGTGTGTGTGTCGGGGGTGGGGGGGTGGGGGGGGGGTGTCATTTGACGTTTTGTGTGAAAAAGAAAATAGCCAGTTATGCATGTCTTACTGCAGTGTATTGTTTGATCACACTAATTACCCTTATTTTTAAGGCGCATTCAATAAATAATTAAACACTTCTTTGTGAAAGTAGGATGGTTTTATTCAGGATTTCAATACACCATAGTATTCCCCACAGTTTTGGCTACAAATTTCAATGTTTCGACATAGTCTTCGTTCTTTACGCTACCTTACTAGAAGGGCATCTGTGCTCGCATGGAGAAAAAGTCCTACGGCATCAAAAATCTGCCCATAATCCAAGTCCTGCATCCCGCAAAGAGTATGTTTCATTGGGCCAAATAGACGGAAGTCGGAAGGTTCGAGATCCAGGCCATAGCATGGATGAGCAAGGAGAATCCAATAAAGTTTTGTGAGCTCCTCTCTGGTGCATAGACTTTTATGAGCCCTCGCCTTCTTACGGGGAAGGAGAAGTTCGTTTGCTTTTTTTGGGCTGACGAAGACGCTGGAGTCGAGTCTTCAGTTTCCTGGACACAATATACTTCAGAGATGATCGTTGCACGATGAGCGAGGTCGTGAAAACGGGTAACCCCTTCAGAGGCCCAGAACACCGTCGTCATGACTTCACTGGCTGAGGGTGCGGCTTTGAACTACTTATTCGGAGGAGAGGTGGTGTGGCGCCGCTCCATGAATTACCGTTTTGTTTCCGGTTCGAAGTGATGCACCCATGTTTCATCGCCTGTGACAGTGTTCGACGAAAGACTGGCACGATCAGCCTCCTAACGCACAGGGAACTCCGCACAGATGGCCCTTTATTGCTCTTTATTGTCTTCCGTCAGGCGGCGAGGAACCCAACGTGTGAATACCATTGAGTACACCTACTGTTAGACGAGTGTGTCAACACTTCCAACACAGACACCAGTTTAGTTGGTGAGGTGTTTGATTGTGATCAGTGAGTCACCTCGAATGAGTGTGTCTGTACGTTCCAGCATTGCAGGAGTTACAGCTGCCAGCGGTCGGCGCGAATTCGGTACATTGGATAGGTTTGGGCGGCCTTGCGATGATGGCACTTGCCCCGCCCAACGACTCACCGTGCTTTTTTCAGTGCCAGATCTCCGTATACATTCTGCAAGCGGCTAGAAATATCTGCGATGCTCTGCTTTTCCACTCAAGGAAACTCAATGACAGCTGTCTGACGGGAACGCACCTCCGTTACAGACGCCATTTTGAAGGCCACCACCCACATATTTTATTGTTTGTGGGTCATTACATGTGGCAGTCTTCGAGTATAAGATTGAGCAAAAATTGCTAAACTTTCTTTGCTTTTTTCTCTGCTTTATCTTTCTCACATGGTTTTAGTAAATGGATTTCAGTTTAACTTAATAAAAAGCTGCTCTATTTTGTGCATATCTTCAGTTTCTTCACTATCTTGGGAGAACAATTCATAATTAGGTATCCTTTATTTTATTGGATATAAAGTGTCCCTGTAATATACGGACATTTTTCTGTCTTTATGCTCAGTTTATACACACATGTGTAAAGTACTAGTAGTAATACGGTAGCCTCATCATACTCAACAAGCGTGGGGAACCTCCTTTACGCTATGTAGCTGTGAGCATTTATTTATACATCGAGGCATACATATGCAGATCTATTTGCTACAAAGTTATTGTTACGATTGATAGATTACGATGTTCGATTACAGAGGACTCGCCTCATTGACGTTCTCGGATGGCAACTGTTAAACAAGTCTCTTATGGGTGTTACTTTTTTTTGATGTCATAACAAACAGGATTATAAGTATTCAGTAATTCTGTAAGTACAGCTCAGTTTTTCTGAATAGCACGCATATAAGTAGCCTGTCAGTACTGAAGTTCATCAGCTTTGATACCATCTCCGGAGTCTCATAAATGTAGCTATACCCGTTACTGAAATACTGTTCTGTCGTAATGCCTATTATTAGACTTTAAATATGTGGCGATCAATATTTCTGAGTTGCAATTAGAAGTAGACTTTAAAGTAAACCTTCTGTCAAAACGTATGCAGTCACTTGTACAAATTTAATGTATATTCAAAGCCTATTATGCAGTGATCTCATCTTTTTGATAATGTTTATTTGTTACGTGGAGATGTGGAATAGAAATTAACGGTATTGTTTGTTATTTCAGGTAAGCTGTGTTCTTCCTAGCAACTCAACTGTCTCTGCTGATTGAAACGGATCAATTCTGGTAAGCAAAACTTTATTCGAAATAAATAACGTAGTTATGTTGCTGTTTGATACAAGATAATCAAAGAAGTAAAGACTTTATGGGTACTTCTACGATACTATAAAACGAAGATCTATAAATTCAGTTTTGGAAATGATGAGTTGTTACAGTGCTAACTGTAAGAGAAAGAATCTGTATCCTGAATTCTGTTTTAATTATTCTATAACTCGATGAAACAGCTCCATAAAATGATCACTGAAGAACAAAAACAAGAAAATCAAAAATCCCCAGCTACCATCATAGCGACAAAAATAAGAGAGAAAATTACAAATCACTCATTAAAACTTGTGAGAAGCTTCTTCCACTGAAATATAACTGTTTGGATGTTATAAAACAACGATGCTCTTGAAGATGCCGTACACTCCTTTACAGAGTTTTGAAATCAGTATTTATGTACCCTCATTATTATATTTTTAAATTTATGGAAGTATATCGCATTCAGTGACCTGCGATGTCGTTACACGAACATGTAATGTGTCCGCAGCGTAGTTTCACGGTCCAGTGGGTCCACTAATTGGCAAGTAACGAGAATAGTTAACGAGCTACCCGGGGTTATCTAGGACGAGGTTTGGTTAGCGCACACTGCGGAAGACGGGATCTGGAAGCTTAAGGTATTGCAGGGACAGTCTGTGCCGTCTTACAGTAGTTGAGTATCAACAGAAATTTTTTTAGGAAGATTCCAACAGAAATAAATTATTCAAATGTGTAAGCATTCATCCACGCTTTTAGTGTAACTTTCCAGAGCGATTCATAAAATTTTCTCTGTTCGATAGAATAAATTTAAAAGCAAAACCAATCGAAGCTAACATTATTGAGCAGTGATATATTTTCTTCACCAATGACAAGGACGACGAGAACACGTTGCTTAATTGTAGCAGACTGCAGTGGTTCCAGAATGGCTAAAATGAGCTTCTCCTTTGAGCAATTCAAGGTAGTGCTGAAGGGATATTCGAAGCATGTATGTTCAATAGGACTGGTGTCTCATAATCATCGAAGACCTCACTTTGTTCAATGAAAAATTGTATTACAACATAGTTTAAGTTGATATCACTCTGTTTTGCCAAATACTGTCTCTGAAGCGCAATGACTGGAGGATATTTCTTTGGTTAATATTTACAGCCATTATTCTTACGTTAAATCCAGATATGAATAATACATAAGGGCACTGAAGAGTGAAAGTGCTCGCTCTATATAAGAAGAACTTCTAGCAGAAGAATATCGGCCCTGTACTGTGATAAAAACAGACATGACAGTCGCATGCCGTAGGAGCAAACGAAGAGCCGTGGTCGTTCACCAGGAAATCTGCTTCATACAGAGTGCCGGCTCTACCACACCATTCATCTACCTTCTCTCACCAACCGTGACAAATACCCTTCACTGTTTCCACGATCCTTTACTTAACAAAGTAGCAAAGATCAGCCAAATACTTCAGTGCGACGTACGGTAGTTCAAAACCTTTATTGTGTTCATTTCGTGCATACACAGAAAAAACATTGGGCACATGTAAACAATAGGAGACATGGATGTAGGTTAACAGTCACAATCCTATAATGATACATTGCCAGATAACCTAAAGTAGTGTCGACAAACATTATGAATACCATAAGAAAATATGCAAAATATAACGGTCATCTATATTTGTAGATTATCGATTATGTCTAAAGAAATAAAATGATGGTATGTCATTAATGGCCGCGAGTCCCCACCTAAGAAAGTTTGGCCGCCGACTTGCAAGTCTTTTCGGTTGACGCCACATTAGGAAACTAGCTTGTCGATGATGATGAAATGACGACGAGGAGAACACAACACCCAGTCCGCGAGCGTAGGGAATCTCTGAACCGGCCAGGAATCGAACCTGCATGGAAATCAGAAGAGCTGTATTTATTCTTATCAACATGATAAACAAACTGAAGTATATGATCTCTCTGTCTGTCAGGCAGTTGGGCTGATGTAAAGTAGTGAGTTCGTCGAAATGGCACATTTCTCGATTAGTGGCACTCTGATCTAATCATCATCTGATGACGATGACGATTTTAATGAGGGGTACCACTCACGGAAACGTCGGACTATTTCGGTGAACTCACTCACCTGGACGGTTTTACTTTAGTAATTAAAGGATATTTCATTGTTGGTTACAAAACTATCACCAGTTGGTTTCTTCGTAAATAGTCACTACTGGCCACTAAAATTGCTACACCAAGAAGAAATGCAGATGATAAACGGGTATTCATAGGACGAATGTATTATACTAGAGCTTACATGTGATTACATTTTCACGGAATTTGGGTGCATAGATCCTGAGGAATTAGTACCCAGAACAACCACCTCTGGCCGTAATAACGGCCTTGATACGCCTGGGCATTCAAACAGAGTTTGGATGGCGTGTACAGGTATAGCTGTCCATGCAGCTTCAACACGATACCACGGTTCACCAAGAGTAGTGACTGGCGTATTGTGACGAGCCAGTTCCTCGGCCACAATTGGCCAGACGTTTTCAATTGGTGAGAGATCTGGAGAATGTGCTGGACAGGGCAGCAGTCGAACATTTTCGGTATCCAGAAAGGCCCGTACAGGACCTGCAACGTGCGGTCGTGCATTATCCTGCTGAAATGTACGGTTTCGCAGGATTCGAATGAAGGGCGGATCAACGGGTCGTAACAAATATGAAATGTAATGTCTACGGTTCAAAGTGCCGTCAATGCGAACAAGAGGTGACCGAGACGTGTAACCAATGGCACCCCATACCATCACGCCGGGTGATACGCCAGTATGGCGATGACGAATACACGCTTCCAATGTGCGTTCACCGCGATGTTGCCAAACACGGATGCGACCATCATGATGCTACAAACAGAACCTGGATTCATCCGAAAAAATGACGGGCACCCAGGTTCGTTGTTGAGTACGTCATCGCAGGCGCTCCTGTCTATAATGCAGCGTCAAGGGTAACAGCAGCCATGGTCTCCGAGCTGATAGTCCGTGCTGCTGTAAACGTCGTCGAATTGTTCGTGCAAATGGTTGTTGTCTTGCAAACGTCCCCATCTGTTGACTCAGGGATCGAGACGTGGCTGCACGATCCGTTGCAGCCATGCGGATAAGATGCCTGTCATCTCGACTGCTAGTGATACGAGGCCTTTGGGATCGAGCACGGCGTTCCGTATTACCCTCCTGAACCCCACCGATTCCATAGTCTGTTAACAGTCATTGGATCTCGACCAACACGAGCAGCAATGTCGCGATAGGATAAACCTAAATCGCGAAAGGCTACAATCCGACCTCTATCAAAGTCGGAAACATGATGCTACGCTTTTCTCCTCCTTACACATCACAACGACGTTTCACCAGGCAACGCCGGTCCACTGCTGTTTGTGTATGAGAATTCGGTTGGAAACTTTCCTCATGTCAGCACGTTGTAGGTGTCGCCAACGGCGCCAACCTTGTGTGAATGCTCTGAAAAGCTAACCATTTGCAAATCACAGCATCTTCTTCCTGTCGGTTAAATTTCGCGTCTGTTGCACGTCATTTTCGTGGGGTAGCAATTTTAATGGCCAGTAGTGTACAAGGCTGTGAAAAATATTACGCCGTATTGTCAGTGTCAAAGTATTTAACATTGTACGAAATTGGAAATTTGTGGTAAGTTCCTTTGGGACCAAATTGCTGAGGTGATCCGTCCCTAGGCTTGCGCACTACAGAATCTAACTTTAACTTAAGCACAACACACACACACACACACACACACACACACACACACACACACACACACACACACACACATACACACATAACCGAGGAGGACTCGAACCTCCGACGGGAGGAGCCACGCAAACCGTGGCAGAGAGGCCAGACCGCGCGGCTACCCCGCGCGGCCTTATATGAAGTATAATATTTTCTTACATTGTAAGTGTCTATTACATTTTTTAGCGCTTTATCATAAATTTACGACTTTTCACAACGGTTAGAAGTATCATCCTCTCACGTAGGTTTTTCCATTATTTTCTTTTGATCCTTAAATTGAGAACGTAGAGCAAAGCATCAGTCCTGTACGATCGGCTTTATACAGATACCGGTCTCCATTGATTCCCTCAAGACTAGATTTTTTCGGAAATGATACTTTGCTTAAATGAAGTTATGGAAAAGTCATTTATGGTTATTTCAAAAATCGGTTCAGAGGTCACTCTGGAACAGTAATGATACTGTTTTTCAGCAAAATTTTACTAGGCGGTATCAAAAATTTTTATCCTTCAGTTTAGTGTAGTTGGATTTTTGGTATTGGATCACCTCGTGTGAATTCCTTAATACTAAGATTACCAACATTCTTTCGTTAATTTATTCAGTAACGATGTTTTGTGGATCCCATCAGTAACAGTGTTCTCATTTTGTTTGGAAATGGTAGTAATTTTTTGCTGTATATTGTGCTGGAACTGAATGAATAACACTTACGTCAGATAACACAACTCCTCTCCGAACTGTTGACAAGAAGTGAAAGATGAAAAAAAATCATATTGTGTCTTGTATTGTGAAAGAGAAACATCACAATTTAGTTTAAAGTGGTTTTTATTATCAGCTACAAATACCATTAGTCAATGCCTCAATGAAAATCACATATTATGTTTTTAGAACTGTGGGCGTGCAAATCACAGGTTAGATAAAACTGATATTTATTGTTAGCAACCAGTGCTATTACCTAATGATGCGACGGACCTGTACTTCCACTTCCGTCACTGCGAAGTTCCGTATATCTTTCCAAATCCGCTTCTGCATTTTTATATCCGAGCACGCTCGCGTGCTGTCGGCAGCGCCTCCGTGCTGGGCAGGACATGGCGAACACAATTGCAGCTGTTCACAGGCGTATATATCATACTGTTGACTGAAATGTACGTTGTATAAAAGGAAAATAGCGTAATTAAATGTGTAACTACGTTGGTCGATATGTATAGTGTAACTGTATGACTATGGACCTGAAGCATTTTTCAACTTACCTCGGTTCATTAAGTTTTCTCTCGATGGTGTAGCACAGCAAGCAGCGCCATAGCAAAGCTAAATTAAAAATTATGTTCAGAAGCGTGTGTAATGCAACGTGCAATGCAGACACAAGCAACACTTAATTTCTTGCATGGGAACAGTTTTGGCACTGATGTCCCACAGGCCGGCCGTGGTGGCCGAGCGGTTCTAGGCGCTTAAGCCCGAAACTGCGCGACCGCTACGGTCGCAGGTTAGAATTCTGCCTCGGGCATGAATGTGTGTGATGTCCTTAGGTTAGTTAGGCTTAAGTAGTTCTAAGTTATTGTGGACTGATGACGTCAGATGTCAAGTTCCATAGCGCTCAGAGCCATTTGAACCATTTTTGAACTCTCATGATTGTCTTATTCAATCGTTTCCAACAAATTTGTATTCAATATTAGCAGCTCTTTCCAGATAAAAATTTTCTGACAGTTCAATTCCACATCTGCTTCCCAACACACCTCTCTCACTGAGAGCGTCATCAGGCAGAGATTATGTAACAACACAAAGAAAGATCGCGAATCAATTAGGGTTGCTCACAAACGTGTGCAAATCGATACTTGTAATGCACGCCTCCCACGATTCGACGGTGCTTGCAGAAAGCATTTCTGGAAGGGACTATGGATTTTCGTGTTATGACCGACGACATGCAGGTGCTTTCTTTTCTTGGTGGTATGACTTTAAAATCTTACGAATCAAGCTGACATATGTTGCTAGCACTGGAAACACATCATCTGTGCGTGGCTATATATGTTGCTAGCAGTTACTGAGTTAAATAAAAGAATCTTGCAATGATTCAGTAATAACATGAATAAAAATCGACTGATCACAGTTACTTAAAATACTTAAAAGTGGCGAACGTGACTGAAGGGAATCGAAACAGAAAAAATTCAGAATCAAAATGAAAAAAAAGTCAAGGGTTTTCCTAGTACGAAAAGGAAACATGTAAGAATCTTCACCTAGGTTAACAGCAGCAGAGATAGAGAGGATGGCGGCATCCATAGCAGAACGTTTCAGGTCGAAGCCTTCGGCTTTGAAGGACCCACGTTCAATTCCCAAGTCCTGGCACCTCCTCAGTTCTGGAACGCGGACGACTCAGCCTCTTGAGGCCAAATGAGGAACTGCTTGAATAAAGAAATAGCAGCAGCACTAAATGTCATCTACTGGCAGTAACGGTTGGAGGGGTTTCAGACAAGCCCATCACATACGAAAGTCTTCGTAGATTCGCTTTCCAGTACATCAACTATGTTACGACTTACGTCATCTAAATTGAAAGTACCTCACCAGTAATTTACAGTATAACCAATAACGAGAATGAAGGGCGATAATTTACACACCTCAGAGCCAATATCGCGGTCACAGACCACAGAGTGCTCCTCGTACTGCTGTGTAGGCAGGAGCTGGCCAACACATACCAAGACATAAGCAGTGAGCGCTGATTACGTTCACTTTTATGGTGGCTGATCTGCTGAGAGATTTGGTTTCTTACGTGATAAAAAAGTGTACTACGTGAGAGAGGGACACTCACAGAGGGAGATAAAAGAGAGAGAGAGAGAGAGAGAGAGAGATAGGAGTTCTGCGGTGTAATCAGCCAAGCGACTCAGGTGTGGGCCGCAGCATCATTAAAGGAAGCCTGCAGGCCGCAGAGACGTACCTCTGACAAATGAAGCGACTCTTACGGACGTGATTAATCAGGCCTCTGCGACTGTGCTGCAGGTCGAGGGCGGTCTGAGGCAAGTCCCAACAAGGGCAGAGCCGCAGGTCCTGCAGCTGAAGACTGCACTGCCCTGCCAAACTCTGCAGAGTGATTAAGACCAGTGCAGACTAATGACTGGAAGGCAACCATGACTACAACGAAAAGTAGGCTTTGCTCATAGTAATAAAATAAGTGCCCAGGACAAAATACGTTCTATGAAAGAAAATTGACGTACAGCAAAGGAATTGTGCGAATGTGACGGAAATCGATAGACGTGATGCACATGGACAAACAGATAATGACATTTTCGGGAAAAAATGGGTGATTTATTCAAGAGAAAGAGAATCACAAATTGATCAACTCAGAATGCGTTGATCCACCTCTGGCTCTTATGCAAACAGTAATTCGGCTTGGCATTTATTGAGTTGTTGGATGCACCCTCAGGGACACGCTGTCTAAGTGGTTGGTTAGATCGTCAAAATCGCGAGCTGGTTGGAGGGTACTGCTATAATGCTCCACACTTTGTGTAATACATAGAAAAACAGCGACCTTGCTGCTGAAGGCTGGGTTTGGCAAGCACGAAGATAAACAGTAGAGATTCTCGCAGTGTGCCGGTTAGCATTATCTTGCTGAAATGTTAGCCCAAGGTACCTTGCTATGAAAGGCAACAAAACTGGGCGTAGAATAATGTCACCATACCGCTGCTTGGTAGGGGTACCGCGTATGACAGCTAAATGAGATTCTATGAAATGAAGTGACACTCCAGTCCATCACTCCTGGTTGTCGAGCCATGTGGCGGGCGACAATCACATCTGATATCCCACTGCTGCCCTGGGAGTCTCCAGATCAGTCTTTGGTGGACATCATGGCTCATTTCGAAGCGGGACTGTCACTGAAGACAATTATTTACATCTACATCTACATTTATACTCCGCAAGCCACCCAACGGTGTGTGGCGGAGGGCACTTTACGTGCCACTGTGATTACCTCCCTTTCCTGTTCCAGTCGCTTATGGTTCGCGGGAAGAACGACTTTCTGAATGCCTCCGTGCGCGCTCGAATCTCTCTAATTTTATATTCGTGATCTCCTCGAGATGTATAAGTAGGGGGAAGCAATATATTCGATACCTCATCCAGAAACGCACCCTCTGGAAACCTGGCGAGCAAGCTACACCGCGATGCAGAGCGCCTCTCTTGCAGAGTCTGCCACTTGAGTTTGCTAAACATCTCCGTAACGCTATTACGGTTACCAAATAACCCTGTGACGAAACGCGCCGCTCTTCTTTGGATCTTCTCTATCTCCTCCGTCAACCCGATCTGGTACGGATCCCACACTGATGAGCAATACTCAAGTACAGGTCGAACGAGTGTTTTGTAAACCACCACCTTTGTTGATGGACTACATTTTCTAAGGACGCTCCCAATGAATCTCAACCTGGTACCCGCCTTACCAACAATTAATTTTATATGACCATTCCACTTTAAATCGTTCTGCACGCATACTCCCAGATATTTTACAGAAGTAACTGCTACCAGTGTTTGTTCCGCTATCATATAGTCATACAACAAAGGATCCTTCTTTCTATGTATTCGCAAACATTACATTTGTCTATGTTAAGGGTCAGTTGCCACTCCCTGCACCAGGTGCCTATCCGCTGCAGATCTTCCTGCATTTCGCTACAATTTTCTTATGCTGCAACTTCTCTGTATACTACAGCATCATCCGCGAAAAGCCGCATGGAACTTCCGACACTATCTACTAGGTCATTTATATATATTGTGAAAAGCAATGGTCCCATAACACTCCCCTGTGGCACGCCAGAGGTTACTTTAACGTCTGTAGACGTCTCTTCATTGATAACAACATGCTGTGTTCTGTTTGCTAAAAAGTCTTCAATCCAGCCACACAGCTGGTCTGATATTCCGTAGGCTCTTACTTTGTTCATCAGGCGACAGTGCGGAACTGTATCGAAGGCCTTCCGGAAGTCAAGAAAAATAGCATCTACCTGGGAGCCTGTATCTAATATTTTCTGGGTCTCATGAACAAATAAAGCGAGTTGGATCTCACACAATCGCTCTTTCCGGAATCCATGTTGATTCCCACATAGTAGATTCTGGGTTTCCAAAAACGACATGATACTCGAGCAAAAAACATGTTCTAAAATTCTACAACAGGTCGACGTCAGAGATATAGTTTTGCGCATCTGCTCGACGACCCTTCTTGAAGACTGGGACTACCTGTGTTCTTTTCCAATCATTTGGAACCTTCCGTTCCTCTAGAGACTTGCGGTACACGGCTGTTAGAAGGGGGGCAAGTTCTTTCGCGTACTCTGTGTAGAATCGAATTGGTATCCCGTCAGGTCCAGTGGACTTTCCTCTGTTGAGTGATTCCAGTTGCTTTTCTATTCCTTGGACACTTATTTCGTTGTCAGCCATTTTTTCGTTTGTGCTTGGATTTAGAGAAGGAACTGCAGTGCGGTCTTCCTCTGTGAAACAGCTTTGGAAAAAGGTGTTTAGTATTTCAGCTTTCCGCGTGTCATCCTGTGTTTCAATGCCATCATCATTATCCCGGAGTGTCTGGGTATGCCGCTTCGAGCCACTTAGTGATTTAACGTAAGACCAGAACTTCCTAGGATTTTCTGTCAAGTCGGTACATAGAATTTTACTTTCGAATTCACTGAACGCTTCACGCATAGCCCTCCTTACGCTAACTTTGATATCGTTTAGCTTCTGTTTGCCTGAGAGGTTTTGGCTGCGTTTAAACTTGGAGTGAAGCTCTCTTTGCTTTCGCAGTAGTTTCCTAACTTTGTTGTTAAACCACAGTGGGTTTTTCCCGTCCCTCACAGTTTTACTCGGCACGTACCTGTCTAAAACGCATTTTACGATTGCCCTGAACTTATTCCATAAACACTCAACATTGTCAGTGTCGGAACAGAAATTTTCGTTTTGATCTGTTAGGTAGTCGGAAATCTGCCTTCTATTACTCTTGCTAAACACATAAACCTTCCTCCCTTTTTTTTATATTCCTACTAACTTCCATATTCAGGGATGCTGCAACGGCCTTATGATCACTGATTCTCACTGATTCCCTGTTCTGCGCATACAGAGTCGAAAATTTCGGGTCTGTTTGTTATCAGTAGGTCCAAGATGTTATCTCCACGAGTCGGTTCTCTGTTTAATTGCTCGAGGTAATTTTGGGATAGTGCACTCAGTATAATGTCACTCGATGCTCTGTCCCTACCACCCGTCCTAAACATCTGAGTGTCCCAGTCTATATCTGGTAAATTGAAATCTCCACCTAAGACTATAACATCCTGAGAAAATTTATGTGAAATGTATTCCTGATTTTCTCTCAGTTGTTCTGCCACTAATGCTGTTGAGTCGGGAGGTCGGTAAAAGGAGCCAATAATTAACCTAGCTCGGTTGTTGACTGTAACCTCCACCCATAATAATTCACAGGAACTATCCACTTCTACTTCACTACAGGATAAACTACTGCTAAGAGCGACGAACACTCCACCACCGGTTGCATGCAATCTATCCTTTCTAAACACCGTCTGTACCTTTGTAAAAATTTCGGCAAATTTATCTCTGGCTTCAACCGGCTTTCTGTACCTACAACGACTTCGGCTTCGGTGCTTCCTATCAGCGCTTGAAGTTCCGGTACTTTACCAACGCAGCTTCGACAGTTTACAATTACAATACCGATTGCTGCTTGGTCCCCGCATGTCCTGACTTTGCCCTGCACCCATTGAGGCTGTTGCCCTTTCTGTACTTGCCCAAGACCATCTAACCTAAAGAACCGCACATTCACGCCACACAACCCCTGCTACCCGTATAGCCACTTGTTGCGTGTAGTGGACTCCTGACCTATCCAGCGGAACCCGAAACCCCACCACCCTATGGCGCAAGTCGAGGAATCTGCAGCCCACACGGTCGCAGAACCGTCTCAGCCTCTGATTCAGACCCTCCACTCGGCTCTGTACCAAAGGTCCGCAGTCAGTCCTGTCGACGATGCTGCAGATGGTGAGCTCTGCTTTCATCCCGCTAGCAAGACTGGCAGTCTTCACCAAATCAGATAGCCGCCGGAAGCCAGAGAGGATTTCCTCCGATCCATAGCGACACACATCATTGGTGCCGACATGAGCGACCACCTGCAGAAGGGTGCTCCCTGTACCATTCTTGGCATCCGGAAGGACCCTTTCCACATCTGGAATGACTCCCCCCGGTATGCACACGGAGTGCACATTGGTTTTCTTCCCCTCTCTTGCTGCCATATCCCTAAGGGGCCTCATTACGCGCCTGACGTTCGAGCTCCGAACTACCAGTAAGCCGACCCTCTGCGACCGCCCGGATGTTGCAGACTGAGAGGCAACCTCTGGAACAGGACAAGCAGCCATGTCAGGCCGAAGATCAGTATGAGCCTGAGACAGAGTCTGAAACCGGTTCGTCAGACAAACTGGAGAGGCCTTCCGTTCAGCCCTCCGGAATGTCTTTCGCCCCCTGCCACACCTTGAGACGACCTCCCACTCTACCACAGGTGAGGGATCAGCCTCAATGCGGGCAGTATCCCGGGCAACCACAGTCGTAGTCCGATCGGGGATGCGTGGGACGAGCTGGCCGTCCCCGACAAACCCGCATCCGGATCCCCACAGTGATGCCCATTGGCAACAGCCTCAAGCTGTGTGACCGAAGCCAACACTGCCTGAAGCTGGGAGCGAAGGGATGCCAACTCAGCCTGCATCCGAACACAGCAGTTGCAGTCCCTACCCATGCTAAAAACTGTTGTGCAAAGAAAGTCTGAACTAATCTACAGAGAGCGCAAACAAATCGACACAATATTTAAACGGTTATTAAAATACAAGATTGCCTAGTAAATGCAGTAATGCTGCTACTTGCGCACTGCTGACACACTGCTCGGCGGCGGAAGGCGACTACGCGATTTTACACTATTCAGGTACTAAAACGCGATGCTACAACTCTCAACTACTATAATACGCCCGAAATTTATGAATTAAACAATGCAAGTACCAGAAGCACGCAAAGAAATTAAGAAATAAACTATGTAACAAATGAGTGAGCTAGGAGTATACGACTTGCTGCTGCAGCTGCTTATCCAACGGCGGCAGGGAGCACACTTCAGTCAGTGAGATTACGGGCCAAAGACGTGTCGGGAAACGCCCCGGTCATCAGTGGGATACCAACCTGATCACTTGTCATCTGGCCTGACAAACGGCAATGATTGTCTGGCGTGTCATATCATTCCACAGAAGGACCATTTTGGCTGCCATCCACAGCACTCTGCAGCACAGCGATTCTTCGATGATATTCGGCGTTCTGTTTTGTAGCCCCTCATGGCACGCAGTCCTGGCATACATTTCAGCAAGATAACGCCCGTCCGCACACGGCGAGACTTAATACTGCTTGTCTCAAACCCTACCCTGGCCAAGAAGGTCGTCATATCTCTCTCCAACTTAGTACGTTTGAAGCATTATGGGCAGAGCTCTGAACAAAACGGTATTTACGGCTACCGCGCCAATTGGACATAAATTGCACGATATCTCTCAGAAGGACATCCAAGAACTCCGTCAATCAATGCCGAGCCGAAAAACTGCTTGTGTAAGGTCCAGAGATAGACAAACATGTTATTGACTTCCTCAGTTTGTGAAGCTCTATCTCTTGAATAAATAATCAAAATTTTCTGAAACTGTAATCATTTGTTTGTCTGTACATGTGCATCACATCTTCAGATTTGTGTCCCAGTTGGATAATTCCTTTGTGGAGCGTGCTTTTTCTTAGAGCGTAGTAGTTACTCCCTTGATAGACGGCAACTTAATGACAAGCGCTGTTACATTCCTTGTGGACCGGAAATACGCCAATGTGTTTGTCACTTTTTTGGTACTTTGTCAGTTGCTCGCTCGATCAGCGTACCAACTACAAAACGTGGCAGCAGCTCACTTTCGCTATCGTGAGAATGCCGTAAACTCTTCTGACGCCCTAAGGTAAGGACCGACAAAAATTCAGCATACGAACAATGCTCGTTCTCAAGTGGTCGTAATTGTCTTAAATGACTGCACATTTCCCCCACCGCGACGTCGCGCTGTCTGGGCATGTTGAGGGTTTCTTGGAGGAAACTACGAAAGTGCCGCGTTTAGATGGCAATGAAATCGCACTACATATGAGCTGCTTCCATATTTTATGCTTCTCAACAATACGTATCAGAAACAAAACAAATTTCCAGTATTAAATAATTATTTTTGATGACAGAATTTTTATCTAGTATAAAATGGCGAAATTCGTTCAGACTGACATTTTCACAGGTTTTCGCACTCAGTATGCGATGTAAGTTATTCAGTTTTATAATGGAGCAAACCTTTCATACACCTATCTTGACTGCATTATCTTATCATGTGTATACCTCATTATGGATACGTGGAAACTGTTCTCGAGGAAAACAATCTTCACGTCGTTGACAGCTTTAACCTAGAAAAACGCGTCTTTCAAATGTGAATTACATTGCAGAAGTTTCTTCTGCTCCTGCACAAGGGTGCATTCAGCTGAAACAGCACACAGTCTCGAAAACAACTACAGAACTGGTCTAATATGGGTGGCGTTCTCAAAACATTTAGGAAACTGTTCTTTTAAATCTCTGAAGGCTAAAATGAATTTTTCAAATCTGGCGTTTTTCTTTAATGCCACTGAGCTTAGGGGAATGGATGGTGTGTGTCACCAGAATTCGTCCCATCCACAATGCGATTAGCTTTTTAATTTCATACCCATTAAATCAGAAATAACTTATTACTGACATTGCAATTCTTACTGCAAACAGTGGGCTGTTAACCCTACTTAAAATACGATATCTTCAATCCATTACGAATGTTTTAATTTTCGTTTGCTCTCTACTTTTTCCTTCATAAATTCAGCAATAGCGGGTCTTCAATCGAAAAACAGTTCCAGGCATGCGCCTCGAGATAATGAATGTACTTAGAAGAAATACGTAAAGTCTGCATTCTCTTCGTTTCTTTCCATCGAAAGACCTTTGGTACAGAGCCGAGTGGAGGGTCTGAATCAGAGGCTGAGACGGTTCTGCGACTGTGTGGGCTGCAGATTCCTCGACTTGCGCCATAGGGTGGTGGGGTTTCGGGTTCTGCTGGATAGGTCAGGAGTCCACTACACGCAACAAGCGGCTACACGGGTAGCAGGGGTTGTGTGGCGTGGGCTGGGCGGTTTTTTAGGTTAGATGGCCTTGGGCAAGGACAGAAAAGGCAACAGCCTCAACGTGTGCAGGGCAAAGTCAGGACATGCGGGGACCAAGCAGCAATCGATATTGTAATTGTAAACTGTCGAAGCTGCGTTGGTAAAGTACCGAAACTTCAAGCGCTGATAGAAAGCACCGAAGCCGAAATCGCTATAGGTACAGAAAGCTGGTTGAAGCCAGACATAAACTCTGCCGAAATTTTTACAAAGGTGCAGACGGTGTTTAGAAAGGATAGATTGCATGCAACCGGTGGTGGAGTGTTCGTCGCTGTTAGTAGTAGTTTATCCTGTAGTGAAGTAGAAGTGGATAGTTCCTGTGAATTATTATGGGTGGAGGTTACACTAAACAACCGAACTAGGTTAATAATTGGCTCCTTTTACCGACCTCCCGACTCAGCAGCATTAGTGGCAGAACAACTGAGAGAAAATTTGGAATACATTGCACATAAATTTTCTCAGCATGTTATAGTCTTAGGTGGAGATTTCAATTTACCAGATATAGACTGGGACACTCAGATGTTTAGGACGGGTGGTAGGGACAGAGCATCGAGTGACATTATACCGAGTGCACTATCCCAAAATTACCTCGAGCAATTAAACAGAGAACCGACTCGTGGAGATAACATCTTGGACCTACTGATAACAAACAGACCCGAACTTTTCGACTCTGTAAGCGCAGAACAGGGAATCAGTGATCATAAGGCCGTTGCAGCATCCCTGAATATGGAAGTTAGTAGGAATATAAAAAAAGGGAGGAAGGTTTATCTGTTTAGCAAGAGTAATAGAAGGCAGATTTCCGGCTACCTAACAGATCAAAACGAAAATTTCTGTTCCGATACTGACAATGTTGAGTGTTTATGGAAAAAGTTCAGGGCAATCGTAAAATGCGTTTTAGACAGGTACGTGCAGAGTAAAACTGTGAGGGACGGGAAAAACCCACTGTGGTACAACAACAAAGTTAGGAAACTACTGCGAAAGCAAAGAGAGCTTCACTCCAAGTTTAAGCGCAGCCAAAACCTCTCAGGCAAACAGAAGCTCAACGATGTCAAAGTTAGCGTAACGAGGGCTATACGTGAAGCGTTCAGTGAATTCGAAAGTAAAATTCTATGTACCGACTTGACAGAAAATCCTAGGAAGTTCTGGTCTTACGTTAAATCACTAAGTGGCTCGAAGCGGCATACCCAGACACTCCGGGATAATGATGATGGCATTGAAACACAGGATGACACGCGGAAAGCTGAAATACTAAACACCTTTTTCCAAAGCTGTTTCACAGAGGAAGACCGCACTGCAGTTCCTTCTCTAAATCCAAGCACAAACGAAAAAATGGCTGACAACGAAATAAGTGTCCAAGGAATAGAAAAGCAACTGGAATCACTCAACAGAGAAAAGTCCACTGGACCTGACGGGATACCAATTCGATTCTACACAGAGTACGCGAAAGAACTTGTCCCCCTGCTAACAGCCGTGTACCGCAAGTCTCTAGAGGAACGGAAGGTTCCAAATGATTGGAAAAGAACACAGGTAGTCCCAGTCTTCAAGAAGGGTCGTCGAGCAGATGCGCAAAACTCTATCTCTGAGTATCATGTCGTTTTTGGAAACCCAGAATCTACTATGTGGGAATCAACATGGATTCCGGAAAGAGCGATCGTGTGAGATTCAACTCGCCTTATTTGTTCATGAGACCCAGAAAATATTAGATACAGGCTCCCAGGTAGATGCTATTTTTCTTGACTTCAGGAAGGCCTTCGATACAGTTCCGCACTGTCGCATGATGAACAAAGTAAGAGCCTACGGAATATCAGACCAGCTGTGTGGCTGGATTGAAGACTTTTTAGCAAACAGAACACAGCATGTTGTTATCAATGAAGAGACGTCTACAGACGTTAAAGTAACCTCTGGCGTGCCACAGGGGAGTGTTATGCGACCATTGCTTTTCACAATATATATAAATGACCTAGTAGATAGTGTCGGAAGTTCCATGCGGCTTTTCGCGGATGATGCTGTAGTATACAGAGAAGTTGCAGCATTAGAAAATTGTAGCGAAATGCAGGAAGATCTGCAGCGGATAGGCACCTGGTGCAGGGAGTGGCAACTGACCCTTAACATAGACAAATGTAATGTATTGCGAATACATAGAAAGAAGGATCCTTTGTTGTATGACTATATGATAGCGGAACAAACACTGGTAGCAGTTACTTCTGTAAAATATCTGGGAGTATGCGTGCAGAACGATTTAAAGTGGAATGGTCATATAAAATTAATTGTTGGTAAGGCGGGTACCAGGTTGAGATTCATTGGGAGCGTCCTTAGAAAATGTAGTCCATCAACAAAGGAGGTTGTTTACAAAACACTCGTTCGACCTGTACTTGAGTATTGCTCATCAGTGTGGGATCCGTACCAGATCGGGTTGACGGAGGAGATAGAGAAAATCCAAAGAAGAGCGGCGCGTTTCGTCACAGGGTTATTTGGTAACCGTAATAGCGTTACGGAGATGTTTAGCAAACTCAAGTGGCAGACTCTGCAAGAGAGGCGCTCTGCATCGCGGTGTAGCTTACTCGCCAGGTTTCCAGAGGGTGCGTTTCTGGATGAGGTATCGAATATATTGCTTCCCCCTACTTATACATCTCGAGGAGATCACGAATGTAAAATTAGAGAGATTCGAGCGCGCACGGAGGCTTTCAGAAAGTCGTTCTTCCCGCGAACCATACGCGACTGGAACAGGAAAGGGAGATAATCACAGTGGCACGTAAAGTGCCCTCCGCCACACACCGTTGGGTGGCTTGCGGAGTATAAATGTAGATGTAGATATAAAAGCAGTTGCAACAGGCACTGGAACAAAGTATACGACTTCAGAAAATTGATTCTTCGTATCACCAATTTCATCATGTGATCCATAGCTGCAAATTTAGCACAAAGTGCTTTTTAATGTTCAGAACAATGGAACCTTTGTGTCGATGATTGTAATGTTTTGCTCCTTCCTTGTTAACTAAATTTTTATGAATTATCTGCATGTTGTTGTAATGTCATTCCACAGCAGATATGCGGTACCCTTTGATTATGCAGTTGAATAGCAATTATGCGATATTGAGATTTTCAATCCTTCACCTTTCTCATCTGCATTCATTTTTAAAGGCTGGTGATGATACATAGCTACACTGCATCTTTTTGCGCAAATACTATCTGCACCTCGAAATTCGTTTATTCCACAAACATACCACTGACGCAACGATTCTGCTGAACTGAAAAAAGTCGTGCTGACCGAAAAATGAAACAGCGCAATGCTAAATGAAATGTCACACTGTACCGAGTGCTTTCAAGAAGGTCCGGGAAAAGCCTAGACAGTTCGAGCCCCAAACCGGCCGGAGTGACCGAGCGGTTCTAGGCTCTACAGTTTGGAACCGCGCTGCTGCTACAGTCGCAGGTTCGAATACTGCCTCGTACATGGATCTGCGTGATGTCCTTAGGTTTAAGTAGTTCTAAGTTCTAGGGGACTGATGATCTCAGATGTGGTCAAAGCCATTTGCAGTTTGAGCGTCAGCCCGAACATGGGCCGAACATCGTGCTCGTGAGCAGTTTGGCACACCGCAGGCGACCAGGCGCTAAGGTATTTAAAAACTTGTGAGGCAGTAGCAGCGCGAGGCGTAGCTTTCGCTGGTTTTCCAGTCAAACGCCTCGCAACTCACAAGGCATTCTATTCGGCTTGCTTGGTCTTCGTTCGGTGTGTTAAGTCTGTTGACCACTCTCTCTTCATCGTTTTGCAGCACACCATATAAAATAGTTTTTCAGACCTTTGTCTAGGGCACAAGATGGAAGCTTTTGAGCGGCAGACTTCGATATAACACGGGGAGATGTACACTGATCAGCCAGAAAACTATGACCGCCGACCTGCTTTGGATATAAACCAGTCCAGGCAATGGCTGCATCACCTGGCGAGAAATGAGTACTAGTCAGACACATGCATTGTGAATGAAGTATTAGTGGGCGTGTTGTTCGTGTGTGGAATGGGGAAGGTGCGCGATGTGTCTGAGTTTGACCGAGGGCAGATTATGGTGGCCCAGAGGCATTTAGCATTTAGGTAACTGGACGACGTGTTGGGTGATTGAGGAGTACTGTAGTGAATGTCTTCACCACGTTGCGGAAGCAAGGTGAAACCATGTAGATACTTCATGGGGTTGGGCGGCCATCACCCAGTACAGATTTCGGACCACGGCAGACTGGTAGAACTGGACCGGAGGTGAATTGTGGCGGAAATCGTCAGCTACTGCTGAAATGGGCACGTTACCATCGGCACTGGAGGTTGGCGCAGTGCTGAGAGTTGCTTGGTGTGATGAATCCTGACACCTTCTTCATCATGTCGATGGGAGGGCGCGAGTCGTCTTCTAGGGGAACAGCTCCTTGACACCTGTGCTGCTGGGACTGAGACAAGATGGCAGCTGCTGCATTAAGCTCTGGGGAACATTTACGTGGGCATCCATGGGTCTAGCGCAGCTCATGCAAGAGACCATGAAGAGCAGAGAGTATCGTATACTGGCTGCAGACCACGTACACCCATTTAAGACAATCTTTTTTCCCGACGGCAAATGCATCTTTTCGCAAGATAACAAACGATCTCAAAAGCGCAGTAGATTGGCGAGTTCCAGTTGGCGTGCTGGTACCGCAACTCGCGGTTCTGAACCCGCCAGAAAACATCTGGGATGTGATTGAACGTGGCGTCAGAGCTCATACCCCCCTCCCCAGTATTTACAGGAATTAGGTGACTTCTGTGTACAGATGTGATGCCAACTCCCTCCAGCGACCTCCCAAGGTCTCATTTCTTCCACGCCACGACAAGTCGCCTCTGTCATCCGTGCCAAAGGTGAGCATATCGTCTATTAGGCAGGTTGTCATAATGTTTGGCTTATCAGTGTATGTTGCTGCGTACATTGCGCCTGTACTCTGATTCATGAACGATGGCGTGTCGCACAGGTCCAGGCATGGACAGGGATTGCATTGTTATTGGTTCCGAGCAACAATCGTGGTGTGCGTGTACATGTGCTTTGCGCTTGGAAAAGAGCGTATCCTGCAAGGTATGCCTCCCATTTGCTTAGAGCTTGTTGCGTACCAGCATCATCAGTGACCACAACTTGTCACAAATGAAACAAAAATTCGCTAAAGCACTCGCTACGAACTCTTTGATACTCCTCACATTCGCTGCAACACTCAGAGCAGATCACCCAGAATACTGCTGAACGCTCTTTGGCTGTCGGTGGGCGCGTGTCGTAGGTACGCAGAAGTAGCCTAAACTTAACCATCATGGTTTCTGATTCAAACTATAGTTTCGTTTCAAAATGAGCATTATCGACGTGGTAACATCGTACGGTAAATGTCGTTCTGTTTTTGACATAGCACTTGTTCTCTGACTCATGTGTTTCAACGACAGTCATCTTAAACCTCAAGCGACCAACACGCATTTTCTCTTACAACCCTTCTTGAAAATTGGTAGACGGCGGCTAAAATAGGAGCTATAGCTGTTCGTCAAAAGTATGGAAATACCACGAGAAGTTAGTGATCGAACGTAAATGCAAATGCCAGCCAAGCCTGCAGATTGCTTTGCTGAATTTGACTGCAGAGGGAACGTGTGCAGTCCCTTCCGTGTGTTGGAAGTATCAGTCGTGGTTAGCACAGTGCTCTGTTTACTTGTAAGTGCGTTTTGTCGGAGCTATGTGAATTAGAAAGTTGGCAAATAGTGGCTGCTCTTACGGTGGATGCTTTCTTGCCCAAGGCAACCAAAGTACAGGGCTATTACAAATGATTGAAGCGATTTCATAAATTCACTGTAGCTCCATTCATTGACATATGGTCACGACACACTACAGATACGTAGAAAAACTCATAAAGTTTTGTTCGGCTGAAGCCGCACTTCAGGTTTCTGCCGCCAGAGCGCTCGAGAGCGCAGTGAGACAAAATGGCGACAGGAGCCGAGAAAGCGTATGTCGTGCTTGAAATGCACTCACATCAGTCAGTCATAACAGTGCAACGACACTTCAGAACGAAGTTCAACAAAGATCCACCAACTGCTAACTCCATTCGGCGATGGTATGCGCAGTTTAAAGCTTCTGGATGCCTCTGTAAGGAGAAATCAACGGGTCGGCCTGCAGTGAGCGAAGAAACGGTTGAACGCGTGAGGGCAAGTTTCACGCGTAGCCCGCGGAAGTCGACGAATAAAGCAAGCAGGGAGCTAAACGTACCACAGCCGACGGTTTGGAAAATCTTACGGAAAAGGCTAAAGCTGAAGCCTTACTGTTTACAATTGCTACAAGCCCAAACACCCGATGACAAAGTCAAACGCTTTGAATTTTCGGCGCGGTTGCAACAGCTCATGGAAGAGGATGCGTTCAGTGCGAAACTTGTTTTCAGTCATGAAGCAACATTTTTTCTTAATGGTGAAGTCAACACACACAATGTGCGAATCTGGGCAGTAGAGAATACTCACGCATTCGTGCAGAAAATTCGCAATTCACCAAAAGTTAACGTGTTCTGTGCAATCTCACGGTTTAAAGTTTACGGCCCCTTTTTCTTCTGCGAAAAAAACTTTACATGACACGTGCATCTGGACATGCTGGAAAATTGGCTCATGCCACAACTGGAGACCGACAGCGCCGCACTTCCATCATGATGTTCGGCATTTCTTAAACAGGAGATTGGAAAACCGATGGATCGGTCATGGTGGAGATCATGATCAGCAATTCATGTCATGGCCTCCACGCTGTCCCGACTTAACCCCATGCGATTTGTTTCTGGGGGGTTATGGGAAAGATTCAGTGTTTAAACCTCCTCCACGAAGAAACGTGCCAGAACTGCGAGCTCGCATCAACGATGCTTTCGAACTCATTGATGGCGACATGCTGCGCCGAGTGTGGGAGGAACTTAATTATCGGCTTGATGTCTGCCGAATCACTAAAGGGGCACATATCGAACATTTGTGAATGCCTAAAAAAACTTTTTGAGTTTTTGTATGTGTGTGCAAAGCAATGTGAAAATATCTCAAATAATAAAGTTATTGTAGAGCTGTGAAATCCCTTCAATCATTTGTAATAACCCTGTATTTGGTGGCTCAAGAAGCGCTGTATCGGAGACAGATACTGCATGCAGGGAAAGCGGAAAAACTGTCACATAGCGGACGAAAGTGTGTGTCGAGTGATCTAGACGACGGTCAATGAAGAGGTCTGTGACCAAAAGTAAGACTACGACAGCTGCACAAGTCGCTGCAGAACTGGATGTCATACTCGCGAGCCATGTTGGCAGCACAGTAACACGAACGGAGCTGTGTATGCTGGGAATTGCAGGGAGAGCCGGAATTACAAAAACATTCAGCAGTAACGCAAATATCGTAACAGGAAAACGTGTTGCCGATGCCATAAAACCTGAACGTATGTAGCAAGGGGAGAACGTGAGTTGGTCGGATGAGCCGTGTTTCACAGTGTTTTCAACTTCTGGCTAGTTTACGTAACAAGAGTGAAACATGGTGTGGTTCGGTGATGATTTTGGTGGCTATATCGTTATATCACATGGGCTCATGATTACTCCGGAAAGTCGTCTTACTTCTAAGGCTTATTTGACCATTCTGACTGATCAGTTTCATCTCATGGTACAAAGTCTGTTCTCCAACTGCGACGCTGAGTTCCAGAACGAAAGCTCAGTCACACAGCTCGGATCAACCAGGACTAGTTTTGTGAGCATGAGGCCGATTTGCCGCATCTCACCTGGCCAACAGACACCGGATCTCAATGTTGCTGTTCCTTTGTGGTCTGCTTTGTGATGAACTGTACGTGATCGCTGTTCACCCCAATCGTCATGATCTGAGCTTGTCAGTGTTTTTCAGGGAGGATGCTATACAATTCCCTTGTAAACCATATGGGAGCATTCAATCCCGCGTCCGGCCATCCTGATTTAGGTTTTCCGTGATTTCCCTAAAATCGCCCCAGGCAAATGCCGGGATGGTTCCTTTCAAAGGGCACGGCCGACTTCCTTCCCCGTCCTTCCCTAATCCGATGAGACTGATGACCTCGCTGTCTGGTCTCCTTCCCCAAAACAACCCAACCCATATGGGAGCAGTTCGTATCCATTTCTACATCTACATCCATACTCCGCAATCCGCCATACGGTGCGTAATGGAGTGTACCTCGTACCACAACTAGCATCTTCTCTCCCTGTTCCACTCCAAAACAGAACGAGGGAAAAATGACTGCCTAATATCTCTTATCTTATCTTTGTGGTCTTTCCGCGAAACGTAAGTTGGCGGCAGTAAAATTGTACTGCAGTCAGCCTCAAATGCTGGTTCTCTAAATTTCCTCAGTAGCGGTTCACAAAAAGAACGTCTCATTTCTTCTAGAGACTCCCACCCGAGTTCCTGAAGCATTTCCGTAACACTCGCGTGATGATCAAACCTACAGTAATAAGTCTAGCAGCCCGCCTCTGAATTGCTTCTATGTCCTCCCTCAATCCGGCCTCATAGGGATCCCAAACACTCGGGTAGTACTCAAGAATAGGTCGTATTAGTGTTTTATAAGCGGTCTCCTTTACAGATGAACCACATCTTCACAAAATTATACCAATGAACCGAAGACGACTATCCGCCTTCCCCACAACTGCCATTACATGCTTGTCGCACTTCATGTCGCTCTGCTATGTTACGCCCAAATACACTCCTGGAAATGGAAAAAAGAACACATTGACACCGGTGTGTCAGACCCACCATACTTGCTCCGGACACTGCGAGAGGGCTGTACAAGCAATGATCACACTCACGGCACAGCGGACACACCAGGAACCGCGGTGTTGGCCGTCGAATGGCGCTAGCTGCGCAGCATTTGTGCACCGCCGCTGTCAGTGTCGGCCAGTTTGCCGTGGCATACGGAGCTCCATCGCAGTCTTTAACACTGGTAGCATGCCGCGACAGCGTGGACGTGAACCGTATGTGCAGTTGACGGACTTTGAGCGAGGGCGTATAGTGGGCATGCGGGAGGCCGCGTGGACGTACCGCCGAATTGCTCAACACGTGGGGCGTGAGGTCTCCTCAGTACATCGATGTTGTCGCCAGTGGTCGGCGGAAGGTGCACGTGCCCGTCGACCTGGGACCGGACCGCAGCGACGCACGGATGCACGCCAAGACCGTAGGATCCTACGCAATGCCGTAGGGGACCGCACCGCCACTTCCCAGCAAATTAGGGACACTGTTGCTCCTGGGGTATCGGCGAGGACCATTCGCAACCGTCTCCATGAAGCTGGGCTACGGTCCCGCACACCGTTAGGCCGTCTTCCGCTCACGCCCCAACATCGTGCAGCCCGCCTCCAGTGGTGTCGCGACAGGCGTGAATGGAGGGACGAATGGAGACGTGTCGTCTTCAGCGATGAAAGTCGCTTCTGCGTTGGTGCCAATGATGGTCGTATGTGTGTTTGGCGCCGTGCAGGTCAGCGCCACAATCAGGACTGCATACGACCGAGGCACACAGGGCCAACATCCGGCATCATGGTGTGGGGAGCGATCTCCTACACTGGCCGTACACCACTGGTGATCGTCGAGGGGACACTGAATAGTGCACGGTACATCCAAACCGTCATCGAACCCATCGTTCTACCATTCCTAGACCGGCAAGGGAACTTGCTGTTCCAACAGGACAATGCACGTCCGCATGTATCCCGTGCCACCCAACGTGCTCTAGAAGGTGTAAGTCAACTACCCTGGCCAGCAAGATCTCCGGATCTGTCCCCCATTGAGCATGTTTGGGACTGGATGAAGCGTCGTCGCACGCGGTCTGCACGTCCAGCACGAACGCTGGTCCAACTGAGGCGCCAGGTGGAAATGGCATGGCAAGCCGTTCCACAGGACTACATCCAGCATCTCTACGATCGTCTCCATGGGAGAATAGGAGCCTGCATTGCTGCGAAATGTGGATATACACTGTACTAGTGCCGACATTGTGCATGCTCTGTTGCCTGTGTCTATGTGCCTGTGGTTCTGTCAGTGTGATCAGGTGATGTATCTGACCCCAGGAATGTGTCAATAAAGTTTCCCCTTCCTGGGACAATGAATTCACGGTGTTCTTATTTCAATTTCCAGGAGTGTATTTTATCGACGTGACTGTCAAGCGCTACACTACTAATGGAGTATTCAAACATTAAAGGATTCTTTTTCCTATTCATCTGCATAAATTTACATTTATCTATTAGAGTTACCTGCCATTCTTTACACCAATCACAAATCCTGTCCAAGTCGTCTTGTATTCTCCATTTCGAGACGACTGGAAGCTATTTTGATGCCGATGGTAGGAATATCGTATTAGGCACGGTAATGTGATGGGTTTTTGATGTTTCCATGTATTTGTCGATCCCCTGTAGATCTTCCGCAGGCCGGCAGAAGTGGCCGTGCGGTTACAGGCGCTGCATTCTGGAACCGCAAGACCGCTACGGTCGCAGGTTCGAATCCTGCCTCGGGCATGGATGTTTGTGATGTCCTTAGGTTAGTTAGGTTTAATTAGTTCTAAGTTCTAGGGGACTAATGACCTCAGCAGTTGAGTCCCATAGTGCTCAGAACCATTTTAGATCTTCCGCAGACTCCATGTAGTATCGTGTAGGTCCAGTCGGCGTTCCTCTGTTGACATACGGTTAACGGAACTTACACCGCTCTGTTGCTTATTTTGATATATGACATTTTGGCATTCGTGTGAGGATCGAATGCAGGAGCTGCAGTACGGCCTTTGTCTGTGTAAAATCAGAAATTTGCTAATTTTACATTCTCTGTGTTGAGATAGATCGTTGTCTTTCAGTTGCGAATGTTTCGTGTTTGTGTGTGTGTGTGTGTGTGTGTGTGTGTGTGTGTGTGTGTGTGTGTGTGTGCGTGTGTGTGTGTGTGTGTGTGTGTGTGTGTGTGTGTGTGTTGTGGCCATCGCGTGTGTGCTTCACGTGTAAGCGAAATGAGCTGTTGCTATCTGACGTTCCGTCACTGTGGTGGAAACGCTGATAACCGTGGGGTCGCTGATGCTGCCAGGCGTAATCGTTGAACATAAAAATAGGTCAAATCTGCTTTGTTAAACTACACGATTACTGGAGGCTGTTGTCACTCGCCTCTGGGCTAGTTTCACGAAATCTTTGCGCTGTTGTCACTATGCTTACCACTAGTTTCTCAAAATCTTCGCTTTCAAACTTCCGTTGTTATTTCGTAACAGTAACGAATGAGAAAAAACGTTTCGTTTCTTATAAAGCTCCACTATTTTCTGCCAACTGCAAGTGTTTTTTGCTGCTTTAAATAAACGAATGTATTGGTTGTCGAACCATCGTTGGTGTGATAAATTGTTCTCTAACTTACTGGGTGCACAGTGTGTCGGTTGTACACTGTTCAGGCAGAACATCATGACCACCGACCTACTATGCATATAAACCCGTCCAGGTGACAGCAGCGTCATGACTGCTACCAGACACACGCCTGGTGCATGTTGCGTCAGTGAGCGTGCTCTCCATGTGTACAATGGCGAAGGCGCGCAGTCTGTCACAGTCTGACCGAGGGCAGATTCACATACCCCGGAGGCTCAGCACGAGCATTTAGGAAACTTCACCACTTATCGGGTGTTCGAGGAGAGCTGTGACGAGTGTCTTCATCATGTGACAAAACCAAGGTGAAACCACGTGCAAGCGTCGTGGGGTTGGGTGGCCACCCGTCATTACAGATCTCGGAAGTCGTAGGCTGGGCAGGACAGGTAAAGCAGAGCAGGCGGGAAACTGTGGCGGAAGTAACATCAGATTTTAATGCTGGGCAGAGCACAAGTGTGTTTGAGCACACAGTGCACCCACACTCCTAACGACAGGCCTCCGCAGATGACAACCCATGCATGTGCCAGTGTTGACACCACGACATCGGCAGCTACGACTGAAATGGGCACGTGACCATCGTCAAAAGACGTTGGGGCAGTGGCAGAGTGTTGCATGATCTGATGCATACCGATATCTTCTTCACTGTGCCGATGAGAGGGCGTGAATCCGTCATCTTCTAGTGCAAAATTTCCTTGACACCCTTCATTGCCCCCCCCCCCCCTTCCCCAGAATTTACTGGAATTAGGTAACTTGTGCGTGCAGATGTGCGTTCAACTATCTACAGCGACCTAATAAGGCCTCACTGTTTCCATGGCACAACGCGTCGTAGCTGTTAGCCGTGCCAAAGGTGAACATCCTGTTGTTAGGTCAGCGGCCATAATGTTTTGTTTTGGGTGATCAGTGTATATTATGAGTTAAAGACTGCGCCACTTTGGAATTTGAATTCTCAGGGAACATGGAAATGTCTGTTGGTAAATTGTACCTTTGAGTCGACCCGTGAAGCTAGCTTTATTGCTATATTCATTGCCCGCCAAAGAGAAATTTAAGGGTTTGAATGATTACAGGGCATTTCCCTGCACGGCGTACTGCTGTTATTAGACTCACTGAAAATGACTGTGATCTTACATAAGGTCGTCCTTGTTTGCCTTTTTTTGTTTTTTGAGTGATCAGTCATGGGCCTGGTTTGATGGGCCCCGCCACAGATTCCTCTTCTGCACCAATCTCTCGGTCTCCCTCCAGCACTAGCACCCAACGTCCTTAGTTATTTGCTATGCACTACCGCTGATTAATTTCAATATACCCAGTAAATGACATATTTTTTACTGTAGATAAGTTTTAATACCGTGGGTACGGTTGAGGAAGCAAAGGAGTAGTACAACAGTTGTACACATGTCATGATTTTTGTTTGTTGTCATCGAGATACAATAGTATCCAACAAACAATGTTGTGTCCATAAGCATTACGTACCTATCAGATATGTTTGCTTACCTGTTTGCCGTCGGACGCCGCATTTGCTCCACCTGTGTTGTTCCGTGTAGTGATGTGAAGTCCGCAGCGAACGGCAGGCATTGCTACGATAAATAACGTGTGGTTCCTGCACGTCAATTTCTTCGTCACGTTAAGGTGTGCATATCGCTAGTATGGATCCACGAGTGGAGATATCCATAGAAAAACGAGCTGCGATTGTAACACTTAGCCAACTAAGTTTATCTATTCGTCAATTTGCGAAACAGTGTATTGTGTCGATAGGGGGAGTGCAATACACCCTACACCGCCAGAAGATAATAGGTTGCAATAAGGACATACCACGACCAAGACGACCTCGTAAAACAACTAAAGGTGATGATAAATATATGAGAACTGAAACTTCCTGGCAGATTAAAACTGTGCACCGGACCGAGACTCGAACTTGGGACCTTTGCTTTTCGCAGAGAAGTGCTCTACCACCTGAGCTAACCAAGCACGATTGACGCCCCGTCCTCACAGCGTTACTTCTGCCAGTACCTCGTCTCCTACTGTGAGGACGGGGCGTGAGTCGTGCTTGGGTAGCTCCGTTGGTAGAGCACTTGCCCGCGAAAGGCAGAGGTCCCAAGTTCGAGTCTCGGTCTGGCACACAGTTTTAATCTGCCAGGAAGTTTCATATCAGCGCACACTCCACTGCAGAGTGAAAATCTCCTTCTCGAAATATATCAGAATTACCAGTAAGAGAAACAGATTCAAAACAGCGCTCCAAATAGGTGCAGAATTGATAGAACTGAACATGACAACAGTATCTGTTGCAACAGAGACTGACTGAAGCCGGCTTGAAAGGATGTGTCACAGCAAGAAAACTCCTTCTAAGGCTCATAAATAAACGGAAGAGACTTAAATGAGCTAGAAAACATCGTAACAGAACATCGGAAGGGTAGACGAAGGTGTTATTCACCGATGAATCGAAGTTCGAGATTCCTGGAACCATAAGGAGAATATTTGTTCGCCGATTTGTAGAGTAAAGGGTAGCCCAGCAGTGTGGTAGCCCAGCAGGGTGTTCTACCTACAGTTAAACGCGATGGAGGTTCTACTATGGTTTGGGGATGTCTTGCCGGAGATAGAGTTGGCGACGTTGTGAAAATAGAAGGATGTATGAATCAGAAGCAGTTCCACCGCATACTTCAGTACCATGCAATACGAAGTGGATTGCGCTTAATAGGGAAAGAGGATAACGACCCAAAACATCGGTCGGCATACTATAGGAACTAGGATACATCAAAAGAATAATAGAAAGTACTGAATGATATGGTATGGCCGTCCCAAAGCCCCGATTGTAATCCCATGGGAATGGTCTAGGATGAAGTGGACAGACATATCATGAAAGTTAGTGTATCCAGCGAGGGACATCTCTGGAATATTGTACCTACAGAAACTGATTGACCGCTTGCCTCCAGTTTGTGAGGCAGCCATTAAATCCAAAGGAGGATACTTTGATGATAGTAAAATATAATGATTGCATTATATATTTGGAAGTTAAAATAATTACATTTTTTGGGAAATAACGTTTGATTTATGTTGTAAATTTGAAATACCAGGGTGTATTGAAATTAATGAGTGATAGTGTATATAGTAAAATCCCTGGCTTCTCATACAGTTTTGGCCTTACACTTCCCATTAGTGCCACAGAGTTTATTCTCCGATGTCTTAAGACAAGTCCTACTATCATGTCTCATCTGAATGTCAGTGTTTTCCATATATGTGTTTTTGCAGCGATTCTGCACAGAATATCCTCATTCCTTGGCTTATCAGTCTACATAATTTTCAAAATTCTTCTGTATCACCACACTTTAAATATTTCAATTCTCTTTCGTTCCGCTTTACCCATTGTCCAAGATTCGGTACCATACAATATTGTACTCCAAACGTACATTCTCAGAAATTTCTTCCTCTTTTTTATCTAGTGGACTGAACAAACTCAATATCCGCTCAACCGCATGTCGAAGACTAAGGAACATTAAAGATTATATTTGTCGCTGTTCAACCACGTCTGTGCAAATTACTCGGTTATTTGACTGCCGTTTTTTCATGCCCGCTGAAACTTAAGAAACTCCCACAGGAAAAGTATAGAATGAACATCAGTGCATATGTCGGTGTAAGTTTAACCTTATTTCGCCACTTACCTAAATAACTACAAACATTTCGTTTATCTGACAAGAAGCTGATCCATTCTCTTGTGTAACGTTTCTATAGAAGTATCTACTACTATTGACGAATGTAAATACCAAAATAAGGGTCTTCAAATTACTTAAAATAAAGAACCAGAGATGAATCAAGGCCTCTATTATGGAACCACCTAATTGGTGCGCGCTAAACGTATCAAAAGACTTATCGATAGAGTCGTTTTACCTTGGAGAAAAGCTGTGAAGTTCGTGCCGTAGAAATACAGTTGAAAAATTCCTGATCTTTCAACTTGCAGAGTGTTGCTCTCTTTCGGTTTATGACGCAGCACAGTCTAAAGTGTATCGTGGCACATTTGCACTGATAATAGCTAGGTACTGTACTTTCTTCTTGTCGTAGTGATCTGCAGTCCACAGAATAGTTTCAACGCAGTTCTCCATCCTAGTCTGTCCTGTGGCAAACCTCTTCACACCTGCGTAACTACTACAACCTACATGTGGTTTGAACTGCCCACAGTATTGAAGCCTTGGGCTCCCTCTATAATTTTTATCCTACATACTTCCGACCATTGCAAAACTGACGTTTCAGTGACACCTGAAGATGTGGTCTATCAACTGATCCCCTCTTTCAGCAAGTTGTTTCATAAATTTCTATTTCTCCACAATTCTATTCAGAATGTCTCATTTGTTGTCCAATGTACCCACCCAATCTTCACCCTTCTTTTATACCTGCACATTTCTGAAGCTCCTATCTTCTTGTGTGAATAGCTTATCATACACGTTTCACTTCCACACATGGCTACACTCATGTCAAATACCTTTCCAAAAAACTTCCTAACACTCAGATTTATATTTGATGTTAACAAATTCCCTTTATTCCGAAATGCTTCTTTTTACTATTGCCAGTTTGTAGCTCATATCTTAACTACTTCGACAATCGTCAGTTACTTTGCTGCCCAAATGACAAAACTCCTCAACTACTTCTAGTGTCTCATTTCCTTCCCCGATTCCCTCAGCATCGCCTGATTCAATGTGACTACATTCCATTTCACTTATCTTATTTGTGTTGATTTTCATCTCGTAACCTGTTTTCAAACCACTAGCCATTTCATTCAACTATTCATCCTGCTCCTTAGCGTTTGTGGCCGTAGGGGTTCTAGGCGCTTCAGTGTGGAACCGCGTGACCGCTACGGTGGCAGGTTCGAATCCTGCCTCGGGCATGGATGTGTGTGATGTCCTTAGGTTAGTTAGGTTTAAGTAGTTCTAAGTTCTAGGGGACTGATGATCTCAGAAGTTCGGTCCCGTGGTGTTTAGAGCCATTTGAACCTTGGGGTACGTGCCACCATAAGCTGTGACCCACTGAAGTCGGGACTCATCTGATCAGGCGACGGTTTCCCAGTCGTCTAGGATCCAACTGATATAGCCACGAGCACAGGAGAGGCACTGCAGGCGATATCGTGCCATTAGCAGAGGTTTTCGCGTCGGTCGTCTGCTGCCATCACCCATTAACGTCAAATTTCATCCCACTGCCGCGTTGGATACGTTTTTTTCGTGCATCCTACATTGACTTCGGAGGTTATTTCAAGCACTGTTGCTTGTGTGTTACCCGCGCGGTCGAGGCGCCTTGACACGGTTCGCGCGACTCCCCCATCGGAGGTTCGAGTCCTTCTTCGGGCATGGGTATGTGTGTTGTCCTTAGCATTAAGTTAGCTTAAGTTAAATTAAGTAGTGTGTAAGCCTAGGGACCGATGACCTCAGCAGTTAGGTCCCACATGGACTTACCACCAATTTGAAATTTTTTGCTTGTAGGGTAGCACTAACGACTCTATGCAATCGCCGCTACTCTCGGTCGTTAAGTGAACGCCGTCGGTCAGTGCGTTGCCCGTGGTGAGAGGTAATGACTGAAATTTGGTATTCCCAGCACACTCTTGACACCGCGGATCTCGAATTCCCTAACGGTCTAAGAAGTGGAATATCCGATGATTCTACCTCCAACTGCTATTCAGAGCCCAGAATCTCCATCGTGTGACTATAATGGCATCACGAACCTTTTCACATGAATTACCTGGGTGCAAATCACAGCTCCTGCAATGCACTGCCCTCTTACATCTTGTGTACGTGGTGCTACCGCCGTCTGTATATGTGGACATCGCTGTCCCGAGACTTTTGTGACAGTTTCTAACGTCATCAGAAAACCTCAGTGTTTTATTCCTTCAACCAGAACTACAATTCCCTTTCCCAAGTTCTCCTTGATGTTTTTAATATATTGCTCAATATACAAACTCAATAACATCGGTGAGAAGTTACAACCTTTTCTCACTCCCTTCTCAGCTAAGGCCTCCCTTTCATAACTGGTGTCTCATTCCTGTACAAGTTGTAAATAAAGTTTTGTTCCCTGCATTTTGTTCATGCTATCTTGAAAATTTCAAAGAATGAAGTCCACTGCTCATTGGTAAAGATTTTCCTAAACTTACCACTGCCATTAACATAGGTTTGCTTTTTGAGACTACCTTCTAAGATAAATGATAAGCTTAGTATTGTATCAAGTTTTCTTACACTTCTGCAGAACCCAAAAAGACCTGTCTCGGGGTAGATCGCTACAAATTTTCCGATATTCTGTAAATAATTCACCTCAGTATTTTGAAGCCGTGAGTTATCAAACAGATAATTCTATAATATTCACATCTGTCATAATCTGCCTTCTTTGGAACTGGAATAATTATTACATCTTCCTGAAGTCTAAGGGTATGTCACTTACCTCCTATATCTTGCACACCTGATGGAATAATTTTCTCATGGCTGTCCCAAGCATCTCAGTAATTCTGAGAGAATTGCGTCTGCTCCAGGGCCCTGTTTCCACTTACATCTATCAGTGCTCTTTCATATCATTTTCGGAGTATTACAATTCTCCTTTCATTTCCACTTACAACCTCTTCCCATTCCACAGTATTGTCCTCAAATTTTCTTCCATTATATAGGCTCTTCACATTCCACAGTATTGTCCTCATATTTTCTACCATTGTATAGGCTCTTCACATTTCTTTCACCTTTCAGCTTTCGCATCTTTGCTCAGTACTGCAAACCATCTAAGCTCTCGATATCCATACAATTGTTTCTCACTGCTCCAACGCTCTCTTTAATTTAAATGTAGGCTGAATCTGCCTTTCCCGTAGTTACGCATGCTTCTGTAGCCTTGAATCTGTCTTCTAGTCAATCCTGCTTAGCCATTTTGCATTTTGCGTCAATCTCATTTTTTAGAAGTCTGTATTCTGTTTCGCCTGCTTCATTTTCAGCATATTAGTAAAGTCTTCGTTCGCCATTTAAATTCAGTAACTCCTGTGTTGTCCAAAGATTTCTACTAGTTCTTTAAGTTATTTGATCTCCAGCTAGTTGCACTACTTCATATCTCAAAGCTCCCTGTTCATTTCCTGTTGTATTCCATTCCACTTTTGCTGTTCATTTGTGTAATGCTCGTTTGTGGAACTCTCAGCAAAATATGGTACCTTCAGTTTATCAAGGTACCATGACCTTAATTTCCTATCTTTTTGGAATATTTTGCAGGTTTAGTCTGGAATCAATAATGCATAATTCACGGTCATAGTCTACAACTGCCCCTGTAAACGCAGTAAAGTTTAAAATTTGTTTACGAAATATCTCTCTTATCATTATGTGTAATCTGTGTGAAACCATCATCTGTCTTCAGATCTCTTCCACGTGGTATAATATTGTCTCACGATTTTTAAATTAAATGTTAGCGGCGATTTAATTTCGCCTGTGCAGAATTGTACCAGTTCCTATCGTTCCTTTCTCCCATTTCATGTTCTCCTATTTTTATCCTCTTCAGTCTCCTGCAAACGAATTGCAGTCACCTATCGCAAGTGAGTTTTTGTGTCTTTTTACCAGATGGCAGTTATAAGAGTCAAGGGGCATGAAAGGGAAGCAGTGGTTGGGAAGGGAGTGAAACAGGGTTGTAGCCTCTCCCCGATGTTATTCAATCTGTATATTGAGCAAGCAGTAACGGAAACAAAAGAAAAATGCGGAGTAGGTATTGAAATCCATGGAGAAGAAATAAAAACTTTGAGGTTCGCCGATGACATTGTAATTCTGTCAGAGGCAACAAAAGCAAAACGAGGATAATGGAACGTAGTCAAATTAAATCGGGTAATGCTGAGGGTATTAGTTTAGGAAATGAGACACTTAAAGTAGTAAAGGAGTTTTGCTATTTGTGGAGCAAAATAACTGATGATGGTCGAAGTAGAGAAGATATAAAATGTAGACTGGCAATGGCAAGGAAAGCGTTTCTGAAGAAGAGAAATTTGTTAATATTGAGTATTGATTTAAGTGTCATGAAGTCGTTTCTGAAAGTATTTGTATGGAGTGTAGCCATGTATGGAAGTGAAACATGGACGATAAATAGTTTGGACAAGAAGAGAATAGAAGCTTTCAAAATGTGGTGCTACAGAAGAATGCTGGAGATTAGATGAGTAGATCACATACCTAATTAGGAGGTATTGAATAGAATTGGGGAGAAGAGTAGTTTGTGGCACAACTTGACAAGAAGAAGGGACCGGTTGGTAGGCCATGTTCTGATGCATCAAGGGGTCACAAATACAGCATTGGAGGGCAACGTGGAGGGTCGTAGAGGCAGACCAAGAGATGAGTACACTAAGCAGATGCAGAAGGATGTAGGTTGCAGTAAGTACTGGGAGATGAAGAAGCTTGCACAGGGTAAAGTAGCACGGAAAATTGCATCAAACCAGTCTCCGGACTGAAGACCACAACTACAACAGCAACAACAACAACAACAACCTATGTGACAATTTTCTTGTATGTCCTCATACATTGTTTCATTCTGTTTATCTTTGGAGCTAGAGTATTTGGTATGATGAATGACAGCTTGCTCTAAACATGGGAAAATGTAACTTAGCGGAGATGAGTACGAAAAACGATCCTGTAATTTTCGAACACACAGTCACTCCCATTAAACATCCAGGCGTACAGCTGCAAAGGGATATAAATGGTAACGTACACGTAAGATACGTTGTGATGAAAGCGAATACCTACGTTCAGAGTAAGAGAGATTTATAGGAAAGTGTAGCTCGCCTGTTAACGATAACACGAACAGAATACTTCTGTGCTCTGAGTATTACTCGAGTGTTTGGGATGCCCACCAGGTCGGATTAAGAAAACATCTAAGCAGTTCAGATGCGTTCTACTAGACTTGTCCCTGGTAGATTCGATAAACAAGCGAGTATTACAGAAATTCTCCGTGACCTCAAATCGAAGTGACTGAATGGAAGTGATCGTTCATTTCGCGACACACTGTTGAGACATTTATACAACCGCCTTCTGCATCAATAAGCTCCTCTGTTCCGAAACACTGGACATCGATCCTACTGCCACCAACGTACATCTTGGGGTAACGACTACCAAGACACGATAAGGCAGTGTATATCAGAGCTTGTACTGAATCCTACAGACAGTCGATTTCCCTAGTTCAATTTACGAGGGGAGCAGGAAGGAGAATGAATATTAGTGTGACACCAGTGAATCAAAACATTATGTTTCACCTGCTTAATAGCAGAAAAAATGCGATTCACCCAAAGAGCCGACATAGTTTCATTGATCGATGGTCGAATCCCGATGGTCCCTTACCCGCAACTTTCGTAATTGACGATCTTGTTGGGTCAATATGTGGACACGTAGGGGTGATCCGCTGCGGATCTCCATGTTCATCTTTTCCTGCAGAAATTCCACAGATCACCATCAGTCCTACTTCACAGATCAGACAAGCTACCGAACTACACGTTCTGTGAAAAGTCGTGGACGTTTAACCATTTAGCATCTAGTGGTGGTTTCACTGTCCTTGTACCTCTTCTTGTAGATCCTGACGGAAGTAGCACGTGTACATTCGACCAGGTTCGCCGTTTCCGATATACTAGTTCACAGGTTCTACGCAATAATAATCTGCCCTTTGCCAAACTCGCTTAGCTGAATGGATTTCACCATGTGCAACCTATAACTTCGCTAGGGTCGTCCCCCGTCCGTCTCTGCTCGCTTATATTCATTTTTACCGCGTCAGCGTGCCCACAGGCGGCATTAAGCACCGCGGTGGGCAGTGGTCATAAGTTTTTGGCTGCTGAGTGTATGTAGGTGAAGGTCTAGATGTAGATAAATGAAAATGTGTACACTTTCGTAATCTTTACCGAAAAACATATAATGAGAAACATCAGTAACGTTAAGTCAGAACAGTGCTTCTGGCATAAAAATGTGTTAACAGACAGTAGTCTCCATGTATTAATAAACTTTATTTCGGTACTAGCTGGAAAAATGTTCAAAATATACATGTGGAATTAGCAGTGATCAATAATAAGCTATAACCACGTCTCTTTGTTTAAGTGTGGAGTTGTAATCATTTTTGCTTGCAAAGTGTGTGACCCACACCTTGTTCTCTTGACTACAAAAATCGTAGTAATATAGAAAGTAGCACACTTCGCAGTCGACGAACTGTGCATGCATTTGCCTAATAAATACAGATTGGTACGAGCAAGTGCAGATAGAACAATTAAAGTTCATTATTTCTACTTGACTTCGAACTCGTTGTAATCGATGTTTGGCTGATCGTCTAGTAGGCAGATGCCGCCTGCTGCAACGTTTCAGGGTTTTGCTTTGACATATGAACACCCAAATAATAATATTGGAGAGATTAATATTTTTACATCAGCTTTTTAATGATCATCAAACTAGTTTTCATCATTATACAAAACAGAACGTTTTATCACTTTAATAGAGTAATACACAGTACAAATATACAGTACAGCACCTCATGCCAACTTCCATCTCGTTACTCCGTATCACACATACAGACTGACTCCAAGTACTTGTTGATTGTTACAGACACATACAAAGTTCACATACAAAGATGTGCAACACTATAAATATAATCGATGTTACTTAACCAAAGAGATACAGTCAATCAGTATTTCGTAAACAGAAAATCATTTTTTGTCTCCTTTACCTTTTTCAACATTATAATATTTAATAACAAGATTCATAACTTCAATTTGCTGTGTATTATGTTCTTCTATACTTCACGAAAAAATGGTATTTTGAGCAGTTCCACTACAAATGCAGCTCCTTAATTTCCTTGCAGTTTCGTCAGGATATACTCGAGTAGACTTCTGAACGTGTGGATCGTTATTCGAAAGTCGCTTTGCTGCCAATAGGCTTGCAGCGCGGATAATGAGTACAGCCTTTTTACCTGAGAAAGTGAGTGAGTAATAAACTTTGTGTCGGTACAGTCAGTTTACTTTGTTACACTTTCTCTTTGAACGCATCGCTACATCTTGGCCATTAACATAACTGGGTGTGATATATGTAGCTCAGCCACGTACGCTGTACCTATTGAGAAATTCATCTACTGAGCAAATGGTTCAAATGGCTCTGAGCACTATGGGACTTAACATCTGTAGTCATCAGTCCCCTAGAACTTAGAACTACTTAAACCTAACTAACCTAAGGACGTCACACACATCCATGCCCGAGGCAGGATTCGAACCTGCGACCGTAGCGGTCACGCGGTTCCAGACAAGCGCCTAGAACCGCACGGCCACACTGGCCGGCTCTACTGAGCAGGAGGAGTCATTACGCAGAAATGGTTTCCAACTGTTTTCAAGACTCTGATTACCTCAGACTTCTTTATTTCACCAGGGAGGTTGTGAAATATGCTTCTGGCTGCATTTTTTCTTCATGTTTGTGCTAGAGGGAAATTAAGTTGTGGTTAGTGGATACTATTTTTGTTTCTATACTGACACGGGGCAATCTGAAATAAATGTAGTGATTCAAAGCGATTGTATGTATTAAATACGAAGTTACACGTTGATGAAAATAGAGAGAACGTAAAAGGAAGTTCAATCTAAAAAAAAAAGGAAAAAGCTTTGTAGCTGTTTATATTACTCCACTTCCTCACACGGAGAACATCTAAGAGACAATTAATTTCACGCCATTCATTCTGAAGCATATCTGGAGGCACTAACACGAACGTACTACAAAGCGCATTTAAATTTCTGGCAATGTTTCCAGTAAAGGAGGCACAAACATAAAGTCTTCCATATAAATACATAAAAAGAACTGCATGAGCGTCAGGTCTGGAGACACAGGGGCCAGAAGCGTAACACAGCGGCGTCATGTCCAGCATGATCGATCCAGTGTTTCGCAAGACATCGATTTAAAAATATACGGAACTCCATACCCCAATTTTTGTATCCCACCTGGAAGGCGGCGCTGGGGAGTGCTCCTGAAAACTGAAAGGTTGGCAGAATGAAGAAAGCGAGTAGGAGCAGGAAAAGGTGAAAATCTCTCGACTCTGCAGTGTGAATTAAAATCACCTTTACTTTAGCAAGAAGATGGAATACATAACTTTGCGCTGAGGTGCGAAGTCTTAGCCCCGTCGTAAGTAGTACAAACTGTCAACAGCAAGCCAACACGCTCTGAAGTTGAATTGACGTTTCCAGGCCGTCTGCTCTTGATCAAATGGGCTGAATCTGGAGTGGAATATAAATCATGGAATCCGTGTTCAAGTTATGACATCAGATTTTATTAAAACATGCTCAGGTAAATTTTTGTTGAAACACGTAGCTCGGTGAAGAAAAATTTATCGTACAGTTTTGATCCCTACATCGTGTAGAAGGCTTGACGTACCGCTGAGTCCTGCTGATGTTCAGTTGCAAAAGAATATTTTCATGTTCCACAAACTAGAATGTTGTCCCAGTTAACATTGCACAAAGTTCGGAGTTTGTTTCTTCCTCGTTGGGTTCCAGAAATGCCGTTGTTTGCGCCGGCTTCCGATACACTGCTCTTCTGTAACGATCAAAGGTTTAACTTTCACTTAGATTCAATGTGATTCTTACCATTTCATCACAATACGTTAAATAGTTATACCCGTTTGTCATCAATGTGTGCATTGTGAACTGATATGTATTCGAGATGCTGATTTTATTTTCAAATTACACGTGATTCATTACAACAATTTTCATAACAGAGTAAATGTATTGTGAGTCTGTTGTTAGTCTGCGGAATTTTTGGAACAGTTGTCTATATGAAATTGAACGAGGGCACCAGATATTACACTAACACAACTGTTGCTGTTAAGTCCCTGTGTGAGATCGATTCTCTCAAATTTTTATCAGGTCAGTAGTTGTTGGCTTAGCTGAAGATAAACTGAAACAATACTGAAATTTACCACATGCATCTGTAGTAATTTCATCTAAATGTTTGATATCTATTGAGACCTTTTACACACAGAAGGATAAAAAGCACACTGTAACAATTCAAATGAGAGCTTTCTAATATAATACGTTTGTAAAACGGAATAAAAAGCATAAAATAATTCCTCCCAGCTCAATACAGATTCATAAGACCTTGCAGATAGTCTTGAAAATTTGTTTCTTGAGTTTTTAATACCTATGAAAATAGAGAATTTAAAACAAAAGACGTGGGTCACACGCAGAACGTAAATGATGCACGAATAGGTCGCCTCGTTACCATTATCTATTGATGCGCACAAAGTTTTCCATTTTAAATTCTACAGGTATTTTCATGGCTATTAAAAATTCACAAGCACAAATTTTAAGGGCTGCGTGTATAGTTTAGTGCATCTGTATTGGACTACGAGAAATTATTTTATACTTCTTATTCCATTTTAAAAACGTGTGTTATTCAAGAATTTATTATAATAATTAATTTTTGAAATTAAATTATAGACCATTTACAGAGAAACATTTAACAATAATTTTGACTAATGAGTTTCTTGCACCTTCTGCTGTTGCAGTTATTTTGCGATTGATTGTAATGCTTGAATATTAACTAAAAAGTACTATTTTTGCTTTGTCTATGTAAGGTGGATGTTTGTTTACATTTCGTAAAAACAGGAATCGTCCCAGAATTGAACACTTTGGAATTTCAGCAGTAATTTCTCCTCACTCAGAAGAAGATAAATCATGTGAGCTGCATGCGCTATCTAGCATGATTTACTGTTAGTTAAAGTATATGTGTTTCGAAGTAGAATCAGGATGTTTCAGTTTCTCCGACGTAGCGTTCTGATTTGCGCATTCAAATGCCATAATCGGATCACAAAAATTCCTAGTAAGTGAAACCTGTCATTCAGACATTTTAATACATATCAGTTAAATGGTAGATTAGATGTTCAGTGGAAAGGCCTTTCTGTAACTTACCTTGTGACTGACTCAAGCCGGCCGTTGTGGCCGAGCGGTTCTAGGCGATTCAGTCTGGAACCGCGCTACAGCTACGGTCGCAGGTTCGAATCCTGCCTCGGGCATGGATGTGTGTGATGTCCTTAGGTTAGTTAGGTTTAAGTAGTTCTAAGTTCTAGGGGACTGATGACCTCAGATGTTAAGTTGAAAGGTGGCTACACTGAGTCACAGCGCCAGAGATTGCGCCAAAGATTATTATTCCGCTGCCTCCACTGGGGCAGTAGTAGTTCAGAGGATGTCAAGAGCAGTCGTTGTTCTGTTGGGCGAGAGAGTAGACGATCTGAGTGTTGACTGAAATGTGGTACTGTTCGGTTGGTGTAATGTACAGATGTAAGAAGATACAATTGTCAGAATATATTTGAGAAAGGAGATGGGCTTTTGATTTATGATGCTGGTGTAATGGAATATTTTCGTCAATATATAATTAGGTAAAAAGGTATTACAGTTTTCTTTAATAACAATCCCTCTTGCTCAAAGGTAAAGTCAACAAAGCAGCTGGCTCGTGTTCATTTATTAGACTTGTAATTCTGGTTTCTGTGTGCAGTTATAGTATTTCTGGTTTTTCAATTCATTGTAAATGGTGTTTAAAATATTTTGTCGAATTGAGAAAGAACCGAGCCACATACATGTACATACATGTTTGATATCTATTGAGACCTTTTACACACAGAAGGATAAAAAGCACACACAACAGTTACGCTTGTTCTTTGTTGTTTCGTAGCTTTTATAGTTGCAGATGACTTAATTGATCAATTGTGTTAATGGAAATTCTTTGTCATTCTTTATTTTTATTTTATGCAGTCAGATTGCTTGCTAATAATAGTCAAGGCCAACCGGTTACGAGACTTCGTAACCGGTCAAACAGCTAGTAAAATTATTGCATTTATTCATTAATATTAGTCATTTCATTTTAATTAAGCCCCATTGCAAAGTCCCATAGTGTTCAGAGCCATTTGAACCATTTGACTGACTCAGTCGTAGATTTGCAGATCTGCTCAGTGATTCATAAAAATATTTGCTTTCCAATACATCCGCGAAGAATGTAATTGCGTAGGCCTCCACGTCCGAAGTCCATTTCAGCAAAGTTCTTCTGGATGCGTGACCACGTCATATGTGGTAAACTTAGCAATGTTCCGGCTGCTACAGCAGACAGCCTCCATCAGACTGACTAGTACTCTAACAGACATTCTGGTGATTGCTGCCTGCTATAGCAGCCGAAACGTTGGTGGTTAGTCATTAACGAATGTAAAGCTTCCCATGCAACTTTGTTTCTGTAGCGCTATACTTTGACCAGGTAACATGGCTGAATATTCCAGCAGGACAGAACCCGTTATGTCCCACACTGCCGCTCACGGGTGTTAGAGAGGTTTTCCTTGGTTTTGAGCCTAATACCAACACTGTGTCTCGCACTGTCGTAAATTCCACTTGGGAACTCTTTTGCTCTACAGCCAGCTGATTGTATTTGGTTCAAAAGAACTGCCTACTCTGCCTCCTGGTTTGGGGAATGACAGGTGAAAAAAGAAAGAAAAAAAAGCTATCTCTACAGCATGATGGGTCGAACAGTGGTAGCGCACAGACTGCGCCTGACGGCAGACTTGCAATCTCACGAGCTCCGAGTCCCCAGTAACCGATTTTCGCTGATGGCCGGTGAGCGCTGCGATCCTCTCTCGCTCACACAACATGTCGCCATTAACAGGCAGGCAGATTGTTGCCTCTAGAGTAGCGGAACGACGGTACTGCAGAGTAGCGCTCAAAGTCTGGTGTGAGGCAGCCTGTGTACATCGCTACAGGTTATGCCTGTAACTAGATTAATATCTTCCAGAGCTACAGGCTTTGAAGCTTGACATATACCTATAATTTGTCCTTTCGTTATGAGAGGCGAATCCCATGTAGATCCTCAAATCGACGATCCCGATGAATATATTTATGTTGTTGACGTTTAGTTGTTCAGAATTGCTAGTCCAAGATTTCATATAAGGTTTGAGATAATTTGGAAGAAAACGCAGCATAATGGCATTCCGACACTTACTTCATCTAAATTAGCTACCCGCTCCATCACCTAGAATCACAGGTCGTCTGCTTCCATCTTCTAAAGAATCCAGTGCACTACAGGGGCTGCTTCGAGATACAACAACTACGACAGCTTCACAGAGATCTGTGCACCGATTCACTAAGATAACCCATAAAAGGGTCATCTCAACCCGCACGACCTCGGATGGGGAGGCTTCGCCAGTGTATCGTGCGTCACCTATACAATTTTCTATAAAATCTGTGAAATACTTATGGTAGTTTGGTATAGCGAGAGGATTTTGCAGCACATTGAACATCTGGTTAAGTACAGGGTGATCATAATCAAATTTTCTTTCCTTGAGAGTGCCACCAAGAGAAACGTGTCATCATAGGACAACGAAACATAGTGGAATCACTTGTAAGGATATGCGAAAGAGAAATAATGAATAAACTAATGAAAGGTTCACATTTTAATTTCCACATGAGAGGGTAACATTTGTCAGTTGCGTACCATGTATACGTCTGACGTTGCAAACGTTGCTCAGTGTGGAGACCATCTGCATCCACGACAGCCTGAATGTTCGTAGCAGTTCACAACTGCTGGCAGCACTTTTCGTATGGTGGACATGGAGTGTTCAGCTGTCGTGACACAGCTCGTGCACTGCTTGTAGATCTCACATTTCGTCCAGCATTCTCAGCCACGGCAATAGTAACTACTTCAACAATTTGCAGCGCTATTGCCCGTCAATCTCTCCCGGCAACAATTTACAAATGGAACTGTGAAATCACCTTCTTCAGCCTCGGTATGGAAAGAGGACCTCTCCGCATTCCTTTAATGCACCGATACTCACCAAGAGCAGCAGCAATATTGCTGGATTTTTTGTTTTTGACAAAACAACTTTACGAATAAAACCCTGCTCACCTTGTCCAGACCTATGTCGACTGACTGCGGCTATGATGCTTGCGTTTGGAGCATACGGCGCCGTATCAGTACCGGCTCCTAATGGCAAGTCATAGCCTTAGCACTACTAACAATGCAAAGCCTGCCGAACTCAGGATGAACATCATTCCTGTAACGGTGGGTACCCGTACGGCAAATAGTTTTCCATCTGCACTGGCTCAGGTTGCGAAACTTTAATTACAACCACTCAATAGATTTAGCTTATGGTAGTGAGGTAACTTGTCTGGCCGCAACAATACTAATTGAGATTATGAAACACTGACGTAGTGAAACAGACGGATATTGCTACATACCGCATACTAGCATACATGATCAGTCTTCTCTCTATTCATGACGTTCTGAATTACATCGTAATAACAGACGTTCGGCAGAACGACTCATGACCTTACGTTTACGTTTCACATCCTGTGGCAATGCGTTCCGAAACTTTTTTACGGCATAAAGGGTACTGGCAGTTCTCCACTGAGAAAGACAGGAGGAAATTGTTGGCGGAATACAGAACTTGCTAGTTTCTGAAGGGACACTAAAATAGCTTGGAATTTTTTCGCGTTTAGTTTAAGTCCTAGGTTATGCTCCATTTGACCACTGAATTATCATTGATTGTCATGTATCTGGCCGATAGCAATGTCAGTTTCCTCCGTTCTGGCCCATCCGTAAAGCTGAAGGCTGTTGGCAGAGAAATGCTTTTAGCAGGGCAGAAGTGACGAGATGTCAAGTTACATGGAGGGACATAAGGGACTCTAATGTCCCATGACAGCTAATGACGTTATAAAAACGGGGTTTTGTATTATATTCCTGAGGATAATTCTTGGAAATAACTAGTAATTTAAATCAAGATTTATAAAATGAAATTTCAAGTTACCATGCATTATATTTCACATAGCCGATTTCATATTCAGTTTTATGGTGCTGTTCTCTACTTACAGGCAGGCACTTCTGCTAAAAGCGTAAGAAATTGTTTCACTTCATCTCAGGATGGCACAGATTGCATCAATAGATAATATTTGTGACACATAAGGTGCTGGTCAGTTGTAAGAGGCGAGCAGAAGACCATGCAACAGGCAAAAAAAAAAAAAAAAAAAATTACTGAATATAAGTCCGGAAACCAGTGGTTCCTGTCATGAGCAGCATTATAACTGATTGCATGAACAGCTTATAAAAGAACCCCCTAGGATGGAAATGCAGATCTGAGGACAAACACATTGCAACAAGCGTTCCACACGGCCTTCGATCGTATGAAGTCAGCCTTCAGCACGTCTCCTCATCGATGCCCGTACACGTCAAAACATCCCAAACGCATTCTGAACACATCGACAGTCATTCACAGTGTACGCCCTGAGTCCATTGACACTATCAGCAAGTATGGAATATACCAAAGTAATATTTATTATTATAATTGTGATTATAATAACAATGATAATTCAATAGTGTCAAGATGGGGGACGTGGGAGGCCATGGTAGTGGTGTCACGGCCAACGCACATGTTGTCGAAACTCCGTTTACCAGTACTTCCGTATCCGGTACGATGATAAAATCAAACGAGTGCATCTAATTGCTTTGTAATTTACGACTCACTTGCTGCGTTTAGATATAAACGTAGCTTTAGTCATTAACAGTATTACAGGCTGACATTGTGCATATGCCTTATAAGACAAAACCAGTTGTTTCTGGACCTATGTTTACTAGTATTATTTGCTTGTTTCTTTGTCCTCTATTGGCGCCTTTCGTTTGTACCTAGGTAATCAAACACTATTTGTATTTGAAAACAGATTCTAATATGAGGAATGTAACTTACGGGTCTGGCACACAGATTTTGTGTAACAAACTTTCAATAAAGTTTACACTCGGGTGCAGAGTGAAAGATTCTTTCTGGAAACACCCGGTAGGATGTGGATAACCCATTTCTTCGCATTATCCCTAGTTCCTGGCGCGCTAGTCTTCTGAGGTACGCGCGGTATCTTCTGTCCAGTTTGTAATGTAGTATACAGGTACGGGTATAAATGTAACTGTGAGGGCGGTCCGAAGTCTTGCCTGGATAGCTGAGACGTTAAGAGAGAGTGCCTGGAAAGGCAAGCGTCCGGATTCGACTCCTGGCCCAGAAAGAATGGAATCCGTCAAGAAGACTCAATGTGTGTTTCAGCAGATACACAGGGTGACGCACGGAATGTAGGAATGGGAGAAACCGACCGGTTGAAGCTGATACCGGTACTTCATTTCTGAAAAACCAAGTCTTTGGTATTAGTTTGGTCTCAATTGTAAGAGGTGTTTTCTTTATTTTTTACTAATGAACAGGTAAAAAAGCGAAATATATTAGCCGTAGAAGCAATGTTAAATTTTTTGGTTTCCAGATAAACCTCTTTTAAAAAGAAGTAATTTTTATTCGTAAAATTTTCATTTCTTTGAACTATTGCGTTATTATGGAAAATGAGAAAAGTGGTCAGTGTCATTTTAATGACAAATCTGACAGGAACGAGCGACTCATACATGGTATCAGTATAAGTGCAACATCACTGTGACAATAACGTATCTGTTGCCATCTGGTGTAGCGTGTTGGATGATACGCATGTACATGCAGTGTGTGTGACTTGACCTATCTGGTCAGTTTCGCAGTTTCTCGCTGTTGTCGTTGGATATTAGTTGTTTCATAGAATGACGCCATTACTATCCTGGAAGCAATTTACGAAGTAAGTGTCAGTGAAGTAAAATGGCCCAATTGTTTTAAAAGATTAATAACGGGATGAGCCCCAACAAACTTTCGGCATCATCTAAGGAGAAAACTTAAAACTCATCAGTTCGCTAATAGCTTACAATCAAAATAGGAAGTAGCTGTTCTGTTTCCTGTATCTACATAATATGCCTTTATCCACTTATAACCCTTGAAAACGGATAGATAACATGAAATATTGATTTCTGCCGTTTAGCACTGACTATTCGAAATACCGAAATAGTGGTACGATTCTCTATTACGACATAATTTCTTAGCAGAGCTTCAAAAATTAAAATCAATTGGAGATTAATCGTGAATTTTTGTAGTAGTCAACAAAGCGGCGAATGGACTAAGTTTCATTTTATTTGCCTATTTATTTCAGTGTTTTGGTTCTATGTATCTTGAAACTGAGGGAGTGAAAAGTCGTTGGCTCTTAGTTAGACTTCTAGGTTTATTACATAAAATAACAGGAATAGAAAAAAACGAAAATCGGTTATTTCAGAAATCGGTTATCTTGAGCGGTTTTAACACTCAAGTTAAACTGGTGTTGAAATAAGCCGATGATACGGAAACCGGTTGTTTCAGCGATAACCGCCGTCTCTGACGGAAAGTAGCACCGTTCTTTCTTTTTTTTATGCACTTACATCAATTTAACTTACAAATAACTGTCCTACACACAGTTCCAGTATTTAAAATCCAAACGAAATCTTACTGTGGTCTCCTCCGCGGCGCGCTACACGTTGGACACACGCAGCCCTCTGTACACGTCACTGCTCCTCCACTGCCTCAGTACTCACCTGCACTGTCCATCGTCCCATGCTCAACTGAATGGCGTACTATGTGCGTCCGAGCAAATACGAAAGATGGCGCGAGCACTTACACATCTCAGCAAGGTGGCCAACTAAAAATACACTACTTCATATGGGCCACTCGGTGTATGAAATGATGTTCGTGTTGTTAGTAAAATTAATTTGAGGATTATTTATCATGTGCACAACTCATAGCCTCCATAAATACGAAAAAGTTCTCATTTCCCATTTGATATTGATAATGAATATCCCGCGAGACTAAAACTAATTTCTTTACAATAAAAGTCTGTAAATAATGAACATCGATTAAAACACTCAAATCTGTTAAAGGAGTTGACATAGCTATTCCAGTTAAAACTATTTATTTTCCTACCACAACTCTCTATTACATATCATGGAAGTATGCGTTTCTATATTACTCTACTTGCTTCCCCGTATGTCTAACGATATATAAGGTGATTCCGTGAAGATGTCACAGACTTTCAGGGATAATGGAGACTGATAAATGTATCAATTTGAGGTAAGGGGCCATGGCCATGTATCAGCGTTGTTGTTGCTAAGGTTGCAGGATATGCAACTTTCAGAAGTGGTAGCACTGACAAAAAACAAGAAAATATGTATAATGAAAAAGGGCTCTACAATATATACCTTAAGAGCTATGGGCACTTGTTCAGCAGAATAGATGTTTCACTGTTGCGAAGACAAGCAAGGGCTCATATCTCTTACGGTTTGCCATTGAAGGCCAATGCTTAACAGACTTTGTTTCTGTTTTGGCTCACGTTACCATCTCTGGATGTTTGCTACCTACAATCTTAGCAACAACAGTACCGACGTATGTATTCCATTGTCATAAGTGTCAGAACGATTTTCGCCTCTATCGGTTTCTTACCTCACATTCATACATTTACCCTCCTCCATCATCCCTGAAAGTTTATAATGTCATCACGGAATTATCATGCCTATGCTGAACACTCACTCCGTTCCTGTCATGCTGGACAGCACCATTTCCATAGTAAAATAAGAGACAAGTTCAGAGAAATTATTGTCCTCGTGCATATCATTGTCTTATAAACTAGTATCAGGAGTTGTTATAATTGTATGGTTGTACAAAACCGCATGTATCACAGGGTATATTGTAAATATTTGTTTATAAAATTAAACTAAAGACAATGAAGTTGATCAACGAAGGACATAGAATGGCATGCCTGTACACAAATTTTGACAGTTTGTCAGAGGTTATTACTATTAGAGGACAAGTTGGTTATCATGAACTGATATTCAGTTTAACCTCTGAGATTCAGATGTTCCTCAGAGCTATTGAAATCATATTTATTCATTCTTCGGTATTCTGGTAGAATGCAGGTAGAAGAAACTAAAAGTTACAATAATATTAAAATTGTAACATGCAGTTAACTAATGTATAACTGTTCACATGAATTATTAGTTCGAGGTAAGAATTCACTAAATATGGAATAAGCAAGCAAAATTTTAAGAAAAGGAAGAAAAGGGATGAAATTGCGTGTTACGCTGTAGTTTATTTTTAGGTACTGCCTGCAATTATTAAAGATCTCCCTGAAGTACTCAATACTTAAGATATAACTAAATTTGTCATTAGTCATCTTCTATGCCATTTTTGACATAGTGTTTATGCTGCTTCTATATTATCACACAAAACGAGAGCTTTATTTCACTAAGACAGTAACGTTTACGTTTCCTTTGAACAGACGTACAACTGGAAACTCACTTTATGGTGTAGTGTTTGTGTAGGACTGTTTCTCTTCAGCAGGTTAAATAGAAAATTCTCGTTAGGCCAAAATCTCTTTGAAGCAATTTAGCTCCGCAGAGGTAGTGAAAATAAAATCTCTCGCAAGAACCCTCACAAAGAAAACAAAGGAAAACAACTCATTTGTCAGTAGCCACCTGCAGAAGTAATTACTGACAAATTACATCGTTCGACACATGCCTCTTCGTTTTGTTTCACTGACTGAATAACTCGCCTGGGGCGGGACGGCATTGAATGAAAGGGAAATTCGCGCACATATCACGCTGATTGTATTTTTCAATTTTCCACAAACTCAATTCCTTTTATTGTGACCAATAAATGTCTATATTCAGTTAGAGGACGCTGACAGGCTGAAACATTGAAACAGACGATCAGTTTTCAGATATACATTTTTAGTGCAGCCACGCCTGTACTAAACAAAAAGATGAGCATTCGTCTCTGCAATACTTAGTTTCCTTCAGAGCAAAAGTAGGAAAGTGGGATAGTATGCGCCTGCAGGGCGAGAAGGATGAGGGACGAGAGAGGATGGGAAGGGAGGGAAGGGAAATGGGGCATTGCTCCCTCCTGAAATCTGTTACAGACTTTATATTGAATTCAAAATTCTCACGCATATTTAGAAACAACTGTCTCCGACTCTACTGAGCCATATGCAAGGGGTAACACAGTGACTTTAGTAAAACCAAGTTGTTTGGTTGTGAGGTTGTTCACAGAGTATATCGTTTTCTTGTTGTGGCGGCAGTTGTGGCGTTGTTTCGCAATATTCGGGAATGTGAATATGTACAAAACGGTGTACTGGAAACTTCACCCAAGTGTCGGGAAGAGTCCTCTAATCCCCTTCCCCTATAGGTAGAAGAGCTGAAGAACACTATCTGGAGGTTTTCGAGCTGTCGTTTTCTAGCAATACTATACAGCACGCTGCGAACTGAGAAGGTCAATGTTAGAAGTACACCGACTGCTTTCAACAAGAAATCGATGAACGTTGCAAAACCATGGAACGTACTTCAGACGCTGTTTCAGATCCTAGTCACTTGATTAAATCTTTAGAAACGAAGCTTCCCACGATTATATATAGCTCAGCTGAAAATTATTTCCGAATCCGTTCCCAGCTTTATTTATGCGTCAATATTTTTACTAACTTTATTTGTTTCGATAACTTTATGTAAGAGAATTCTCGTTTTCAAAAGTCAAATTAATTAAGAATTCTCTCGGGTCCACTATGAGTCAAGCGTGGCTGTCTAATTGAGCAGTTGGTCAACAAAAAATGGGCCAGCTTAAGATATCGATGTTGATGAGGCAGTTTCAAAACTTGTAGCACAAAAAGCAGGAAGAAACTCTAAACTACGTGCTAGTCACCTATCACTTGGAAGATCTTCGGTTACTTGTTCGGCTACCTTAATAATATGTTGAACTGTGTCTGTTTCAATGCGTTTTACTTACTCGTTTTCATTCATAAAACTTTGCGAAGTATTTAACATTATGCTTCGATTACTTAATCACGAATATGCAAAACTCCTACTTAAAAATGTTGTGTTCTATACTTTTATCTACGGTCGCAGATTCGAATCCTGCCTCGGGCTTGGATGTGTGTGATGTCCTTAGGTTAGTTTGGTTTAAGTAGTTCTAAGTTCTAGGCGACTGATGACCTCAGAAGTTAAGTCGCATAGTGCTCAGAGCCATTTGAACCATTTTTATACTTTTGTGAAGATGGCAATTTGGGAGGGGGCGGGGGGGGGGGGGGGGCGGGTGACAAAAGTCTGCCACGGGTACCAAACGCTACGCTGCTGTGTAAACGTCAGTCTGAACCATAGGAAAGTATTGGATATGTAGGGAATTCCTTGTACACAGTTCTGCTCAAGTTCGAAACTGATCACAGAAATATCATTAAGACATTCAGTAACATTTATGTAGCTTATGAGTCTTATTTTTACGTCATTAAAGTATGAATATGTGTCTTAGAAAGTCTATGAAATGAATGACAAGTTCGCTCACAGAAACAAAGTTTACATTCCACTTCTATGTTTCATCTTAGTTCATTATATCTTCCTTCATCGTCACCACAACCTAGCGAAAACAAATTTTGCGTTTGATGTCGAACGTCGCATCGACTGTCACTATCGTCAGATGATGACGACGTTTGGGTTGTGGGGCGCACAAATGCGCGGTCATCAGCACCCATACAAATCACAATTTTTATACAGTCCAGTGTCACGATGATGATGATGATGATGAGGCAGCACAAACACTCAGTCCCCGGGCAGAGAAAATCCCCAACCCAGCGGGGAATCGAACCCGTGACCCCGTGATCCAGAGGTAGCAACACTAGCCACTAGACCACGAGCAGAGGACGCTATCGTTAGACATTTACAATAGTCAGCCGGAACATTATGACCAACCACCTGTCTTACAGCCTGCATATCCACCTTTTGTAAGGATTACAGCGGCGACGGGTCGTGGCATGGAAACAATGAAGTATTTGTAGGTCGCAGGATGTAGTTGGCACCACATCTGCACACAAAAATCACCTAATTACCATATATTCCTCGGGAGGGGGAGGAGAGCGATGAGATTTGACGCCACGTTCAGTCACATCCCAGATGAGATCGATAGGATGCAGATGTGGCGAGTTGTGGGGCCATCACATGAATAGGAACAACTCACCACCTTTGTTCCTCTAACCACGCCGTCACACTCCCGGCCTTTTGACAAGGCGCATTATCTTTTTGAAATGCCGTTGCCGTCAGGGAAGATGATCTTCAGGAAAAAGTGTACGTGGTCTGTAACTAGTGTATGATACTCCTTGACCGTCATGGCTCCTTGCACAAGCTCAGCTGGACCTATGAATGCCCACGTGAATGTTCCCCATAGCATAATGGAGCCACTGCCAGCTTGTCTCCGTCCCGCAGTACAGGTGTCACGGGGCAGATCGCCCCCAATCATCAGCATGATGAAGAATGTATCGGGATTCACGAGACCAAGCAACGCTCAGCGCTGCTCCAACATCTCCAGTGCCGATGGTCACGTGTCCATTTCAGTCGTAGTTGCCGATGTCACGGTGTTACCAGTGGCACATCCGTAAGTCGTCGGATGTGGAGGCCCATCGTTAGGAGTTCTCGGTGCAGTGTGTATTCACAGGCACTTGTATTCTGTCCAGAACCAAAATTTTACGTTAGTTCCGCCAGAGTTCACCGCCTGTCCTGTTTCACCAGTCTGCGAAGCCCACGACGTCCGAGATCAGTGATGAGGGGTGACCGTCGAATCCAACGATGTCTGGACGTGGGTTTCACCACATCACATTACTCCTAAAACACCAGACGAGTTGTCCAGTTTCTGAAACGCTCGTACTGAGCCTGCAGGCCATCAAAATCTGCTCTCGGTCAAACTCAGATAGATCGCGCGCCTTCCCCATTCTACACGCGGACAGCACGCTCACTGATGCTACATGCACAGTGCATGTGTGTGACTAGCAGTCACTCCGCCCCAGGCGACGTTGGTATGGCCTGTTCAGGTTTATATCGGTAGTAGATCGGCGGTCATAATATTCCAGCTGATCATTGTAGCTTTCGCTCAAATTTGTTGTAGGAGGGGGAAGAAGAACCACAGCCTCCTCAGGAAACCATCCCGGCGTTTGCCTAGAATGATCTGAGAAACTACGGAAAACCAAATTCGATATGGCCGGTCATAGAGTTGAGCCCAGGTTTTTAAAAACAATCAGATTTCCTTCACTTTATTCTGTCTTAGGCAGGTTAAAATCAGCTTATAAGCATCATCAATGTATCTTTTCCTAATTTTTTAAATGATGAGTTGATATTTAAATTTTGTACATTCTGGTAAATAGAGTCAAGTTTTTGTAGGTAGCAAGCCTGATCTCAACATCCTCTTCGTACATTTTTACTATTTTTTCCAACCTTCCATCCCGATTTATGTAGACTGTTTTTTACCTTTCATACTCAGCTCTGCTCTCATTAGCACGCACGATGAATTTTCTGCTTCTCTTTTCATATACCTAATTACGTCATTAATTTTAAGATTTGGTTTAGTGAACATGTTATTAATTTTTGGGTGCTAGCCTATTACAACTTTGGTCGTTCGATGGCGCCTTTTGTAGCAACTCTAAGGGTTGATAGGGTTTTCTTCATTTACCAACCAGTAGTCAAGAAACACACAAAGCCTGGGGATACGCTGTACCTGTAAATGTATCTCGAGCCAGCCGTCACATACCACTTCAAGCAGAAAAACCAGCGCAGCACACAATCAAATTTGGTGTCTCACTTCTTCACTTTCGGTGTATTTACGAGTAAGCCCTAGATTTTGCACTTCTCTCCAGAGACCTTCTTAATGTAGAAATAACACCCATGTAATTCTGCTGTCAATATCACCACTTCAATCGCTGCTGATTGGAAATGTACGGCCACGTTTGCAGTTTTCCATTCGGGAATATTTTCCACAAATTTTCGGATAAGATGTATGTATGTGTCTCTTCCTTTTGTTGGCAGTAATGCAGAGGCAACTTGATGGATACTTGTCTCATTGTTTCAACTCCCAAAGTTGGCATGAATGGAATATGTTTGCTGCAGAACTTGAACGTGCCGTCAATAACACTGTCTCCTATTTGCCGTCGCAAAGATTGTTGCCATTATTAATAGTTAGTAACTCTGCTTTCAGGTCAATTTCCTCTCTTTGCTGCGGATCTCTCTCATTTCCTTGTGATTTCTCCCGCCGGTACTACAAAATTCTCTTTTTTGCTTTCTGTTCTGGCGTTTCAGTGACAAAATCATACCTTCGATTATTCACGCATCCATGCTTCTCTGAATATATTTTGGAAATTGAAGTCTCTCCCGCGCCCTTTTCTTTGCCTGGTACAAAGTCTTCCTTGTTTCCAACCGAGCGTCATCTGGAGTTCCACATTGATGTTCGATTGAAAAAAGCACCGTTGAATCCTTGCTTTTAAGCATTCCTCGGCAGTGGCTTGCTTTCTGTGTTGAACAGCACCGCTCCGCAGTCCCGTCTTCTTTCGTTCTCTTCACCATACAAGAACAATGTTCACATGGCTTATTGCGAATGGTCGCTGAAACTTCTATATCGGAACTATCTTAACGGAATACACAAGTGGTACGACGTCAGCTCTAGGACAGCTACAGCGGTACTACGGCCGTTTGTTCAGAGAGTCTACTACTGTGGTAGAGAGGTCCAGCGTGGCGCAGTTCAGCTGTGTCTGGGGAGCACGAAGTTTAGAGTAATTACGACGGTCGGGACGCAGGTAAGCCGTGAGACTGAGGGATAAGGTATTGAGCACAGATTTCTGGCTGGGCGCAAATTTCACTACGCGCAGTTTTCATGGATTCTTACAAAAAATTGCAGAAGTAAGGTACCAGGTAGAGACAATAAGGATGGTTTTATTACTGTTTTCATTCCATGATCGAATTTGAGACTTACTATCTCATCAAATGTGCCTTAGTACACATCTAATCGGTGTAAAGTATTAATTTCCCAGATCATAACAGGCTGTCAGTCGAGTTGCTGTGGTCGGGAAATTAATACTTTACACCGATTAGATGTGTACTAAGTTACATCTGAAGATCAGACTAGAAGTCTCGAATTCGACCATGGTATAAAAATATGTAAAACGTTCTCGGTTTTCTTGCAGCGTCAATTCGGAATAAAATGAATTTAATCCCGAATTGACGCGGCAAGAAAACCGAGGACGTTTTACATATAAGTGCCGTCGCGAAAGCCTTCGTTCCCATGGTATAAAAAATTATGAAACAATCGCTGCAGCCTGACATCATTTTAATAATTGTTATTATGATAAACGTCTGCGCTCCCACCAATCCACTACGATGCATAGCCGAAATAAAGTACCCGATCTTTTCTTTGTCGCTTCATTGAACAGTCTTCAATTAGCTAAGGAAAGGGACATTTTTAACAACCAACACAGTGTAAACACTGCTGCATTATACCTGCCCGACAACTCGTCCACAATTGCCACAACAGCAGCCTCTTCGCTTGCGCAATTCTAAATCTCAACATAAAGTTTGCATTTGACCCGTCAAGGTTTGCTGGGACTTGGTCTGTTTTACGTGATAGAAAGACCGTAGTAGAGTGTATAGGACACTGCCATTCTCTATTGTAGGTCAATTCAAACATAATTCATCTGCAGGCCCAAATATAGAAGAACGAACACAAATTTTTGCTCTCGACGAGAGGAAAAAGTGGTGAAATATCAAGGTCGGAAAGGTGTTTGGAACTTATTAAATTTTATAATTCTTAAACTATATGGGGTACAACCCTGTGCGACATCCAGCCTCAAAGATATAAGATTTGTTGCCTAGTTGTCATGTGTACTCAATAACGTGCCAAACCAAGGATATGAGGACCATTTTCCTTGAGTCGTTGGCAGTTAAAACTTTATTCTACCGACCAAATTGATGGTTGGTTTTGCAGGTTTCCTGCAACTTTATCCATACTATTCATATAAAACAGAGGTATTGCAGATATACTAATGAAATGTGCTTACCTCCACGATATTTCAGTAATCTACCTTTAAAAAAATATTGACTGAATAGCTACCGAACGTTTAAGAGAAAGTAAGCTTGTTGTACTTCCCGTCAACTTCATTTCTTGAGGCTCGATGCGATCTCAGACTCAACTAATCATTTGTATCAAAGATGGACCGTTTGAAATTTGCTCCCTCTTGGGTAATTTTAGCAGATGGCAGTTTCTACCTAAAAATAATAAATACTTATGAATCGCTTGAGGTAAAAATAGTTTTGCGTAATCGTACAAATGATCCATGGAACATGAGAATAACTAACGAGGTTCCACTGCAATACAAAGTTATCTGATTAGCTGAAAATTTCACTCAAAAGTGAGAAACTGCGATCACTGCTGAAACAGTTTACCCTCTCTATGACTGAAATCGAAACGTTGCTCCTTTGCGAACGTAGTGCTCGAGTGAACTCATGCACAGGCCTGAATAAAGATCACAATAGTAAAAAAAGTGGATAAGAATCCCAAATTATATGCGTACTGCATAAATATTGCACAGAAAATGAATAAAAAATCTCACGTTCTATATACAAGTGCACTGCAACGGATTTCGTGTCCATACACGAAGCTGTGAACTCGAACAAAGAGCTAATATTGTACTCGCTGAATACGACCTCAAAGTTCCTCGCTCAGACACATCTGATGTTCAACAGAGCACATCTACGCAAGTGCAGCAGAAGCAAGCCACCGTCTCACCGTAAACCAGAACGACGTCGCTTGAGTGGGCCCCTTTCTTTGTCACAAGACGAAGTGTCGGTACCAAACACGTCTTCACAGCGCCAGACAGAACAACGGTGTGTCGCTTTGTCCAGTGACAATACTGCCTACGCTAACTGACTCTGCCCGCCAAGAATTTCTGTTGGCTAGCTCACCTCAGAGTTTTGGCACAGAATAAGCAGTACACAGAAAGGAAAGCAGAGCGTGGTCCCTTTGATTTGTATGAAATGAAGCGTTGCGCTCGACGCCATATTGAAACCGAGAAAACGCGATACGACAACTGCTTACTACTGCGGTTCAAACTGGACATGCTTACGAAACAGAAGTAATCCAACCGACTAAATGAAAACTTTTGGGAAGGAAAACCCTAGTCAAACAAACCGTGAGAAATCTTGTTTACATGTACAAGTTGTGGAAAGCCAATGCTTTTAGCTTCAGATAAGAATGAAGTTACTTTGCTTCATAAATTTCCGTTTTTTCCTTCCAAGAAGTTTTTTATTTCTTAATTTCTCTACGATAAGACTGTGAGATGATAAATCAACTACATTTCTAAGAAAAACACCTTTTATGAGATACACAGGAGTAGTTTAGTTCTTTTACCAGCGCTGGAATTCATTCATGGTTTCATCCTAAAAGTACTACATAGGTATTACTTTAATTTTTGCTCAAACCAGTGTGCTCAGTCTAACGTATTCTATAATATGAACCATATTCGTTTAATAAATGACGATTGATAAGTGTCGCAATGAAACTTTGGTCAAGCTTTGTTCTAAATGTGTGTTTCACCTTGTCCGATATATAACTGTTGGATTGAAATGTCTTCGTCTCCATCATTTTCTTCCAGCAGTAAGTACAACAATACATTACAATCTCTAATTTGAGGAACGTGCGTCCACCCTTCAAATTTTATTTTGCAGAGTATTAGGAAATTGAGTAGCACGGTACTTCGACCAGCAACAAAACATTATACACTTCGTCAAAGAGGTGTCACATGAAATGGTAAGATACGAAAGAAATCAGTTTTATGCGTCAATTAGTTTCCTCAGAATCGAATAAGAGGTACTGTACCTAATAAGTAAGAAAACGTGGAAAATCGAAACAAGACCTTTTTAACTGTTTAAAGGAAAACAAGAACCTTCGCCGAAAAAATATCTGCAGAATTTAATATAGCTTTGCTTCAGTTACATACGGTGTTTTATCGGTTTAATGGGCTTTTTATGTTTACCGCGAAAAGAAAATCAGAAAACTGATTTTCCTCATGTACTCCTATTAGCCGCTTTTCGGGAACAACCCATTACTTTCCTGTGTGGTCTTTTCTCTTCCACTGCTCATTATACGTTTCTAACTTTAACACTACATCAAACAGCTGTCTGCTTGTAGGTAAGCTCAACAGCTAAAATGCACAGTTAATAAAATAAACAAAAAGGTATCCTTTCGCCTTTGGCTTCAAGCACAGCTGCTTTCTCGATTTCAATATGACAGACTTGGCGCATGCGCACCAGTTTTGGCGAATGGACTGCAGCCGAGCTTCCATTTGTATATTCTCTATTTTATGGTTTAAGATATGCCTTGCAGTTCTCATCCAAAGATAAGCTACTCTCGCAGTCGCGTAAGTGAGTAAGGTTCTTTGAGCCTGGCAAGTGCTTATTCATTTGCGCATGAATGATTCGCTTGTGAAGTCGCTAAGAGCAGATTACTTTAAATAGAAATGAATTGTTTCTTCCTTTAATATTTAACACTGCAGCAAGAGCTAGAAATTTACGTATGTTACAGAATTATGTAGGAATTATTTCAAAAGAGAAAAAAAAGCAACAAAACCCCCACGATCACAAGATTAAGATTTGTTTTTAAAGACCTACAGCGAGCCGAAGAAAAGTCCAGTTTTGTCCCAGAGAGGCCTGCAATTTGGTATGTCGCTTTTGTGGGCAAATGTTCTAAAACCGGCCGTGGTTGCGATTTTCCTGTTTCCCGCTCACCGGCCTTCCCAGTACGTTTTGGTGATGACTAACTGTCATCTATAGTTGTTCCTGTTTGCTGAAAATGTCCAGCGAGTGTCTTTTTCATCGTCCTCCAAGTTCTTCAACTGAAGTATATCATATTCTGTGAGTGAAAGGATGCGTCTATTTGAAGCTTATATCTTTAAAGTTTCATTAATGAGACTCTTAAAACAGGTGCATATGAGATTGTCATATGTTTGGTTAGACACCTCAGAACATCTGAAACCAGCACATTATAGTAATTGTTGAAGCACTGGGTAATTAATTAGCAGTAGAGGCAAATAAATCATTGCCTGGACACACTTGCTCAACTTTCTAGAGGTTTAACTAAACCGCTTGAGGTGAAGGTTGGGATGGACACTTTGCAAAAGACTCGCGCTGTTTCCTTCTCCTCCCATAAACAATACAAGAGTCGAAATGTCAAACTTTCTGAGATTGTATTTTCAAGAAAAGCGTTTTCAGTGCCATTCCCTAGACTTGATCCAGGTGCGAAACATTGCAAAAGTCTTCCAAACATGCGACAGTGCATGGCGCAACGTCTTTGTGTCTACCTGGGCGCCCCTCTGGAGTTACAAAATGCAAAAGAAACGAGAAATGGTTTTTGTTGACTGAAATTCTACAAGTTATACACTTAGAGTTGCATTCCTCTATTTGATTTCTTAAAAATGCAATATAGTGCCTCAGTATTAATGATACACTCCTGGAAATGGAAAAAAGAACACATTGACACCGGTGTGTCAGACCCACCATGCTTGCTCCGGACACTGCGAGAGGGCTGTACAAGCAATGATCACACGCACGGCACAGCGGACACACCAGGAACCGCGGTGTTGGCCGTCGAATGGCGCTAGCTGCGCAGCATTTGTGCACCGCCGCCGTCAGTGTCAGCCAGTTTGCCGTGGCATACGGAGCTCCATCGCAGTCTTTAACACTGGTAGCATGCCGCGACAGCGTGGACGTGAACCGTATGTGCAGTTGACGGACTTTGAGCGAGGGCGTATAGTGGGCATGCGGGAGGCCGGGTGGACGTACCGCCGAATTGCTCAACACGTGGGGCGTGAGGTCTCCACAGTACATCGATGTTGTCGCCAGTGGTCGGCGGAAGGTGCACGTGCCCGTCGACCTGGGACCGGACCGCAGCGACGCACGGATGCACGCCAAGACCGTAGGATCCTACGCAGTGCCGTAGGGGACCGCACCGCCACTTCCCAGCAAATTAGGGACACTGTTGCTCCTGGGGTATCGGCGAGGACCATTCGCAACCGTCTCCATGAAGCTGGGCTACGGTCCCGCACACCGTTAGGCCGTCTTCCACTCACGCCCCAACATCGTGCAGCCCACCTCCAGTGGTGTCGCGACAGGCGTGAATGGAGGGACGAATGGAGACGTGTCGTCTTCAGCGATGAGAGTCGCTTCTGCCTTGGTGCCAATGATGGTCGTATGCGTGTTTGGCGCCGTGCAGGTGAGCGCCACAATCAGGACTGCATACGACCGAGGCACACAGGGCCAACACCCGGCATCATGGTGTGGGGAGCGATCTCCTACACTGGCCGTACACCACTGGTGATCGTCGAGGGGACACTGAATAGTGCACGGTACATCCAAACCGTCATCGAACCCATCGTTCTACCATTCCTAGACCGGCAAGGGAACTTGCTGTTCCAACAGGACAATGCACGTCCGCATGTATCCCGTGCCACCCAACGTGCTCTAGAAGGTGTAAGTCAACTACCCTGGCCAGCAAGATCTCCGGATCTGTCCCCCATTGAGCATGTTTGGGACTGGATGAAGCGTCGTCTCACGCGGTCTGCACGTCCAGCACGAACGCTGGTCCAACTGAGGCGCCAGGTGGAAATGGCATGGCAAGCCGTTCCACAGGACTACATCCAGCATCTCTACGATCGTCTCCATGGGAGAATAGCAGCCTGCATTGCTGCGAAAGGTGGATATACACTGTACTAGAGCCGACATTGTGCATGCTCTGTTGCCTGTGTCTATGTGCCTGTGGTTCTGTCAGTGTGATCATGTGATGTATCTGACCCCAGGAATGTGTCAATAAAGTTTCCCCTTCCTGGGACAATGAATTCACGGTGTTCTTATTTCAATTTCCAGGAGTGTAGTTAGGAAAAAGTTTTCTTCCTGATTTTTTTTTTTTTTTTTGTTGATAACTTTTTGAGACCGTGGCTGCACACAAAATACACTGAAGCGCCAAAAAAACTGGTATAGGTATGCCTATTCAAATACGGAGACGTGTGAACCGGCAGAATACGTCTCTGCCGTCGGCAACGCCTATGTGAGACAACAATGTCTGGTGCAGTTGTTAGATCGGTCACTGCTGCTACAATGGCAGGTTATCAAGATTTAAGTGAGTTTGAATGTAGTCTTGCAGTCGGCGCGTGAGCGATGGGACACAGGATCTCCTTGGTAACGATGAAGTGGTGATTTTCCCCTACGACCATTTCACGAGTGTACCGTAAATACCAGGAATTCGGTAAAACCTCAAATATCCGACATAGCTGCAACCGGAAAAAGATCCTGCAAGAACAGGACCAACGACGACAGAAGAGAATCATTGAATGTGACAGAAGTGCAGTCCTTCCGCAAACTGCCGCAGATTTCAATGCTGGGCCGTCAACAGGTGTCGGCGTGCAAACCATTTAACGAACCCTCACCGAAATGGGCTTTCGGAGCCGAATGCTCACTATTGTACCCATGATGACTATACGACACAAAGCTTTACGCCTTACCAAGGCCCGTCAACACCGACATTGGTCTGTTGATGACTGGAAACATGTTGCCTGATCGGACGAGTCTCGTTTCCAATTGTAGCGAGAGGACGGAGGTGTACAAGTATGGAGACATCTCATGAATCCATGGATCCTGCATGTCAGCAGGGGACTGCCCAAGCTGGTAGAGGCTCTGTAATGGTGTGGTCCGTATGCAGTTGGAGTGATGTGGGACTCCTGATAAGTTTAGATACGACTCTGGCAGGTGACACGTACGCCTGCATCTATTCATGCCCATTGTTCATTCCAACGGGCTTGGATAATTACTGCAGGACAATATGACACCCCACACGTTCGGAATTGCTACAGAGGGGCTTCAAAAACACTCTTGTGAGTTTAAACACCTCCGCTGCCCTACAACTTCCCAGACTTGAACATTATTGAGCATATCTGAGATGCCTAGGAACGTGCTGTTCAGAAGAGATCTCCACCCATCGTACTCCTACGGATTTATGGACATTCCTGCTGGATTCATGGTGTCAGTTCCCTCCAGCACTACGTCCATGCCATTTTTTGTTGCGGCACTTACGCGTGCTCGCGGGGGCTCTACACGATATTGGGCAGGTGTGCCAGTTTCTCTAGCTTTTCAGTGTAGAAGATGATTTTAGAACAGAAGAAAATAGCGACTAGCCACTAATAATGTTATTTATTGAAGCTCGCAGTTTCGAACTGATAAGTTCATTTTCAGACTGTTATTCATCTTCATGTTACATTCTTTGCGATTTACATTAGTTGTTGGCTGCTTTTCAACTATTAATGTAAACGACAATATATGTAATATAAATGTGAATAGCCGTCTGCACATGAATTTGTTGCTTGCACCCCAGTAACAGAGCTATTTGTGAACATAAATAGCTTAATTAACAGTGGTTTCTTCCTGTTTCCTATTTTGCAAGAATAACATTGTTAAAACTTTGTTATTGGTACCTAGAACAAGTAATTTTCCTGGCATAGCGCTTAGAACGTGCCTCCTAAAGTACTTGTTTTTAGATTTGTCTCATTATTTTTTGCTGTGATGCGGCGAGTAGCGTAGTTTTTTGGTATCATAATACCTTTCCATCTTTTACACAAACGTACAAAGAGAGATATGTAGTTTTTTTCGCTTTCATTCTGTTGACAATATTTGGCACTTAGAACCTCCTCATTTTCCACTTCTCAACTGAAACTTCGTCTCCGTCCGCCTAGCCATCTTCATCTATGTGCCGACAATCACCGTGATCATTTCTTTAGAACGTCCGCAATTGGAATTTTAAAACCTAAACTTTCCATTTTTGTAACCTTTTCCTCGTGTTTTCTAAACAAGTGTACTACGAATCGCTAAGCTCATCTGTGAATCCTCACTGTCTGTCCGCTACGACAAGCGAAACTGGTATTGAGCTCAGTTTCATGAGCAGTACTCTAGAATCATCAGAGCCAGAACTATTCAAGTTACTTCGTTTGTGGCTAATATGCGTTACCTTGGTATATTTCTGTTTCTGTCCGGCTGTCATCTGCCATTTCTGCAGCTAGAATTTTCACCTTACTTCGTTAATAGTCGAAAGTTATGACTGGCTGTTGTGATTGATTGACAATGATGTACTAGAAATATATAGGACAGTTTCTTCTAGTTACCTATACCTCATTATAGGTTGCTACACTGAGCATCTGGCCCCATTGTACAGATCGTTGATCATCTACGGGTCTGCGAGCACTTTCCAACAGTTTTCTGATAAGATATCTACTTATTCACAGAATGTCGCGGGAAAAGAAATATAAATATGCGCATTGGTCATTGTAAACTAAAATAAAATACGCAGCATGTTCTGAGAAAATAAAGGTGCATCGAAATTCATAATGAACCTCCGAAAAACTAAAGTTAATACTCAGTCTTCCTTCTTCCCCCAATGAAATTTCATTAACTAAGGTCTCTGCTTTAGCATCAATCACCTTCCGGCGCATCCTGCCCAAGTGTTTAACCCACGGATATCCAAAAGGAGTAGTCATCTTCATCTACTACGTTATAGATAAAATTAATAGTGAAGGTTCTTCCTCACATTTTTAAGGTACGGTCAATGTCACATTTACTTCAAGTTTTTCGATGTAGTTGACAACTTCTACACGGTACAAATATCGTCTATAGCAAATAATTTGCCGAAAAGCTTGAGCATTTTACATTCTGAAGCCAAACATTGTAAAAAAAATGGTTCAAATGGCTCTGAGCACTATGCGACTTAGCTTCTGAGGTCATCAGTCGCCCAGAACTTAGAACTAATTACACCTAACTAACCTGAGGACATCACACGCATCCATACCCGAGGCAGGATTCGAACCTGCGACCGCAGCGGTCGCTCGGCTCCAGACTGTAGCGCCTAGAACCGCACGGCCACTCCGGCCGGCCGAAACATTGTATTTCAACGATATTTCTGATCAGATAACATCTCAGACTTTCAACGATTTTTTAATTATCTATGGAAATTATTATTTTCATTTTGTTCTTATTTTTCGAACCTCGCTACTAGATGGTTGTACCATCCATTGTATAATCAACTTTATCGTGAAATGATATCTTTAAGTCATTTGCGACTTTATTTTATTAGCTGATAGAATAATCATGTGTAACTGTAAAAATCAACTCTTTTGTGTATTTTCCAACTTTTTATATTAGTTAGAAGTAATTAGTTCGGTGAAGCGATAATCGCATTCCATAAGCGCGCTATCGTATTCGCATTTCGCCATTCGTAAGTCGAACCTGCAATCTATGTTTTTAACGAAGTTCACTAGTTTCTTTGCATTGACAGCAATAACAGGGACTTGTGTCACTTAAGTTCACTGCTTTCCAGCGACGAACTCTGAGCCTGTAGCAACACTCAAATTATCGTTAACACAATCATTTTATGCAGTAAGAACTGTGAAAGTTTCAATGCCTTCCCTTTAATTTGACAACCATATGTTTTCTGTTCTTGCTGGCAATATGATGTTTCATTTCTTCGCAGACATTTTACCTTAGGAAGGACGTAAACAATACAAACTTCAAAAATGGTTGGAGTTCGTTTATAGATATAGATTATTGTTAACTGAGGTATTTCATAATAAGATTGAAAGTGTAGCAAACATTCATGTGGATAAAAAATTAAAATGTCCTAGCACTGGCCATCTAAGCAGGTTTTAAGACTTTACAAAAAATCATACACTGTTTTACCGATCTTGAAGATTAACAAACAAATGGATTTTCTGTCGTAATCAATTCCATGTTAGTTACACGTACAAGCCCATGACAAACATAGATAAGCACGGCCAGATTGGTCAGCAGAAAACAAGTTTAATTACTCTCTGCCGACCAACAGAGCTCAATTAATTTGCTGTGGTCACAGTCGTTACCCATTTCATTACTTCATTCAGTGCCTAATAATTGCGCGCCTGCTGAACACCTTATAAGCTCATTCGCCATGCAGCTGCTCGCTTGTCCATTACAAATTCAAGCTCCTATCCTGGTTTGTAATAAAGAATTGACCACGGCGGTTCGTAATTAGCCAGCTACGGTGTTTAATTTTAGAATATTCTCGTTTCGTCAAATGGCTGCTTGGTTGCCGTAGGAAATTACATTAAAGTTTCCAAACAGACAAAACCAAATGAGCGAGCGTTGGCTTCCGTGGCCGCCATCATTTTCACTAAAACGTTACCGGGTTTTCGACTACGTGTCATTTTGTTTATAAAACAACCGTTTCGGCACTCTTACAAATGAACCTTATCTTGGTGACGTATCTGTTTAGTGAATGATCCACCGAATACGTACATCACTAATAAGGCATACTCGCAAATGTGGTTTAACATGTTGGAGATACATTGAACCGCTTTCTTCCGACAAATGTAAAATGTTTAATACTATATAATGTTCTCTTCATATAGAACGGTTGAATAATTGGGACGTGAAGCTTTCTATTTTCGGGGAGGAAGTCAGACCTCGTCTGCATCACGTAGATACCTTCCAATAGGCTGTTCACACAAGCACATACTTCGAGAGAAAATTTTCGTACATTCCAACAGTATATTTTTAAGAAGGTTTTTGACAGCATTGTCCGCAGGAGGCTACTAATCAAATTTCGTGCATATAGAGCATCATTTCAGCTGTGCGACCAGATTTTCGAAACCCGAAGAAAAACGCAACATTCGTAGGAACCGACGGGAAGTTGTATGCAGGAATAGAATCTGGTATTCCCCAAAGAATCGTTATAAGGCCCTCTGCTATTCTTATTTACGTTAGCAGACGGCTAACACGGTGCACGTCCCACTTGCAGGTTGCCTATACAGCAGGTTCCAGAGGCAACAAAAATTAGGTTTTCGTATTTCATGTAGCTGTTCACCAAGTTGAAAAGTTATAATGCTGTAATGATCCACTCATTAGGACGTATACTCTCATATTAAAATTTTAACACAGTAACACAAGTATTAAAAATAGAAACTTTGTCTATGTGTTGAGTCAGCTTAACTCACGGAGCGCAAATTACCCACACTATGTTAATTCAATATTTCAGAATGAGAGCACGTAGCGATTTCCAACAACATTTGCACACAACTTCAAATCTCTACGAAACTCTTTCTCGCTGAAACCCCACAAAAATGATGGAACGAAAAAATAATAATCGCTTACTACATTTTTGCTGTTCATGAAGTAAAATTCAGCATCAGGCTTGACGTTTTAAATTATAACTTCCATACCACCCCCTCTACACGCAATAAATTTTGCAGTCGGTATCCACACATAACACTCAATGTACCTGCAAAATTATGTCGTTGCGTGACACATAATTAGAGAGATATGATGTTTTGTACATGGGATTTCGATTAATTGAAATAGGGAGTGGAGGCTTTACTGGTCGTATGTAAACGATTTGGGAAACAATGTGAGTATTCCTCTCAGTGTGTTCGTTGATAATGTTGACGTATACCATCTTGTAAAGTCACCAGAAAATCGGAAGGAATTGCAAAGTGATCTAGAGAATATAACTGCATGGTGCGAAAAGTGGCCATTAATCATAAACAATAGAAGTTGTGAGATCCCCAACATTAGTGCTAACAAAATTCACTAACATTCAGTTACAATGGAAAGTGCTGTGGGGTAGGTGGCCAAAGAGTGCGTATTATTTGCCGGACAGTTAGGAAACGCAAGGGGTCCACTCACTAAAGCGACCACCTCCACTGCGCTTGTCCGTCCCAGTCTGGAGTATTCCTGGGCTGTATGGGATCATTACGAGGCAGTATTGGTAGAGGACTTCGAGAAAGCTAAAAGAACGACTGCTTTTTTTTTTTTTTTAGAACCACAAAATAGGTGAGATAGTGTGACAGATGTAATACGAGATCTGCGGTGACAATCTTTACAACAAAGGCAGTTTTCGTTACAATGAGATGTTTTCAGGAAGTTTCAGTCATCAACATTCCCCTCTGAATATCAAAGTAATTTCAATCAGACCTGCATAGAGAGAAATGACAATCGTAATTAAATACCAGAAAAGTGAGCTCATGGGGCCGGCCGGAGTGGCCGTGCGGTTCTAGGCGCTGCAGTCTGGAACCGAGGGACCGGTACGGTCGCAGGATCGAATCCTGCATCGGGCATGGATGTGTGTGATGTCCTTAGGTTAGTTAGGTTTAATTAGTTCTAAGTTCTAGGCGACTGATGACCTCAGAAGTTAAGTCGCATACTGCTCAGAGCCATTTGAACCATTTGAGCTCGTAGGGAAAAAACAGGGGGTTACTTTTCGCCACGAGGTATCTGGGAGTAGAACGATAGAGGAACAGACTGAAATTGGTTCTGTGAACCTTATGTCAGGTACGTTAAGTGGGAATGATGGACTAGAGAAGACGATGTAGGTGTGGGTGTAGCTAATGGCAAACTTAGCGTATGCGTTAATAGTGATTGAGTATCCAATTTTAAAAAATGGTTGTTAAAAGAACTTTACATAAAAAATTGATAAGTTCCTGCTCAGAAATCCAATCGTCCGTCACCTCTGGCAAATTATATGTCAATGTGAAAAACGCTAGGTTGCAACGTGATTCCGATTACTTCCCACTATTACTGACCGCATAAAAGATAAAGACGTATGGGATAACTGACTGGCAGACCCCGGAGGGCGGGTACAGCAGCGTAAGTGGAAAGAATTTTCCTATCCTTCGCGCCTCATTGTCGATCTTAAACTCTAATCTTCTATCCTTTCTCCCTCCAAATAAACTGCGGATTGAGGACAATTTTTATTTTTTTCGAGGTTGCTAATGGCTTGGGGCTTAGTTTGGAGGGTTCACTTTGTGATGCTGTGTATATGTTCCGTTTTGAATGTGGTGATTGCCAGTGGCAAGACATTCGGTGAGTAGATTAGAAAGGTACGTTGTGCAATTGTTGATGGGATTACAGATGTCGTTACAGATTTCCACGTTAGGTCTGGAATTTGTTTCCCACATGAACTCGTCCACTGTGATTTCCCCGACAATGGCAGTGAGAGTCTGTGGTCAGTGGATGAACATAGGAGGTTGGTGGTGTAGTTGTGGGTGGTGGCTGGGATGTCTAGGTCTGGTACGGAGGAATCATTGCGGGCAACCTTTGAAATATTAGGTGGTTCAATATATATTTTAGGACTTCCCGAATTAAAAGTGATTCAGCAACATTAGGTAAGATAAGGGGAATACGTTGGAGTGTGTAGCTGGCGAAATTGTTTGAGAAGAATGAGGAGGAGTGTTGAATGGGGAGAGCTGAGTAGGATACGTTTTAGTTCTCAGTATTGATTTCTGCCGTTTTTGGTTCGGTCTTCTTTGCTTAGTCAGTGCAATTTATTTTCTGTGGATTGAAGTGTACGATACCAGGTGTCTTCAGTGATGCTAGTGGCTGGTGATAATGGTGAATTTGATTGAAGCTGGTAGGAATGGTCCTGCTGACGAAAATCATGATGGAACACATGATTGAGGTGCCGAAGGTGTGGCGCTGAGGCACGTGAAAGAGCTGGTGGGGGAACAGATAATGGCGCTGGAAATGTTGCCCGTGAAAGACGTGGAAAACAGTGGTCGTCGATTTGCTTGAGAAAATGATTGTGTAGAAAATGGAGGCGGTACAGATGTTGCTACTGCTGCTTGTAATTATGGTAGTATTGGTTGTCACAGTGACAAACATTCTACTGGCGTGGTCAGTGCTTCTGTGATGGTAATAGAACTGGTACGACGACGCATGCTGAAGTTAGAGATTGTGAATTAAAAATGTTGTAAATCTGATGAGAGTAAAAATATTGATGGGAAAACTTGCTCTTGCAGCGGGGTAGCAAGGATAATTGCGATGAATAGGCGGGAAGAAATGAACAGCGAGGAAGATACAGAAATTCATGGATGTAGGAGTGATACACAGTTGTGTATATAAGGCTGTTATGGTTGTGGTGGGATGATCGTTGCTGCTCAGGAGAAAACAGGCACTAGAATGTGGTGGATGTACAATCAAGGGCGACGGCGAAGAGAAGAATGGAGCAGAAAGCCGCATTGACGACAGGTGCGACAGCGAAGGCATTTGCAGATCTGCAGAGGTAAGTACAGATGAAAATCAAAATTCAGGCAAAGATGAAGACAAATAAAACAGCTAGCGGCAGCAATGACATGTTACAAGCATTGACTGGCGGCGAAAGTGATGGTTGCAGGCGAAAGCGATGACTGGAGGTGAAGACGATGCTTTCCGCTGAAAATGATAATTGGCAGCAGCAGCTCCAGCAAATTACTAATCTCGATAACAATGCAAAGACATTTCTGGAAACCGGATCAATACCCCCCACGGTAGCTCAGATTAGTTATTGGATCTGTTAAATGTGGTATTATGAGACGGCATAGCTATGGATTCTTTTCGTGAGGAATTCGATCTCTCAGCTGTAGGTCTGCGATGTGTGACTGTCGTTGGATCCTTCCGTGAGTGGCTCGATTTTTTGAGTGTGGTTTTGTGACATATTACAGTTATTGGATATTTGATGACAGGACCAATGTCTCAGGTATGTTCTTATGAAATATTGTAAAAAAATGGTTTCATCGCTAGCCCTAAAGACGTAGTGGATTGTCCAAGGTTGACCCATTTTACAGTTCTGATCATTCAAGTGGTCAGTGCAAGAAAGTGATAACGTATGAAAACATCAGACAGTTACTGTATATTATACGTTGAACAATTCAAAGTCAAGAAATTAATACAATAGAAACAGACAATTAATGTAGTGCACAGTTCACTCTAGTTGTAGAAATAGAATTATTTGTTATTTGTATGCAGTGTGTTCGAAAACACATCAGATAATCCTTATTAAATTAAGGATTACCAATTCTGCCAACACTTCAATTTTATATAATTATCAGGGTAACTGGTAGCGGGGCAGAGCTAGTCTCAGCCGGAGTAGTTTGAGGAGGGAATTTCCAGTTCCGGCGCTTCCATTCCAACCTCTCCTAAACCTTGGTCACAGCAGGGGTAGAGGAACTATTTATAATTTTATTCTTGGGCGGTATAGCCCAGACAAAAGTGTCAAAGCCTAGCGTAAGTGCCTTGTGTAGTACATCTGACTATGTGTGTACTACGTAAAGTCGATGAGTTGCGTGTCACGTGCAGTGCCCATGTCACTCCTGATCATTGGCTGTACCATCGAGGCGACGATGATGTTGGACACGTAACACAGAGTTTTGTGTTCCTAACTGGTAGTAAGAGACCAACGACATCATGGACTGCTAGCGACACTGGTGATGGAACTTTGCATCTTTCGTAGGTAGGGACCTCGAGACAGCATTGCCTATTTTCTCGGATGTATTCGTGTCTACATTGGCAATGACACTGAAACTCATTTCGTGAGTTGCTGTCGGTATGTGTAATCTTCGTGATCGTCGTCTGCTGCTTTCGCTCCTGTACTGAAAAACACAAATTCAATGCCTGAAACAGAATGAAGCACTCAAAAGACAGGACGAATGTGTATCTAACTGTGTAGACGTATTTACACAACACCGGCGGGTATGTAAATGATTTAGAGCTGCAATTCTCTATTACAGGTAGAACAGGCACCGGAGTGAATTAGTGCCTTTCATGTTTAGTACTGTAGGCGCCCCGGTGGTCCCGGACGCCTACGGTGGACTGGATGGCCAAGCGGTGACCTCTCCAGTTATCAGGCTGCTAGGAAATGGCTGTGGAAGCGTCAGAAACGCCAAAGATACATCATTAATTCATAACACCTTTATTCCTGCCGAGTACAATGTGGCTTGGTGATATCAACGACCCTCCCCGAGTCCTCGCTGACTCGTAGTGATGACACCATATCCTGGCCGCAACAGTCTTGCTAGCGCAGTTTCGCGTGCTGTGACGTAGCGGAGGAATGTCCTTACTTCGGCCGCGTGTGGCTGGCGGTGCCCGGCTGGGCGGCCAGCTCGGCTGCGGACAGCAAGCTGCTGCGCGTTGGGGCTCTGGGTTGGAGTCCCGACGCTGTCGGCACGTGAGACATTCTTGTAGTGCTGTGTGTACTCTATACCACCCCGTCTTCTTCCCTGCGCCTCCTGGTGGCTCGTCCACAGTGGACGGGCGGAACGGGCTGCAGTCCCCCAGCGTCGTCGGCTCACCCAGTTGTGACAGCGGATGCACATGGCCTAGGCCCCGCATGATCTCGACGACGGCTCACTGATGTGGTCAGCATTGGCGGCGAGCGAGTCTGTCGCGATTTCTGCTAATCCTGGGTTGATGATTGACAGCGGCAGCAGAGAGGACCAGAGCTGGTACTGTCCCCTCACGTCTGCTGCTGGATGGGCCGCCCTTACCGCAACATCTCCTTAATAAAGATTAACATGTCGATCACCGAGCTGAGCGCTACGCAGCGACCCAGTACACATCTAACTGCAAGTCTAACTGCGAGTGCGAGTGCCTTGTTGCTATCGAAGCTGGCGTATTTAAAGGAAGCACGAGCGATGTCCTGACGTCATGCTGGTTTGTAATGAACGCATTCGCTCCACTTACACTGCTGATTCATCTGCCGTTCTCGCCCCTTAGGTGTTCTTGCGACAGAGTTACGTGTTGTTACGGCAGACTTCCGCGAAGTTGTGAAATGCAGTACAGCTGACACTATACCTCTGTCTTGCACTCTACGAAAGTCTCCGTCCAACACAAACCTGCATGCTAAGCAATACTCTGTTGTGTGTAACCAGACCATTGCCCCTGCGTGACGACACATTCCGATATATGTGCAATCCTCTTAGCTCTTGGCTGACCTACTGCCTCTGGCTCTCGGCATAGGCAACGAAACTTTGACAATATTCCACGTTTCCATCTCTTTACTATTCCGTGACACTACAGTACTGTTCCACCAGGCCTGTTAGAGTATATAGGGGGCGTGTGCAGCATAGATTTTGATTGATCACTGTGAAGAGCACGAAGATGCTTCATACTCGTATGAGAGCTCGTTATCAGGATTGACAGAGTTTGAAAGGGGCCTCAGCGGGGATCTCCATTTGCCGGCCTGGCAGGATAGTGGAGTACCCAAATTTGTGGGACATTCAGACGTGACATTGGTATCTGAACGTAAGGGCAGGTAGAATCATCATCTAGGTTGCAAGCAAGGCACGTGTCTCAATGAACATACTGTGTAACTTTGAGTTACAGCTGTGGTCAGCAAAGTCCCCAGATTGTTCCTTATAGAACATGTGTGGGACTAGCTCGGATGTCAACTCAGTCTCAGTGCAATGATCTAGGATGTCAAGAAACATTTACAGATAGTTGCAGAACAGCTAGCCTGTGGAGGGGATACAACGGCCTTACGACACTCTTCCCAATCGAATCAGCGCTGTCATCCAGGTCAGAGGCGGTGCAACGTCATACTGTTAAGTGACCTCACGCTGATAACTATTTTTGAAATTCCAATCGATTTCGCAATTACTGAGATAACATAATACATCCTCTCAATCCGTAAAGTTTTACATCGTTTCCTCCTACGAATTCCGGGTGCTTCACTTCTTGCGTCAGGCAATGTAGCTTATTAGAATGTTGGGGGCAACTTTCCATATGCTGCTGTAGCGTTCCTACGATTCAATCTTCGAAGCAACCGGGTGCGGCTCCGAATCTTCCACGAGATAAGGCAGAGAATAAATTGGGCGCCGCCGCATTACCTTGAGCGACGTGGACCGGAGGCGCTGGATGAAACGCGGCGGCAAATGAATAGGCGGCCGTCGGCGCGGATGCCATCTCTAATCCCAGGACGTCTCCGGGCCGCAGGCGGGGCGGAACAGAGCAGGGCAGGCGTATTACGTCTGTCGGGGCGCCTCGGGAACCAATTGGGATCGGACCCGTGGCCCGCGGCCGCAGGTATCCTCCCTCTTGTCGGATCAGATGTTCCTGCAGGCGAGCCGGAGTCTGGCAGCCTAACGCGATTCGGAAGCTTATTCCGCATGGACTTACTGCAGCAGCAAGAGTAACGGGTATGATGAAATGAGTCATTGCACTGTCAGGAATCAGAAGGAAATATGCTATTGAGCACGAGAAAATTTAAGTAAACGCCGTTATAAATCATGTCTGTAAATGCTGTCTGTAAATAGCAAACCACAACAAATATAAAAGGAAATCGAAAAGTTTCCGTTTTTGGGTCTTGCTGCAGCATAGCCTGTTTGCAGTGTAGAATGACTCTGATCGGCTATAGGCCTACGGGGGTGAGAGAGGTACCCCTATCTATGGGTTTTATGCAACCCGTAACACCTTCTAATACCACGCCCTATGATTCTCATATTCTTTCTCTTGCTACCCCCAAACTGTTAGTTATTCACAAAAAATGAGCAGAACATTTTCGGAGAAAGTTAAATATAGTTAAATTTCGCACTGCAGTACGTTTTCACTCGATGCTATAGGTTTCGAATTAATCAAACGTCTAAAGGTGACCTTGAAATGCGTTTGTCTCGAATAATTCGAGAACTACGTCCTCTAACGAAAACGTATCCCAGTACAAAATTTAACTACATTAAATTTCCTACGAAATTATCCTGTTCATTTTCTTGTAAGACTAATAGTTTGTATGTAGTGTACGAGATAATATGAAAATCTAGTGCGCAGTTCTTGAAGACGTTGCGGGCTGCATAAAAACCATAGGTAGCGGCAGCTTAATCACTCTGTATCAACACCAACTTGTACACAAATGATTGGTGTGGAAAACGTGTCTTCCCGACATGTGTGTGGTAAATGCAAGAACCTCAACTATGGAGACGTTATTACCAAACGCGTACAAACAGGAACAACGTGCTATTAATCTCTCTTGTTCCATTGTGGAGATGGGATGGCGGCCGACTAAATGTTTACGAAGGAAAATCGCCAAGCAACTGTCGTCAAGTCTTCGAAGTGGACAGGCCAAGAACGAATTCACGGATTCCAGATGTTGAAGGCTCCACTATGCGGATATCGGCATTTTTAACTGTCCATATATAAAGCGCTTAGGGGACGGAAAATGGCATTATTGAGATGCAGAACGTGGTTATCTAAATAAAATAACTTGTCAGAATATGCGGCTGTTTAGCGATTTTCCTTGGTAAACTTAATGTTAATCCTTTCTTGACAATCGAAGGGCAAACACCGGTAGAGATCCATCGGAGCATGAAGAATGTGTATGGTGGCAGCATTTCTGTCGGAAACCAGCGCCACAGAAACGGGCACCAATCTCCGTGATAGTCACCCACACCTTTCAGCCTTTATGTGATGGTCTCCTGTGGGGTTTGACCTCTATTTTTCAAAATTTATCCAAATAGCGAGCCAATTGGGGAAGGGCGCCTTACATGGTGCATCGTGTCCATCGTGCATTAAGATCTTCAGCCCACTTTCTTGTCGTGACATTGCAGTCCCGCTCATCCTCCATCTCTTGAGCGAAGACACCTTCCTGGGTGCGCTTCCCTCCACTATGCAGTGTCATTTTCTGCGCTGACGAGGGCCATGGAATTCGTAGCGCCTCATCCAGCATGGTAGCCAGTCAGTTGTGGTGGGGCCGACATGTACCCTGTTAGTAGTAGTCCACTGACTGCACACGGATCGCTCTGCTGATGCCTAGGAGTAGATGCCAATCAGCCTGGGGCACCGAGACTCCCAGCAACGCCCATCCTGCCAGGTGCCCTTTGCTGCAGCTGGGTGGCGCCTGTGGGGAGGGCCCCTGGTCGGAGTGGGTGGCACCAGGACGGATGATGCGCGATGAAGCGTACCTCATCATCACTTGCTGCTGATCAAACGCCAGCAGTCTCTAAGCGTACTAGGTCTCAGTACAATGCGAGGAAGTACGATCCTAAATCATTCCTCTCCCTGGCCACACCATGGGAGGAACGCCATGGCGGGAAAAAGGTCACTTGGGCTATCTCCCTTAAACTAAGTCATCCATCCACCACCTCTTCCCCGGAATTGGTGGGAAAACGACTCAGTCTGTGCTTTGCTGCTGGACAGGATGGATATAAGTCTTTATCTGGCATGCAGTGTTCATTTAAACAATTTGAGTTGTCATAGGGAATAACCCCTACCAGTGTTTTCACAGTGAGGTCAAAAGTCCAACTGACCTAGTACACAGTACTGCCATCAGAGGGCACTGTTGTCCCATGGCAGTCATGAGGGAAAACGTTGGAAAAAGGCCTCAGACTGAGTCCAGCTGCTGGAGAGAGGTAGGAGAGTGTACGTTTATTTATTTTTTCAGTGGGAAGTTGGAACAATTCACTTATGGATGTATTTCACGTACTACATTTATTGTGCTGATAGAAAACAATCGCCTGGTGAGATGATGATGATGATAATGTTTGGTTTGTGGGGCGCTCAGCTGAATGGTCATCAGCAGCCATACAAAGTCCCAATCCTTACACAGTCCAATTGAGCCATTTTTAAGACCGATGATGGTGATGAAATGATGAGGACAGCACAATCACGCAGTCCCTGGGCAGAGAAAATTCCCAACGCGGCCAGGAATCCAATCTGGGACTCCGTGATCCGTGATCCACTGCTAGCCACTAGACCACAAACTGCACACCTCGCCTGGTGTGCTTGTGGTCACAGTAAATAGCCTACAGACCTGCAAACTACTCGTAAATCATAGAAATAATGCAGTACACTGATGTGCGCACCGAAAACAACTTACAAATTGTCAAAATAATGTATGCTCAACATTATGCGAACACACTCACTAATTCTAAACTACCGAAAAAATGCACTTCGCAGCCTACAGAGACGTTTACCAAATACTACAGTACACTGACATACGGACACCTTCAATAAACGTTAAATTGGCACAATAATGCATGTATAATGCTCTGCAAACACGCTCACAATGCTTAAACAGCCTGCAGTGCACAAAAACTCATTGCAAGTGAAAACGCTTTTGAACTATCATAAAGAAATTTAACCACAACGTAGCACTGAACTGTTCCCTACAGAGTTCCAAATGTGCTTACACTGGGCTGTAGCGCTGATGCCAGTCAAGTCCATCCCACATGCGACACACCTCTGGCTGCACACACATGTTTACCTAGATACTGTTGCTGGCACGATGATGAGTAAATGTGAGATGTTTCTCTAGCGACTCACCGTAGCAAGCTCAGCTGAAAGGTTGCAAGTGTTACACTAACGTCACGAGTATAAGTAAATAAGAGTAAAGTATTCCTCTGGACATGTTTAAAAAACTTTTTCAAAACGCAGATTGCATTCTTCCTAGCCATCCTAACAGGACAACCCACCCCACATGTGAGAGGCCTCTGGCCACCCACACATTTGCCAAGCAATCGTGGCTGATGTGGCTTTCATAGCTGTGGGTCCAGCACTGAGTGAGATGTTTCCATGGCGACTCACCCATGCAGATGCAGCTAAAATGTTGTAAATGTTACTCTGACGTGTCATGTCTATGTAAACAAGAGCCAAGTGTCCCTCTCAGAAATCGTAAATTGTTAACGTTCGCTTTTGATGTTGTAGGATTGTCGTGATGTCTCCCCTTGTCCGCATGGAAATTCTTGTCCTAACAGGACCTGTTCACGAAAATAGCCCAGAACAACACCGAATGCATTCTTCCTGAAGGTCTTTATGGGGCACCCAATCATTGACGTGTTACCCTACGTGGAAGTCGTGATGCCATGTTTTCAACAAATGTCTCCAAAACGGTAAACGCTCTCACCACTATGTACAGGCTCCTACGTCCCTGCACAAAGGATATCTTGTGAATGAATGGAGTATTGTGATTGACTCTTACTGAATTTACCTACCAAATTACTGATGCTGCCAGAGTGGAAGACATGTCCGCATTTTTATTCTTCAAATGAGAGTTTCAGCAGCAAAACTATTTTGTACAGGTCGTCATATAGCACTGGCAGTCAAACCTTGCAAACGTGGTATAAAGTTCGTCAAATATGTAAAGACACTGCGTCAATATCATGCTTTCCTGGTGACGACAGAAGCTTGAATATTTCAGCGTGCAACCGATGTCCAACCCAGCTATACATCACCAGATACCGTTTCGATGTAGTAAACACACAATTTGTATTTTGCCCCATACAATTTCACAACTTATGCATCCTGCATTTAGCTATCGACCATCAGACACTCGTACATATACCATGAAGACCGTTGTACACAGACTGGATCGGTTCCCCTTGAAAGGCGATACTGTTTCCGGCCTCGACTTGCTTGCTTTCTACACCTATCTGCCGCGCGGGATTAGCCGAGCGGTCTGCGGCGCTGCCGTCATGGACTGTGCGGCTGGTCCTGGTAGAGGTTCGAGTCCTCGCTCGGGCATGGGTGTGTGTGTGTGTGTGTGTGTGTGTGTGTGTGTGTGTGTGTGTGTGTGTGTGTGTGTGTGTGTGTGTGTGTGTGTGTGTGCGTGCGTGCGTGCGTGTGTGCGTTTGTCCTTAGGATAATTTAGGTCAAGTTGTGTGTAAGCTTAGGGACTGATGACCTTAGCAGTTAAGCCCCGTAAGATTTCACACACATTTGAACATTTTTACACCCATCTCCAGACTCTGGGATTACAAGAATATATCAATTTTCACATAGTTTGCCAGAACATCGTACCATTTTCACGATACTTCTCGATATCAAGCATGTAACGACATTGCTTGCATAGTAGTGTTGCTTGCGCAGTATAATTCCGAAAATAGAGACTGGAAATTATTTCTCTAGAAACCCGTGGAGGTGGGGCATGCTACAAACCACTGAGACTCTAGAATATTATCTCTTCTGTGAAGGCCTTTACATGAAAACCCGAAAAAAATACAGGAAACTGATATTTCCACTCACGAATACTTATTTTGGTGATATAACAGATTCCAAATCATACCTATAATTTACAAAGTCAACTAAGGTGTTTCACATGTCTAGAGAACCAGCAAACACCTTTCACCTGTTGGAGGCACACACCACAATCGATGTGTTCTCAACCAAATAAAGGGGAGGAAGCAGTCATCTAAACAATTTATATGGGAGGAAATAATGGTCCAGCACAAACACAAGAACTATAAAAGCTCCGCTAATTTCATCCAATAGAGAACTCTCTAAGATTTTTACGGCATCTACCGCTTCCCATGTATCGAAAACAAACACCATGTGTGTTCAGGCATTGATCACATGTGGCGATCCTATTAAATATACAAGTATTGATCCATTGCACAAACCAGTGTAAAGTTTTATCGCCTGTACTGCATGAGGGATGACTGTCCCACAGACTATACTATCAGTCACAAGAGAAGCTCCCAGTGTTATTGTTCGAAACATTGTTTTTTTCTGCTGTAACATGCTTTGTGCACTGCCATACATTTTGTTTTTTCCTGCCACAACTTCCAAGTCTGTCTCGGGTTATTAACTGACGGCCTCTACATATAAACGTAACTATCACAGTGACGTGATAGCTGGTGACTCTGTGTTCCATTTCGATTGTTCCTCATATTGCAGCCATGTACACGATCACTGTTTAGGTGCTAGCCGTCCACAGAAGGTGTTGCTCCTCCACCAAGCCTCTGTATCTCAAACAATTAATTTCACTCAGGCATTATGTGATAATCAACAGCGTAACAGTGGGAGGATGGGATGGAAAAGACAGCATGGATGTACCTTAATAATAAGCATACCAGTTGACAGTGAGAACGATTTTAGCAATTTTACAGTAATTTCGACACTGACCAATGATGCGACAGCGATCTACCCAGTTTCAGTATCGTTGCTAAGCCGCCCCCTCATCTGCTTTGCGATTAGGATTGTGAATGTAGATAGACGACTGTGCAGTGTGCTATTCGTTATTAATTCGCAAACGTATACATCATCAAAGTATGGCTGAATAGTGAACTAACACCCACTATGTATTGGACAGCCTTCTTGATCATGTGTGTTCTCTGTGGAAATTTGAGTAGATTCAATATGGACGTGTGCTTTTTCTGGAGCATTATTTCCTCCCATGTAAATGATCCGGTTGACTGCTTCTGCACATTTCCCACCCTTATTTGATTTAGAGAACATCAATTATGGTGTGTGCATTTAGCAGTAGGAAGAGGGGTGGAAGACATGTTGGCAGGTTCTCTAGACATGAGAAACACCTTAGTTGACTTTGTAAATTATAGGCATGATTTGGAATCTGTTGTATCACAGACACCAGTATTAGTGACTGGAAATATCAGTTTCCTGTCGTTTTCTTCTTTTTTTTCTCATTATCACGTAAAGATCTTCGCAGATGAGGTAAGTTTCCAGTTATTCGGTGTTTTACAGCATGCTCCACCTCGCTAAAGTTTCGGGTTTCTAAAGAAATAATTTCCAGTCTATATTTCAAAATTATACTGCACAAGCGATACTGCTATGCAAGCGATATTGTTATGTGCTTGATATCGAGAAGTATCGTGAAAATGGTATGATATTCTGGTAAAACATGTGAAAATACATATGTTCTTTTGATCCCATGTCTGGAGATCGGTGTAGAAAGCAAGCAAGTGACCCCTTTCAAGGGGAACCAACCCAGCCTGTGTACAACAGTGTTCGCGGTATATGCACGAGTGTATGATGTCGATAGCTAAATGCAGAAGTTGTGAATTTGTATGGGGCAGGATACGAATGGTGTGCTTACGTCGAACTGTATGTGCTGCTATATAGCCGGGTTTGGGATCCGTTTCATGAAGAAATATTCAAGCTTCTGCCATCAGCAGCAGAGCAGTGTAATTGTTGCAGTGTCTACACGTACTTGACGATATGTAGACCACTTTTTTAAGATTTAACTGTCAGTGCAATATGGTGATATGTACAAAATAGTTTTGCCGCTGAGTGTCTCGTCTGCAGAAATAAAAGGCAGACACGGCTTCTTCTACACCTGCATCATTACTAACTTGGCAGGTAAATTCAGTAAGAGCCAATCAGAATACTCCATTCATTCTCAAGATATCCTTTGTGCAGGGACATAGGAGGTTCTACATAGTGGTGAGGACGATTAAAATTTTGGAGACGTTTGCTGAAAACATGATGTCCCGATTTCCATGGACACATGATGGATGGGGTGCCCCATAAACACCTTCAGGAAGAACGCATTCGGTGTTACTCTGGGCTATTTTCATGAACAGGTCCTGTTATGTCTTGAATTTCCATGCAGACAAGGTGAGACATCACGACAGATCCTACAATAACAAAAGCGAACGTTAACTATTTCTGCAGTACTTTACGATTTCCGAGAGGGACACTTGGCTCTTATTTACATAGACATGTGACGTCAGTGTAAGATTGGCGACCTTTTAGCTGTACTTGCTATGGTGAGTCGCTAGAGAAACATCACACAGCTACACGTCATCGTGCCAGCAATGATGCCTGGGTAAACGTGTGTGCAGCCAGAGGTGTCTTGCATGTGCGATGGATTGGACTGGTGTGAGCATGCCACCCCAGTGTAAGCGCCTTCAGACCTCTCTAGGGAACAGTTCACTGATACCTTGTCGTCAGATTTCTTCATGATAGTTGGAAAGCGCTTTTACTTGCAATGAGTGTTTGTGCACTGCGTTATTTTTGCCTGTTTAAGCGTTGTGAGCGTGTTTGCACAGCATTATACATGCATTACTTTGCCAATTTTACATTTATTGAAGATGTCTGTACATCATTGTACTGCAGTATTTTGTGAACATGTCTGTAAGCTGTGCAATGTACTTTTTTGACAGTTTAAAATTTGTAAACACGTTTGCAGGATGTTTTACATGCACTATTTTGACACTTTGGGAATTGCTTTCATGTCGGCACATTAGTGTACTGCATTATTTCTGTTATTAACGTGTAGTTTGCAGATCTGTAGGCTATTTACTGTAACCTAAAGCACATCCTAAATAAATTGTTCCGACTGAAAAAGTAAATAAAAGTACACTTCCTCCTTTCTCCAGCAGGTGGACACAGAATGATAATTTTTCCTGCCACTTTCCCCCTGACTGCCATGTGTCGACTGTGCCCTCTGTTGCAGTTCTGTGTACTAGGTCAGTTGGACTTCGGACCTCATGGTGAACTCATTGGTAGGAGTTATTCCCTGTGACAACTCAAATTATTTATTTTAACACTGCATGCAAAATAAATACTTATGTCCATCCTATCCAGCAACCCAGTACTGGTTGAGTCGTTTTCTCGCCAGTTCCAGGGAAGAGGTGGTGGATGGATTACTTAGTATATGGGAGGTAGACAAGCGAATTTTTTTCCCGTCATTTTCTTAAGTTAGTGGAAGTAGCCCATGTGACCTCTTTCCTGCAAATATTTGAACTTCCCGCCATTTTCTGTGGTTGGGGGAGGGAGTTACCTTATTGAAGATTGCCCAATTGACCTATTTTCCCGCAAAATTGATCTTCCTGCCATGACGTCTTCGCGACGTTGCTACTTCTATCACCACTATATTGGATCCGCCATCTTGAATAAATTTGATAACAATGCAACGAGAAGTAGTGGCGTCTTTGTTACACCACTGATGTGTGGGTCCTTACACCCTGTCATCCAAGTGAATGGCTGCACGAAACATGCAACGTGCCACATTTGCTGTTCAATGAGGGCAGAGTTATGCTAAGGGTTACATGAGTTGGTTTAGTATGGAGCTATGTTAGTACTGGTAGACACAATGGCAGCAATCAAATACGTGAAGATTACTGCGGATCATCTGCATCCCTTCATGGTTGAAGTCTTCCGATCTTCCAGCAGGATAACTTTTCGCTACACAAGGCCAAACTCGTGCTTCAATGGTTTGAGGAACATGATAGTTAAGACACATTGATGTCTTACCTAGCAAATGCCCCTCATATGAAACATACACTATTGGCCATTAAAATTGCTACACCAAGAAAAAATGCAGAGATAAGCGGGTATTCATTGAATAAATATATTATACTAGAACTGACATGTGATTACGTTTTTACGCAATTTGGGTGCATAGATCCTGAGAAATCAATACCCAGAACAACCACCTCTGGCCGTAATAACGGCCTTGATACGCCTGGGCATTGAGTCAAACAGAGCTTGGATGGTGTGTACAGGTACGGCTGCCCATGCAGCATCAACACGATACCACAGTTCATCAAGAGTAGTGACTGGCGTATTGTGACGATCCAGTTGCTCGGCCACCATTGACCAGACGTATTCAATTGGTGAGATATCTGGAGAATGTGCTGGCCGGGGCAGTAGTCGATCATTTTCTGTATCCAGAAAGGCCTGTACAGGACGTGCATCATGCGCTCATGCATTATCCTGCTGAAATGTAGGGTTTCGCAGGAATCGAATGAAGGGTAGAGCCACGGGTGGTAACACACATGAAATGTAACGTCCACTGTTCAAAGTGCCGTCAATGTGAACAAGAGGTGACGGAGACGAGTAACCAATGGCACCCCATACCATCACGCCGGGTGATACGCCAGTATGGCGATGACGAATACACGCTTCCATTGTGCGTTCACCGCGATGTCGCCAAACACGGATGCGACCATCATGATGCTGTAAACAGAACCTGGATTCATCCGAAAAACTGACGTTTTGCCATTCGTGCACCCAGGTTCGTCGTTGAGTACACCATCGCAGGCTCTCCTGTCCGTGATGCAGCGTCAAGGGTAACCGCAGCCATGGTCTCCGGGCTAATAGTACAAGCCGCTGCAAACGTCGTCGAACTGTTCCTGCAGATGGTTGTTGTCTTGCAAACGTCCCCATCTGTTGACTCAGGGATCGAGACGTGGCTGCACGATCCGTTACTGCCATGCGGATAAGATGCCTGGCATCTCGACTGCTAGTGATACGAGGCCGTTGGGATCCAGCACGGCGTTCCGTATTACCCTCCTGAACCTACCTATTCCATATTCTGCTGGCAGTCATTGGATCTCGACCAACGTGAGCAGCAATGTCGAGATACGATAAACCGCAATCGCGAAAGGCTACAATCCGACCTCTATGAAAGTCGGAAACGTGATCGTACGAATTTCTCCTCCTTACGCGAGGCATCACAACGACGTTTCACCAGGCAACGCCCGTCAACTGCTGTTTGTGTATGATAAATCGGTTGGAAACATTCTTCATGTCAACACGTTGTAGATGTCACCACCGGCGCCAACCTTGAGTGAATGCTCCGAAAAGCTAATCATTTGCATATCACAACATCTTCCTCCTGTCGGTTAATTTTCGCGTCTGTAGCACGTAATCTTCGTGGTGTAGCAATTTTAATGGCAAGTAGTGTATATCGAGCGCCATCTGCGTGCCCACAAACAACCGTCCCCTAATTTTCGGGGACTCCTTCACCAGTGTGTAGAAATCTATTGCCACATGCTTATAGGAACTTAGCAACGACTAGTAGAGTCCATGCGATGCTGAATAGGTGCTGTACTGTGTTTGTCGAGTGGACCAACAAGCTATTAAACAAGTGGCCATAATGTTTTGGCTCATCAGTGTACAAAAAGACAGAACCTAGTTCATAATGCAAATTCTAATGAATGATGTACTCAAATAATCGTCTTCCAAATTTGTTGGCGGATTAAAAAACTCTGTGCCTGATCGAAACTCGAACTCGGTACCTTTTCCTTTCGCAGGCAGCGCATACTAGGGTGCAGAGTGAAAATTTCATTCTGGAAACGTCACCAAGGCTGTGGCTGAGCCATGTCTCCGGAATATACTTTCTTCCAGGATTGCTGGATCTGCAAGGTTCGCAGGAGAGCTTCTGTTAAGTTTGGATGGTAGGAGAAGAGGTACTAGCAAATTAAAACTGCGTCCTAGAGCAGGAGTCGAACCTGTGACTTCTGCCTTTCGCAGAAAAATGCTCTATCCAAGCCCCACCCAGGACCCGCACTCATAGCTGATGTACAAGTACAGCTTTGACTGTCAGTCGTTGAGGCATGCCCCCATAACATTTGCCCGCAAAAGGGAAAAGTCCCAGGTTCGAGTTCCCAGCTTCAATCTGTCAGGAAGTTTCAAGATCATTTATGCTAGCAATTCGTTCTTCATTGTCGCGTAAAGAAAGATATTCAGTTATTAAATACTTCATATCAGTAGAAAATTCCAGGTAGCTCATGAAACTTTTTTTGCTCCACTGACGGTAAAACGAATAAAAAACTTCAAAAAATTTTCAGTTTTCTTATTATGGTATGTATCTACATGTACACCTACATTGCTATTCTACAGTTCGCATTTAAGTACCTGGCAGAGGGTACTTCCGATCACTTTCAGACCATTTTGCTACTGTTCAAGTCTCTAACAGCTTGTGAGAAAAGTGAAAAGTTACATCTTTCTGTACGACCTACGATCTCTCTTATTTTATCACGATGATCACGTTTCCCTATGGAGGTTGGTGACAGTAAATTATTTTCGTATTCAAAGAAGAAGTTTTTCACGATGCAACTAAAAATTAGCCGGCCAGAGTGGCCGAGCGGTTCTAAGCGCTACAGTCTGGAACCGCGTGACCGCTACGGTCGCAGGTTCGAATCCTGCCTCGGGCATGGATGTGTGTGCTGTCCTTAGGTTAGTTAGGTTTAAGTAGTTCTAAGTTCTAGGGGACTGATGACCTCAGAAGTTAAGTCCTATAGTGCTCAGAGCCATTTGAACCATTTTTGATCTCAGAGCCATTTGAACCAACTAAAAATTCTTTTGTTTCAATGGTTGCCACCTCCAGCTCGAGTGTCATGTGCATGACACTATGTCTCCTCTTTCGCGATAATACAAAACGATCTCCTCCTCCTCTGAACTTTTCCGAGGTCCTCCGTCAATCCTGTCTGGTAGGGATTCCATACCTCACAGCAGTATTCTAGCAGAGGACGGAGAAGCGTAGTGTAGGCAGTCTCTTTGGTAGACCTGTTGCCTCTTCTAACAAGGGAATGGTCCGATTCGACAAGTCGAAACCTACCCTGCACCAAGAGAAATACACTGTCAACATTTTAACAGCTAAGGCGCACTGCCAGTGTTACAAAAATGTTAAGTTTACTCATTTTTTACGCACGGAGGACCGCTTATAACAGCAGTTTGAACAGTCCTTCTTGTCCAGCGCGTCATCAGTGAATAAGCAGACGCAGCCGTGACGAATGTGTAGCGCCAGGTAGCCCATAGTCCTAACTGCACACACGCAAGTTTTAAGCACTTAAACAGAACCAAAAATTCATAACTCCAGCGTACTGGATATAGTGGGACAGCGACTAATTTTCAGACTGTGATGCAAAAAGAGAGAGCCGGAAGTACAACAAAAATGGATGCTTGTTTAGTCCGTGATCGGTTTCGGGCTAAGCCCATTCTCAAACCAACCAATGTCCAGCAAGTAAAACGTCCGTTTCTGCTATTTTGACGAACACTTTACTGGGCAAACATTGGTTGGTTTGAGAATGGGCGTAGCCAGAAACCGGTCACCGACTAAATATGCATCCAATTTTATTGGACTTCTGGCTCTCTCTTTTTGCATCACAAACTAAAAATGTCTCAAATCTTTAACTGTTTTTAAAATTTGCAGTTCATATCGAGATTTAAGCTGTTGCCGATGTAATTGTCTCCAAGAGATTAGCACAGGAAAGAAAATCAAGGCAGTGCGTGACCATACATTACAGACGACTTCCATCAATCGGACTTTATTTTATTGACATGATATAATTTATAACAACTCCTGAAGCGAGCTTCTTACGATAATTTTCTAATAATTTCAACTGTTTTACTAACTTACATATTTCCAAGTCGCCACAAAACTGCGAAGGGCCTGCTGTATGCTGAAAACACATTTTCCGTATACCGGACACACCTATTAAAAGAAAAATTAATTCATTCAGGTACTTCGCAGTAATTACAGCCTTTTCTAGACAGAACTGTGACAGGGTAAGAAATAATTGTGGCCGTTGTTCTGAATGTTGTGTTGCGTACCATATATACTACGTCATTTCTGTAAAATGTGACGATGCAGACTCACTATCCACAGGTGACTAAAGTTTAACAATACTATTCCGCTGGTAGACCTGAAATGACAAACAACTATCGGACATTATACTTCCCGGCAATTTACTGAAAATGATTTATCCTGTTGAAAAGCTTTTTATCGAGAGGCTTAATCATACTATTAGTTCTGGATGGTATTCGAATTATATTAAGAGTCGTTTCGTGGTTCTCGTAAAGGCAGAGGTGTCGTTTTCTTCAGACCAAGAGACCAACAAAAGTAATGAATTATTTTCTGTAACTGGTAATGAAACTTTTAGGATGTAATATTAAAAATTAATCTCTCCCATTTTTCCAGATTTTGCTGTGTGGATTACAAAACTGTCAACCAAACAGGTCTTTTTCATATTTTTTGCCCTAATTTACCTTGAGGTTCCTGTAGATAGATAGAAATCTTGCTTGTGCTTCAAGGTTGTGGTACATCATCACTCGAAATGATAATGTCCAGTTTGCACAGCATTTTAGGGGACAAGAAGCAACTACATCTTCAGGTTAACTGCAAATTTATTTATAGTAATAGCTATTAATGACGTGTCCTGAACACATTTTCTGAAGTAAATTTCATAGTTTTGCTACATTCTTTGCCATGTAATTTCATGAATTGGTTTAACCAGGTCAAAGAACCATGGAAATCAGGGATTTTCATCTCACTGAAAATTCACAGGATCCAGTTTTTTAGACCTCCATCGGCAGCGATGCATTGACTCTCACGAGTAGTGCTAAGTCTTTCGTACAATTTTTTTCACACTTCTGCGAGTTTATACATGAAATATATAATATATATATATATATATATATATATATATATAATTTCTGTTTAGAAAGGCACATAATCTGCGCAACTGGTAAACTGATTATTTGTGCTGTTCCATTTCGGATCGGAGACAAATTTAAAATTGTTTTTGGTTTGGGATGCTTTAGTTACACCTTCGTTTTTAACACTTTGTTCAGTTTTATCGACTGCCGTGATAATTCATACTTGCATATTTTGTCTTATCATTAGAATTATTGTGTTATAGCTTTCTTTACCATACATCACAGAACTTCATGTTTGTTCTTCTGAAATCGTTTTCGGCTTCCAAAGCTATCGTTACACAACAGAGCCAAGATGCTAGCTACTTGTGAACAGCTTGGGAACAACACTTGTTATTTCCTCGGACGATAATAATCTGTGGTCTGAAGAGTGTCTTGCAGATCGAGATTCAATTCACAGTCTGAACTAATATTATAAAACAGGCATGCAGTTAACAAAAGTACAATTGTTCTATTAATCAACGAAGGAAGAATCTATTAACATAAGAGAATAGCGATCTTTATCTTATTGTCCTTGCATACCTCGGTAGCATAATTTTTCTGTTGAAAACGTGTTCTAAATTTATCACCAAATGGCTTTTGACAGGCCTTTACTATATCCTTTCTTTAAAGCAAGTTACGTAAATAACGGTAGGTAGAACAAAAGTGAAACGGGCAGTATGTATCCTCCACACAAGATGTAAGAATAACGTACGATTCGTTTACTGACTTCAGCTGGAAATATGCTTTGGCTCTAGGTAACTGTATCGACATATTAACTAGTTTGACGTCACACTTCCATTTTCCTTCTTTTCGTTTTCCGATATTACCCAATTGTACCTTTCTTTCCGAAACATAGTCGCGGATATAGATTGTGCATCTAAATACCTGCTTTTGACAGGGTGCCCGGCTGTTGTGGCTACTCTGCAGGGGGATGGGATTGGGGGGGGGGGGGGACTAGCGAAATCTACAGTTTCCGCGCAGCAGCTGTAATTATGTTGCCTGATGAGGGGTGCAGAGTTCTTGTGAACGCTACCATTGTGACGGAAATGCTGCGGCACAGTGGCACAGCCGAACACACAGGGTAATGAGTTGGCAGCACAATCCATTTACGCGTAGTGGTTCTGGCAGTGGCGCTCTGAGAACAGATTCCATTTTCAAAGGGAACGGGCGAAACTATCTTTATTCGTCTGAAGGGCGGAAGTAAAAACTAAATTATGAAATTACCGAAAACTGGCTGCTTCATATTCATCATGTTCTTCTCACGTGTTTATGTGACTCCTAGCATGTTTGCACAATCTGGGTACCACGCTCATTCACACTTAGTTAAAATTTCAACGAGTCATACTTCATATATTCAGCATTCACCCACTGATACATTCAAACAACGCAGCAAATGAAAATAAAAGCATACAACAAATGGAATAGAAGTGCCTCCCTGAAATGTAGGGTACAATTTAGTTTTTCAACCAAAGTGCTTTTACTTAATTATTTAATGATAAATATTGACTTGAAGCCGTTCACTAACATTAAAAAAAAATCACATTAGCCCGTAAGAGAGTTCATCCCATGGAAAGTCATAAATTCTGCGTTTCGCCTGATTTTATGCAATTCAGAACTTGCTGCAGATATTAAACTGAAATTCACACTGTCGTTAACTACAATACTTATACGAGGTTTTACGAAACTTCGTAGCAGTTGATTTTGTTACAAATGACTTTAATAACTCAGGATCGCGCATAATCTTTACTAGCAGCAAAGTAAAAAATCGCTGCTTGGCTTGACGATCCGACAGGCTCAAACGTGACATGAAGTGACGAATGTGTTCTCTAGAGCACTGAGCCACCGAACGCGCCAAGAAGCTACATTTGCACTGCACGCGTTTCTATCAAGTTACATAATAATTAAAATATAAATAATCAGTTGTTTAAACAAACATGTTGTCCTTGTGATCGTACCTTTGATTAAAATAACTTGACGGTCTCTGAGATTATCGATATTTTTTATTATAGTTTCACAAGTGTTCGATTGCATTATCGCATTGAAAATCTTTTTCTTTTCCGAACGTGAATGGGGGAAAACCTGTTTCTTTTCACATCAGATTTCGTAATTCGCAGTCTGTCATCTTCTTATTCGGTCTCTTGGGTTTGCGTTCAGACGATATGGAGTATAAAAGAATCCAGTGGAGGAGGCTGTTCAACCATTAATATGACTTCTATTTCATATCCCCTTTGTTCAGTACTCTTCTTTCACCTAATCTTCTTTTCAGTAACGTAGGCGGACAATAGAAAATTATGCACAGACAGATTAAATATCGTTGCCACTGGTTACTTATTTCAGTAGTTCCTTACTCGCCGTCGCGAGATAGAGTTATCTCTGTTCCACATCTTCTTACGATAAGCTAATCTGAAATCTTCAGCAGGTAATTAATCCGAGTTCTCTGTGTTACCAGACAGTTGCGCTGACCATTAGGCCTCTGAAGCTGTCGGCAGAGTATACGAACAATTGTCATTAGGACATATCTCAAAAGAAATTAATCGTGATATAAAAGTAAAGGTTAGCCAATCGTTGGGGTTATTAAATGTAGGCGACAACCATTTCTGTGCAACAAGTAGCAGTCTCTCCTCTGCTTGATGACAACTGGTTACGTACACAGTCATTCTCTCGATTTGGAGCCCATCAACCATATAGTTCCAGAATCCTGAGAAGATGGTTGACCGCCTAATGTGAACAGTTTGATAGATACGGAGATACTCACACCAAGTGTAACAGTACCATAGTCCGGATACAAAATCAAACTGAGGAGCCGAAGTTGGATGACGTGACACGGTAAGGAAAGTCGTATGGAGAATCCTTCTAGGGACGACACGGGCTTCAAATGCGGAAATCCATTGAGATACGCTTTCACAGTGGGGATATTACTATTACCCAGAGCCTGTGATCGAGTATCTTGAATAAGGCGTTGCTGGTCGAATGTTCACATGCTATTGCCGTGGATATCTATGAAAAGTGGCAGAACGACACCACTAGGTGATAAGTGGTTGAACGTCCACGACTCTACACAGAACGTAGTGTCCGGTTGCTTGCCTGCTCTGTAAAGTAGGACACATGTTGATCTGTGTCATCTCTGCCGAAAAAGCATAATGCTGGTGGATGCCCTAGTGTTTCGGAGCACAACGTTCATCGCACATTTGTTGAACATAAGTTTCCGCAGTAGACGACCCATATGTGTTCACATTTTGTCCCAACGACATCGCCAGTTAAGATTCCAGTGGCCACGGAATCGTCGAAATTGGACCGTGGGTAAATGGAAACGTGTCGCATCGTCGGATGAGTCATGTTTTTGCTACTCCAGGTCGATTGTTGTCTCCTCAAACGCCGTTATCTCAGCGAAAGGTGCACAGCGCTAAGGACGCAGGTTGTTGGGAGCAGTATTATGCTATGACAGACATTCTGCTGTGCTTGCATGGAACCTGTCGTAGTAATCTGACACATGGACAGCATGGACCACCTGCGTCTCTTCATGCTTAACGTCTTCCCCGACGGTGATGTGGTCTTTCAGTAGAATAAATCTCCCTTTCTCAGAGCCAGAACAGTGCTCCAGTGTTTTGAGGGACATGATAGTGAATTCACGTTGATATATTCCCCACCAAATTCGCCTGATGATGTAAATCCAATATAACCCATCTTTGTCGCTACCAGGTGCCAACGCCGCGTCCGCAAATCAGCGGCCCATTGTTCACGGAAATTACATGACTTACGCATAGGAATATGGTGCCACATACCTCCACAAACCTAGCAATGAACTGTCAGATCAACGATACGTAGAATCGGTGGTTTACTTCGTTCCAGATAGCCCAAAAAGTTATTAGACGGGTGGTCATTATGATCGCTCGACAGTGTGGACCTGTAGGCCTATTCCTCACACATCGTCTGGCGTGCTGTAGCAAGCCTAGATTACTACAGGAGGAGGTCGAGCAGATGCTACAACACACACACACACACACACACACACACACACACACACACACACACACACACACAATCACTAACTATATATATATATATATCTCATTTATTACTAATTTATTAAAACTTGAGCAGGGCAGCTGTTTGACTTTGGAAACAGTTACTGTCCTCATAGAGACACGTATCTGATACTGTCTCCGACATTTGTAACAATCAGTATATTGTTCATTGCAGAATGATAGTCATATCAGAGTATAATTGTCTATAACATGATACAAAATTATGAATAACTGTTCCATTAGCACGTAGCCAGGTCTGTGCTGAGCCGATACTGCCGTCGAAAGCGAAGATTAAAAGTGGTCGCTAATTACGTAGACACTGGGTTTGAGCGGCACTGCACGCGGACACGACTAATAAACTGAGTAAGTCAGTAACGTGTTGGTCCTCCTCTTGCTCATATGAAAGCAGTTAATCGGCTTGGCATTGATTGACAGAGTTATTGTATGGTCTCCTGAGGGATATAGTCCCAGATTCTATCCAATTGGCTCCTTAGATCCAGAAAATTCCGGGTTGGTTGGAGAATCCTGCCCATAATACTCCACACGCTCTCAATTGCGGAGACATCTGGCGATGTTTATGGCTGAGGTAGGGCTTCACAAGCATGTAGAGAAGTAGTAGAAACACAAGCCGTTGGTAGGCGGACATTATCTTACTGGAACGTAAGCCCAGGATCGCTTGCCATGAAGGGTAACAAAACGGAACGTAGAAAATCGTTGACGTACCGGTGTGCTGTAAGAGTACCACGAAAATCAACCAAAGGGATCTTGCAATGAAAAAAAAAAGAAAAAAAATGACGCCTCAAACCATCACTCCTGGTTGTACGGCAGTATGGTCGGCGATAGTCAAGTTGATATCCCTCCATGTGTTCGCTGGCCATCGTGGTCCAAATCGAAGTAAGACTCATCACGGAAGACAGTTCTATTCCAATCAATGAGATTCCAGACCTCGGACAGCTGTGGGATACCAGCCTGACGGTCTCACTCCCTACGGCCTGACAACCAGGTGAGATGGTGCGTGGCGCCTAATTTTTTTTCTTTTTTTTCCCACGACAGGACCTCTTCGATCGTCGTACGCGCCACTTTTAGAACAAAGCGATACGTGGATGATATTCTACGCACCGTTTTGCTGCCCTTGATAGCAAGCCACCCTGGGCTTGTATGCTTATCGGAACATAGCGACAGTTTCTAGTGCTTGTCTTGGTGTTTGCCAAATCCTACATTGGCCAGCGAGGTTACCGGATTTATCTCCAACAGTGAACATCTGGAGCATTATGGGCAGGGATCTCCAACCAGATCAGGATTTTTACGATCTAACACGCCAGTTTAATAGAATTTCGCACGATATCCCTCAGGAGGGAATCCAACACCTGTATCAGTCAATGCTAAGGCGATCGACTACTTGTTTGTGGGCCAGGGGTGAAACAACGCGTTATTGACTTGCTCAGTTTGTTAAGCTTTTTACCTTTAATATATCATCCATTCCTTCTAAAATTGTTATAATTTGTTTGTTGTTTGTGAGTGCACACCATATCTACCAATTTGTGTCCCGATCGGGTAATTTCTTCTTGTTGTTGCTTTTGTTTTTTTCCTCTTAGAGTGTATTTGTTACCAGACATCGCTTCATTTCAATTTTACAAGAATATATCTGCTTTTACTTTAGCTGTATATTACCGGTGTGCAGCCTCCCCCTGCCCTCTTCATTAATCAATTAATGTCAATTATAATTCGAAATCCTAGCAGTATAAGAGGGAGAATCCGACACCATCATGGTCCCAGAGCCGCAGACCATTCGGTGAGCGTCTTCTGATCTGATGGTAGGGAAGATGGGGACAGGCAGAACTCTTCTTCTATTTCTTTCATTTCTAACCCTCCTAAACCAAAAGAAACAAGCAAGCTACTCTGTCTCAAGCAATGTAACGTGGAGTCTTGTTGCGTCTGTTATTTCGTATCGTGTTATACGCTGTGCACTCACCGAAAACATTCTTAGAGCAGAAAAGTGCTATCAGAGTGACCTGCAGTGTCGGTTTGCGAACCCAGTGTAGGCTGTGTTTCAGGTTTCTCGGTATTCTACCTCTCCCGCCTCACCATGAGATCTGTTGTTGCAAATATTGTCTCGTTCAGAAGAAACTGCAGCATTCATTTAATGAACACCAGCTGGAAAAACGAAATGCATTTTGATGACATTTCCGTAAGCATTGTACAAAAAGGTACGTTCTACCCAGCAGGTTTAATTTCCAACGGGCTTCAAACATAACTGAAAAAATTGCATGATAAACTCCAGGTATTTAATACATCAACTTCAAATGTGTTTTGGACAGTTGATAGAGCTCTACTCACTTTGATAAGTTTAACTGTGGAAGTGTAGAATTACAAACTGTTTTTTAAATACTGTGGAGTTTGTACGTTTCTTACTTCATAGGACACAAAATGCAGATGTACCAAAATAAATATATAAACGCTTTTAATGGGAGGGATGAGATTGAAACTTTCTTAGCAGATTGGCACAACCACGCTGCAGCTTCTTTCCGCGGGGTATAAAGTATGAAGATGCGAAAGCCACCAACACTTGCTCGCGGTAGTTCATAATACAGGATGAGTAACAGCTATGTCACTCTAAACACATAATTGCTGATATCCATTACTAAACTGTACATTAAGTTCTCCTTGCAATATTACATTCGTTTCAGCAATATGACTATACGGGTTGATAATCCACTGTGACATATCCTTAGTCAGAACATTCTCAAACCCAGTTTCAAAATATGTGTGAAGGACATTAAAAATTGAACTTAGTTTGAAAAGCAAAGTAATTTGTCTTGACAAATTCGAAAACTGGGAAAATAGGCGTCGTCAAACGTATTGCTTCGGTAGATAAATCCTGACAAGAAAACCGGAAATGATGGACCTTATTTTTATAAAATTTAGACGGCTACCCTGTAACTGCAAGTGAACCTCATTACATTTACTAAACATATGTTTTAAATAAGAAATGCCTGGTTTTCACGTGATGAAACTTCGTTTTAAAACTAGGTCTTTTGCATTCAAAAATAGTCTCAAAAAATGGGAAAATGTCGACAAACGTAAGGCAACGTTCTTCAGTGCGAAGGAGTAATCGATTAATGTCCTCTCGTTATCTTCACATAATTGTGTCTATGAAAAATTGAAGAGAGTCATTTAATCTAGCTCTCACACATTTAGCAACTAAATGTTTTCGATGGATGACTGAGTATAACAAGCCAGGTATATTTTGCTTTAAATGGCTTCCAAATCCACGGTAATGCACAAATATGGTAGGTTCTCCATCTGCTGCACCTGATATATTTGTTTCATAAATTTCTTCATTACATAACCTTTTAAAAGATTAATTATTCATTCATCTTTATTGGCACTTGTCACAGGTCTCGCGAAGAACAGCTCTTCCTAGATTTCTTGGTTCATAACAAATCCAACTTATGCCAACAATAATGCCATATAACCAGGTAAAGTTTATTCTTCCAAATGTATGGAGAAATCTGTCTTGAAAGAAAGTTACACAATACGTTTTGAATGTCATACGTCATTTCATCTGTACCTTTTTGAACCGTTCTGTCGATCAAAAGAATTTTTTGAATATATCATAAGCAGATTTCTCTAGAACAGTTTTTAAAAACTCCTCATTGTTTGGCAGAAATAACTGTTGCCCAATAATATGCGGTTTTCTAGATATTTTTATAATTAACGATGTACTGTAAGGTGCCAGCAAACCATCATCGTATCTGTTTCACATCGGAGTGAATATACTGCTTCCCGTGAATCTCTTTCCCAGTCTTGTGTAAGTATTTCAAATCTTCGCCTGCTGTATGTGAGTGACACGTTCTCAGACGATCCTGCAGCTTGGACGGTATCATATCGTTATCGTTTAACACTTTTTGTTGCATAAAATTCACATAGGTAATTATCTGTCCAACAGTGATGGAATGAAGCGACGCTTCAAGTAACATAGTACTGTCTACATTTCTCTTTAGATTCGGCTATGTCTAGTATCAGTTATCTGTGAACTGAAATTAAGATATTTAGGTAAATATAAGACACACCTCTCAAAGTCAGGTTATGACAGGTGCTTCCCTAAGCAGTCGAAGAAATAGCAAAAGTAAAATATGATAAAAAATAATTTGTTTATTATTCTCTGGCACTTTCAAACAACGTGCTAATGATTCACTTTATGGTTGACTGTATGGTAGATAACTACAGTTTGTTCATAAGGAGAAGGACGAGGGGTCTGTAAATCTGGAGCGGCAGAACTGTCTTATTTCATGTCTGACCGCTGCTAACGTTAAGGGGGGTAGGACGTCAAACGGGCCGTCTTGGAGCGGGAGAGAGACCACAGGACATTTTAATTTCCACTGTCCATAATTTTACGAATAAATTCATAAAACTTTGTCAGCATGACCAGGAAGGATTCAGGATTCACAATAAAAGCAGTGGAAGTTCAAAAAAATAACAAAATAAATTTTTTTACATGTGAAAGTTAATCATTTTTCACTTCTATTCGCTGCGTTTGTGGCTATAGGTACACGTTTCTTCATAAGTGAGAGAGATTCTTCGATGAATTTTGCACAGCATACAAACCATACTTACAGGTGTATGAAACTCTAGAAATTATTTATGTAAAAATGAATGTGCTATTACATTTTAAACTTCATGTTTAGAAAAAACTCAAATTTTATAGTTAATTATCTCAATTTTTACCACAGCTTTTAATAGATTTGGAAAATTCTAGAGTTTCATACACATGTAGGTATGGTTTGTATGCTGTGCAAAATTCATCGAAGAATCTCCCTTACTTGTCAAGAAAAGTGTACCTATAGCAACAAATGCAGCCAAGGGTAAGTGAAAAAAGTTAACTACAAATGTAGAAAAATAAATTACTTTCTTATATTCTTGATACCACCACTATAGGTGTAAATCCTGAATCTTTACTGGTCATTCTGACAAAGTTTTATGAATTATTTTTAAAAGTATAGACAATGGAAATTAAAATGTCCTGTGGTGTCTCTCCTGCTCCAAGTCGTCCCGTTCGACGTCCTACCACCCTTAAGGACCTGGCTATGTAGTAGCTGCGAAGTGTTTGTTTTGCCGTGTTGTGGTGCAAATTAATATAGATGTTAATGAGTAAAAAAGCGGATCCATAGCCCATCAAGGGGCAGCTTCTCTGAGAAGGGCAAGTGTTGAACTTCACTTTGTTGGCTAGAGAAATGATTAATAATGTCGCTGAATGTCACGAGCAGGAGAGCGAAAACAGTGTGTTGCTCGACCCTCTCTCTTACGTAATGACACGAACAGTGATGTACGGAGGAACAAGCTACAGCTCAGTGAGAAGAATTCTGAATCTGGTCGGACCTATCTCAGTGCACTCTCGTGGAAATCTGTTTATATCTAATGGAAATGAGCGTTTGGCGTCATTGGCCGGGAGGCCCCTTGCGGCGCAGGTCCGGCCGCCTTGGTGCAGGTCTTACTGCATTCGACGCCACATTGGGCGACCTGCGCGCCGGATGGGGATGAAATGATGATGAAGACAACACAACATCCAGTCCCTGAGCGGAGAAAATCCTCGACCCAGCCGGGAATCGAACCCGGGCCCGTAGGACGGCAATCCGTCACGCTGACCATGCAGCTATCGGGGTGGGCTTTGCATCTAATGCATCCCAGTACTTTTTTTCCTCTCTCTGACATGGACCGCTTGCAGGTCGAATTCGGCATATGTGGGTTGATATAGACCACTTCAAGGATCAGTGGTATACACTCCAACAATTTTTTCTTATTGTATGAATTCTTTCGTTTACAAATTTTGCAATCAGCATTGCTTAATCTATGTTTCGACTCGTTCCACTACCGAACCCCTCCAATCTTCATTTTGCATGCAACTCTTTTTCACTGATTAACCAGCTGAAACGACGCTGGATCGTAAGAGGAAAGAGAAATACTGGAGCGCATGAGGACGTTTGTGGGTACAAAACTGAGATACCGTGCTGGAAGTGACATTATTGGTATCGCCTTGCAGGGTGTCCACACATACAGTGTCCAAAGTAACGGGGATGATACAGTAGCGAAAAACAAATATATTTTCTAAAGCAATATGTATCGGGGACCCACAGTGCGTGGCCACTGAGCAGCGTAGATAATACACAAATGGAACAGATAAAAGTCATTGTGTCTAACGTTGTTACACTACATGTTAGTTCGAAATACATAGCATATTGTGATATGAGGCTCTTCAACACTGAGTGAATAACCAGCGGGTACACTAGTGCCTGCAAGACAGATGCAGTATCAACATGGAGCTCTACACGTGGGAAGAACTGCGAGACAAGCATTTTGTTTACAGTGCGGCTGAAGCCATTAGTCGAAGAGCCTAGCGAATGTAGCGGGGAGGCTTCCATGCCTGCAGATGTCCACACTGTCGCACATTTATTGCAATCGACGTTCGACTTGAAAGTATCGGCACATTAATGGTAAGTAGGGCTAACATCGACAGACCGTGGACGATGCATACACGTAACGTTGAGAATGAGGTGGTGTTACACTTTGAGAACAATCCAGAGACAAATACAGGAGCAATTGCTGCTGTACTCGGTATGCACCACAGTTTAGTATGGGACGTGTTGCGTGAAGAGCTACTCCATGCTTATCGCCCTATGATAGTAAAGGCCAACGGACCAGATAACTATTGACTTCCGCTTGAGTACGTACGTTGGTTTCTGCAAGAGGCTAACAAACACCTCCGTTTTCCTAAAGTTGTTCGGTTTACAGATGAGGCTCAATTTATTCAGGAACGTATTTACACCAGTCACAATTAGAATGCATGCTATTACTGTTCTCCGAGGCCATCGGAGACGTTTTGCGGTTAACATGTTGGCCTGTATAGCGAGCGACTACTTACTTAGGCCTTACATGTTGCCTCCTCGACTCAGGTGGCCAATGTACATAGTATTCTTGCATGTTGACCTGACGACGTTATTGGAGGAGGTACCAACAGATATCAGGAAGAGTACGTGATTCCAACATGACGGGGCCACAGCGCACTTTGTAGAACAAGTCCGAGCAGTAGTATCCAATACTTTTGGCAATCGATGAAACGGCCCGGGAGACATGTGCTTTGGTCTGCAAGATTCCCAGACCTCACGTCCTGAGACTTCTCTCTCTGTGGCTACATGAAATCCGAGGTGTATGCTACCCCTGCCGACTGAGGCGGAGCGATCACACAAATACAGAACACACCACGCATTTTTCAGCGAAGATGCGACACGCTGCTACGTCGATAGCGGCTCTGCGCTTAGGTTAATGGTGCTCATTCTGAACATTTATTGTAACGTAGTACCCATAAGAACAGTAAAGCAATGAAAAACATTTAACACAGTTTGATACTCAATCACGCACAATAACTTCGGGCATACTCAGTACTCCAACAATATGCGTTGGCGACACATGGATGCCCTTACGGAATGTATTTGTTTTTGCCTCCGTTACTATTGGCAATTAATTTTTGGACACACTGTATATTGCACCATCGAGATCTATGGAGGTAAACACCAATTATCAGCGCCGAATGCGAATTGGATTCTGCTCACGGCAATCCGGCTGTTTAGTAGGCACCAATGAGCATTGTTTAAAGGGACGCTATGTACAGTACCATGTGTTTCTGATGAACGGAATCTTCGCACAGTGAGTGAGTAATGGTGCGTTTACAGCCCGGGCGTTGAGCCATAGAACGCCGCTCTGAAAAGCCTGCGTGTCCGCGAGGTGGGAGAGGCCGTGTTGGTGTTCTGCCACCTGCAGCCACTCCCGTGCCGCCCCCACCCCCTCCCCCCTCCTCACCCCCACATGCGTGGTTTAATTCGAGCTAAGCGCCGCTATCCTGTGTGCAGGCAACATCAGAACGATGCTGCCGCAGTGTGAAAGCTTTCTGAAAGGCAGCTCAAGCGAGGCTCATGGCGTCACAGCATTTATCATCTCTACACCACGCACCTAAGATTATTACACTATTAGACGTTTTCCGTTGTTCTTTGAGTGGGCTATACTGTTTTCAGTATTTGATAGATTCAGACATTCTTCGACAGAGTTAAACAGACCATCCATTGTGTAGATGTAAATTGTAGAATGTAGTCTGATGATCCCATATTGTTTAGCTGGGGAAGACGTAAAATAAGCAAACTAAAAACTGTATCAAGCAAATTTTGTTTATCTACATGAGAGAAGTTACACAACATGATTACCTCTCTTTTACCATTATTCGTTACCAAGGTATGAACAGGAGTAATTTTTTTTTAAATTGCACCCTATGTTTTACATTCGATAATCCCATCGTCTTCTCAAGAATATAAACAGAATGGTATGAACTTCTCGATGACGCAGTGTACAGGAAGATAGGTGGCGACTCGATAAGTCGCCTATAGAGAAGAAACATCGAACTTCTTGGTAGTGCCTTTGATGCGAAAGCTATCAAAAAGCTTTGACCACAAGCTGCTGCACCGCTACGACTGTATGGACTGCCAAAGGTCCACAGAGAGAATATGCCTCTGTTTACGAAAGTTAGTAACATAGGAGCAACAAGATACAGACTGTCCAAACACCTGACTGCTCTTCTGAGTTATCTGTGGGGAAAATAGGAACATCACAGCCGCAAATTCATCCACTATGTAAAACATTTACAAGAAATTCACTTCCACGATTGTGACCCGTTGGTGAGTTTGGATACAGTCTCTCTCTTCGCCAGGGTAACATTGATGAACTCCATGGAAGTGATAAGTAAGAAATCCCACACCAACCTGACAAGGCTGTTTGTGTTTCTGCTCACTTCACCGTATTCCATGTTCAGTGGAAACTGCTATGAAGAGACAGATGGCTTCGATGTGGGATATCGCCTGTTGACTGTTGTGACGGATTTGTTCACGTAGTACTTCCAGGAAAAGAGCCTGGAACAGCCTTATCTAAAAGCCGGCCGTGGTGGCCGAGCGGTTCTAGGCGCGTCAGCCGGAACTGCGCGACTGCTCCGGTCGCAGGTTCGAATCGTGCCTCGGGCATGGACGTGTGTGATGTCCTTAGGTTAGTTAGGTTTAAGTAGTTCTAAGTTCTAGGGGACTGATGACCTCAGACGTTAAGTCCCATAGAGCTCAGAGCCATTTGAACCATTTTTTGCCGTCCTAGTGAAACGTAAGCCTGATGGCAACTTGGGACGCAGTGTGTACAGGAAGCCTAAACTCAATGATCTGTACCTGCATGCCTGCAGTAGCAACCATAGTTCCCAGCGTGAAGGTGATTTACGCACACTCGTCCACTGGGCAAGATAAATCTGCGACCGAGACAGCCTTGCAGCTGAGCTGATCCACTTCGAGACGACACTCAAAAGAAATGAGTACAGCAATAAGCAGATAAGACTTGTATTCAGACAGGGTGTTCCAAGGCAAGAGCAAGAAAAATAAGAGTACAAATCCCTGGCTTGCAAACCGTTTGTCGGAAATACTTTCAGAAAAACTGGCTGGACCCTCAAATAACACAATGTAAAATTTTTATTTCGATCTCCTGCGAAAACTTTGACTCTATTAGGATCAGTAAAGGACGATCAAGGCATCCGCAAACAAGGTGTTTACCGAATCTCCTGCCACTGCGGGAAATCATTCATTGGAGAAACTCTGGGCATCGTAGAAGAACCGTGAACATAAACGCAATACTGAACTTCGCACGACCTCCAAATCAGTCTTGGTCGACGATAGTATAAAAAGTTTTCATACTATGGAGTACGAAAACACCAAAATACTTACGGAATCCTTCTCGTTGTTGGATTGCGTAATTAAACAGGCCATCGGAATAAGACTGTAAGATAGTCTAACTAATAAACACACTGCCTACAGCTGAGTCAGGCGTGGCACCAGACTGTGGTAGAGCGGACAGTTTAGGCTAGAGCACGGACCGAGGCACCGCTTCCCCACCCCGCCACCGTCCTCCGCTGTGGTCACGCGGACAGCGAGCTGAGCGAGGCCGTGTAGGGGGTAAAGACCAGAATATATAAGGGTACCCAGAGGAGCAGCGCAGCATTCACCAGGTACCAACCGAAGATGGCAACGTGTCTATTTGCCGAAATATGGTGGAGAATTACGACGTGATCCGGCCGGACACTCCAGAATTCTATAAATTCTTTACGAGCTGTTCAAAACCGTATCGCAGTGTGCAACTCACACGTAACACGAAACTGACTTTCACTTCGTTTAATTATGCACAGTGCAAATACCTAGGGTAACGTAACATGCCTACTTGACGGACGTAGCAGTAAACAAATGGAAATACAAAAAAGTGCAAACCATTCGTTAGGTCAACCATCTTCACTTGAGCGTTTGCGTGAGCACAGTGTACACCAAAGAAGGGAGGCAGGATATCTTTTCATCAATGGAGAATCTAAATTAATAGAACAGTAATTGGAATAACGTTTTCTTACTTTCAATACTGGTACATGCAGTAAAGTACTGTAGTACTTTTAAACGATATGTAGCATCCTAGTTTCCTTTCATTGGTGTACATCGTACTCACACAGTCCTTGTACGAAGACGATTGACTGAATCCCCAGAGTGAATTCAGATTGTTTTTACACGTATTTATTGTCAACCCCAGCAAGTAGATGAGCTACGTTACCGAGAGTACTTGCAGTTTAGTAGATTCAAATTCAGTTTATTTTACATTTTGAATAACATCATGTTCACGTACAAGGTGGTCATTTTGTAACAGTCTTGAAGAGAGGAAGTGGATTACTGAGTAAAAAGTACAGGCTGCTATTGGAAAATGGCGTACTGGTTTCCATATTATTCTGGTTAATATCCTGCTGGTAGCCAAACATTTAGTTGATAGATTTTTATTTTGCTTTCGGATTAAAATTTATTTGGGTCTTCGGAATAAATGGGACAACGTATGTGTCTTGAACGGATCAATAATTGTGAATTACTGTTTTCTCTTGTTTCATAGGTTCTGAAATAATTTTCAACACAGTTTCAACGTCATCCCCGACTGTCCGTAAGAAACATGTCGTTAATTCAACCCATATCACTACATAGATAATACTTCTTGTATAATAAGAGGGAAAATCAAACAAACGAGACAGATACCAAAAAAAGTAAGTAAACTGTTAATTATTTCAGATGTAGTAGCCATAGCAGTTAATACATTTTTCTGACTGTGAGAGAGAGTCAATGTCTTCATGGAAAATGTCTGCGGTTGTCTACGAAACCTGTACCTTGGCATACATCTCTTTGCCCAAAGCAAATTGACGGCCACGAACGTCTTTCTTGACGACTGAAAAGATACGGATATCCCATGGGGAAAAATCGGGACTGTACAGGGGATGTATAAGATCTCTCCAGTGAAACTTCTGCAGTACAGTCCAAACAACCCTGGCAATATGTAAGTGGACACCTCCCTGCAATAGAGTGGTTCTGTCCATCAACATACGTGGGCGTTTGGACTTCATGGTGTACTTGAATTTTTGTAAAGTGCGCACATGCCAGTCGGCGTTAATTGTGGCTTTGCATTCCAGAGAGTCAATGAGCAACGTTCAGTTGCGGTCAAAGAATGTAACTTTACTTCAGTCGATACACTGTTTTCTTTGGGAAGTCTTTACACACCCAATCTCTCCCCATGTGTTTTACATACTTTTGGAGCCCTAAAGAAAGACATAATTGACTGTCAGTTTGCTTTGGATGAAGAGATGCACATCTAAGTACAATCATGGTTATGAAGGAAATCGCCAACATTTTTTCATTAAGGCAGTGGCCAACTTGTCTCATAGTGGGACATATGTAAAATTTTTTGAAAGTGATGGAGATTACTTTTGAAACAATGAACAGTTTACTTACATTTTCCATCTGTGTTCTTTTCATTTGACTGCCTCTTATATATTCAGCCAATATTTGAGAATGAGAGCATGTAGTGATTTTCATAAAACATTAAAAGGTACATAAATTATCACTTTTTTCATGTATGAGTTTTGGGTTATTGCTTTTTTGATCAGTCTTTGGAAGAAAATCCACAACTAGTAAATCCAAAATTAGTGTTTTGCATCATTAGCCAAAAAGTTGAAGATCCTTAATGACAAATATTTAATTCCATAACTGATTTGTAAAGTAATCAAATGTCTGAAGCTGTTTTATACAAGCCAATTTGATACTTTAAGGAATTCAGGGAATTATTGATATGAAAGGATGAACAATGAAAGTACGAGATAGATAGCGATAATCTGTTATAAATCTGAAGTAGAGTGTGCTTTTGTATGTCTAGCGAATCCTCCCTAAACCATCGATTGATATCAAGTAAATTTGGTACAGTTATAGCAGGCATCACGAGTATCAGCACCATATGGCTTATAATCTCATAGCTCCAATAGTTGCAGAGATAAGGGCAAAAACGTGTTTTTTCCAGCCCCTGGCTTCTAGGCTGCATTGCACACAGGTATATCATGTGGCAACAGCGTCAGTCTGCTTTGCAGGTCCAGTGAATAATGAGGCTAAGCTAAAAGACCTCCCTGACTAATGGATCACCCGTGAAACGTGGTGAGGCACTGTTGCACGATACAATGGTGCGGTGCCCTGTTACACACAAACCACAGTCGTTGACTCTCTGCTTGGGTAACTTCTCAAATAGCTCTGGTAATATTCATAACACAGAAATCGGTTAAAATACTTGATAAAGTGTATGGCTCTATGAGTCCGTCTCCAACAATTCCTGCCCATACATGATACTCGACCAATGTTGCTGTCTCACGCCTTGATTCCTAAGGGAAAGAGCATTCCTAACATGTACAGTTGTCGTAATTTACATACACAACGAACGGCAACAGTAAGACGGCCTACTCCACGGAAAACTACACATTTCGTCACAAATAAAACGCCCCATATATCAACACGCGTTTCCACGCGTATGGTTATAGCAGCCTATGTATCTGTATTGGCCAATACTGCCTCCTGTAGGAATGTGAGACACTTCTTTCATACAGTATATGTGAGAGACGAATAGATACAGTATGAAGCATTATGGGGACGTCGATGCGAGGAAATGTGAGACTTCTTTTCCAATAGAGAAGTCAGATATGTGTGCAGCAGTGTGGCTTTATTTCTGTTACTGTCTTACACCTACTCCAGGTAATAAGTCGGCCAAGAAAAGTCCATATTTTAATTCCGGTGCAGAGAATTCAGTCTACTACCTTGAAAGGCTCTTTCAGTTCCATTACCTCTACTCTGTCGGAATAGATACTAATTAAGTCGATGAAAAACAGTGTCGAAGAAACACCGACTAATTTCTACTAAGCAGTGGTGAAAAACTTCAGCTCGGTTACAGTATGTGTAAGTTCATTTAATTTTGATTTATTGCTGCTCAAATAAAATTAAATAGCTATCAAGCCCTCTAATAGTAACAGAAGCGATTATTAGCGCTATTTCATTTTTATACTGCTCTGCTACTATTTTACACGCACAAAGCAACCGTAATTAAATATTCATCTCGAATGTATTCCACGATTTGGATTGTTTCCAACCCATAACAATTCACGAATTACTACATCCAATCATTCAGTGGTCTTTTTGGAAAGAAGTAGTAAATTTTAGATAATACGCATTGTGGAATTAGTAATATGCAAGAAATCCCTCATCCAACTTAGTAACTACGCAACGTCCGAAATCATCAATTTCAGCAAACGATGACAAACATTAGTCGCTTCACTTTTATGATAAAAAACAAATACCACTGATAAATTTGTACATCTTAAGCGAAGTCGGCGTCGAGCAACTCCACACGTACGTAGCCTATGAAACGGCAACCGAGTGAATACTCGACTCACTAACCAAACGCACAAAGACACGCACTAAGGGCTGACTGCACCAACATCGATTAAAAAGGAAGATAATAGAGGGTCCCGTCATGACGCGCGATTAATTTCTCTCTGCGTTGCACCGATCAGCTAAACACTTCCACCTGAACATGAATTTGACCACGCTTAACTCCGTGTGTTACAAATGAAAACGCACCGTTATAATTGCAAAGATAATAATCACTCTCGCTGTACTTAGGCACGCTTCTCAATTTGCTATCGAAACATGTGTGTTGTTAATGTACTAAGGAAAGCAGCAAAAGGACGCCGAATTACTCAAAATTTGTTATTGACATCCTTTTAGAGATGATTTTCCAAAATTTTAGAAAGCAAAAATATAGTTCCGTTGTGTGGTAAAAGTGTTCTGCTTTGTACAAAGTGTATTTAATACAAATAAAATGTTAATGTCTTATAAACCTCGAACTATTGGAAGTGGAATCAACCATTCCCACAACATCCAAATAGTTTGATTCCACTTACTGTGCTGAATATCAGAGAGTAGTGGCGTAATAATAGAACAGATAGATTAATAAATACAGTAGTGACACGATTTTCACAGCTGCACACGGTCAGGCGAATGAGAAAAGTATCCTGTATTATTAAATTGTGTCAGTGATGTTGTGGCAGTTAAAATATGATTTTGCAATCACTGTACCAATGATGCTATGAAATCCATCCAGTACGATGAAACCATCCATCGTGGAGTGTAATTATGCTTGAGAAGAAGACACTATGTATCGTAGAGACACTGCTGTTATTATCTCCTGTACATCACTGATAGTTCCTTGCGCTGTTGTACTATGTACATTAGCAAGGTCACCAATATCTACATTAAATGCACCAGTTGCATATGCCCTTAATGTCGTTAGAAGCCTGATCATGGGCGAGACGGGGTTATTCAGATCGAGACAGGGTTATTTACATAAGTAAGAAATTACAACTTCTCATTGATATGACCCAATAACCACCACATTGTTTCTTTTGAAAGAATAAACGTCTCTTCAAATATCCTGTCACAATCGTCTTCGAAAGGATTTCTTATTTCCACAAGTACATCAGTACGGTTGTGGTGGCGATCTACACGTTCAATGTATAACATTTCACCATCTTCAGTGCCATAAAACTTCAAAACGTGCTGCCATCTTAATACAGTACACATTTACATTATTTTAACGGCGGTAGATTCACGCTAAACGAGCCTCCAATCACAGACAACTTTAACACCGATCTCGTTTAACTTCTAGAGCGGTTGGTGCAGCCGAATTCTGTGTTAACCAAAGCTGAGTGCCGACTTAACCGAGATTAAGTATGTGTATAGGTGCTGTTGACTGCGATGTTGAGCGTCCTAATCAAACAACAACAACAATCAAATAGCATGGGTAGTCCCCAACCCAGCCAATAAGATAACAGAATGGAAAGATAAAACATATCAATTTGCTACACTTGATCTAAAGAAAGACACAAATTAAAGTCAAAATTTTTTCCAGATATAAAAAATTACGTCAATTGTCTCTTAAAACTACTTCTATCTTTTGTTACAAAAGAGCATTCACTTGAGACATACATAGTGCATGCCACACGAGTGTGTAAGGTATTCCCATGCACACTTTTACATAATTTGCGATAAAGTGCACATTCACTCTTCACTTACGGCTCCATACACATACTCTCTCTTTCCCATGCACTCACACGAAAAAATTTAGCTAAACAACGATTTTGAAATAATTTCTCGTAAGTCTGAAAATTAATTTAGTCAAAACTAAAAAAAATCTAGATTAGTAATTTCTATAAACTGATATTTTAATTATAGCTTCAGTGAACGTTATAAGTTGATACATTATAATCTGACTCCTTACCGTATTAAAAGATTAGTTATTATGGTTCATAAGTAAATTTTTGTATTTCCAAAAGTATAATATACAGTGATTTCAGATTCTACCAATATAGTTGTATGAGAAACACAAGAGTGAATATGAAGTATGTAATAAATGATTAGAGTTAATAATATTTCTTTAGATTCATAGAGAGTTAGAATACACACTTCGAACGTACGCCAGTCTGACCCAGCAAGCAGGTGCACAGCTTCAGCCACTTGCATACCTAGAGAAAAAACGTGCGTGGCGGCTACAGGACAAGACACAGTTTAACATCACGTACATCACTACAAGTAATCATGACCCAGAACAATCTGAGTTCCGCATAACAGCACGATTACTTCGATTTATCGATTTTAACTGCACAAAATAAAAAAAAAGCAACCATAGATTCTTAACGAAATTTGACTGCTGAGGAGTTTGTTGATAAGCGAAATATTGAACAGAACATTACATTCTTTTACAATATTGTAGCGGAACTCTAGCTTGGCAGAAATTCATCCAAATCATTTTACAAAGTTTCACTGAAAAATATTGTTTTACAAAAATATCATTTTTAAATTTTATTTGCTTATTTTCAAAGACTGGATAAAAATTACACAAATAGATTACACTCTATTTTTTTCAAAATTCTTGAAAACAGAAAATTTTCTATGATCATTTGTTACTCGCAAACAATTCGCCGTATTCAGCTTTTATAATAAACACACACTTCACAAAGGTGAACTACTGACAAAATTCGACATGTTCAGTGTCTGTGACAAAATTTGCAACATTGTCACCTTCTTTACATAGAGGCAAATTGGTGGTCGTTCCTCTTTCTTCTAATAGACACATACTTTACACAGATGGACTATTGCTTGGAATGGCATCCATTCCTGTGCCCTCTACTGGGCATCGGTGAAACTCATCTCAGATTTACAGAGGGGCCGTATCAGCAAAATAAAGTACGTCTGAGATGACTATTCATAACTTTGCACCGTGTAAGTAAGGGAAGTTGTACTAGTGCCGTGTGACTTCTCTTTTTGTTGTCAGTACTTGTTCAAAAAGACAACTGAAAAGAATCATACGCATTTCAGAAAATTTTATTATTCTTATAGAATTGTTCCTGAAAAATCATTTTACTTACCAAAATCATCATCTCTAGTAATAATTTTACTCAGCAAATAATTATTCAGTACTAATATCATTCACCAAAAAGTGAACTACCGGCCCCTCATAAAGGATAATAATACACAAAATGACATTAGTCCTAACTTGGCCAATTTTCCCAAAAATCATTAAATGCACACCAATCTGAGACTACATCTTTAGCAAGATACTGTTGAAAGCATTACTTCACATCTTTGCAAGCAATTCATGTCTTATTTAATTTCTTTTAAATTTTTCCAAAAACAGTGACCGCATTCCTTCACTTTTATTCAGAAAAATATTTTACCTTAAAATTACTGTTAACACGCTTCACATATTACAAGGTAATTCACACTGAACGCCAAAATTGCAAAAATTTGAAAATATATAAAATAATTTCTTCAGTCTTCAGCAAACACAAAATACAAAAACAGTTTCCTTCTCTTTGCATCATTTCTTTAGGCACTGTAAAATGACGATTTTAATGTTTCAAAATACCATTTCATCTATTCTGATTACTTACTACGAAAATAAAGTTCCGTATTACATTAGGTTTTATCTACATACAATCACATTCTGCAAAACTCCCACATATATTCACATCTCTCTCGCTGTTTATTCATCCATGGTGTTAGTCTGTAAGTGAATATCTCTTACTCTGTCATTAACGCTAGTATTACACTTTACTGCTGCCTGAAAGGTTCTGGTTCCAGTAACTGGCACACCTTTCCTTATCATACTACCAGTCTTCTGTACCTTCTCCATGACTGTATTGTCTTTGTATTCCTACACTGTTGACATGTATCTCACCACTGTTCCTAATTTGCCTAATAGGAAGATTATATTCTCTATTTACAAGCTCCTCTTCCCTCATTACATTGTCTACTGTTTCCAGGTAATGGATGAACTTATTTATGTCGTCCCTGGGACCAGAAATAGTTTTATTTCACCAGTACAGAAGCAGTTTATTTTGAGCTCCCGTAGTAATTTGTTCAGTTTCTAATTTAGTGTTCAAATAAGGCAAAGTTAGGACACATTTTTGCAAAAACCTCTTAATAGTCTGTCTTTGGGTTATATTTCTCGCTTAATCAAAAGATATTCTAAACGTCGAATTGTTTCTGTTAGCCCCGATATTAGTCAAAGAATGCCTGTCTAAAGCTTTGTAGTATTTATCTACTGTTGTGTTCTCTCATACACTAGCTTCTTTCATAAAACGTAACACAACAAAATCTATTTTCTCTTTATCATTTCACAACGTAGGCAGTACATCCTCAAAATCACTCCAGACTTTCTTGGAGTTCTCATTATTACTGGGACAAACCTCAAAAATTGTCTGTAACACAAATAACTTCATATGATTCTTTAACACCACACTGTATTACATGACCACCTGTTACTTCCTTTTGTTCTAGCATTTTTAATCTTTAATCATTCTTATGCAGGTTCTCATCTACAGCTTTACTAAATATTATTCGTACTCCTACATTTTTCCTCAGTATATATTTACATTTATTTGTCCATTCAAGTCAGCATTAATAGTAAACTAAACTCTTTCACTTCATCAGTAAGTTTTCTTACATTTTCTGTCAACTTAGTTTTTGAATGTTACAGTGGTTATTTTACATTCCTGACTGACTTTGTACAGTTGGCCTTTGAACTTTCTATTAGATTTGACACATCATTCTTCATTGGATTTCATAAACTAGAAACCTGTTTTTTTCACTTTCCCGTGTATTTCATCTTTAGAACTTCTAAATTTGACTTTGAATTAACTGTTTTTCTACCAGACTAATAAGTTACTTCTATGTAGCTGCTCTTCCAAACAGCATCCTGCACCAGCGAACCTATTGGATCTTTATCTGTGGTTCCTTATACATCAGGTATTTTGGCTATGTATGGCTCTGTTTCGACAAGAATAGCTTCATGTACGCATTGGTTCGAGCCACACGCCTGCGTTGATAAGCCACAGCTAATTTGCCTCAAATAATAACCTGTAGCTGTAATCCTGCAGCCAAACATTACATGAATAGGATACAAAGAAATATTAAATAAAAGTTAAATGATTACTTTAATAACATCATATGTAATTGATGTAGACCATAGAGAGTTACGTTGAATAATGTTTTTTGAAACAAGGACATCTCAAACAAAAGGGATATTCAATTAAAATACAGAAACCCTTATCAAATCCAGAAAAGTTACGTTGAGAGCGTTACAGGAGTAGTAGCGAAGTCCCCAAACTAAACAGCTGTGATAGGCTCATAAAAACTAAGTCCGTTTCATGATCACAATATAGTGGACATTCAGCAACTCAAAACAGTTTGGAGTTCAGCTGATGATTCTCAAATAAACACATTCAATACCAAGAACAGTAACTCATTTTCTGTCTATTTTCATTTCCATAAATCAACTGGAAATAGTTGGAGTCCTACTCTGGAACACTTTTTAGACCTCTCGAAATATGAAGTCCCTTCAGAAGATAAAGTATTATAGCAGCTATTCATTTCTCAGAATCAAGCATCTCCACGATCGAATGCTACTCGTTACCACAGGTGGGTCCGTCTTCTTGCAGCACGAACGTAAAGGTACAGGGTGTTTAAAAAATGACCGGTATATTTGAAACGGCAATAAAAACTAAACGAGCAGCGATAGAAATACACCGTTTGTTGCAATATGCTTGGGACAACAGTACATTTTCAGGCGGACAAACTTTCGAAATTACAGTAGTTACAATTTTCAACAACAGATGGTGCTGCAAGTGATGTGAAAGATATAGAAGACAACGCAGTCTGTGGGTGTGCCATTCTGTACGTCGTCTTTCTGCTGTAAGCGTGTGCTGTTCACAACGTGCAAGTGTGCTGTAGACAACATGGTTTATTCCTTAGAACAGAGGATTTTTCTGGTGTTGGAATTCCACCGCCTAGAACACAGTGTTGTTGCAACAAGACGAAGTTTTCAACGGAGGTTTAATGTAACCAAAGGACCGAAAAGCGATACAATAAAGGATCTGTTTGAAAAATTTCAACGGACTGGGAACCTGACGGATGAACATGCTGGAAAGGTAGGGCGACCGCGTACAGCAACCACAGAGGGCAACGCGCAGCTAGTGCAGCAGGTGATCCAACAGCGGCCTCGGGTTTCCGTTCGCCGTGTTGCAGCTGCGGTCCAAATGACGCCAACGTCCACGTATCGTCTCATGCGCCAGAGTTTACACCTCTATCCATACAAAATTCAAATGCGGCAACCCCTCAGCGCCGCTACCACTGCTGCACGAGAGACATTTGCTAACGATATAGTGCACAGGATTGATGACGGCGATATGCATGTGGGCAGCATTTGGTTTACTGACGAAGCTTATTTTTACCTGGACGGCTTCGTCAATAAACAGAACTGGCGCATATGGGGAACCAAAAAGCCCCATGTTGCAGTCCCATCATCCCTGCATCCTCAAAAGTACTGGTCTGGGCCGCCATTTCTTCCAAAGGAATCATTGGCCCATTTTTCAGATCCGAAGCGATTACTGCATCACGCTATCTGCACATTCTTCGTGAATTTGTGGCGGTACAAACTGCCTTAGACGACACTGCGAACACCTCGTGGTTTATGCAAGATGGTGCCCGGCCACATCGCACGGCCGACGTCTTTAATTTCCTGAATGAATATTTCGATGATCGTGTGATTGCTTTGGGCTATCCGAAACATACAGGAGGCGGCGTGGATTGGCCTCCCTATTCGCCAGACATGAACCCCTGTGACTTCTTTCTGTGGGGACACTTGAAAGACCAGGTGTACCGCCAGAATCCAGAAACAATTGAACAGCTGAAGCAGTACATCTCATCTGCATGTGAAGCCATTCCGCCAGACACGTTGTCAAAGGTTTCGGGTAATTTCATTCAGAGACTACGCCATATTATTGCTACGCATGGTAGATATGTGGAAAATATCGTACTATAGAGTGTCCCAGACCGCAGCGCCATCTGTTGTTGAAAATTGTAACTACTGTAATTTCGAAAGTTTGTCTGCCTGAAAATGTACTGTTGTCCCAAGCATATTGCAACAAACGGTGTATTTCTATCGCTGCTCGTTTAGTTTTTATTGCCGTTTCAAATATACCGGTCATTTTTGAAACACCCTGTATATAGAACTGTTCCCTGAACTTTTCACTTGAAAAGTCCCAGTCTCCACTTGACTCCCTTATTGTTCCGCTGCTGTCTGCTTTTCAATTGGCTGAAGGCCATCCTAGCCATGCTAAGACATACGCTGTTTCATCTTGACTGCTTTTCCACCCTAAACTAATATATTAGCATTTAAGTAAAATAAGTGTTAAAGACTTTCGGTTACATCCAGATCATTTACAATAAAAATGAGTAACAGTTGGTTCATAAATAAATAAGCCAGTACTCTTGTGCAAATTTGCTCATGTCAGATGGTTACAGATTGTCCTTAGATATTGTTTAAACGATTATTTATGCCTTCTGGACAGAAGCGACTTTTAATTTTCGTTTCAGTTGTGGTGTCCGCTGATATGTGCAATTGACCACTTTTAAATTAGATCAGTTTTTTAATGGCACTTGCTATCAACATTTAAATAAAGTTATTCACAAAAACTCTAACTGTTCATCAAATAAAAACACAAGCATGACACAAATGAGGTATTCATGGTGTATTCGTTTTCTGTGTAATTGCGGGAGAAATGATGTTCTGACTCACATTTGCATAATGAAACAGATATAAAAGACGTTAGTCAATAAATAAAATCGATACAGATATGAACGCTTTCAGGGATGCTAGCTGTAGTGCAATGCTATCATCTGTGATAACGTTTGTCGAAATCGGTTTAAGTGTTTAAAAGTTTTTAATTCAGAGGTTCACTGTGAAAATGTTTATTCACTGTGATATACTAATTTCTGTAGTTTCAGAGATATTGAAAAACTGTTGTGTAGTTGAATGTGCCTGATTTATCTGAAACCGCTGATGTATTCATATTTACTCCAGTACTTGATGTGAAGGTTTATAGACTCTCAGAGATTTGCAAGAAGCTGTCTTCAACTTGTCTGACACTCCACCATGTCTTGGATAAATGACTCCTGCACAAAATCCGTGCAAGTGACAGCCGTCAAAATACCCAGTTTTGAGATTTCTATTTCCGACGACGGCGCTAGTAGTTCTACCTTGACTCGCTTGTACTGGTCATCTAGCCAAAAGTCGCAACTGCCGTGGTCCGCCCAGAGACCTCAGCCGTTCAACAAATGCACCTTACCTTGTACCCATACTAGGCGGCCGATTCGCTCGCCAATATGCACGTAACGTTACAAACTCAATCCATTCATTTCACTGTCAATATCAGAACTCAGGCAATTCATATTATTGTTATTGTTCCCATGTGCTTCATAATACTTTCTAACTTACTGTTACGTTACAAGTGACATTGAAAATATAGTTGCATAGTAAAAAAAAAAAAAAAATTGTTTTTACCACACTAAGGAAAATGTGATTGTTCTTAGTATCTATTTGCACTGTCCAGAATAGACGATAAAATAAAAATTAACTTTGGTGGACGTATGTTGTTGTTTCTACGGAGTAGATCAGGGTCAATTTTAAAATTTTAGAAATCTATGTGTCTACAGCAGATATCAGGTGCTACGAACTGTAACTGGACGTCTTTGACTGTACGGAACTACAATGGTGCATCTTTTACCATTCATATTGAATTCTTCCACACTACATACCCAGAACGTCATCTACTGCCTTGTCAATAGGTTTACATGTGGTACCACCAGGCATATTTCATCTTAATACCTGCATAATTTTCTCTGTAAGCATCTTAATGTCCAGGCATATTTCATCCTAATACCTGCATAATTTCCTCTGTAAGCATCTTAATGTCTCCTGTAATATCTGCATTACCATTACAGTGCACCGTTTTAACACTGACTTCAACGGCGGTTCAATTTAGTTATTTGAGATGTCAACGTGAGTAAGTGTCTAAGATTCAGAAGAGGTGACCTCACAGGTCAGTTCCTAGTCCCATAGTGACAAATCTTCTTCCTGGAAATCGGTTAGTATGAGCCATGTATGACCCTGCTGTCACAGAATCTGTCTTGCTAAATATACATTTCTGATGTTTCTATTGCAGTTTTACAGCCGAGAAACTTTGGCAAAGAAGACTGCAGATAATCCGGATAATACGTGTACATAATACGTGCAGGATATTCATTGGTCCATGGAGCGAAATTCTAAAATGCAGGGTCAATTGAAACATGTGTTGGGAAAAGGTTTCTGTGAAATATACGACGATTTTCATGTGACTGCTTGCTCAGTTTATGACTATTAAAGATACTTTAAATTATGTAGTCATGAGAGGAACATTTACAGTTCGAATTAAAAATTCTTGGAGATCAGTAGAAAAGCACCTCCAAACTGTAGTTGCCAAATTATTAAGCGTTTGACCGTACAGATGAAAGATGGATTGCAGAACATATCGGGCTGTATAAATAGGATTTAGCAGCCCGAATCACCGGGAAGCACTTTCGAGCAGTGCACTGCGTTGGGTGGAGAGGAGGGCTCATTAATCGTTTTGTGTTCTGTCTCCGATTATGCTCTATTGTTCTTTTGCGATGAAGGGCTTAACTCGTGCCAGCCACATCAGCTTAGGGGCGGCTTTTGGCTTTATTCGGCCCTCAGCGCTGGAAATGTGAGGGCATTGTTTTGTCTTTCGTCTCTCTCCGATCTGTGTTATCGCTCACTGCTTGGCAAATCCGTATTTAACGATTATGAATCAACAGTTTAGAATTTACAATAGTGCTTTGCGCGAAGGGCGCAGTCAGTTGCTTTTAGAAACGCTTGTAATTTTCTTCTGTACCAATAAAAAGTTATATCTTTCTTTTAAAAGACAGTATCTTTTAATTTAAACTGAATGAAAATAGGCACTAGTTGATTTCCTGTTGTCAGTAGTAGTTTTGAAACATAATAAAGAAATAGGAAATACCATTGTCTGAAATACTAACATTCAGGGAATACAATATGAAAATGGTGCGAAAAATTAAATAGTGAAACTGGTTTTTTGAAAAGTCTTTCTTATTCCCATACGAATAAAATAGAGAAAGAAGATATCTCAACCTACATTCAAACTTTACACTGGCAGTGTAAATTTATCGAACGATAATTTTTTCGCTTATTGACTAGTCAACCTCTACATGAAACACACACACACACACACACACACACACACACAAAAAATGAAGTAGAAAATAAATCCTGAACCTGTTGTGTAATATTTTGATAAGAATGCTGTGTACAAATCGACGTCATAGATGATACACTGTGAAAGTATTTTGGCAACTAGCTCTAGAAGTGTCCGTTTATCCATTTATACAGAATTTGTGTGTCTGATGCGTGTGTTTCACTGTAATTTTGGAAGCAAATTTAATGAAACATGGTACGCATGTCACTCGATACCATTTAAAAACAAAATGACATACAACACAACAATATGCTTATCTAGGGGGAGGTGATTCTTTGAAGGGAATGGGTGACACAAGAGAACTACTAAAACGACCAACTTTAGTGTCAACTTCATAGTTTTCACTATACTGATTATCAGTGGTTTCTATGACATTGAACTCCATATTTAGTCCAACAGATCAGATATGTCGCTTTAGAAACAACAGTAAATCTTTGGAATCAAATAAAAGTGTATACCATAACCCAATAATTTACGTATTTTGGCTGCTAACATGTGAAACTAAAAATGTTGTTTCTAATTAATTTTTGAGGTAAAGTAATATTGTATAAAATTTGTAAAATAAATTTCCTTTTATAATTTGTGTGTCGCATTTTTGACACGCAAATAAAATAATTTGATTTTCCATTACAGACTTATCTGATTTCTCTTCGTGTTTAATAGAAAACTGGGACAATGTGTCATTGGGCAATGCAATGTGATCAGGTAGTAACTAAGTTGTGTTCAATATTGACAGTCACTTGAACACTGACAAAATACTCGTTTGGAATTTGTTTCAACAAATTGCATTGCATATGCAATTTAACGATTTTCTTCTCTATTTCAACGATCTTTACGATTTTGTAGCGGCTGGTAACTACATACAATAACGAAAAGAGGAAGATGCTGGGCTTTGTAACCAGTCAAAATTTAAAGCAGCGTCACTAAAAAATATTTTATTTGATCAAACATATCCAGTCACCCCCATGTAATGCAGAACTGACCATTACATATGCCAAGAGCCGGGTTCGCCAGCATAACGAAAGAAAGGAATAATATGATGGATGTAGAGAAGCACTGACAAAGGAATGGCTATGACAGAGAGCTCAGTTACTTCAAAAGTAGAGCATTCATTGGGTGTCATCTGGCTAACGAGTCCATCAGGAACATTCCAGTTCTTCTAATGATGCCCCAGTCGACTGTTGGTAGTGTTTCCGTGAAATGGAAAAGCGAAGAAACAGCCACAGCTAGACCAAGACCACGTAGATTGACTTACAGGGACCATCGAGCATTACGGAGGGCGGTTGTAAGAAATCGCGCGAAGTCAGCGGAAGGAATTAGTTGTGCCTTCCGAAGTGCTACCATCTATCCAGCTAACGCAGTGACGGTGCCAAATGCGTGAAGAGTTAAAGAGAGTGTGGTACGGTGGTCGAGCAGCTCCCCATAAGCCGCACACTTCAGTGGTCAGTGCTAAGCGACGCTTAAGGCGGCCCGAAGAGTGATACGACTGGACAGTGGATGACTGGGAGCGAGGCACCCAGGGTGATGAACTACGCTGTACCCTGTGGCAATCCGGCGTAAACGTTTGCTTTTGGCGAATACCTGGAGGACGATATCTGCCGTTATGTGTAATGCCAATAGTGAAGTACAAACGAGGTGATGTTACGGTATGGGGATGTGTTTTGTAGTTAGGATGTGGCCCTTATCTTGCGCTTAAGAAAACGCTAAATGTGGAAGGCAATTGACAGCATCGTGTACTGCGTACAGTAGAGGAACCGATCGCAGGCGATGGCTGTATCAGCTTGACAGTGTACCGTATCATAAAGCAGCATCTGTGACGCGATGGTTTGTGAACAATAACATTTTTTAAACGGACTGTCTTGCCCACAGTCCCGAAGTGAACAATATGTATAAGTAGGCTGTTTATGTCTTTATGTTGGTAACGCCACGTAGCGCTCTTCATTAAAATCGCTGACTGCGCTGTGTGCAGTCTGTGGCTGGTTGGTGTAGTCGTTGGAAGTTATTCGCTAGTGTAGTGTTGGGCAGTTGGATGTGAACAGTCCGTAGGGTTGGGCAGATGGAGGTGAGCCGCCGGCAATGGTGAATGTGGGGAGAGAGATGCCAGAGTTCTGAGACGTTAATATGAGCGGATGATCTCGACGTGTGTCCCTCAAAAAAAAGAAATTTGTTAAACTGGATGTCACGAATATATATATATATATATATATATATATATATATATATATATATATATATATATATAATGACTTTTGAACACATTATTAAGGTAAATACATTGTTTGTTCCCTGCCAAAATCTTTCATTTGCTAACTATATACCTATCAGTACTTAGTGCCTTCAGTAGTTAGAATCTTTTATTTAGCTGGCAGTATTGGCGCTCGCTGTATTGCAGTAGTTCGAGTAACGAAGATTCTTGTGAGGTAAGTGAATCAAGAAGTATATAGGTTATTGTTAGTCAGAGCTATTCTTTTGTAGGGATTATTGAAAGGCAGATTGCGTTGCGCTAAAGCATTAGGTAACAATATAGTAAAGACCAGAATAAGTAAAGAAAAAACAGTGTCGGTACGTTCAATTTCATTCTGGAGTCTGAAAATCAAGTAACGTAGAAGTTTTACCAGCACAGTCATTCTTTACATTCGAAGGGGTGCCATCCCACCACAGACATTCAGACGCCCCACTGAAAGTGTCCCTCAGTAGAGTTCAAGGCTTCACAAAGGTGAAGGGTGGACACACCACATATTAATGTCTACTAATAGGCACGGCCAGTTCGAGAACATTTTTCCACACAACTGATTTGACTCCCGCCCCAATCTATCCTTTTCCATCCTGGACTTTCACCAGTGCCAGTTGTCCCTAGTAATCACCATACGCGATGTATACAGATCTCGTACTTGGGCGCCCCTACCGCACTTCTAAGCTTGGCAGCCTAAACGGCCACTACTTATTTCCATACTTCCAACACAGGAATTATCTCGGCGCTTCAAATGGCGGCTTGGGTAACTTGAGCATTAAACCGGGCCTACTTACACGTATCCCGATTGTTTTGGACAGATAAAATATGTGTCTTAACTACAGAGCCCTATATCAGAAGAAATAGTCTTCGTCAATATATTATATGTGCTTCTAGTTTTTCCAACATTCAAACATACTTTGTCGTGTAATGCTGCCATGTTCCGACTGGCGTGTATTATTTTTAAATGCTTACAATCAGAAATAAAATGTCCACGAAACACGGTCGCATTACATTGACGATAACAAGAGAATAATGAAATCATGAAAATGTAGGCTGTGGGACTAACGGGTCGAAGTAAAGTTCTTTTCCTGCGTCACATCTTAAACTGATTAAACACGTCTTATCTTAAACTGAAACATCAGGCACAGAAGTCGTTGTTCCAAAGCGGAAAAGATCGGTGACTCAAAACCGCGTTCTTTTTTAGTTTCACTGCAAAGAATGATTTGCTGATAACAGTAATAGTGGATTAACTTCGTTAACGTTATAAACTGTAGGCTCGCATGATGTATGTTGAAATTGGGAAACTATGGTACGCTTATAGGGTGCGAACGTTGCGTAACCAAAGCGGTTACCCCCAACTATCTAACTAACAAGCTGAAAATACGTAAACGATTATTGGTTAGTGGAGCACGGTCCTAATTATACTACTATTAAATAAAATACAATGTATTTTTAAGTATTTCATTATTAGTTCACTCGTAAATACTATAACAGAAAATAGAGAAACTTCTGACCTGGTAGCTGTAACAGGAAGAAGAACAACACTGAGTACTACGTCGTTTTTGCCTTTTAAAACAATAGACGAACAAAAAAAATCCAGTGATAGATGAATATGCACAAGGGATGAATTTCCTGTAGTTCAGTGAAGTCTGTGACGTACAGTCAGAATAATCTTTTGTAGGGGAAGGCCGGGCAAGGTGGGGAAGCTAACTTTAAACCCTTACAAAAGGGACAAAAATAAACAAATTCAAGTAGTTTTGATTATCATTTGTTTACTTAACCATTGAATTACAATAGCATGCAAAGAAACCTGCAAACTTGTTACATGTAGTTAGAAATATCTCGATTTGAAACATAAACTACCAATTCCCCGTCTTGCCCCATATGCGGGGTAAGATGGGGAACTAGCATGAATTCATCTCTAACGCTTAAATAAGGACTGGAATAACGAAATCATGTGACTAGAAGGTTTCGAAACATGGTTCTGCGAATTGTAGACTCAGGTATTACGTTTTATTTAGGCCTCCTACTTTCGCATAGTACACAAGTGTGGACAGCCTCGTCATCATCACTTTCTGTCCCTGCACAAGTGTCGCGGGCCCAGCGTCCGCAGCTAATACACCGTATCCAGCCTCCTTCAGAGAAGTCATAGCAGTACAAACATTCTTCACTCTCTTCTTCGTTGTCATTCGATCTCAGCTTATAATCCCTTGAGCATGAAGGTGTGGTTAAGACGTCAGTAACGTTCGTCACTTTTTCGTTGTCATTATGTCCTTTTGATGGTATCCCAGGTTTATTAAGCGTCTTTGAGAAGAGTTTTCGTTTACATGCAGCCCATTTGGGAACTCCTTTTCGTTTAATTTCTTCAGGTAGTTCACTCCTATAAGGAGATTCGGTTAAACAACGGGTTTTCCACGCGTGTTAGATGGTTTCCTTTTGGTTTTTTTATCCACCTTTGGAATAGCTAACACCATTTCAGGGCTAGTAACCTGAAAGTTAGACCAAACAGAGGCTTGATCGTCAGTTGTTAATTGTTCAGGTGTTTTACGTCTTGACAACATCTATGGTATTTGGTCTTCCGTTTCTGTAACTTCAGATATGTGTCCTTGATGAATGTCTGTAGTTGAACAGGGAAGGTAATCACTTTCCTGAAACACATTTCTGTTTACAAGCCAAATGCCTGTTTTCCGAAACCCGTTCACTGCTGTGGACATTGTAGCTAAATGAATGAAGGCTTTGCCAAATAAACTTGCGACCTGATGCAGCGTAACAACTTTTCCAGGATGGGTGCGAAGCCACGATTTGACTTCGTCTTCGTAAAATTTACTGAAAGGTATCATAAATGCCACGTCCAGTGGTTGAAGACGGTATGAGCAGTGTGGTGGCAAACACAGCAAGAAAACCCCATTTTCGCGGGCCACATCCATCAGTTCTAAATTCTTGGTGTGCGTTTTGTGGCCGTCCAACATGAGAAGTATTGGTCTTTCCTTTGACGTTCCAGTAAATCCAATAAACTTATTAAAGTCAAAAATAGTTATTTCGTCATCCAACCAGTTTCTTGGACTTCTGCCCAGGCACCAGGGGGCAGGCCAGCATCAAACGCTTGTTGCATTCGTTTTCGAGGATAATTTAACATAGGTGGTACGTAGCACCCCGACGCTGAAACACAGATTTCTGCAGTCACACTCTGGCCTCTTTCTGCTGAAGTAACTGCTCCTACTTGTCTGCGCCCTTTCAAAGCAACCAACTTTTTGTGACCTTTTGGAATGACTGTTAAACCAGTATCATCGCAATTGAAAGTTCTGTCTTCCGTAAACTTGAATGTGTCTAATTGACTTTCTAACAGATCTAAAAACCGATCTACAGCAACTCGATTAAACCCCATTGCTCGTTCGATTGATGTGGGCTCTGGTTTTCGTATTGTTAAGATAGGATTTCGTGCAAGAAACCCATTTAACCAATCTCCTCCAGCAGATTTAGCTGCAGTATTAAATGGATGTTTGATGTTGTTTCGTTCAGCTAGCTGAAAAGCAAGTTCACAAAGTTCTTTAAGTGTTAGGCCAAAATACTGTCCTTCCATCTGCGTTAAGTAGCCTTTAAGTTCGGCCTCTTGTTCTGGGGTAAATACACTAGTGATTGGTCCTAACCTTTTCACAACTGTGTAGCCAGGATTAGCAAGTTTCTTTGCCACATGTCGTTCAATCGTTGTCTGTGGCCCCTTGAACTGTCGAGCAGCCATGAAAGAACCGATATGACTTCTATAACAGCATTTACAGCGCCTGTCATTGACTCCAATGACCAATCTTGCCTAGACGTTTGTCGCCGATAAATGCGAACCATCTGAAATAAAAAACGTGGAAGGTACTATTGAGTCAGATCACTCCCGGTAATCTATATTATATAGTAAATACCACGTTTCCAATAGTCAGTCGTTAAAGCGTAGCAAGAATACTGACTTTGCACTTTCTGTGTATTTTTATTCACCATACAGCCTAAGGCATACTTTATAATTAATTAGGAAACGTTGGAATAACGAATACCATTCTGTTTGCAATTGTATTCAACGTATAATGTACGTGTTCAAAACCCGCAGCGAGGTAAACACATGAGACGATAAGAACGTAATGGTTGGACAAATAGTAGGGGCAAGACGGGGAAGCTCCCCATCTTGCCTTACCCAATCTTGCCCCCTCCCATGCTGTCAGGTTATGTTACGCCTACATGAACACTATTTAGTGAACATTGACTACTGACACAGCAGTTTACTGTTAATAAGACGTACTATTCAGTGCTGTATGTACAGTCTGGACAAATGTTCACAAAACACATGCTTTAGGACCTCGAAAGGTGTAAAACATTGCAAATCAGTGTAACAATTGTACGTACCTTGCTAAGCTCACAGAAACCGCCACGAATCTAAGGTTCAGCAATGTCAACACACAGGGACCTGTGTATTGATGATGTTGACGTAGCTATCCACAGATGGCAGCACTCTAACTGTAGCTTTTAGACGTTCCCCGTCTTTCCCCACCTCCCCGTCTTGCCCAGCCTTCCCTTACTTACTACCACTGTTGAAGTATGAGTAACAGTATTGATTGGTGTTATCCACAGGGTGTGTTTGTGGTTTCATTTTACACGAAGTTTTTAAACGTTCATTACCTCTGAATACAAGTTCTGAATCGATAGCTACTCCCTACGGAGAACAAAACACTGTCGCTGTTCGTTAGGTTATGTTGGTAGCACTGCATGGGGGATGTGGGGCTTGTTTAGCCCGCTTCCCTCGCTTTCCACATCATTCGGTGAGAGCGGGAAGAAGTAATTCCCCCTACTCCCAGCTCCCCATTGTAACAGGACAATAGAGAACGCGAACAATTAGGAAATGTAAACATAACAAAGGCACCTACCGGTCAATACACTCTCCCTCGACACCGGCTCAATCATTCTGCTAAAGGAAACTGTAGATCAGCACCTGACGACGTCTCTGGATAATGCCTCCAGCGTACCATTACTGAATATAAGCTCCAAAAATATGGACTCGAATGTTATAGACTTCACGGGTAATCGATGAACGTCATAATACTCAGTTCTACAAAAGAGCGAAGTTAAAATCCCCACTGTATGTAAGAATGTATGTATGTAAGTTGTGTGTGTGTGTGTGTGTGTTTTCCGCGTCCCCTCCTAAGCCGCCGGACCTGTTTCAACCAAACCTGGTGCCCATATCCGTTATTATACATGTTAACAATCGCTGTCGAGGTAAGAACTATCTACCTATCATCGTTCAGGAGATATGACATTATAAACAATGACATGAGCGAAAAATGTATGACATTTAAATTTGTTCCTTCTTTGCCACTAATTGCATTTGAAACACATTTTTCAGGCGGTCACTCATATGCCGCTGAATATGCCTACATAAATGTGTCATTGTACACATAGTTCAAGAAAGATGACGTCATAAACCCCAACTTTACTGTAGAGAGACTCCTACATTCGACTCAATTTAAGGAAATCCCCAACAGCTGGTTGCGCTTTTGACAACTTTCAACTGCTAAGCGCAAACGGCTGTAGGCGAATACAATAGCCGTATATAGAGCTGTGAAGAGATACTACCATAGAGACGTTTACAAAATCGCGTTGCACACATGTGAAGCTGCTGCGCCCAGCATAATGAAACTCTCCAGTATATTACATTACAAACACAGTTCGCTTTTTGTTTTCGCTTCTAATAGAAAACTGACAAAATACCACGACAATGTCGGATTTGTCAGCCAATGTACGATGTAACTGCGTTTTTAAATATTAGAACATTTTCCAGATACCATATGGTAGTGCACATTGCCAGATCAGTTGTCGAAGACAATACTGCATGCAAACTAGCGACTTTAATCGAGATGAAGTGTGTCAACTGTAAGTTGGCTGCTTGCCAGAGGGGTTACTGAGAGCAGAGAAAGTTAGGTCAACGCCCGCAAGACTTCTGTACGGGAGACCATGCGTCCACAGTGCAGGTGCCACAAAACAACCCGCGATTCACGCTTCCGCAAAAGGGGAAGTCAGATTCCGAGGTAGAAATCGACTAACCCTTGTAATATTGGGTGCAGAGGGGAATACTTTATGGCCAACATTTTAAAATATTGTTATCTAGTCAATTACTCTATATTTTAAAAATTGGAAGAAAATAATTACTGTCTTTAATGAATTCTTTTACCAGATTCCGTAAGTGTTGTACATCTTTCAGTGAAATTTTACGAAATGTGTAAATCTTAGGAATAGGTGACACTTCCCCAAAGAATATAATATTAAGTATTCTTAGGTTCAGGACCTTATGTACGCATCAGTATCTATTTAAATCATACCACTCCGTCTAAAGGCTGCAAGTGGTTCATCGGGACCATCCGACCGCCGTGTCTTCCTCAAGGAGGATGCGGATGGGAGGGGCGTGGGGTCAGTACACCGCTCTCCCAGTCGTAATGATGGTATTTTTGACCGAAGCCGCTACTATTCGGTCGAGTACCTCCTCAGTTGGCATCACGAGGCTGAGTGCACCCCGAAAAATGGCAACAGAGCATGGCGGTCTGGATGGTCACCCATCCAATTGCCGACCACGCCCGACAGCGCTTAATTTCGGTGAGCTCACGGAAACCGGTGTATCCACTGCAGCAAGGCCGTTGCCCATTTAAATCATACGTTATAAGTAAAAGTCAACAATAATTACCGAAATCTGTATTTCTTAATTTTTCTTATACGAGGCTTAAATTATCTCCCTCCCTCTCCCGTTGGTCATAGACATTGCTGAATGTGCGCTGATGTTGGTAAGTGTGTGATAAAAGATGTTTTCCGCTTCCTGACACTACTTACACATAAGTACGACTTTAAAAAGAATGATGATGTATGTCAACAACAAATAACGAATTTTGCTTTTTCCAATTTTTGCCGATGGGCATAAAGTACTCGCCACACCAGGTAATGAGCTTCATGGGAAAAAGCGTTCTTATTACTAGCGTTAAATGCTGCTGACAATCGGCATTGAATCGTATTATATGCTGACACGTTTAATAATGATCCTGACTACAACAATTACGTACTCGTATCACGAGGAAGGGCAACTGCATGAAACGGAATAAAGTACAACGCAGTAATACTGCAGACACCAATTTACTGTCAGCTACGTAGCGTTGGCTGCAATCGTATTACAAATAACCAATGCAGGAACTATCCAACACCTACCGATTCAGAACTGCAGAGCCGACCTAACAGCTCGGAGTTAACATTGTACTTGCCTTTCGCGCCAAGTATTACTGCTGAGTGAACCATCCGGCCAAGCCTCCCAAGAACTCAAAGCTTCGACATGTGACTGTATCTGGCTGTTAGCCTCCTGTTTTATCTGGCGAGAATGATAGTATTCAATGTACTCCTGTTGCGTTATTTTGTTGTGCTGTTAATCAGTTTCGCACTGATATTAAATAATGCCATCGAATAGGAATAATAATTGAAAACTATTCTCTTGTGTTTGTATTTTAGTCGACAACGATGGCTGCAAAGAGTGCACACCCCACACAACTACAACAGCAATTTGTTGGCGCCAGACTGTTAAGAGCAGTTTGACTTTGAGCACCTGACTCGTTTATAATTATTATACAAAAACTCCGTCCAAACAGACCTGGGGAGGCCTATCAGTACCGGCCGACCGCCGTGTCAGCTGATAGGCGACAAAGGATTCGGATATTGAGGGGCATGTGGCCAGCACACTGCTCTCCTGGACGTTGTCACCTTTTCAGGACCGGAACTGCTGCTTCTCAGTCAAGTAGCTCCTAGGACTGAGCACACACCGCTCACCAACAGCGCTCGGCAGACCCAGACAGTCACCCATCCAATTGTTAGCCAAGCCCAACAGCGCTAAACTTCGATAATTTTACGGGAACCGGTGTTTCCACTGCGGCAAGGCCGTTGGTATAATTATGATACAGTTAACGATATGGAGAAGAAATAAAAACTTTGAGGTTCGCCGATGACATTGTAATTCTGTCAGAGACAGCAAAGGACTTGGAAGAGCAGTTGAACGGAATGGACAGTGTCTTGAAAGGAGGATATAAGATGAACATCAACAAAAGCAAAACGAGGATAATGGAATGTAGTCAAATTAAATCGGGTGATGCTGAGGGGATTAGATTAGGAAATGAGACACTTAAAGTAGTAAAGGAGTTTTGCTATTTAGGGAGTAAAATAACTGATGATGGTCGAAGTAGAGAGGATATAAAACGTAGACTGTCAATGGCAAGGAAAGCGTTTCTGCAGAAGAGAAATTTGTTAACATCGAGTATAGATTTAAATGTCAGGAAGTCGTTTCTGATAGTTTTTGTATGGAGTGTAGCCATGTATGGAAGTGAAACATGGACGATAACCAGTTTGGACAAGAAGAGAATAGAAGCTTTCGAAATGTGGTGCTACAGAAGAATGCTGAAGATAAGGTGGGTAGATCACGTAACTAATGAGGAGGTATTGAATAGGATTGGGGAGAAGAGAAGTTTGTGGCACAACTTGACTAGAAGAAGGGATCGGTTGGTAGGACATGTTTTGAGGCATCAAGGGATCACAAATTTAGCATTGGAGGGCAGCGTGGAGGGTAAAAATCGTAGAGGGAGACCAAGAGATCAATACACTAAGCAGATTCAGAAGGATGTAGGTTGCAGTAGGTACTGGGAGATGAAGAAGCTTGCACAGGATAGAGTAGCATGGAGAGCTGCATCAAACCAGTCTCAGGACTGAAGACCAGAACAACAACAACGATATTTAAGTTATGGAATATTTTTGTCGAGAAAGGTACCCCCGGCAGCTCAGAAAGTTTAAAGACTGTATTAATAAAAAAAGCAAAAAGTTAATATGGCTTTTTTAATGCTTTAGATATTCTACAAAGTCTCCCACACTCGAAAAAAACGCACAGAACCTCTATATAACGATGTGAAAGTGTCAGAAAGCCCTTTAGGATGTTATCTCGCTCGTCACATTGGCTTAAATGTCTGTTATGTCGTTAAAGCTTTGAGCATTCATGCGAATTTCTATACTTTCTCTTTTTGTGGTACGTCCGTTCTGGTAACAAAAAATGTCACCACTCATGATGATTTCTTCCAGAAAAGAATTTGCATTTCTATAAAGTCGGGTAGGTGTCAATACACTGTTGTTTCCGTTCGGAAATAAAATGTGTGGGATATACTTAGCATATAATTTTGTCTTTTTTGAAACATTTTGGAGAAAGTTTGAACATTAGTTTAGGTATGTTGCTCCTCTGCGATTTCTAAAAAAAGTCCTTAATGGGATGTCGTCAGATAAACCGGCAGTTGGTAATGTCCAAGTGTTCGCCGTATAGGTAGTTACCCCACAAAAAGTGTTAAGCCAGTTTCTCAAATAATATTAATGTAACAGAAAGATATTTAATAGTGAACTTATGACCTTGGGTACGGTTCTAATCTAGTCAGCAACGCCGATTCAGATTCTAATTTACGTTTTCTCGTCACACTGTATCTCAGACGCACCAGAGCACAACATCTGCAGAGTTTGGAACGTATGGAGGTGAGCTAGTGGCAGATCGGAACCTTTAGACTGCCCACAACGAGTGCACGAGTAGACGAAAAGCGCTTGTCGGGAAAGGCAGACATGACGGGTTCTGATTCACGTCAGACACACAGCAGTCGCAAGCTTCCAGTGTATATTTTAAATATATCATATATCATATAACAGAAACTTCTCTGCACGAGTCCTATTTAGTCTACAGACGATTGATCTGTTTGGGCTTTCAGCTTCGAGGTCTTTCAAGGTGCAGGGTGACATATAGGGTGGAGCGTAGCTGTCAATGGTAGTCAGACTTAACAAGCCCGCACGGCTAGCCGAGCGGTCTAACGCACGGCTTTGCGGAGTGGGAAGGAGCGCCTGGTCCCCGGCACGAAACCGCCCGGCGGACCTGTGTCGAGGTCCGGTGAACCGGCCAGTCTGTGGATGGTTTTTTAGACGGTTTTCCATCTGCCTCGGCGAATGCGGGCTGGTTCCCCTTATTCCGCCTCGGTACTCTATGTCGGCGATTGCTGCGCAAACAAGTTCTCCACGTACGCGTACACCACCATTACTCTACCACGCAAACATAGAGGTTACACTCGTCTGGTGTGAGACGTTCCCTGGGGAGGGGTGAGGTAGGGGGGGGGGTCCACTGGGGGCCGGACCGGAAAATAACCCTATGTTCGATGCGGGCAGCAGAAGGGGCAAATGGACTGCGGTAGACCGGTAGTCGTCGTGGGGTTGTGAACCACCGCGGCTGCGGCTGGGGCGGAGCCTCTCCGTCGTTTATAGGTCCCCGGTTAACATACAACATACATACGACAAAAGACTTACTAAGACATAGGGGACCGAACACCACAGACACAATGCTTTTCCATGCCTAATAGCGTGTAGTAAAACAGTTGGCATTAAAAACAAGTTCTAGGCGACTGGGAATGGATAAAAACGGGTCCTACATGTTTTTCGAGCGAATCTTACATCAGTAGTCCTGCAAAATAGTGACATGTTCAGGTAAAGACAATCATGCACTCTTCTCTCGAAAATAAACCACAAAGGCTAAATAATATAGAGATCTGATGAATGTGATAGCCAGGAGATAAACGGTAATTCATCCTCATGTCCGCAAAACCAGGGCTGGACGATGCGTGCTGTGTGAATAGGGGCCCTCCCATATTGAAACACAGCATCACCATTGCGAGACAAACATTGTACAGTTGGATGGCCTGATCAGACAAAATGTCCACATAACCCTTGGCGGTAAAGTGACCTCACAGAGTAGCCATGGGGCACAAGCAATACCACGATAAGGCTGCAAATAATCACTGAGCCCCCGTCCCCCTTTCCACCACAGTTTTTCACTCTTGGGACGTTAACTCGGCCAGAAGTTGCAAACTATGTGAAACTTGATTCATCCGACTAAATGACTATCATTTGCTGCATAGTCCAGATTTTACGGCTTTGGCAGAACGTTTTAATGTTGTGTGCGTGCATTTGGATCGTTTATGGGTGGTTTTGGAATTCTAGCTCCTCTTGTAATTTCCGCCTTAAGCAGATCCCTTTGGGTGGTTTTGGCGATGCCAGGGTTCACGTGTGCGACATTCAGTTCTACAGAGCGTTTTGTTGTTCTTCTTCTTCATCAACATCATGCTCGCCCTTAACGATTATTCAACACACAGTTTTGTCCGCTGTGTTGCTTAAGGGGTGATGGTTTTCCGCCAGCCGTGTATGCGGCATAAGGCCAGCGGCCTTGCCGCCGTGGCAACAACGGTTCCCAACAGGTCACTGAAGTGAAGCGCTGTCGGGCTTCGCAAGAATTTGCCTGGGTTACCATCCGGGTCTGCCGAGTGATGCTTTCAAGCGGGAAGCACTCAGTCTTTGCGATTCTAATTGAGGAGCTACTTGACTGGGAAGCAGCGGCAACGGTCACCAGAACTAACGACAGCCGGGAAAGCAGTATACTGACTCCCCCACCTCCCAACCCTCGTAATCGCAGCTGGTGACACCTAGAGCCTGAGGATGACGCGGCTGCCGGTCGGTATCGCTGGGCCTTCAAGCCCTGTTCCGACGGTGTTTGTTTGTGTGCGGTATAGATTCTCGATACGGCGCCTGTTGAAACACCAAACACTTTAGCTGTTTTGGTTACAGAAGCACCCACCATACGAGCACCAACAAATTGCACGTGTTCGCATTCATTTTTTGTTTCTTTTCTGACATAATGCTCTCACAAGTACACAGAACGCTGTTCTCACCACAACTGACACAAACTATTGAAAACATTGCACAGGTGCCGTTCGTGGACAAACACAACAGCACAACCAGGAGGTTTGGGTAGCATCTCTAGTTATGTTTAAGCATGCATATCTCACAGTCTTACATGTTTGACATATTGGTGTGGTCTCAGGTACTTATTTGCATTTAACTAATATAATACGCCTGGCTGAATAATCTGTTAAAAGCGAATGGTAGCCACCATCTGGTGTAACTTCATTCGTTTGCAACTGGAGCCAGTTAGACGTCCTAACGCCACCTCTCGGTGTTTAACTAAGACAGCTTTATTCCTCTTTGTTTAGCACTTGCCTCTAACCTTCATACTGAGTCCTGCATTGGAAACTTCAAAAAACTCGTGGGACGTGCTTTAGACTGGTCGTATGCTGCACTGATGTTCCAAACATTATGACCACTGTTGGACTTGATATTTCATGCCGCGCGATGGCATTTCAGGCACCACTGCGGTAAGGAAATTGTTACACAGAACAATCGTAAGTAGATACAAGAATAAAATTTTGCCAGAAACCGGTTGAGACGTAAGTAAGTGGGGCGCGTCTGCCGGCTATGCAACAGCGCCATAACGGAGTGTCATCACGGGAGGCTCAAAGTGTAAATAAGCTGGGAGCTCGTTTCCTCAGATTATGGGAGAGGGAAGTCAAGAATAATTGATCCAGTAGTTCGACAACTGTGCAGAGGAGACAGAACGTACTTCTGTAATGATGCAAATTGGAGTAACTTCCCACAAAGTAACATTCTGAAAATGTGAAATTAAACAATAGAGAAGTTTAGACCACTGACAGGCTCAGAAAAAGAGAGCACTTTCGGTCCCTGTGTGTGTGTGTGGGGGGGGGGGGGGGGGGGTTAGGGAGGGAGGGGGGGAGGAGGGAATCGCATCATCACCTGCTAAAAAATCTCTATCCTCCTGAAGCCCAGTATCAAAGTGCCGCCAGTCCATCTACATCACGGATACCGAAGGAAAACCAGCTCTATTTAGCTGCATGATCTCTAGTGAATTCAACAACTGTCTACAAACTACTACCAACTTCGAGTGCACTGCTACAAGTCCACAGCTGTCCGGCCGTGGAGAGCACTTATGATATTCAAACTGTAGTCCTGCCGATCACTACTGACTGGGGATGGGGGCCGGGGTGGTCTACGATGCCCTACTGGCTATACGATGGGACTCCACTCGGGCTGTCCTTCTTGTTGCTGTTCAATCTTCAGCCTTCACGCCCTCTAGACAGCTGATTGCAGGGGTACGCAGTATTCCAGGAACGAGCAAGGCACAGCTTCACTTACTGAGAACGCTGAGGCACCGACAGACGTCCACAGCCACACTTGGGCTGCAGAGACGCTTGGCTGCGCCCCCTCCTACGCCAGACAACAACAGGACCTGTGCTCAGCAAATTCCTAGCCGCGCACTGATGTGCGACCTGTTTTCATGTGGCACGGACTCAACAAGACCACTACTCAGCAGCACCGGGAAGAAGACAGAGTGACTGTAAAACTCTCACCAATAAATGATTGTTAATTGAGCTGTGTTTAATTAGCGCCCCGACGCTCCACATGAACAGTCATCCCCACTCTTCGGTCGATCTCCTGATAACAACACGACCCCAGCTCATGTCGTAACAAACTAAAGCGAGTTTCACAAACGGAAGTTTGTTATACCCATGGCCTGGGATTCAGAACGGCGAAGCTTTTTGGCTGTTTTCGAGCTACTGGCGTGGGCGTCTGTGGAATCTGGTTGGAGGAGGATAAGACCACAAGTGGATGAGAAGATGTTGGATGTCACCGCCCCTTGAAGAACGTGGAAATCAGTGCCTTGGCCGCTCTCTAAAGCAGAGCTGGCACAAGCACATGTGTTTCGGAGCACCAATCGAACTCTGCACGGTGTCGTCCCATGATGACTTGACAACTTCATCAGATCCGATTATAGTGGGTGGGGCTTAGTTGATATTTGTCTGAGGATCAGCGAAGTCGTACCGCTTCATTCGACGAATCATGTTTCATGTTACCCCACGTGGATGGTCATGTCTCGATACGCCGTCAGTCAAGCGAACAGCTGTTCAGAACCATGCAGCACGCCACAGACGCAAGTTGTTGGGAGCAGTTGCATGCTGTTGTGGACATCCAATTTGCACTTCCGTGGCATCTTTGGTAGTAACCGAAGACATGATGATCGCTGTGGCCTACTTGAACATTATTGCAGACCGCTTGCATATCTTCAAGGTTGATGTCTTCTCTGATGGCGACAGCATCTTCCAGCAGGACAACTGTCCGTGTCATAAGTCGAGAATGGTTTGCCTAGCAGGAATGGGAACTGACACTGATGCTGTGGCCACTAAATTCGCTTGATGGGAAGCCAGTGGAATACATCTGGGATGATATTAAGCACCACCTTCATGCCACAACCACCGACCTGAAACTTGCGGGTGTGTGCGTAAACCAGCAAAGGACTTGTCGAGTCCGTGCCACGCAGAGTTGTACCAACACGCTATTAAGCGGACGGTCATAATAGACTGGCTCATCAGTGTGTCCATATAAATATTAATTTCAGCATCCCGACGAGAACCTTCACACATTCCTCCATTAACATCAATTATTGCAGCACTCTATTCCTTGTTCATTTATCGTTATGAAAAATAAAAAGGAGAGTGTATGGAGAAATAGTGTATGTGTCCCATATCTATCGGAGTCATTTTCTTCGGTAATCAGACTGACATGCATTGGGCATTATAGTGCTGTCAAGGCGACAGTTTCTATTCGAGCGTTGCTGTCTTTCATCGTAGTCAGTGGGTCTAGTGGTGGCAGTCGTAACTTTGGTGAATATAACTGAATGTAGAATGTGGCATTAATGTAGATGGTAACTAAATTAGAGTAAACATGGTAAGGTAAAGAATGTTAGAATAATCAGAACATAAAATGTTAAGTAAGTCTTAATAAAGTAGTTTTTTCCTGATACAAAGATGCTCGGGTGATTAAAGTTAACAATGATAGGAAACACTAATCATAATTTAGGGTACTTTTGTAGTATTTATCGAGGAAAGTCCTGAATACACAGACAATAAGGACAGTGGTATTGAAGCAATAGTGACGAGTCAGAGCATGACTCGGTCTGTTATGTCTGTAAAACGTGTCGAATTAACAGTGCCTGTATTTACGCGTTGTGACGGTGATGATTAATGGCCAGAGCACTACGTTTCTGTCTTGGAGGTCCCGTATTAAATTCCGGATACGGAAAGAAACATTTTCTCGTTTCAGTTCTTTCAAGACGGCTCCAAGTGCGCTCAGCCTGCGATGTAATGAGTGCCGGATATCTTTCTCGGGGCAGAAGACGTTCTGGTCAGAAGATTGTTCACGGATTGACCGCCACAGACTTTTGTATTTATGTACTATGTTTCCTCGGCATTATTTAATATATACCACATGCATACTATTTCTAAGTAAAGTGAAACGAATAATAATGAAGCTGTGATTATATCTACATCTACAAGATTATTCGGCAACACACACTTCCGTGCCTGGCAGTGTGTTCATATAACCATTTCCACACCATGTCTCTGACATTCCATTCTCTAGTAGCGCGAGGGAAAAACGATCACTTAGATCTTTCCGTGCGAGATCTGATTTCTCTTATTTTATTGGATGGTCACTTCTCCCTATGTAGGTGGCTGTCCATAAAATATTTCCACATTCGCTAGAGGCTGGAATTTTGTGAAAAGATTTGGCCGCAACGAAAAACGACATTGCTTTAATGACTGCCATCCCAGACCGCTAATCATAACGTCGATACCCTCTCATCTATTTCTGTGTAATAGAAAACGAGCTGCCCTTCTTTGAACTTTCTCCATGTCCTTCATCAATCCCATCTGGTAAGATCATATATTGCACAGCAATATTCTAGAAGAGGACGGACAAGAGAATACAGACAGTCTTTTTAGTAGATCTGTAGCATCTTCTAAGTGTTCTGTTAACAAATACAGTTTCTTGTTTGCCTTCCCCACAAAATTATCTATGGGACCGTTCCAACTGAAGTTGTTTGTTTGCTTGTAATTGTAATTTGTAGGTATTTAGTTGAATTGACATCCTCTAGATTTGTATGATTTATCATGCAATTGAAATTGAGCTGATTCCTATTGGTACTCATATAAATGACCTCACACTACTCATAATTTATGGTCAATTGCCACTTTTCGCACCATACTGATATCTTGTTTAATTCGTTTTTTAAATTTGTTTTGATCTTACGATGACATTACTAGGCGGTAAATGACAGCATCGTCTGCAAAAAACCTTAGATAGCTGCTCAGATTGTCTCCTAAATCGTTTATATAGATTATGACCAGCAGAGTGCGTAGTACACTTCCTTGTGGAACACCAGGTATCACTTTCGTTTTACTCGACGACTTTCCGTCAGTTACTGTGACTGTGCTCCTTCCAACAGAAAATCACGAATCTAGTAGCACAATTGAGACAACACTCCATAGGTGTTGGTGTGACCTGTGCAGCTTGAGTATCTTTAGGTAGGAGCGAGCAGTTGTTTATGACTGCTAACTACGGTGCTATGGTATCTGCATAGTTAGAATGTAATCTAATCTGCGTAGAAACTAGACACAATGACTTGCATTTATATTATGTGATTTCAGCTGTTTTGCTACACTAAAAATATCTACGTCTATGTTTCTCATGTAGGCAGTAGTTCTTGTTTCGAATTCTGGAATGCCAACTTCGTCTTCCTTGGTGAAGGGCTTCCGGAAAGCTGTATTTAGTAAATCTGTTTTAGTAGCACAGTCACTGGTAAAATTACCATCGCTATCACGCAGTGAAGGTATTGATTGTGTGTTGCCACTGGTACTAGCGTACTTCACATACGACAAGAAAGTCTCTGGATTATCAGCCAGATTTCGAAACAGAGTTTCACTGTGGAAACTATTAAAGCTTCTCGCAATATATCGAACAGGATCAGGCCTCTGCATATTATAGCAGCAGATGCCTCAAGATAACGGCCAAACATCTTTAAATGCAAAACTACCTCTTCGGTACGTTCTTTTTTTCCATTCTGATGTCTTTAGCTTAGACTGTCGGGTGGCAAATAACGACAGGAGATGTTGTCCCACGATCCCTTAAATGATTGCTGTGACTGATAACGTTCGCTAATTACGGAAATTGCATAGAGAGCAAACCAAATAAAGCTAAGCTCTTACGCGAAAGTACGAACTGTAATTGGCAGGTAATTCGACTGGCGAACAGAAGTCAAGAGAAACACCATTCTGGCATTCCTTTTGTGGCGTAACTTGGACAGCGAGAAGAGGATTAATCGGTTCTGTTTGTGTGCTGCAGGGCGCTGGCGCGGATGTTAGGGGTCATTATCTGAGCGTCCGTGACAAATGGATCGCTGCAGGTACGGATTTGCTCATTAATCTACCCTGCCGGGTCAAAGCCCTGCCTGGCATCGACTGTGCGTCGGGTCGGAATGGAGGGGGTGGTGCACGCGCAGACGATGCACTGGAGCATCGTTGGCTCGACTAGCAAGGCCCGCCATACAGGAATTCTGGCTAGCTTAAGTCCTTTCAAGTCTACAGTAGACACCAACGGGAGGCAGCTAAAGGTTCCAGCAAATATCTGTGAACACGTTGCGCAGCAGAAGTGCACCTGAAAAATAGGACTGAAGTGATGTTTCTGCTTCGCTACCATTAGTTAAAATTTGTATACATCATCCGATCAGTCTTATTGCTATCTACACTGTTTATTTAAAATGTTTCACTGAATTGCTCAAGTACAGTGCTGTTATAAATGCTGAACTTAAGCGCTACTACTAATTCAGTTCCATTATCCGTGATAGCATAAATTTGTTTCCCTCCTAAGTTCCTTGTTGGTGGCTGATGTGCACACTTACAAATACACACACGTTTGATAGAGCTGCACTAAACGCAAAGGTACCACACAAAAAGAAATAACAAATAAGATTTATTAAGAGCATGTACTTACCTTTGGTGCAGTCTGATGTATGGCTGTTGATGTCCAGTAGCTAATACGACGATATCTAAAATAACTTTGCTATCATTTGGCAGTCTACGTACTGTAAGTGCCACTGACATTGATGTTTGCAGACACTCTTTCACTGATGGTAGTTCTGTGTGAACGGTGATTACTAACTCAGAGAGTAATCTTTAGAGTTCTATACCGAGCTAACTGCAGGCACTAAAGTGTACTGACTGCACTTTTGTGGAGCGTCACGTTTTGGCGTCTATTGGCGGAAGGATTTTCAAGCACGCCAGTGCAATGTGGCTGTAACGTAACCCACAGTCGACAATTTTCCTTTCCCTACTGGCTATCCACACAATCGGTTGCCGTATACGACACGTTGAAGGAAGTAGCGCGGAAGCAGAGAGAGGTTTACGTTTTGAGAGCGCCAACTAGAGGCTGCTGCACGCACCTGAGAGACGCCGAGTGAGAGGCTGTGCCTGTGTGCTGGAGTTGAGGAATTTGTTGTGTAACTCTTGCCTGGTACACAGCAGTCGCCGGCCGGAGTGGCCAAGCGGTTCTAGGCGCTACTGTCTGGAACCGCGCGACCGCTACGGTCGCAGGTTCGAATCCTGCCTCGGGCATGGATGTGTGTGATGTCCTTAGGTTAGTTAGGTTTAAGTAGTTCTAAGTTCTAGGGGACTTATGACCTCAGCAGTTTAGTCCCATAGTGCTCAGAGCCATTTCAACCGTTTTTGAACACATCAGTCCTGTACGTGCCAAGTAAGAACGTTCCCTCAGCAGATGTTCTTTGTTACCCTCAGCTTTGTGTCTATTTATTTATTGCATTCTGAAAATATTCCTCTTCGTACAAAGTAGGTCTCACAGTAATTCTCTAGATAACAGAACTTTTTAAAATTATTTACTGTAATAATGTAGTAAACCCCACTCCCAACCCCATCCATTACACTTTAGAGAATCAAACTCACGTCACTCTCCTTTCATAGGTTTCCGCCCCTCAACCTGTAAAAACAGTACTCTCACAAGACAGCTTTGTTGTCCATCTGTCTGTGTGTCCGACTGTTAAAAACCCTTTTTCTCAGAAAAGGGGAGGCGTATAAAGTTCAAATTTACGTGACATAAGGGCGGTGTAAGAAACGTAAACTTGTAATCAACACAAACAACAGATTCGGCAGTGTATGTCACATATTGTCATTCTCACTAACTCAATCATTAATCCCTATGGGGTACTTCCCATTACCCTAGAATCGTGTAATTTGACAAGAAGCTTAGTTTCACAATTCAAGTAAATGGAAAGAATCAGAAACTTGTTGATTTATAATTGTATCACACAAAAAAATTTCTTTTGTCATTCGTTATTCGCTTTCAAACTTACAATCAAAACGTTCCCTGAATTCTTGGAATTCCCGGGACCGATATCTTGCGAGTGTCGATAACAGGCAACACTCGGCTAGATTCTCTCTTCTTGAAGTGTCTATGGACATAATTAAGTTTGGTCGGAACCCCTAGAGTGCGTGTTTTAATCGCAGCTGACATTTTTTTTTTTTTTCTTGTGCCTTTTTGCTTCATCGACAAGGAGTCGGTATTGTTAGCAACGGATTTGGCCGGTTAATTTAAGAGGTGGTCGGATGCTTTTCTTGTTGACACCCTGTTACATCCGGCGAAAGAATATATTTATGCAAACTGTGTGCGTCTGGTGTTAATCATGTGAAAGAGAGGAAAAGTTTTCTAAATGTTTGCCGAATCGCGTAACTTAGGCGGCACTTGCGTGATACCCCGGTATCTAGCGAGCTGCCTGCAGAAAACCACAAAACAAACTACATTCAAGCTGGCCGGCACACCGACTCGCGTCGTTAATCCGACAGGCGGATTCGATTCCAATCTCCCACACCTCTCCTTCACGGAAGCGTTGCTTCTACGCGCCTATCTGTGTGAGTAATCATACTTACATGCATAAAACAGTATTTGAAGCCCCTGAATGTTTGTGGCCTACTATCTCCTGAACTGTGTGTCGTACATTGACATAACATTGCAGGTACATTCGGTGGAATACTAGGATACTGGTTACAAAGGCGTTGTGAACATAGTAACTACACTCCTGGAAATGGAAAAAAGAACACATTGACACCGGTGTGTCAGACCCACCATACTTGCTCCGGACACTGCGAGAGGGCTGTGCAAGCAATGATCACACGCACGGCACAGCAGACACACCAGGAATCACGGTGTTGGCCGTCGAATGGCGCTAGCTGCGCAGCATTTGTGCACCGCCGCCGTCAGTGTCAGCCAGTTTGCTGTGGCATACGGAGCTCCATCGCAGTCTTTAACACTGGCAGCATGCCGCGACAGCGTGGACGTGAACCGTATGTGCAGTTGACGGACTTTGAGCGAGGGCGTATAGTGGGCATGCGGGAGGCCGGGTGGACGTACCGCCGAATTGCTCAACACGTGGGGCGTGAGGTCTCCACAGTACATCGATGTTGTCGCCAGTGGTCGGCGGAAGGTGCACGTGCCCGTCGACCTGGGACCGGACAGCAGCGACGCACGGATGCACGCCAAGACCGTAGGATCCTACGCAGTGCCGTAGGGGACCGCACCGCCACTTCCCAGCAAATTAGGGACACTGTTGCTCCTGGGGTATCGGCGAGGACCATTCGCAACCGTCTCCATGAAGCTGGGCTACGGTCCCGCACACCGTTAGGCCGTCTTCCGCTCACGCCCCAACATCGTGCAGCCCGCCTCCAGTGGTGTCGCGACAGGCGTGAATGGAGGGACGAATGGAGACGTGTCGTCTTCAGCGATGAGAGTCGCTTCTGCCTTGGTGCCAATGATGGTCGTATGCGTGTTTGGCGCCGTGCAGGTGAGTGCCACAATCAGGACTGCATACGACCGAGGCACACAGGGCAACACCCGGCATCATGGTGTGGGGAGCGATCTCCTACACTGGCCGTACACCACTGGTGATCGTCGAGGGGACACTGAATAGTGCACGGTACATCCAAACCGTCATCGAACCCATCGTTCTACCATTCCTAGACCGGCAAGGGAACTTGCTGTTCCAACAGGACAATGCACGTCCGCATGTATCCCGTGCCACCCAACGTGCTCTAGAAGGTGTAAGTCAACTACCCTGGCCAGCAAGATGTCCGGATCTGTCCCCCATTGAGCATGTTTGGGACTGGATGAAGCGTCGTCTCACGCGGTCTGCACGTCCAGCACGAACGCTGGTCCAACTGAGGCGCCAGGTGGAAATGGCATGGCAAGCCGTTCCACAGGACTACATCCAGCATCTCTACGATCGTCTCCATGGGAGAATAGCAGCCTGCATTGCTGCGAAAGGTGGATATACACTGTACTAGTGCCGACATTGTGCATGCTCTGTTGCCTGTGTCTATGTGCCTGTGGTTCTGTCAGTGTGATCATGTGATGTATGTAACCCCAGGAATTGGTCAATAAAGTTTCCCCTTCCTGGGACAATGAATTCACGGTGGTCTTATTTCAATTTCCAGGAGTGTATTTAAAGTAATAAATTAAAATTTCGTGCCTGATCCTGTAGTTTTATTGCACGAACAGTGAAAATGTAGTAAACAATGAACTTTTTTCCTTTCGTTGTTTTGTGGGGGCGTCAGCGAGAGAAAAGCAAGGAAAAGGTTCCCCCCCCCCCCCCCCCCCGCCCCCCCGCACACAAACACACAGACGCCTGCGCACGCGAGCGGAAACTTACTGCCATTACCAAAATGACGACGCCTTAATGTCTCTCAGGATGTTTTCCGTCAATAGATCCTTCTTTTAGTCAAGTCGTGACATACATTTCTTCTTCTCTAATGAAATTAGTACTTGTTCATTAGTTATTCGATCTAATCCACAAATCTTCAGCATTATTCTGTAGCACCACGTTTCAAAAGTTTCATTTCTTTTTCTGTCTGAACTCTTTGTCGTCCATATTCCACTAACGAGTGAGGTGACGCAGTGATTACCACAATGGACTCGCATTGCGGAAGACGGCGGCTTAAACCCGCATCCATCCATCCTGATTTAAAAGTATTCTGTGATTTCCTTAAATGGCATCACGCAAATGCCGGGATGGTTCCTTTGAAAGGCGCGTCCGATTTCCTATCCCATCCATCCCTAATCGAATGGGGCCGATGACCTCGCTGTTCGGTCCCCCTACCCAAAACCAACCAACCAGCCAACCACATTTCACTTCCGCTCAAGGCTGAACAGCGGGCAAATACGCTCTAAGATAGAAAACGAAGGATCGCGAAGGAATTATCTGCCTACAACGGAAATCGGTAGATGTGATATAAATCTACGGACAGAAGAAAATATTCACGAAGAAAACCTAAAAAGAGTAATACAATATGGCTATTTTTATTGATCAAAGCAAATATCAAAGAGAGGACATTGAAATCCAAAACATTTTGTAAGGACTTGCAACTACTATGGACGAATTTCTTTGAAAAAGTAGCAGGTTCACCGAATCTGCAGTGCAAGTCCAAGCGGGCCCCAGTCAACCAAAACAGTCAACGATGTCACGATGCCACATCCGTCCACGCCTTAAAGACACAAAAACTATCAAAACATGTTCTAAATTTCAAACGTACGTGTGCAAAATGTATTCGATTGACAAAACGTTTTGTCTTGACTGTGATAAACGAAAACAAAATTTTTTGAATTGAAAGTTGTTGTTCAGTTTTACTTTGTAATTCTCCTAATCGATCATTATTTGATCTCAGAACATCGTTCTGAACGTTATTGAAGTAGATATTCGTTGTTTTTATGTGAATTTGTGTCTGAAGTCGGATGATACTCCACGAAATTACTAATGTAGTCTAAATAGCGAGTGTAGTTAAGGGTTCAATATTTTCATGCAGGGCGTAGAAACCACCCAAAAGCCAGCGATATGGTTGCATACTTAAACCAGTTCGAACGGAACGGCTGCAGATTGTCCATTTGTGGACAATCTGTATCGAATTGAAGTGTGTAACAAATTACTGGGAAACGAGATCTTTGGCACTCTTGGTAAGGAAGCGGTAATCCCATGATACTCATGTTCCATCGGAGAGTCTACTACCGATTTACAGGAAGATGGGTCGGAATGAGAAGGAAAAAGAATGGCAAGCCGCTCAGAAAACTAAATGATAAAGTTACGCGCAGGTAACAGGAGTACCACCAACCGGACCTTGCGGGCACGGACTTCCTTATTCACGGAAATTTGCATTGACCATAGCGCGGCATAAGCCTGAAATTATCTCCACTTCTTTCGTGTTGCGTAGTGTAGAACCCAAATATGTTTTGGATGCGTGACATGCAATTGGCGTAGATTACAAACCAGATTGGTTAAAGGAAAACCACAGATATATAAAAAAGGTAAAACAGCTTGTAATAAAATACAAAGTTAAAATAAAATAATTAAGTTTTGGCTATGTAATTCATATCTGTATTTTCGCTTCCACTATGGATGAGTAAGATTCTTTATACATAGCAAAGTTTTTGACTGCTAATAATGTGTGCTTAGATACAACTGGTATTTATTACTCGTAACGTACTGCATAATACGCTTTAAAAATACCAGTTCTCAACATCCGAGAACGACGTCCTGAAGTCCATCTATTTATTATCTTTTGTCAGTGTGATAGTCGTAATAGTGGTGTGTTCATGACGTGTAGCAGGCGAACTTCGACTGCTTTACTCAGTCGCTCCGCATGCAACCAAACAAGGAACCGAATATAATCATTTCTAATGAAAATTTTAATTTGTAAGGTATAAAAATTTCACATGTATTACGTTCATAATAACTTGAATTATAAAAGGTAGCGAAATTTGATGTTACTCGTAGTTACAGAAGTGGTAGAAGGACGAGCAACTCTGACAACTTGAGTTGTCGTTAGTGTGTGAAGGGACCACATCCATCGAGAAGAAGTCTATGGAGACCGGATAGATATAGTGATGAATTTAGAACTAAATCAGTACAGTGAAATGGATACCCTTAACTTCATAGAGGCGTTGATATACGTCAACGGGGACAGGTGAAAATGTGTCCCCGACCGGGACTCGAACCCGGGATCTCCTGCTTACATTTCAAACGTTCTATTCCTCTGAGCCACCGAGGACGCAGAGGATAGTGCGACTGCAGGGACTTACCTCTGGCACGCCTCCCGTAAGATCCACATTCCCAGCTTATTTCCCGCACTATATTCGTAGTGCCCCTGCCCATTGCACTCATTATTTGTGGCTTTACCGATTCCCGTAAGAGTTCGGGCAATGTGTGTGCATCCGCATTTGACCATCTTCTGTGCAGACAGGAGCGTGAACAGTATACGCAGGTGTCAACATTTGAGAGAGGACGTCTAGTTAGGCTCAAAAAATCTCCGGTTGGAGTAATCGGTGAATCGTGCAACATTTGAATAGGAGCGATGCCACTGTTGCCGGGAATCAGTAACAAAGGACGCACACAGCGTTGAGAAGGAAGCGGTCGACCTAGAGAGCAGTTGGTGCTTTGGTGACCTCAAGGACCATTAATAGGCGGTTCACAGAAAGGGGGCTGAGCACACAGCGCCCCTTGCACCATCTACCCTTGACCTCAGTACGCCAAGAAGCGCGATTGCAGTGACGTCGGCCACATTTTTCCTGGAATCTCATTGACAGGGGATTTGTCTTCAGTGATGAGTGCCTTTCGAATTGAGACCTGATGACTAGCGAAGAAGTGTCTGGAGACACCACGGACAGCGGTGGGAGACCAACGTGACTGTCGCCCGCCATACGATCCGACAGCCAGGACCGATGGTCTGAGAAGCCACTGCGGGACCCATGTAGTTGTCATCCTTGGCACCGTCACACCACTGTGGTACGCCAACTATATTCTATGCCCCCTGTTGTTGCCCATCATGGCAAGCCGTACTGGGCTTACATTTCAGTAAGAGAATGACAGATGACACACGACGAGAGTTTTGACTGCCCATCTTCGTGCTTGCCAAACGCTGCCTTGCCCAGCACGGTCACCGGATCTCTCCCAATTTGAGACAGCTTAGAGCAGGTTCATCTAAGAATTGCGCCCCGCGGGTGCACCCGCGCCCAGCGGGCGGCAGGCAGTGTAGTTCAGCGCCCCGTCCGCGACCGTGTGTCGCTAGTGTCGGCATAGGAGCGAGAGAGACAGCTGAGGAGCGAGTGAGACCGCACAGCACTGCTCTGCGGTGGACTGTCCCGCAGTCAGATCCAATGCAAACAAAATAATAGAGGAAGTGCACCTCTGTAAGAGAGGCCAATGAGCGGTAAAACAAGCTAACCATTTACCGTTTAGGTAACACCTAGTGTTCGTGTGGCAGAATTACTACGCAAAGCTTTAGACAACAATATCCAAAACAAGAACCGAAGAACATGCTTTCTGACCCACAGGTTCATTCTGTTGGTACTGCACATGCACATTCCTCATATGTGCAATAGGCGTCTTCTGAAAAATATCAGTTTCTTAAATGGACTAGAGTCATAAATATTCTATTTTAGAAATAACTTCATGTAAGGGATATAGAGTCTCATTCTTACTGTTAGCAGTTACAAGTAAATATTTTTTGTTATACTTCGGGGTATATCTCTTTGTATACCTTTTGACAGTTTAGAAATCGGATCCTTAGTTTGGTGTTTTGTACATAATAATTTTAACCAACCAAGTTTGAAAACTTCTTAAAACATAGAATTAAGATTATAAAGCCCTTTAATTCTTACAGTCAACATTATTAAAGAAGACAATTAACATTTTACACTTTTTTTCGAGAAAACGGTTTTGTCAATGTTCGGTACAATATTCCCTGAGACTGATAACCACAAAGAATTAGTCCAATTTTTATCGCCAAGAAATGAACGATTCTTAGTTTTAGCAAGCTTTAAAAGAGAGAAAAAGCGCTCACAGATATACGTGGAAAGAACATTGAGAGAACTTGGGCCGCGTGCTTGTGCAAAAGAGGATATTTCTCTCGTGGAAGACAGCTGTAAAAGTCCTCCAAAGTTTTACACATGCGGATATCGCACTGCAGGTCAATCAGCTCTAGTTGAAGCACTTGTGAGACGTCCTATGCCGAAGGGAAAACGGGCGAACCAATATATCTAAGGCCGATTGAAGCTCACTTACCTCCAAAAATCTGTTTTCAAACCGTTCTTGTAATTCGCAAATGATTGCAACATAATCTGAAAAATCCACATTTTGTTTAACGCTGTCTAGTGCAGGAAAGTGTCCACAATTCTTCTCGCGCAATTGTTTTTCCCACAAAATCATTTTTTTTTTTTTTGAATGCTTGAATCGTGTGCACTAAATCAACGACATCGTGATTTTCGCGTTGGAGTGAAATGTTCAAAGTCTTTAAATGACCAGTAAGGTCACTCAAAAAAGCCAAATTCGCCACCACTTAGGATCACAAAGTAATTCTTCTGGACGTTCTTTCATTTCCAAAAAGGTATTTATTTCATCCCTCAAGGAGAAAAACCGATGAAGCACCTTTCCTCTGCTCAACCATCTTACTTCGGTGTGGTAGGGGATGTCTGGGTATTCCGCTTCGATATCAGCCAGAAATTCCTGAAATTGGCGATGTGTGAGTCCATGAGAGTAAAGATAATTAACCGTTCGAAGAACTGTGTTCATAACATTTTTTATGTTGACAATCTTCGCACAAAGTGCCTCCTGGTGTATCAGACAATGAACTGACACAAATAAGGAACAGCCAACTTCAGCCATTTTTGACCTCACGTAACTCAGAAATCCAGTGCGTATCTCTCGTAGTTACACTGGTCAGACGTTCCCATTTTAAACCCATTGACTCTAACACGTTTCCCACGGCTAGAAAATTATCCAAACCCGTGGTTGTGTCTTTTAATGCTATAAGATTGAGAAATTCTTCGGTGACACGCAGATTGTCGTCGACACCTCGAGTGAATGTGACGAGCTGAGATATGTCCGCAACGTCCGCGGACTCGTCAAGAGCGAAAGAAAGTGAAATGAAGTTTGCCGCTATCTCCATTAATTGCTGCTCCACATCTGAGACCACATCTTCGACTCTATGAGCAACAGTTTGAGGCGAAAGAGCTATTTTTTCAAATTTTTCCGTGAGGTCTGGTGGACAAATACAAGCCGCCGAGTCGACCAGGCAATCCTTGATGAGATTCCCAGCCGCAAAGGGTTTCCCTGCTTTCCCAATTCTCAGCGATCATTTGTACCCTGCGCACAAACTTTGCCCACCTGTTTCCTGCTCTTACCACGCCAAAAAAGGACATACAATTAATTTTCTACAATCCTGTTTTGAAAACACTTTTATCACTTCAACAATTAATTGTTTCATTCATTGAAACTCAAATAAAAAAAATTACAAACAGGGTTGGTTTTAGATGCGTTTTCCCCCAGTTCCGCTGAAAAGGACAGCGATGTGTGGTCGCAAAATAAATTTTTATGTATTGCAATATTTGCGTACAGCGGCATGGCGAGGCTCGGCGGGCGGTCTGCACAGCCAGCTAGGCGACACGGCTCGGCCACTGCGACAACATACGAATTCGCCCGGGGCGCTGGCCGCGGGCGATCGCGGGCCCTAGCGCCCCTGGGGCACAGTTTGGACGAGCCTGGCTTAGAGCATTATGACAGTGCCCCACAACCAGATCGGGATTTTCACGATCTAACGCGCTATTTCGACAGAATTTGAGACGATATCTCTCAGGAGAACATCCAACAACTCTATCAGTCATCGCCAAGCCATGAAACTGCTTGCATAAGGGCGAAAAATGGTCCATCGCGTTATCGTCGTAATTTGTGCAGTTCTTCTCTTTAATAAATCATCCAATTTTGTGAAATCGTAGTAATTTGTTTGTCTGTGCATGTACATCACGTGTAGCGATTTCCGCCCTATCCTTTGTTATTATTATTATTATTATTATTATTATCATCCTTTTTAATGAGTGTGTTAAAGTTACGGCGATCACTTTTCAGAAAATAAACAGGTAACTTACCTCTTTCTATCTGTTTCATTTTCAGTTGAATGGCATATATATATATATATATATATATATATATATATATATATAATTAATTTTGTGTGTAAAGGGCTAAAATGATAGATGATTACCCAGTAAACCAGTCACACTTTCTGTTTACCCTTTTAACGTCTTCCAGGGGCAATAATAATTTGTTTTCCGTCTTTCAAGTAATTATTGACCGAATTTAAAAATTTAAAGTGCTGTCAGTATCCACTCAGCAAGAGATAAAAACATACGTTAAAGGGTTAAAGGAATAAATCAGTACCGAAGTTAGAATGTGTCTCTCGTGGCAGCGTAAGCTATAGCGTGTAAATTACTTAGCCTATGTGGCTCCTGCATTTGGGAATTAGAGCACTTAGCGACTTCAAACAAACTTTAAACATAACTTCAAACCTGTTTGAAACATTTCGCCCCCTTCACTAAGTAATGAAAACAGAACAGTTATCGCTTTCTACATTATCGCTGTTTATGTAGTAAAACTTTGGCATCTGGAATCATGTTTAAGTTTATTATCTCTTTACTACCAACTCTATTTGCAACTCATACTGCAGACAGTGTCGACATACAGCATGAATGTACCTGCAAAATTATGCCATTGAATGTCACATAGTTCACGAGATGCGATGCTACAACATTGAGATGCCTGCAAAGACACTATTTCTAAAATCTGAGAGGAAATTACTGGAATTTACACACACCACACAGCAAAACAAAAGGAGGATACAGATAAAAACACAACATATTAATTACTTCACATAAATGAATGAAAGTACAGGCGCATGTTGATGAGAAGTCGCGAAGTTGTGAACAGAAAGTTGGACGTCACGTGGAGGATGGTTAGAGTGACTGGTAGTGCCGAATAGCATGTTCATTAATCGGTATGTTCGCGGAGTATACTGAAAAAAAAAGTTTCTCTTTCTGCCAGCAGTTGAAAAATATGGTGCTGTGAGTGGTCAGAATGTTGTGTCGACGCAAGGAAAGGGTAGGAACGATCAAACAGATCATAACGGTAGTTCTGGCACATTTATTACCATGTGATCATAAGTTGCAACATGTGTTCATTATTGTTTCCCGACCAAGCAACATGCCGTATTAGTAACACGACATAGTCCATAGTTGCTCGCAGTATATCCGGTGTAAGAAGAGCGATTTTCCGGTGCGCGCTACCCTTCAGAGTGTTCGGATACATCCAGGATATACTCAGTCGTTCAGATAGTTCCACAATCAGAAGTCACACTGATGAAGGTCGGGGGATCTCGATGACCACAGATAGATTGTTGAGATCGTCACTTCAAGTTCCTTGAAGCAAATCTTTCGCCTGGCAAGGGACGTGTGCTGCCATCTCGTCTTGTATGAAAATAGTCCTGTGGACGCAGCTGCGTTTTTGCAGAGCTCGAATCACGTATCGCATAGTGACGTCCTTAAAACGCGCAGATGTCACTGTACACCTAACTGGCCAGCTATGTTCATCTCCTCGAATACAAACGGACCGATAGTGAAGGAGCTTGTGAATCCACACCACACGGTCACATAAGATGAGTGCAGGGGATGTTCACGCACAACACGTGGCGAAGTTGGACCCCGTAAGCGACAGTTGTGTGCATTCACGGCATCGTGCAGAGTAAAATGTGTCTCGTCCGTGACAAATAATATTTTCCTGCCACATGTTATCCATTTCCATGCGTGCCAAATAATAAGGGCGAAATCACGGCGTTGTAGCCTATCTAGAGGCTTTATTTGGTGGACATTCTGAATCTTTTAGGGTTACCAGTGTAAAATGAAACGCAAAGTCTTTTGAACTGTTGACCAGGAGGTTGGCAGTTCCCGTGACACAGCTCGAGCGCTGACTACATTTTAGGAATGCGGTGCACGTCGGCTACAACTACAAAAATTTCATCAACAGCTGCGGTGGGAATGGATCACCTCCCTCATCCTGCTATATCACCTAATCCACATGTTTCTTCAATTTCCTAATTTTCTTTTTCAGTCCATTTACCTACATGGGGCATATTCGCAGCTGTTTCTGTCGCTGACATTGCCGCAGTGCAGCGCTGCTATTGCTGCCATTGTGATAAAACAACATTACCAACAGTGCAAGGTCCTTCTGAGAAGCCATGGCGTTTCGTACAGAGAACTTCAAGCTTCTTAATCCTTTACAGCGACAGTTGCTTGAATTCATCACGCGTCCCCAAACGGCAAACAGCATACTGACGTCAAAACAGAAAACAATTAACATTCTGACTCCTTGCAGAGTCATATTTTCATTTGGTAGCAGAAAATGGAACTATTGTTTCATTTTTCACCATACTTCGCCAATGCACGTACCTACGATTTTTCAGTGACCTGTCATGTATTTGGCCCACACTGCAAGATTCGGGACAATGTCAGTTCGGTTACAAGAATCCGGTATTACCCTGCAAATATTTAACACATTTGCAAAGTAATCAGAATTTGAATAAGTTTTATAGTTGGGAGTTGGCTTCTTTAAAGAGTCGACGCCGCCGCTGGCTGTCGTTGGACGACACGGCCTGGTTTAGGGACGAATTGAAAAGTAGGAAAGGGAACACAGTGTCACACGCTGCGAATGCGTTTCGACTCCTGCGACACTTGTCGGCAGGGCGAGACAAACACCGACTCGAAGGAAGGCCTCGGCGTTTGTTGATGACGTCACGTCAGCAAGGCACGGCGAACGCCAGGTCTGTTGCAGACAGAAATGCCTGGGCGTGCTTATCACTATAATTCTCTTATTTTTGGACAAACTGTTTGGTATTGTTTTGGATTCTGCAGTTTTATTTAGCTGAAAGATTTTCTTACTATCGCAAAGCTACAAATGAAGATCAGAGTTCTGTATTACTGAATCCTGTCGAAACAAACGTAGATCAATACGAGATGATGATTTGCCCCATTGGAAGCTTCGCAAATTTTACATTCAAGAAAATATATTTACTTCATCAATTTTGTTAGCGAAACTTACCCCAACCTCCTTACAATGAACTCGTTTCATTTATTTATTTATTTTGGTTTGACATCGTTACTGGAAATGTGAACTAATTTACATGTGCAAATGTCCAACTGTTGCCAGTCATTAGATTACAGTCCTTTTCAACGAAAGGAAACAAAATAGCTTCATACATCGAAAATACTTCTGAGCTTAAACTTTTTTAAACATGCACATTAGAAAAGATAAATATTCCCCTCTTGCAACTGAAAGGAGAAACTTTATAAGACAAAAAAAATTATTTGATAAAACAAGTATCTCTGTTTTGCCACTTCTTCTGTCCCCCACATCCCCGAACGTGTACAATCGCAAGATATTTCATTAACATTCAGTGCTCGTCACCCCATAGTCAACCAAGATACCTAAAGAAGAGCACCAATATGTTCACAGTTTCTTGTAAAAGCAACCCAGTACAAACGTAACTTCCTCAGATTTACAAATAAGGTAAAGAAGTACGAATTCTGTTGCTACTGGACCATGAAGTTGTTCTTGTATGTCAATCATTAAAACAGGTGGAAATTTAAGTTCAGGAGAACACTATTTGTTAAGAAGTGTAATGAATTGCACAATTAATTGAGTGCAGAAATCTCTCAGAACAACGAGTGTTGGTCGACTACCGCCAATAGTTTCACATTTTCCTGTGTCAGAGAGGGAGACACCACCATTATGAGTATGCCTGCAACAGACCTGGCGTTCGCCGTGCCTAGCTGACGTGACGTCGCGAACAAGTACCGAGGCCTTCCTTTGAGTCGGTGTTGGCGAGACGCGCTGAGGTACGGCACGTATGAAAGTAGGGGCGTGCGTGGCGCGCCGGCGACACGTCGGTTGACAGTCGAGCCCAGTGCGAGTGGGGCAGGTGCTGCCGCCTCGACGGCCATGAATTGTTTATGGGCGCCTTGCGGCGCAACGCCAGCTGCCGTTCACAGCGATCGTGCCGCTTCGCCTGGAGAGCCCGGCGGGCTTCCGCAACCCGCGTTTGCTCACACCTTTCTGCGAACTGACCTCTTCCTGCTCTGTTGGACCCTAGGCACAACGCAACCTCGCTCCTTATTAAAACTGCACTCATCACGTCATACATCTCTGTTAGGAGATTTAGTAACACGGAAGGATGTTGTTTTTTCGAAAAAACTCTCTGGACCTTCATCATTGAGGAACTACGGAGATACGGGTTCTGAATAAAGTCCTGCCTAATTACATAAACTTATTTCTAAGCAATTCTGCTACATACTGTTACGTGATTCGCTAAAAATGGTAGCTTAACTCAAAGCTTTTACAGATACTCTCCACATTGCATGTATCTGTCGCAGTAGAACGTCTAGGCGATACTTAGTTTCTCTCCAAGTCTTGGCCAATATCTCTCGCATCTTCGCCTCTGCCGACAGGAAGCTGCTTCACAACGACTCTTTTCAGCGTTAGTTTCCCCAGCGGGACGCATTTTTCGTCCAAAATGTTGTGTTCTTACGCACACCAAATAGACAAGGATGCTGATCCCAGCACCTATACAGTGACAGATGTTGGACTTGCTGAAGAGGACACTGGAGTATCGTCTGTACGAAGCAATTGGCCAGGTCGCACCGCACAAGCCTGCAGACAGACGAAGACATTCAACGCGTGATCACGCATTTCAAAGACTGTGCAGAGAACCTCCTTGCTCTGCGCCAACAATTTATTCACTGGCCCTGACCATACGCAACCTGTCAACAAATTCGCATCAAGTACGCAGTTCCGTTCACTGTGGCTTACAATGGTGGACGATTTTTCGAAATTTCCTTTTGTGTTCATTCTGCATTCCAACACGATTCGGTCTCTAGCAACTATATTCCACCAAGAATGATTACCAACTACAATTCTGTCTGATAAACGCCCACAACTAACTTCAACAAAATTTGCATGTTTCTGTAAGACAAACGGCATCACCCACATCATATCACCAAATTTCTCATTGCAATCTATCGGGAATCGGAGTGATTCGTGCATATCTTCAAGGTGCAGACGTCAAAGTTAAGGCAATCCTACTCCAAAGAAAACGCTCTGCTATTTTTCTTACCAAGATAAGTCGCCAGCTGAACTACTGCATGCCAGGTCCCACCGGACTACGCTGCATCTCCTCCATCCTCTTCACTCTCCGGATCCACCCCCTTAGATGGGTGGGCAGCACGTCTGACTGACATGCAGCAAGCCTCTTTCAATTCTCCGTCGGTTCTGAGACTTACTTTGCCTCTTGTGTTCTTCACATCATCATTTAATCGTCATACACACGCGAGTTGCCCAGCGTAGCGTGAACTCAAAAAGCTTGCAACTCCCAATCATCAATGTCACAGAATCATTTCATGCAGTCCCTGGGTTCTCCCTAAAAATTCCAGGCCAATGCCAAGGTTTATTTTAGGGTCTTTAACGGTGGTCATTATTGGTAACTTGGGATTATAGTCAGTCTGTGGGCAGACCAACCTAAGTCACTCGAGGTGGGTCTGGGCAGCATGATTACAGACATTAGAATCAGCTAGGCCCTCGAGCTGTTCCTGACACTGCTGGTGATCCTCCTGTTGACTGTGCAAATAGACGGTTTCTCCCATGGCAATTATCCACTGCAGGTTTCATACCAGCTGCCCAATCCTACCGGAGGGATTCCTGTGTCACAATGACAGTCAGAACAGGTGCAGCCTTCGAAGCCTGGACAGTCTCGGCCACAGAATCCACTCCCCCCGTCGTTGCAGCCCCAGCTATCACGGCATCTCGCGTCAGGAGGAGCATCCTGCCTCCAATTTTTCCAGAGGCCCGCACAGCAAATGCTAGAATGCGGGCCACCATATCCAGACACAGCTCCTGGTCTGAAATCATCCTACCATCAGTCCGGACGCACCCATCGGAACCATGGGTACCTACAGTACATCACAACGGTGAGAAATTTTGAAGAGAATAGTGTGGTATCAACCAATGCCTGCTACATTGCGCCTCCCGCCACGCGTCCGCAGGTCATACGTCGCACAGCGGACATCCGGCCAATCCCGGTTGTTAAACAGCGTCGCCCAGCTGGGCAGTCCAGGTGCGGCGCAAGAACGCAGCTGCCTCCACGGTAACGTAGCAACGCCCGGTCGGAGAACCCTGTTGCTCCACGCCATAATAGACTCATTGACAGCGGGCACATTCCTACGCCGCCAGGTGGCACCTCACTTGGCAGTCTCGTGTTGGACTTAACCGTTACCGACATCGTGACGCCACATCATTCAGTTCGCCTCATCTTCACTATCGACTGCGCGTTGACCTGGACTATACAGAGACTTCTGCTACGCGGTACTCAAGCCATCGCCTTCATTACAGAACTTTGTCGACAGCCGTCCCAGTGGCAGCGCTATCTATATTATTGAAGTGTTGTTTTATTATGTTTTTGTGTCTTTATTTGTATACGGATAAATCTCTTTGATTACTCACATCGTCTGCTACTCGTATTTGTAACGCTGTCATTCACGGACACAACAACATGAATAACGTAACTTAGTTGCTGAATATTGCATGCGTCCGACACCACAACCGGCACGAATGTCCGTAAAGTACAAGCACTGCCTTTAAAATTCCTCCTGAAACACACAACCTTCAAAAGCATTGTTAATTAAACGTCCCGTGTGACTCAACTTCGACACTTGGCTTATTACTGACTTGAGCCCGTGTTGTTGGCACGCAATGGCTAATTCTACTAAACAAATATCCACCTGACACAGACGAATTGTCAGCACAATGCCCCACAGCCTATTGTCGGGTGTTATTAACTTTCTCAGTACTTCACACTTTTGACAATAGTTCGTATATTTGGACACAGTCGCTACCTATTACTAATAATATTAGAATTAGTGACAAGACCAGTGCTGCAGTCTAGCACATAAACGCCAAATGGAATCTGCGGAAGGTAGGTCAGAGTGGCAGGTACCGTCAGTATTGAGATCGGCAGACTAAAAACACCAACTTGAATCAGGCAGTGATGGACAAGGCAGGAAATCTTGACCATGTTGTGATAGGAATCACAGCCAATCAGAGTAAGTGTTCAGTGAATTTTTAGTAGGTGCTCGCAACGAGTGTGTGTAAATTTCAGTGGAAGCTACGTGTACTTTGTACTTCTGTTCTCCTTCTTCATCATCACAGAAAATTACACTAGGCTTTAAAAAGTAATTATCGCCAATCACTCCGCAAGAGGTCACTTTAGAAATGCTTTCCTGAGAAGAGCCAACGGCCTTGACGCAGTGATAACACTGGTTCCCGCCAGATCACCGAAGTTAAGCGCTGTCGGCCTGGACTAGCACATGGATGGGTGGACCACCCGGTCTGTCGAGCGCTGTTGGCAAGCGGGCTGCACTCAGCCCACGTGAGGCAGACTGAGGAGCTACTTGATTGAGAAGCAGTCGCTCCCGTCTCGGAAACAGACCTACGGCCTAGAGAGCGGTGTGCTGACCTCACAGTCCTCCATATCCGCATCCAGAGACGCCTATAGGCTGAGGGTGACACGGCGGTCAGCCAGTACCGTTAGGATTTTCTTAGATCTGTTCGGACGGAGATAAGTTAATTCCTGAGAAGCAGAAATAGGAAGCGAGCCACTTACCAAGTCAGTTTTAATGAATTGTCATTGAGAGGGTTCCATAGGTATTGTGTGTTCTCTCAAAGAATAATGACATCGTAATACATTTTTTGCACAGATCACATACGTCACACGCCTTAAAGTTGCGACACAAGCACAAATAAAATAAAATATCACAAACAGGAAATTTTTGCGATGGCTACATGAAGGACACCTGGGCACGCCTTAAATCCGTTAATAACCAAGCCGGCCTTAAGGATCAAAGAAGACCCCCGTGGAAAAAAATAGCCGTTGATATTTTGATAGGCACAAACAAAAGAGAAAAACTTGCTAGTTCTCCGAGAGGTATGCTTTGATGTGATATAGTGCACGCGTGCCGCTATATATATATATATATATATAGTGTGTGTGTAAGTCCAGCTGAACTACAGACTCGTGTTTCAATTAACAGAGAAAGTGGCAAAAATTCATTTGTAAGTAGGCCGTTTAGGTTTTTTTATTGGTAACGCCACCTCTGTATGAAAATCACTGGCTGTGCTGTGTGCAGTCTGTGGCTGCTTTGCATTGTTGTAATACTCGCCATTGTAGTGTTGAGCAGCGGCAGCTGGATGTGAACAGCGCGTAGCGTTGCGCAGTTGGAGGTGAGCCGCCAGCAGTGGTGGATGTGGGGGGGAGAGAGATGGAGAAGTTTTGTAATTTGTCATGAACTGCTATATATATTATGACTATGAAGGTAAATACATTGTTTGTTCTCCATTAATATCTTTCATTTGCTAACTATCCCTATTAGTAGTTAGTGCCTTCCATAGTTTGAATCTTTTATTTAGCTGGCAGTAGTGGCGCTCGCTGTATGGCAGTAGTTCGAGTAACGAAGATTTTTGGTGAGGTAAGTGATTTGTGAAACGTATAGGTTAATGTTAGTCAGGGCCATTCTTTTGTAGGGATTTTTGAAAGTCGGATTGCGTTGCGCTAAAAATATTGTGTGTCAGTTTTAGCACAGTCCTGTATAATTGTTCAAAGGGGACGTTTCATATGTCGACCCTTAGCCGAGGATACCTCACTGGAATCTTCTGATTTTTTCTTGTAGTTTGTGTAATTAGTGTAGCTATTGTTTATTGCTAGCGCGTAATTGTAGAGAGAATCTCCTTTGTAGTTGCAGTCTTTCATTGTTGTTGTGGCATGCACGTTAATTTGCACCAAGTATTTCGCTGCTGCGCTTGCAATTAACGAGATATTATTTTCAGTACTATGTTAATGTGTTCTCTTATTTTTGCTCTTCAAATTGTGCTTTTCTGTGTTGTCGTGTGAAATATTGTGACAATATGGCGTGTGAAAAACGTAATACTAGGCTCCTAAGTAAACTGAGAAATCACAGTGAAGACAAAAGCAGTGTGTTAGCGCCACCGAGTAATGAATTAACTGATGTTCAAAGTAGTAATTTGGTAATTGTGTATAGGGAAATGGAGCGGGCTGCAAACAATGGTGTAGACAGTGAAACAATTAGTGAACAGGGAAGCATTATCGATCGATCGGTCGGCAACAGCTCGCCTCAGGAATCCGAAATGACAGAACACAGCCGGCCGAAGTGGCCGTGTGGTTAAAGGCGCTGCAGTCTGGAACCGCAAGACCGCTCCGGTCACAGGTTCGAATCCTGCCTCGGGCATGGATGTTTGTGATGTCCTTAGGTTAGTTAGGTTTAACTAGTTCTAAGTTCTAGGGGACTAATGACCTCAGCAGTTGAGTCCCATAGTGCTCAGAGCCATTTGAACCATTTTTTTGACAGAACACAATATTGCAAATACTGTAGACTTAGGTTTTGGGTCCTCACCGTTTTCTCAAATGAGTCAAGACACATTTTCTGCTTGTCAAAATGTGAATGTCGCCGGTGAAAATGCGCTGCCAAAAAGCATAGAGAAACAGATTCCAGACACTAATACATTATTATTGCAATTAATGCAACAAATGGAACAAAATCAGAGACAAATGGGACAAAATCTTCAAAAGTTAGACACAATGGAACAACACCAGAGACAAACACAGCAACAGTTAGACACAATGGAACAAAATCTTCAAAAGTTAGACACAATGGAACAACACCAGAGACAAACACAGCAACAGCTTCAAAAGTTAGACTCATTGGAACAAACTCTTGAACAAACGCGTGAAGATTTAACTACTGAGCTACATAACATCGAATCGAAATGTCAAAAAGTTTGTTATGACGTAAAAACACAAGTTTGTGAGCATTTCCAACCTATTTTTTCGCGGCATGAAAATGAATTACAGAATCACGAAGCAGCCATAAAAGAACTGCAAATTATTGTTCATGAAAATCATGAGACCTTGCAAGCTAAATTTGACTCAGTTGCATCTACCGATTCGGTTACGCAACTTGCAAAAGCTCAGGAAAACTTAAAGGACACAGTAGATACTCTGAAACTTGGTTCAGAAAAACACACTGAGGAAATAAGTACACTATCGGAGAAGGTAGCAGAACTTTCGGATCAGTTCACTAGTTTATCTACGAAGGTAGATGATAGTCTGAATGACACAAAACCGGTAGTCTTTAATGACATACAAGAGTGCGAAAAAATTAGGAAACTGAAACAAAATCTGAATCAAATTAATACGCAACACCAAAGAGAAATCCGGGAAGTACAAGATCAGCTGACACAGGTAATACAAGAATTACATATTTCAGGGGACACTCACGCTCCAGTACAGGAAGAGGGACATAGAAATATGGAACAGCCACAAAATAATAACACAGCGCATTTCGGAAGTTATGAAAGAAATTGGCAAGGTGCACCGAATTTTGAGATGGAACCGCCGACACGACGTAACAATGACCGATATGCTACTCGCCGACACGATGATTTTGACTATAAGCTGTTCATTACTACACGTAAATTCAAAACATTTAAAAATTCTGGCAACGACATTCATCCACAAGCATGGCTCCATCAATTCTCTCATTGTTTTCCTCCCAGCTGGTCGTTAGAACACAGATTAGAATTTATGTGTGGCTACTTAGAGAATGAACCAGCTGTAAGAATGCGATCGGTCATTCACGATTGTCACAGTGAAGGAGATTTTTATCATGCCTTCCTCTCAGCATATTGGTCTCAAGCTACACAAGACTGAGTAAAACATAGCATCATGATGATGAAACACTTTGAACAATCTGAATTTTCCAGTCTTGTCAAATATTTTGAAGACATGTTGCACAAGAATCAGTACCTGTCAAACCCATACAGCGCCTCAGAACTCATCCGCATTTGCTTAATCAAACTGCCTGAACATTTGCGACATATTGTTTTAGCAGGACGTTGCAAAGGCGACATTGAAGCTTCTCACAGACTGTTACAAGAATTAGAAATTGACACAGACAGTCGTGGATGCGAAAACAGGAAAACAATCACTACAGGTCACATCCGTCACAATTCCGTGACGACAGAAACAATAACTGGACAAGACAAGTCTATTCTTACAACGCAAATCGTGACCAAAACAGACACCACCAGTATGACAACCGTTGGCAGAGTAGTAATAATTACAGGGAAAGATCACCTCTCCGCGGTAATGACTATCACAGAGACAATCAGAGAAACAGGCAATATGGGAACCAAAATAATTATCAAGGGAGACAGAATAACTTCAGATGCAACGGTCCAGCGCGCAGTTACGATTCAGGGAGAAATTCTCCACCACGTGACCGACAAGAAAGGAACTATGGAATCTACCGACATGACGACAGACGATATGATCGTAACGACAGACCTGAATTGCATCAGAACTGGCGGGATTCAAACAGAGCACAGCCCTCTGGGCAAGGTGAATTTGTAGAAGTTAGGTCTCCTAATCCCAGTAACGACGCGCGCCAACAAAGAAACAGACAATGACTCGCACCGCAGGCAACCACGTGCGGCCGCTGGCTCAGGGAAAAATAACATAGACGCTAACCTTGAGAAAAATTTTAGCATTCTTCACCGACGTATACCACATGATAATTGCGTTAAAGCTGAAATTCTGCGTACTAGGAAGAGTAAAGGTTTACACCACATTTCACATGTAAAACCATTTATTGAGATATAATCTGCTTTTTAACTTAGCCTTTGCCATAAAATTTTTCACTTTACATTACTAGTATGCTTAGTCAGACTTAGAATCTGTTAACATGCAACAATGTTAGAAGTTAAATATCCAGTCAAGAACCAAGAGAACTTACTTAAACAGAAATTACGAATGCATTGTTATAGTGAACAGACGACACAGTGTTGTTATTTGTACATTCTTGCTTGTTAGTTACACGATCACGTAACGACTATCAGGCTTACATACTTCGAACATGTACTGGTACTGCTAATGAGATTTTAATGCAACATTTTGGTTTACTTGAAAATATATTATGGATTCAAAGTGCTTTCTGAGAGATACCAGACGACACAGTGGTTAGTTTATTTGACAGCTACACGACTATATCACGACGCTACTAATGTGTGACACAATTTACATTGTTGCTTTTGCGGTGTATCTGTTTTATATCTGCACAGTTTTTCTGAATTCTTCTGGAAAGTAAAACATGTTTTAGTAGTAACTTTTGTGCTATAGCTACAAGGAGACAGCCTTTTCCGTAGGACAACAATACGTTACAGCACAGTACTTTCCTCATCATGGCAATGAGCGTAATAAATAAGATATCTATATGCAAAGCATTTCACTTTTGTGTATCATGAGGTAAGTACATTGGCTTCTGCAGAACTTAGCTTTCGGAGTACGATAACTACGACACTTCCACAGAGATTATCTTACAACACGACGCACAGTTTAGCGCTACAGTACACGTATTTGAGTGATTAATTTCGCACTTAAAACATGTATTTTTCAAGATATTTGAAGTACAATGATACAAGGGTTTTCCGTGATATATTTCATTCCATTGCTGTAATCTGTAACACCTGAGGGTATAATTACATTAATCCTCAGGGGGGTACACGCTCACTTTGTGTACCATGTGTTTGGCAAGCACAAGGAGCCCTAGCTAATATGGTATTTGCTTATACAACTTTACACATCGGTACCATATTTCTATAACACAGAATTACACAGCTGTCTGATCATTTAACTGAGAGATAAACTTTTTTACTACATCAGTGACAGATGTTTACTCAATTATAGAGTTGGATTACTTCACACTTCCGAAATTGTATTTCGTCTGTACTTTGTGAACTGTTCATATTTTTTCGGAACCATTGTGATACTATGAGAGCTTTGAATGATGTATTTGGTAAGGGAGCATGATTTTAAAGTACGTTTGAGGTAGATGACACTTTTGACATGAGCAGAGAATTTTTTTGTAGGTTTAAAATATTCAGAAAGCTACGACGATTTTGAGATGTGATTGATCTGTTATGATGTTATTATTATGAGGACGATGTGTATTATGCTGTTGAGGTATGTTTATGATCAATAAGCTGATGCTATATGAGTTATTTGAGTATGCTATGTATCTGTTATCATGAAATATTGAAGAAGTGTCGACGAATAAGGTAAGGAATAATGAGTAGTGGTGACTCTGGTTTTTGAAAAAGGTTGTTGGAAACCAAGAATCGTACTTTAAGAGTTATGAAATGTGTGTATATGCGTGAATGTATCACAATGCTGGAGAAAATTTTTTGGACGCTGTTAGATTTACAGGATTTTGTTTCTACACATTTGTAACGCAAAGTTTCGACCTGTAAAATTTTTGTATGAGACTGTCACTGTAGCGAAAACTGCTGTCGTAAATATTTCGGTAAGAAAGGTAAGTGACCGTGACGTAATTCGTTGTGAGCGGCCAGGTGTGCCAGCCGCCTTGAGAAAAAGCCATTAGGTGGTAGGAAAAAAAAAGGGGAGGCCATTATCCTCACTATCGACATTCCTTTGTAGAAAGCATCGTAAATACGACACCCTCAAACATGAAAACATGATTACACTGTAGAGTTCTTAATTTATGATATTTACTGAAATGAAATGATGAGAAACATTTTATGTCTATTGTCTTGTTAGTTGAAAGATTGTTTACTGCATTATGAAATGCCATATGGCTAGTGAATGACGTTTGACACCTTGCTTTGCCTATTTTTTTTAATATCTAGTTTCTAGCTGCACTGCAGCATTGGTTAAAATAAAATTTTATAGATGTACTAACATAAATATTTTCTGTCTACAGATCGAGTAAATAATAATTTTTTCAAAAAAAAATGAGGGAGCACAAAAAGATGTTTACCTTCACAGGAACTGCATTCATAATTTTCTTTTCAAGTACTTGGTAATTTTTTGTAGAATTAGTTTTTGTGGTGCACCACTTTAATTACATAGACATTTAGATGTGATTATACATTTCCCTTATCTGCATTGTTATTTTTAGTGTACTATTTTTTTCTGCTTGAGCTTTGTCATGTTTAGGTATAAGTTATTTCATTTTCTGTTGTTGGTTGCCAGGCATAGTGCTACTGAATTTCAATTTGTGTAATTCTGCTAAGCCAGATTTATTTTTATTGTTTGCTGCGCATTGCCTCATATTAGTTGTAATGTTGAATTGCTTGGTAATTTAGATTTACTGTAGCTTGCTTTGCAAATTTCCATTTTTTTCATTGCTGTTTGTGTTAATTGTTTTGTGCTGCTGCATTGCCTCGTCCCTTAGTTTAGCATCTGAGCTCAGTAGATTTTAGTTAGCTTAAGAGGGGGTAGACTACATAAGAAACTGACTATGGACAATAGGAAAAAAATGCATTGAGAAGTTATACGAAAAAAAAGTACAGAAATCAGGTATAGATAGGACTTTTGGGAATAATGATGAACCAAGGGAGATCTCCATGCAAAATACTGCAGTAAAACAAACCCTGTCCTTTCCTTTTGTATTATTTTGCTATGTGTGTATGTACCATTGTGTATTTGTCTTTTTCCTGTCTTTAAGTGTTTAGCTAATAAGATTTATGTTGTAGAATTTTTCAAATACTATGTTATTTACCTTGTAAAGACGTTTAGACATTATTTATTCTGTTTTGTTCTAATGCTCATGTGTGAAGTTGATGTTTCGAAAGTTACTCTGATCTTTTATGTATGTACTCATGTCATAATTCCTGTAACACTGATGTATGTGTCTATTACTATTCTTTTGTAAAGCCTGTTTTACTACAAATGTTATCTGTATTGTTATGTTCTTTAATGATGTATTTTGTACCTTTGTTATTGTATTTTTATGTTATCAAATTGTAATTGTTACCAGTTCTTCAAATTAAGTATCATTTCACTGGACACGTTTCTGTTGGCCATAATATATGCACAGTATGTGAGAAGTTGGGACTGTTAGTGTTTGCACGTGTGTTAATAATTTAGCAAGGGACTGGATAACAGCATTGCTGGTTCTAAGGACATTTCAAACAAATTTTTTGTGAGTGGACAAGTGGTGGTTTATGGAATTGCTATATTCTCCGCAAGACTCTGTCGCAACAAGTGGCTGCTGGCCGTTTATACAAGGACTACAGTGGGTCTACACTTCTGCTGACTCACCAATACCATTAATTCTACAAGGACTGCAGTTGGTCTGCACCTCTGGTGGCCCACCAATACTGTACTCCCTACCAGGACTACAGTGGGTCTACTCTGTGATGACCTACCTACCAATACTCTTCAAAACTTCGATTGACTCTGCTGTGGGTTTGCTCTGTTGTGGCCCATTACCTGTCTGCATGTCAAGAGTCAGCACTGTCTTTCCGTTGGAAGGACAACACTACTTCTTCAAGACTGCATGGAAATCCACTACTTCTATGTGCAATTTATTTTACTAATGAGAATTTGTGAAAAAAAACTGTAATTACTATTATGATGAATGATCAGGACTATCTTTATGGACTGTGAGAAAATTTTAGCTTTTGACCAACATTGTATCAATAAATGTGTGCATTTGATTTCTTTGTTATTGTAATTATGAAAATTTTTTTCAAATCTGTATTGGCCACTGCCCAGACCAGTTTGTAAAATTTTTTGTGGGGAGCATGGGGGCTATGTAAGTAGGCTGTTTAGGTTTTTTTATTGGTAACGCCACCTCTGTATGAAAATCACTGGCTGTGCTGTGTGCAGTCTGTGGCTGCTTTGCATTGTTGTAATACTCGCCATTGTAGTGTTGAGCAGCGGCAGCTGGATGTGAACAGCGCGTAGCGTTGCGCAGTTGGAGGTGAGCCGCCAGCAGTGGTGGATGTGGGGAGAGAGATGGCGAAGTTTTGTAATTTGTCATGAACTGCTATATATATTATGACTATGAAGGTAAATACATTGTTTGTTCTCTATTAATATCTTTCATTTGCTAACTATCCCTATTAGTAGTTAGTGCCTTCCATAGTTTGAATCTTTTATTTAGCTGGCAGTAGTGGCGCTCGCTGTATGGCAGTAGTTCGAGTAACGAAGATTTTTGGTGAGGTAAGTGATTTGTGAAACGTATAGGTTAATGTTAGTCAGGGCCATTCTTTTGTAGGGATTTTTGAAAGTCAGATTGCGTTGCGCTAAAAATATTGTGTGTCAGTTTAAGCACAGTCCTGTATAATTGTTCAAAAGGGGAGGTTTCACATTTCATTAAATCCTAAACTAAATGAATTCCACAAGCAAGTTACTCCCGTAATGTTCCTAAATAATGAACGTGAACAGTTTAGAACCATTTAAAAGTGTTACAGATGCACTTAGGTCTGTCCACCAACGCCACCAGAGAATAACCTACCCTAGTGGTTCCTGTCTCGAGTGATTTTACCGTCAGATTTTCATTGCCAACTTCTGCAAAAAGTGGTTTCTACTGCTTCGCAAAACTTCTCTGTTTACACTCTTGCGCGTGCAACCACAGACTTCAAGACACTGTCGGCGGTATTACTACTAGTTGCAAAGAGATCAGCTGTACTACTATTACCAGACTGGTATTGCGAGGGGAATCTAATTTCACTAAATGCTCATAATTTCTCCAGTTACATTGATCTCATTCGCCTTCTAGTGTTAGGGGAAACTTAATTTGTCTCATTAGACTTGCCGTCATGTATGTGGCTGACACGTCTCAACTCTACACATTTTCTTATTGAAATGGAGTAATCTGAAGAAATGCTACAGAAGGATCTGCTTGGTTAATACATGGCACTAGATGTTAGTATTCCTGGCTCCTTGCTGTTGACATCTCATTTTATCCTAGATGCTGTGCTAGAGCACAACCGTACTGGTGTATAACATCTGTGGGTACTAGTTCTAACCGTGGAACTGTTTACGCTGCTGACACCAGATGCATTAGAGAGCGCTTTATGGTGAAAGTTACTCATGGGTCTCCGGGCGCGCAAATCGGGTTACTTGGTCACCCGTGACGGATGACGCCGGCATCAGTCGAGGAAGCGATTAATGCGTGCGCAACGTGACGTCAATAGCATTTCATTATCTGCTGATAGAAAGCCCTCGATCCATCAACATCTCCAATGCCCTTGCGTATACAAAAATCTGTCACTGCCTGCAGATAAATCCGATACGCAGCTCAGATGTCAGAGCCAGATCACATTCGAGTTGCTGCTAGCAACAGGGGGTTTAACCTCTCCAGTTGTATTTCAGTCGCAAGCCGTCAAATGAATGCTAAATTTGTTTCCGCGAAAAAAAAAAAATGTTCACTGACAACGAGAAAAGGAAGGGAAAGTTGTAGTAAAAAGGCATTTTAAGTCGGACACATTTTAAGTCAATACCAGAATGAAAAATCCTCCCATCGTAGCACAAAAGAGGAGAATACGTCCTGGGCACGATTAGGGACGTAAAAGAAGGGAACTAGTTTTTCGGCTTACGTGGCAGCTCCAAAGACATTTAAATCGTCCATCTTGACGTATTCTCGCTTTTTTATTTGTGAGTATTAGTACGCATGTCATGTAATACAATGCATCGCGTTAAGTAAAGTAACGCAACGTGATAGATGATACCACGTCATATAACACGACACGTCATTACGTCACCCAACACGGCATTTGTCAAGCCGTGCAATATGACACAACGTGTAACTTAAGTTTCGTATGCGTGTATCCCCACTGTAGGATACTTCCTATTACAGAGTCACAGACACTCTCTGATATTTCCCATTGTATTCCACTCCCTAGAAGCACATAAATTTGGGTCTATTTCTTCTTACGCCCTATACAATAACGGGGGGAGTCAAAGAGTGCTCATTGCGCTGGGGATGTAGGGTTAACTAACCCATAAAAAATGCAAGCATCTGAAGATGTTTTGATTTCAATGTTTCTGAAGCTGCCAGACTTTTTATGTTCTTCTACATGCCTGACTCTGCCCAGGACATACACGCCTTTCTTGTGCTGCAGTAGAAGCATTTTTCATTCTGATTCCCTACTTTCACTTTCGTTCTGTTCTACCCATTCGTCTAATATAGTGTTCCTAGGAAACCTGCTTTCTGGGATCGCTAGGCAACCATTAAAGTAAATTGTATTATAGAAGTTTATTACAGTAATATAAAGGACAAAACTGTGCGTATTCACAAAGATGTGTCGCAAGCAAATTGCGGCATGCAAATGTCCTTCAGTATACACAAATCCAATACAAGCAAACCAATGAAGTTCGTAAGCCACTGCTGTAGCGTTCGTAGGACAGCTCGTCTTCAACTCTGGCCACAGCTAGCCGGCGTGGCGCTTACATTCTCTTCGTGTAGAGGCCACTACTGTCGCGGTGTCGTCCTAGGGAGGCGTCCGCCAGCGTAGTATTGGCTGACGTCGTCTCACAGCCCTCTCTTCTCTCCGGTTCTTGATCGTCGTGCTGGCGCTTGAAGTTACACCGAAACAACTCTACCATAATTTTGGCATAAGATCGTAATAACTTGGCAACTGATGTAGATTTTTGTCGACTCGGGCGACGACTCATCCGGCATAGTTTTTTTTTTTAATTGTCCTTCGCGTGAAATGGTTCAAATGGCTCTGAGCACTATGGGACTTAACATCTATGGTCATGAGTCCCCTAGAACTTAGAACTACTTAAACCTAACTAACCGAAGGACATCACACAACACCCAGTCATTGTCCTTCGCATCATGTTGCTTATATCTTGGCAACGGATAAAGCTTTCACAAAAGAACGGGACGACCATATTACAAAATTTGAACCGGTTTGCACACGTCTGAAGCATAGAAACGGCGATAGCGCAAGAAAAAAAAAGATCTGTATAAAATCCAAATGAAGATAGATTATTGAAAGTGAGTCTTCAATTTCATCGTAAATTATGGAATTGTTTCATTCATTTCAAATGGTTTCCGTGCATACAGTTCACATGAGAACGAATTTTATGTGCTACTTTTAGCTCGACTTTAAACCATCGTATCCCGATAACGGATGAAAATATTGGATAAAAAATGTTTTGACTCTACTTATTTATCTACCTTCTTGTTAAGTTTGAACCTATTCGTACAAGTTTAAAGCACTCCAGAAACCTCCCATAGAAGAGGTAAAATCCAAACGAAGTAAGATTTTTTCAAACGGTTAAAATTATCTTAGAGCACGATCCGATACACTAGTGGACCGAATTTAACCAGCATCTCGCTGCAGTCGGGATTTACTTAAAGGTGACTGCTTTTGCGTGTAAAATCCGAACGAGGGTGGCTATTTTTGCACGTAACTCTGAACGGTGCACATACACAAATCTGAGCATTAATTTCAGCAGAGTTAAAATCTTTTGCAAAACGGATTAAACGATTCTCACAATTTCCCTGGGCGCCAGTCCCGATTCCTCGTTCAAACCTTGTAACCTCCCCACAAAATTTAAATAAATATTATTTGGTTAATGATTGTAATTTTTTGTGTAACCTCAGAACAAAATTGGTTCCCATTTATAACCTCCCTACAGAAATTCATTCACATTTAACCTCCACACAAAATTTGTTTCCCATTTAATGTACCCACAATTCTTTTCTCATTTAATGTAAGCTCGAAACAGAAAAATTCCTAACCCTCGTAATAAAAAATAAATTCAGTAACCTGGTAAATTTTGGACGACAGCAGTGCTGCGTCATGGCCTTGTAAGATCATTCTGAATAAAAAGCAAAAATTCTTACCTCAATAAAGTCGCCAACTATCTGCTCTTACAAAAACTTTTTCCGGCACAGCTCTGTGCAATGCTGGCCGATAGATTTGTCATTCATGAAAGGAAGCAACTGATTTTTCTTTTGCAACAATCGGAATGATCATGGATTGGAGAAATTAGTAAATTCTTTAAATTTAAATGAATGCTTGTTGGAAATTACTTTATATGACAAAGATTATTATTAGGACATTTTTAAAAGATTTACATGGGAATTCACATAACGTTACTAGATATGCGCGAGGCTGCTTTTTACCTTATACGATAATACTCAGGCTCCGGCATCGCTGCACCGCGACCGGCCCAGCCAACATGATACACTGTACCAGAGCAGAGCAGACTCCACACAAGCGCAGACTAGCAACAACTTACTGCTACAGCTACACAGTTCGTACTGAGTCAACACTGCTCTCTGGTCAGCGATTCTTTTATACCTTGCATATCGCAGGAGGCGCATGAGCAATACATCGAAATTACATCTGCTCGGACCTCTTACATAACCCTCCACTGGGGGTGCAAAAATTTGGCAGCGATGGTGAGTCAATTGGACTTGCCATGAGCAACAAATTTTTCTTAATTAACTAAGTTTACAGTCACAGAGTATATACATATATATAAGTGCATAACATGAAATGAAAAAGGGTGCACATGCACTGAGTACAGAACATACCAAGAAATCACAAAATGTATACGCAATGAGTACAAAACATATTAACAAATGACGTAAAGTGCACACGCACTGTATACCTTTTTACCATTTTACAAGAACTAGGATAGGAAAGGGAAGGATTGCATCATGGTTGTAGCACAGTAGGTTGCACGTAGCTGCACTGAAAGTCGATATCTTTCTACAGAAGCACAACACCAAGTTAGACAATCTGAAGTTCTCTTCCTTGAAGTATTAATGAAGTATTAATCAGTGTAGCCAAGACACTGAAATGTCGTATTAATATTTTATGTTATCATTTTGGTAGTACATTAGGTACACCAAACAGTGGGACCATAATAACATCTCCATTGTTCAAGGTGGTGGACAGCATGATGTGTCAACACCACACTCTTTCACCGACGTAGAATTAGTGCAGAAACGAAATATAGTGCTCCATAATCATAAGGATAGACAGGACAAACGGATATTGCAGTAATTTCTGGTAATTAGGTCAGAAGGTGAAGGACGTTAAGTCTTATGCTAGTCATCATTGAGAATTACACTAGTCTGTCAACCGATTTGAGTAATTTGTGGCACTCATTGCCTAGTTACTAAACATTTCTGTACTATGTATGAAGTATTACAGAATATTATTCATAAGTCATCTGATTACAGTGAACATTGGCACTCTTTGGCCAGTTAAAAACCATCAGAAGTCATCATTCAAAACAGGAGCTAATGAGTGTAGCATCAAGCTACTGGTATTCATATATAATAGTATGTAAGTGACATAATACAATTTTAAAATATAAGAAACAGTGGCATTCATTGGCCAGTTACTAAACATATAGCAAGTACTGAATATTACAAAACATTTTTCATCATTCAAGTGACATACGACATATTTTAAATAATTATTGGCACTCATTGGCCAGTTACAAACCATCAGAAGTCACCATTCAAAAAGAGAGTTAAGTATTAGCATAGCATTTATAGAGTATAACAAAAATATTATTTACAGAAATTATTGGCATAGCATGTATGCATTATTACAAAATATCATTCACTATTACTCAGAACTCATCATTCAAGTGACATAGGACATATTTAAAATGTAACACACTGTAACTATCACTCAAGGTCTGTGGTTAGAAAACATCATTCAGTATTACTCAAAACTCTCTTAAACTGGTAGCATTATTTGGGACTGGTAATACATTTTTTTTTTTGTGCTAGCAATGCATTGCATTAGGATCGATAATTAATTGCTGGGGCATGAAAATATTTGCTTTTGACTTATTGCTGCAAATGAGGATTGCTAACGTCATTCGTCATGAGTCAGCTGTAGCAAGGTTATGAAACAAGTAGAGTATATGTGATCACATTCATGAATGACACACACAAATGGGTAAAAAAAAATGCAAGTTCTAGAACAGGTTTAATGACTAACTGCTTATAGCACACTAATTTCATGAATAACTTCTCCTAGAAAAATACAAAATGGATTATTAAGCTGAAAGAAGAAACACATATTATGCTGAAAAGTAGTGAACTTCGAATTAACAGGTAATGAAACGTGTACTCAATATGTATGTACTCCAGCTGTCCTTTCCAAAATATTCAGTCATTATACCGTGCGACATAAGACATACTGTCAAAATGAACTGCAACAAATACTTAAGTAACTACATAGCATATCTTAACTAACAGTAAATATATAAACATCATTATTTTGATCTGCAAAGAAAAACTTCATTATTCATATTACCGTAACTTCATTACTATCATCACCTGCAAAGAAAAACTTCATTATTCATATTAGCATATTCTTCATATAACTATTCATCATCGTTCATTATCATCTGCAAAAAAGACACTCCATTATTCATATTACCATGTACTTCATGCAACAATTCATAGTATAGAGTTTCTTATTCCTAGCATATTTCATCACGAAGACTAAGATGTGTAGTTCTGTCTGACAGCCTGCATCAATCGCCTCCTATTCTGAAAGAAAAATAATTAGTTAAGACTGCTATCATACGATGTGTATAGTATATTCTTCAGAATGCTTTTTAATTCTGATCCATTTACTCTTCATCACTAGGTATTCCATTTTATTTCGTTCATTCCGAAGGTCAAATTCCCATTTCATAGTAATCCACTGTGGTTTGTTTAATTTATTTCTTTTACACGCTATTGCTTTGTGAAAATGATGAATGAGGATTAATATCTTGCATTTAAATCATATACCCATTAAATAAAAACTGGTTTCTAGTGATATAATTAAGCATACAGCATAGCATGACAGAAAACGTATTATGTCAAAGACATAGACAGTGTGCAGGTGCAAAAATGTACACAGAGTATCATAATATAGTAGCAAAAAAAATGTAAAATAGTCATGAAGTTGAGATATCATAAGACAAAATGTGAAAGTCAGCTGGTGTTTGTTACATCTTAAACATTTCATAGTGCATACAAACAAACAGGAAAACAATCATACATACATGAAAAATGGAAAATGTGCACGGTCTGATACATAACGACAAGAAATGACTTTCTTTGTGTTCAGTTTGTAAGTTGTGTAGTTGATAGAGGCGAGAGTTGAAGACTTTAATGGAGAAAGAATTTGATAAAATTAATATGTCAATAGATAGAATTGCATAATTGGTCATAAAATATGTAAGTTTATCTGGAAAAATGTGCACGGTCTTATGTGTAAAGACAAGAAAAGCGACCTGCTAACCTTACCTTGCCGGGCACTTGCCAAGAAAAAATACGATAATCATCAGTAAGTAGTCACATAAATATAATTGCTTAAGTGGTCATATAAAAATCAGGAAATGGCATTACAGTGTGATAAATCATAAAGTATGTTCATTCAATAAAGGGTTTAATATTGGAGACATGGTGATTGCCTTTACTTTTTCTGGTTCTCAGAGTTTCGACGTGTACTACATTGGGGTCAGGAATGCTGCGAATTCGATATGGACCTGCATATAGAAGCTCAAATTTACTACATCTACTTTTTCCTCTATTAGATAAATAATGTGTGCGTACTAATATCTTCTGTCCAATGTGAAAGTCACGGCGTGTACAAACCTGTTTTTGCTGTCTTCTCCGGCGCTCTGCGCCACTTTTGATGTTGTTCAGCGCAATGTTAATTATTTCATGATGTCGTAGTCGACGAGATGAAGGAAAGGATACTAATTCTTTAATTTTGTTAGGTAGTTCAACATTTTTCAGTATAACAGTCGGAGGTAGCATAGTAGATTCATTTGGTATTGAGTTAATTACATCCTGGAATGACAGTATGTGTATGTCCCAATCAATATGTTTTTATGGCAGTGTATTCTACATAGTTTACCAATTTCTTTCATTAGTCGTTCACAAGGGTTCGAAGAAGCATGGTACCTGGATATATAGATCGGATAAATGTTTCTAGCTCGTAACATATGTGTCCATATAGCAGATCGAAACTGTGATCCATTGTCGGAAATTACTTTCAATACATGCCCTACACGGAATAAAAAATGTTTTACAAATGCATTCGAAACAGATTTGGCAGTAGATTTGCGTAGCGGAGTGAAGGTAACAAATTTCGAAGTGAGTTCAGCAGCGACAAAGATGTAGCAAAAACCTCTATTAGTTCTGGGAAGCGGACCAAAAATGTCTACAGCGGCCATGTGTCTCAATATAACAGGTACAATGGGATGTAATGGAGGAATATGTGAAGTCATGTCTGACTTAGCTTTCTGGCAGATTTTACATGACGCTAAAACTCGTCGTATACGTTTCTCCATACCGAGCGAGGTGGCGCAGTGGTTAGCACACTGGACTCGCATTCGGGAGGACGACGGTTCAATCCCGTCTCCAGCCATCCTGATTTAGGTTTTCCGTGATTTCCCTAAATCGTTTCAGGCAAATGCCGGGATGGTTCCTTTCAAAGGGCACGGCCGATTTCCTTCCCCATCCTTCCCTAACCCGAGCTAGCGCTCCATCTCTAATGACCTCGTTGTCGTCGGGACGTTAAACAACACTAACCTAACCTACGTTTCTCCATGTTGGCAAAATAACAGTTCTGTCTCAGTATAAGAAAACATTTTCTGGCTCCATAATGTGCGTAACTGAAATGAGTATACCAAATTAATTTGTTAACAAGCTCGTCAGGAATACATAATAACCAATTGTTGCTGTCAGGGTGAGAGCGGCGAAACAGAATATTATTGCGTACAGTGTAATGGTTTCTAATGGTAACATTATTCCTATCTTGCCAAAGGTGTTTAATTTCTTTCCATACGTTGTCTTTATTCTGCTCTTGTACTATATCTCGTAATGACGACGAAATAAAATTCTCGAATGCAACTTGTTGAATATACATGACGCTAAAATTTGCTTGGCAGAAGTTTGTTGCGATGTCTTGCTGATTGTTGCTGAGAGAACGGGATAGTGCGTCTGCTACAACATTTTGTGTACCGGGAATGTGAACAATTGTAAAATTAAATTCCTGTAAATAAATTTTCCATCTGCTTAATCTGTCATGTGTAAATTTAGCGGAAAGTAAAAACTGTATAGCTCTATGATCTGTGTAAACGGTCGTATGTCTTCCATAAAAAAAATGCCGAAATCTCGTAAATGCCCATACAACACATAATGTTTCAAGTTCTGTGACAGAATAATTGCGTACAGCAGGTGACAGAATGCGACTCGCAAAGGCGATGTTTTTAATTACTGTAGTACCATCTTCTTCAGTTTCCTGAAAAATGTGTACGCCTAAAGCGGTGTTAGAACTGTCGGTGGCAATGGAAAAATTTCTAGTAAGATCTGGATGTGATAAAAGTGGTGCATTCAACAAAGCTTCTTTCAGATTCACAAATTCACGATGTGCTTGGCTATCCCACGACCAAATAGTGTTTTTACCCGTCAATTGACAAAATCTAGGGGTGTCTAAAGCAGAGTAATGAATAAATTTACGAAAAAGTTAATCAAACACAAAAAGCTGCGTAGTTATTTCTTCGTCATAGGAACAGTAATGTCACGTAAAGCTTGAAGTTTTTCCGGGTCAGGCGCAATGCCTTCTGCTGAAATTATACGTCCAACAAATTTTATAGAAGTTTTGCGAAAGTGCGATTTACTGAGATTAACTGTGAGTCCTTGTGCACGAAAAGTTCGTAACAGTTGTTCAAGAATCAGATTGTGTTCAGACCAGTTAGCTTCTGCAATAAGAATGTCGTCTACATACGTTGTGATTCTGTCTTTTAATTCTGTCGGAAGTATAGTATTCAAACCGCGAATAAATGCTGCTGAAGAAATAGTTAAACCGAACGGTAATTTACAAAATTGATAACAGTCACCAAAACAGAGAAAAACCGTGTACTTTCTGCAGTCTGGATGGAGCTGAATTTGCCAAAATCCCGATTTCAAATCTAATGTGGAATAAATAGCAGTGCCATGAAATTTCTGTAGAAGTTCTTCTAGTGTCTGTGGTCGATCTGTTTCATTAATAATTATGTCATTGATGTGACGTGAATAAAGTACAAGGCGAAGTGAGCCATCCTTTTTCTTTACAATATGGAGCGGGTTTATGTACGGACTAACTGCCGGTTCAATAATTCCGTGGTCAAGCATAGCTTGCAATTCTTTCTTAACTTGTTCTCTGTGAATATACGGAATGCGATAATGTTTGGCTTTAAACGTGTCGTGCTGTTTAACTTGAAATTCATACATAGAACCGGACGTAGTACCAGGGACGTTGTCAAAAACTGGAGCTTGCTGTAAAAGAATTTTGCGTAGTTGCGAGCGTTCGTAGTCTGTATTTGCACTGCTCTCTTTAACTTTATCAGAAATCATTTGCATAACGTCATAGTCGGCTTCGTCTGGAGTATTATAGTTGTGTACGTACGTATCTGTGAACAATGTGGAGTGACAGTCTATGTTACGTGATGCGGAAATGACCTCTGTACGATTAATTGTTTGTTCTTCTGCAGATAAAGAGTGCTGAAATTCTAAAGCCAGTTGTACATTTTCATCCTTTAACATTAAATAGTTTTGAAAGTCAATAATTGCGTCGTGTTGTACCAGAAAATTCGTACCTAAAATAACGTCTGTTGTCAATAAGGGAACAATCCAAAAATTTGAGTGAAATGTATGACCTGCAATACAAAACGATAAATGTGTCTGTAATTTTGCATCTACTCCTTCACTAGATACAGCACCTTTTACTTTAGTTTTGCCTAATGGTAACTTAGGGTAGGTATTCTCTTTGTTACATTCGTTGAAAGTTTCCTCATTTATAACTGAAATAGGTGATCCAGAATCGATTACTGCTGAAAATTTGGATGATCCAATCTTTACCTCAATGGCAGGGTGGAAAATGGTTTTTCGAATAACTGGTATTTCCTGCAAAAGAGTGTCTCGGATGTCGTCAAAAGTAATAACATTTTCGTGAACAAGATTCTGTGTGTCAAAAGTATTGCTTGCGTTGCTGGAAGATGCAACCTGTACTGTATCTAGTCAAATTCTATTTGACGTGCTATTATTTGCGGGAGGATGCTGTGGCATTTGGACTATTTGAACTGTTCTGTTATTTCGTCCTGACGTATTACGTTCGGGATGATATCTACTGTCTGGTTCATTCATGATAATCTGTTGTTGTGGATGATTTTGCTGCTGGTAAGACCGACTGTTATTAAACGTACGCTGAAAATTGTGCTCATTACGTTGACGTCTGTCATGATAGTCATTTCTATACGGTGCATTGCGATATGAGTTGAAATGGTGTGTTTTCTGCACGTACTGATTTCCTTGTTGCTGTGCGTTACTATTTGGCGGAGCAGACGCTATACGTGTAGGCGGCGAAACATTAAAGCTTGGTTGACCTTGCACATTACATTGTTGGTTAGGTACGCCAACCGGCTGGTTTTGTTGCTGTTTTGGGGAAAAGATTCTATTGTTGCATAAATCTGTCTGCGGTAGCTGAAAATTTTGTACATACTGATTATTACACTTCTGTCTTTCATTAAAATTATGCTGGTAGTTCTGGAGTGTCTAATGAAAATTGTCACTTTCGGTAAAACTTGTTATATCGGGTTTTCTTTACACGTTCTAATCCTAGATAGATCGATAGTTGAAGAGCTGTTTTGATAGATATAAAGGATAGTAGAAGAGAAGGCAGCAGTGCAGAAAACTAAAGATGAAATAGCACTACTACAGCTCGGGGCCCTGTGCACACTACGGCACATATCCATCGAAGTGTAATGAATCCCCTGAGGTGAATTACGCGCTGCAAATAAATTTTAGTTTCTGCGTTACAGGCAGTGGCGGTGAAAATTCAAAAGCAAATTGTTGTATCCAGGCCAATTCTAGTTTCTGCGTTACAGGCCAAGCTGGTGAAAATTCAAAAGCAAATTGTCGTATCCAGTCGAAAGAGTGAATCTGTGTTCTGTCATTTTTAAATACCTTAAATTTTCTCACGGATAGAAAGTGCTTGTAATCAAAATTTTCGTCTCTGAATGTCTGAACAGGTTCATGATTGTATCCTAGTCTGTTTGTCTGTGACTGTTCGGAATCTAACTCACGTACTCTTTGTAAACTACCTGAATTATACTGGCTGTGTGAGTCTGACAAATGTTCGCAAAGTGGTGTATGCTGTGATGTGTTAAAGGCTGAAATATGTTTCATCTGCGTCACCTCTTGCTGTAAAGTTGACAATTTTCTACGTAATGTATTGTTGGACGAACCTATCTCACTGATTGCCTGCTGTAAATTTTGGAATTCGGGTGTTTGATTAAACGAAATTGGTGAAGTATCGTCTGATTTGGTGTCATTATTACTTTCGATAACATCAATACGACTGGCCAATTCATCATATTTTTCAGTCGGTACTTTTACCTGATCATCGTTTTTATTATCACAAGCGTTAATTTGTTTTTGTATTTTACGTGTGGTTTCGTTCAATTTTTTAACGTCTGCTTTGATGGCATCGGGACCCAGTATTAGTTCTAATTGTTCAAGTCTGTCGGCCACTGTCTGAAAGTCTACTGTGTGTATGTCTGTTTTTGATTTAAGATCAGAGATTTCATCATGAAATTCGGTGTTCAACTGTTTGATAGTATTAATTTCGTCTGATACTGTAGCAACATTGTTGTCTACATATGTTTTTGCTTTCGTAAATAGTTTACGCTTATCTTCCTGTCTCTGTGCAGTAATTGTTTCCATGACTTGTTGCTTTACTTTATTCTGTTCCTGTATAAATTTACGGTAACGCGTTTCACTGTTTTGTAGGTGGTGATAAAAACGTTCGTCAATTTGGCTGTTCTGTTGGTCAAATTTCGCGTCTACTTTCGCATCCAGTGTGCGTGAAAGTTCTGCTGACATTAATTTAAACTCGTCGCGTAACTGTGTTGCATTTTCAGAACATTGTTTAGCGACTGCACTAATTTCGTCTCAAGTACTTTAGTTGTGGCTGCATGTGTATTACTTAATTCTTGAGCCACAGATCTAATTTCTTCACTATTGTTCCTAGCACAAGCCTTAATTTCTTCACGTAATTGTTCTTTAGTATTATGACATTGCGCGGCAACGGCTGGAATCTGTTCACTAAGCTGTTTGAAATTGTTGTCTTGTTTTTCATTATTTTCATTAATTTGTTCTTGAGATTTTCACTAAGTTGTTTGTGATTGTTGTCTTGTTCTTTCTTCGACTGTTTGAAATTTCCATTAAGTTGTAGCAATAATGCTATAACTTCATCCATGCCAATATTACCTACTCTATTCTCTGTGCTGTTTGATGATGTATCTGCATTTGTCGCGTTTTGTGTAACCATTTGGTCATTTTCTGATTCTTGAAAACGTTCGCCAATTGGATGTGCACTGTTAGTCACTACCTCGGAATCAAATAAATCTGACGTACTCTGAGTACTTTGTTCACCTTCGTTAGAAACAATTATCTGTTCGCTACGTAAATTTTGTAAATTAGGCATGTCAAACTGGACAGCGTTCATTGTAACGGAACGTGCCGCGTCATCAATTGTTACATTTACTGTGGACATAATTGCATTTGTTTGCTCATCATTAGAATTAAAATCATTACTAGTGATCGACAGGCACTGATTATCCGTAATTAGAGGATTATCACTATTACCCTGACTGTCGCAAGAATTATCGGTCAAATTATTGGAGTCGGCTATTTCACTCATTGAACATCGCGATGTACTGTTAACAGCTTTCGCGGCATTTTCACTAATCAAAATTAAGCACAAAATGAAACAAAGTCAAAGCGAAATGGAACAAACACAATTACAACAAAGAGCAATAAATTGCAGATGATTTGGGAAAGAAAGAGTGACAAATTAGTAAATGCGTTGTGCCAGATGCAAACTACATTTAAGTAAATAAGAGCAGATATATGACCACTTCTCAGAGATTCACAAATAAATACGATCCTGGCCGGTTGTCGCCAAGTGTAACCTTCCCACAAAATTTAATAAATAATAATAATAATAATAATAATAATGATTCCATCTTTTGTGTAACCTCAGAACAAAATTGGTTCCCATTTATAACCTCCCTACAGAAATTCATTCACATTTAACCTCCACACAAAATTTGTTTCCCATTTAATGTACCCACAAAATTCTTTTCTCATTTAATATAAGCTCGAAACAGAAAAATTCCTAAACCTCGTAATAAAAAATAAATTCAGTAACCTGGTAAATTTTGGACGACACCAATGCTGCGTCATGGCCCTGTAAGATCATTCTGAATAAAAAGCAAAAATTCTTACCTCAATAAAGTCGCCAACTATCTGCTCTTACAATAACTTTTTTCCGGCACAGCTCTGTGCAATGCTGGCCGATAGATTTGTCATTTATGAAAGGAAGCAATTGATTTTTCTTTTGCAACAATCGGAATGATCATGGATTGGAGGAATTAGTAAATTCTTTAATTGAAATGAATGCTTGTTGGAAATTACTTTATATGACAAAGATTATTATTAGGACATTTTTGAAAGATTTACATGGGAGTTGACATAACATTACTAGATATGCGCGAGGCTGCTTTTTACCTTATACAATAATACTCAGGCTCCGGCATCGCTGCACCGCGACCGGCCCAGCCAACATGATACACTGTACCAGAGCAGAGCAGACTCCACACAAGCGCAGACTAGCAACAACTTACTGCTACAGCTACACAGTTCGTACTGAGTCAACACTGCTCTCTGGTCAGCGATTCTCTTATACCTTGCATACTGCAGGAGGCGCATGAGCAATACATCGAAATTACATCTGCTCGGACCTCTTACATAAAATTACATCCGTATTACATGTGCTCGGACCTCTTGCATAAAATTAAATCTGCTCGGACCTCTTCCAACCTTGCTTGATATATTATGACACAGGTACAGTAAGAGAGATGTTCGAATAGATATAAAAATGGCCTCTGGTCCTGGATAAACCAAAACCTTTTCACCCCACATTCCTAGCTCAAATAGGAACCGAGCACCAAGACGCCCTTCTCCCAAAACCGCGGCGTTTTCAGACCTATGTGCTAGCACGTCGAGGGGAGAGGGTTTGGGGTCTATAATAAGTTACCTAGATTCACGTGTTTCACTCTGTACTTTCCTGCTGTTTCATCGATTAGGCATTTCTACTGAATTTCATTTGTGTAGTCAAATCCTGCCAGATTTCGTAAAATGTCTTCGATGGTGGAAAATGTAAGATACAAGAAACGACATCTGAATGTGAAAGAATGAACGTAACAACGGGAGATACCCATGCCGCATTGAAATCGCGTCATTTCTGTACTCGGGACGTTAAACAAACTTCGTTAGTTATATAACTGACACGGCTGTTTTTTTCCAGGCTTTTTTAAGCCACCGCTTCACTTTCACAAGTGCCGCCGAATAATAGAAAACAGTTGACATGAAATCTCTCACAAGAAAATCTGAATATGTGAGTGACATTTCGAGATGTTACACCATTTGAGGAAAATTGTTCAAAAGTCGGATCCGTATTCCACGTATTTCATTACAAATTCTTAAATCCAGAAAAAATTATGATCCCCTGATCTGAATATCCCACTACCTTAAATTTCAAATATTTCTGTGCGTTGCTCATGTAACAAGCTACACTATTAAAGATTTCATCCCACAGTTGGAAAGTGATAGTTATTAGGTAAATTTGAGTCCATTAATATGTCACTTCTTTGTCTGCCACAGACTTTTACCTGCTGTTAGAAAGTGTATACGATGTTAAATACTTCAAAAGGGGCTATTCAAGGAGCACCACTTCTTCAGACGCTTATTGAAAGTGGACGATTTCATGGAAAACCTGATGAAGATTAGTCACTACTTCAAACGAATCATACTGATAAAACATCTTGCAATGAGAGCTTTGTTGAATTATTACAGAAGTGACAGTGATAGAAATGTACGTTTATATATACTGTCGTTGTTGTGGTCTTCAGTCCTGAGACGTTTGATGCAGCTCTCCATGCTACTCTATCCTGTGCAAGCTTCTTCATCTCCCAGTACCTACTGCAACCTACATCCTTCTGAATCTGTTTAGCGTATTCATCTCTTGGTCTCCCTCTACGATTTTTACCCTCCACGCTGCCCTCCAATACTAAATTGGTGATCCCTTGATGATGCCTCAGAATATGTCCTACCAACCTATCGCTTCTTCTAGTTAAGTTGTGCCACAAACTTCTCTTCTCCCCAATCTGATTCAATACCTCCTCATTAGTTACATGATCTACCCATCTAATCTTCAGCATTCTTCTGTAGCACCACATTTCGAAAGCTACTATTCTCTTCTCGTCCAAACTAGTTATCGTCCATGTTTCACTTCCATACATGGCTACGTTCCATACAAATACTTTCAGAAACGACTTCCTCACACTTAAATCAATACTCGATGTTAACAAATTTCTTCAGAAATGCTTTCCTTGCCATTGCTAGTCTACATTTTATATCCTCTCTACTTCGACCATCATCAGTTATTTTGATCCCCAAATACCAGAACTCCTTTACTACTTTAAGTGTCTCATTTCCTAATCTAATTCCCTCATCATCACCCGATTTAATTCGACTACATTCCAGTATCCTTGTTTTGCTTTTGTTGATGTTCATCTTATACCCTCCTTTCATGACACTGTCCATTCCGTTCAACTGGTCTTCCAAGTCCTTTGCTGTCTCTGACAGAATAACAATGTCATCGGCGAACCTCAAAGTTTTAATTTCTTCTCCATGGATTTTAATACCTACTCCGAATTTTTCTTTTGATTCCTTCCGGGCTTGCTCAATATACAGATTGAATAACATCGGGGAGAGGCTACAACCCTGTCTCACTTCCTTCCCAACCACTGCTTTCCTTTCATGTCCCTCGACTCTTATAACTGCCATCTGGTTTCTGTTTAAATTGTAAATAGCTTTTCGCTCCCTGTATTTTACCCTTGCCACCTTCAGAATTTGAAAGAGAGTATTCCAGTCAACATTGTCAAAAGCTTTCTCTAAGTCTACAAATGCGTGAAACGTAGGTTTGCCTTTCCTTAATCTAGCTTCTAAGATACGTCTTAGGGTCAGTATTGCCTCACATGTTCCAATATTTCCACGGAATCCAAACTGATCTTCCCCTAGGTCAGCTTCTACCAGTTTTTCCATTCGTCTGTAGAGAATACGCGTTAGTATTTTGCATCCGTGACTTATTAAACTGATAGTTCGGTAATTTTCACATCTGTCAGCACCTGCTTTCTTTGAGATCGTAATTATTATATTCTTCTTGAAGTCTGAGGGTATTTCGCCTGTCTCATACATCTTGCTCATCAGGTGGTAGAGTTTTGTCAGGACTGGCTCTCCCAAGGTCGTCAGTAGTTCTAATGGAATGTTGTCTACTCCCGGGGCCTTTTTTCGACTCAGGTCCTTCAGTGCTCTGTCAAACTCTTCACGCAGTATCGTATCTCCCATTTCATGTTCATCTACATCCTCTTCCATTTCCATAATATTGTCCTCAAGTGCATTGCCCTTGTATAGGCCCTCTATATACTCCCTCCACCTTTCTGCTTTCCCTTCTTTGCGTAAAACTGGGTTTCCATCTGAGCTCTTGATATTCATGCAAGTGGTTCTCTTTTCTCCAAAGGTCTCATTCATTTTCCTGTAGGCAGTATCTATCTTACCCCTAGTGATCTATGCCTCTACATCCTTACATTTGTCCTCTAGCCATCCCTGCTTAGCCATTTTGGACTTCCTGTCGATCTCGTTTTTGAGACGTTTGTATTCCTTTTTGCCTGCTTCATTTACTGCATTTTTATATTTTCTCCTTTCATCAATTAAATTCAGTATTTCGTCTGTTACCCAAGGATTTCTACTAGCCCTCGTCTTTTTACCTAATAGGTCCTCTGCTGCCTTCACTACTTCATCCCTCAAAGCTACCCATTTTTCTTATACTGTATTTCTTTTCCCCATTCTTGTCAATTGTTCCCTTATGCTCTCCCTGAAACTCTGTACAACCTCTGGTTTAGTCAGTTTATCCAGGTCCCATCTCCTTAAATTACCACCTTTCTGCAGTTTCTTCAGTTTTAATCTACAGTTCATAGCCAACAGATTGTGGTCAGAGTCCACATCTGCCCTGGAAATGTCTTACAATTTAAAACTTGGTTCCTAAATCTCTGTCTTACCATTATGTAATCTTACCATTATGTATATATACTATCAACACTAATATTAGAACAAGGGGTTATGCAATGTCTTAACGGAGTGTTTCATAAAATTTATATCTGCAGCAGTCGTAGGCATCTTAAAAATGAAGATAAAAGGACGTGCTGAAAAGAAACAGCTCCGAATTTTTATGTGAAAATTCTTAAAGCTTTTTGTAAAACAAACCTTATTAACATTCTCTCGTCATTCTTCATGCCTACACAATTTCAGCCCTCTGCCACTAGAATTGTATCGTTTAACGTCGCAGTGTGAAACGTAGCTATGGTGATGCGTCAGAAACAGTGTGTTGTAATCGAGTTAGGAATTAGAAGAGTTCGTCCACACGTGAAGCACCCTCTCCTGTAACATGACAGTGCCAGACTGCACACGAACGCTGCCATGTCTGCAGCAATTCGGCGCCTTGGGTTCTCGGTCATCGATCATCCTCCATACAGTGCCGACTTGACCCCATGCGATTTTCATGTATTCCCCAAAAGTTAAGAACACGTTCGAGGACTTAGCTTCTGCAAGTGAAGTGATGCGAGCAGTGATAAGCCTGTGACTCCGTTAACAAAGTCTAAAATTCTACAGTCACAGTATCAACAAAATGATCTCTCGGTGGGAGAAACGTTCGTTGGCAGGGTGACTATGACGAGAATAAATACGTAGATATGAAGAATAAATACGTAGAATGTTAATAACCAATTTTCACGTAAGAAATTCGGAGGTATTACTTTTGAATACACCCTCGTAGTAGTTCATTCTGCATCATCTACATATTTCCATCCTCATGTGAGCTTTTTTATGTTTTCATAAATGTCATCGAAAATTACCACAGTCATAATAATAACGAGATCATCGCCACGCCGTGAAGGCCCAGGGGTTGTGTAATAGCCGCTGTGCCATCCTCTGCGTAGTGGATGCGTGTTGGAGGGGCATGTGGTCAGCACTCCACATCCCCCGGCCGTTTTGCAACATTCCAGTTCGTGGAGCAGCTACTACGCCCTCAAGTAGCTCCTACATTAGTGTCACGAGGTTTAGTGCGTCACTAACAGTCCTCCAAACAAGGACAAGTCCTTATTACTACCTGGAATCGAACCTCAGTCCTTCGCATAGCAGCGATCTACGATGACCACTCAGCTACGGAGACTCAACAATTATAATAAACCGGGACTACACACAGTACCGACGAAGACTTCAAGGGTTCATCGTAGTATAGAAAGTAGTTACATACGAAGTCCCACATGGGTTCTTGCGTATTTTTAACAATTAATTCACCTATAATATTGTAACGTTCTATAAACTTAAATAATTGTATTATTTTTAAAATCTTTTTAGAATTTGTGTGCACAATTTGCATTAAGTGATGTCTTTCCCTTTAGTTAGGCTGTATTTATTGGTCTATCTCCATGAACTGATTCCAGCCTCTATTCCCATTAATAGGTGACAGTATGTAAATGTAACTTATAAAAATGCGTATTTTACAAACATCTTTGTAAAGTGTCTGTACATATTCATCACTTGATTACAGCTATCGCTGATCAAATTCACTTACAGGAAAATAGATGTAGCCTTATGAAATAAAATGAATGCATTCAGTTGCATTGCACTTAAACAAAAAGCACACATTTGGTTGTTTCAACTTACTAGAGATTTCTGTCTTTGGGATTCAAGGACTAACCCTCCTGTAATGTAAAAATAATAGCTGGTATAACTGTGATAATGGAGAAAGCTTGTGCAGACTTGCAACGAACGCGATTCGTATGGCCAACAGACTCTATAAGTATGGTCACAAAACTTCTGCTGTACACCACTTTCTTCCTAAGGTTGCTATACTCATGAGAGACCTGTAATATGTCATTAAATTTAGCACACGAGCTCAATGTTTTTCACAAACGTTACTTGAGACGAACAATCAAGACAAGTTATCTTGATTACGCTTCCAATCATAAAGTGTTGAGCAGAAATAGTTTAAACAGCCTCGTTGCTGAAAGAAGACTGAAGCTTTCGGGGCATGTTATAACTGTGAAATATGGAAGAATCTCCAAATCAGCACAGTTTCGCAAACCAACGGATGAATAAAGTAATAGAGAACGACCTAGTAATACCTGGAAAGGAACTTTAGTAAAGGTTCTTCACTGCATGGACATGAATTGGGAAGAAGCTGAAAACCAGGCACTCATAGAGTTCGCTGGGAACTTGTTTCCCGATAAGCTAATTAGCACTGGAGTAACTACAAGGTCCTGTCACATTAATGTGACTACCACTTATGTTCGACATCAACGTTCAATAACCACTCACAGACGGCAGGAGCTCGGACTAGCAATCATCATCACGCGGAAACAGAGCTATGTATCTCAGTTTTAAAATGGCATAATCAAGGGCAAGGATGGAATCACTTCCAAAAAGATTAATTTTGTAAGCTGATCGATTGCCATTGCTGTTGAGGTATGCCATAGATGGTAAAACTACGCTATTCAAAATCGGCACCGAGGCAACTGTGTTGCACCACGTGCGATAGATGACAGAAGTGAACGCCCGCTGCGGAGATGCGCACGGGCGGTTAGCCGTGAAACTGTTGAGGCAATTGATCTCCAGACCGTTCAGCGAAATTTGCTACGCATGGGCCTCCGCAGCAGGCGACTCGCTCGTTCACCCATGCTGACCGTTGTTCATCGCCGACGAAGGCTGGAACTTGCCTACCAGTATTGAAACTGAACGTCAACTGATTGGCGACAGAACGTTTTGCCTCATCCCGGTTCCCAGAACACTTGAAGATAGACGTTGACTGTGGATTTTGTATCCCAGACAGTCCCTTTCACTATTCAGAGACGTCATTAAACCCTTCCAAAAGATATAAGCAACCATGCATAAGCAGCATCTAGTAGACGTAGGAGTCCGACAGCCGATCAGTTCCAGTCATTCCACTAGGAATGAGGTATACGGCTCGTGTTGTCTGTAGTTCAACCATGCCTAGACGGTCAATACCGTGGTTCGATCGTGTCCGCATTGTTACTATGTGCCAGGAACGGCTCTCAACAAGGGAAGTGTCAAGGCGTCTCGGAGAGAACGAAAGCAATGTTGTTCGGACATGGAGGAGATACAGAGAAACACGATCTATCGATGACATGGCTCGCTCAAGCCGCCCAAGGGCTACTACTGCAGTGGGTGACCGCTAACTACGGATTATGGCTCGGAGGAACACACACAGCAAAGCTGCCGTGTTGAATAATGCTTTTCGTGCAGCCACAGGACGTCGTGTTAAGGCTCACACTGTGCGCAATAGGCAGCACGATGCGCAACTTCACTCCCGACGTCCAGGGCGAGGTCCATCTTCGCAACCACGACACCACGCAGCGCGGTACAGACGGGCCCAACAACATGCCGAATGAACCGCTCAGGATTGACACCACGTTCTCTTCACTAAAGAGTGTCGCATATGCCTTCAACCAGACAATCGTCAGACACATGTTTGGAGGCAACCAGGTCAGGCTGAATGCCTCAGACACACTGTCCAGCGAGTGCAGCAATGTGGAGGTTCCCTGTCGTTTTGGGGTGGCATTATGTGGGACCGACGTACGCCGCTGGTAGACAGGGAAGGCGCTGTAGTGGCTGTACGATACGTGAATGCCGTCCTCCGATTGACGGTGCAACTATATCGGCAGAAATTAGCGAGGCATTAGTCTTCATAGATTACAATTCGCGCCCCCATCGTGTATATCTTGTGAATGACTTCCTTCAGGATAATGACATTGCTCGACTAGAGTGGGCAGCGTGTTCTGCAGACATGAAGCCTATCGAACATGCTTGGTATAGTTTGGAAAGGGCTGTTTATGGACCACGTGATCCACCAACCACTCTGAGAGATCTACGCCGAATCTCCGTTGAGGAATGGGACAATCTGGACCAATAGGGCCTTGATGAATTTATGGATAATTTTCCATGACGAATACAGGCATGCATCAATGCAAGAGGATGTGCTACTGGGTATTAGACGTACCGGTGTATAAAGCAATCTCGACCACCATCTGTGCTGGTAAAATATGCAGCGCAATAAAAAGATCGGAAATGATGTTTATGTTGATCTCTCTTCTGATTTTCTGGACAGCTCCCGAACTCTCGGAACCGAGGTGATGAAAAACTTTTTTTTTTTTTGTATGTGTATATTCCAACGGACTGATGGCCGTTTCCATGTACATCGTAAAACGTTTGGGCGCAAACACTCGGCAATCAGGGGGGGGTGGGGGGGGGGGGTAGCGTTATGGTATCATGAATGTTTTCCTAGTATTCACTGGATAATCTAGTCATTCTGGAAGGTGCAGTGCATCAACACAAGTAACATCCATACTTGGGGTCCAGTCTCAAATGGTTCAAAAAGGCTCTGAGCACTATGGGACTCAAATGCTGAGGTCAACAGTCGCCTAGAACTTAGAACTACTTAAACCTAACTAACCTAAGGACAACACACACATCCATGCCCGAGGCAGGATTCGAACCTGCGACCGTAGCGGTCGCGCGGTTCCAGACTGTAGCGCCAGAACCGCTTGGCCACCAGCGGCCGGCGGTCCAGTCTCAAAACTACATGCCGTTTGTTTTTCCTCAGCACAATGGCATCTACCAGCAGGACAAAACAATGTGTCACAGACACACTTGTGTAGGTGTGAGGTTGAATGAGAACAAGGATAACTTTACCCTACTCCCCTCGCCACTAAACTCCCCTCATTTAAATCCAGTATAGAATCTCTGGAAGCACCTATATCGTTACCTGAGAAACCCGGTGCAGTTGCATACGGCAATGGTGTCGGCCGGCTCGGTTCTAGAGGGGAATGCGGGGAGGGGGGGGAGGTGCAAACCGGGGTATATGCCCCCCGGCGGCAATTTCATGGGGCACCAAATTCATATTCTTGAAGAAAAAAAACCCTGTTTGATAAAGCGCCAGGCATCAACCGCACGTTGGTATATCGACTGTTCATAAGATTTTGAAACGCATCCCTGTTGGTTTTTGAACTTTTTGGACATATTCTAAGTTGATAACTGAACGAATCCTAAGTTGATTTTTAATGCGTGTATAGTGTATGTGATGTCTCTGCCAGGGGACTCCCTGTCGGATCTATAAAGTTCTCGCTGACAAAACGGGACGGGACTATACCATCAACCGAGCACCGAGCCGAATGAACCCGAACGGATTAATGACAGTTGCTGTTTGTTTACTTTGTTGTTTGAGTATGCGAATGATAAATGTTTTTATAATTATTAGCCAGATCCGTAGACAGGGACTATTAGAATGGAAATAAACGACTAACAGGGATAACAGGTAAGAAATATGAAATATTTATCTTCTCGGTGCATCAAAGAATACGAAATTTTGACTGAAAATTTTTGCCAGATCGCTACACTACTAAGGACCAGTTGTGCAGTTCCCTGTTAACACTCCTTAATTCTGCTCTCGGAAAAGTGCGCAAAAGGTGTTGTAGGGAAATAACGCTTAATCGGAGAATAAAAGTGTGATGACTAGACCGGTGATTCTGGCAGGGTTAGTGAAGAATAATAACCGGAGAACGAGTTTTGACAATGGCAGGAGTAGTTACAAAATTCTTGATCACAAGATCGTTTGTTAGAATGAGGAAGGAGAAGAAACGGGGACATCACACAAGTTGTATGGAAAATCTGACGATTCCACCTTTACATAAAAATTTCTTACTACTAGTACTTTTCGATCTCATGTTTGAGAAACTGGAGTCAAATGTGAAACTATTTTCTAACAATAAAGCTTTTTGCTTGTAGCGAATTATATTCTGCAGTGTTATTTATCTAAATGAGGTAGATAAAAATGACCGTCTGTGTCAAAACAGTCTCTCTTATTTGGCCTGTGTTAGACTTGCGGCAATATTAAAAAGATCTCGTTTTATCTAGCAGACAGTGACAAAATGTTCGTAATAAAATCGAGAAACCGCTCCAGTCTTGGGTACTATACGTATTAACGGTTTTTTCATTGTTAGGTAACGACATTTTGATTTTTTATGTATTACTTTGAAGTAATAGATTCTTTCGCAGAAAGATAAGCACGCAGTGTAAAGCTGTAGCAAGATTAAAGAGAGAAAATTCTGGGACCTAATGACTGAAGAAATGTGTACTGTCGTGGTTGCAACTTGTCTTTACTGCTTTTATGTTGCCTATATATACACTCATGGAAATGGAAAAAAGAACACATTGACACCGGTGTGTCAGACCCACCATACTTGCTCCGGACACTGCGAGAGGGCTGTACAAGCAATGATCACACGCACGGCACAGCGGACACACCAGGAACCGCGGTGTTGGCCGTCGAATGGCGCTAGCTGCGCAGCATTTGTGCACCGCCGCCGTCAGTGTCAGCCAGTTTGCCGTGGCATACGGAGCTCCATCGCAGTCTTTAACACTGGTAGCATGCCGCGACAGCGTGGACGTGAACCGTATGTGCAGTTGACGGACTTTGAGCGAGGGCGTATAGTGGGCATGCGGGAGGCCGGGTGGACGTACCGCCGAATTGCTCAACACGTGGGGCGTGAGGTCTCCACAGTACATCGATGTTGTCGCCAGTGGTCGGCGGAAGGTGCTCGTGCCCGTCGACCTGGGACCGGACCGCAGCGACGCACGGATGCACGCCAAGACCGTAGGATCCTACGCAGTGCCGTAGGGGACCGCACCGCCACTTCCCAGCAAATTAGGGACACTGTTGCTCCTGGGGTATCGGCGAGGACCATTCGCAACCGTCTCCATGAAGCTGGGCTACGGTCCCGCACACCGTTAGGCCGTCTTCCGCTCACGCCCCAACATCGTGCAGCCCTCCTCCAGTGGTGTCGCGACAGGCGTGAATGGAGGGACGAATGGAGACGTGTCGTCTTCAGCGATGAGAGTCGCTTCAGCCTTGGTGCCAATGATGGTCGTATGCGTGTTTGGCGCCGTGCAGGTGAGTGCCACAATCAGGACTGCATACGACCGAGGCACACAGGGCCAACACCCGGCATCATGGTGTGGGGAGCGATCTCCTACACTGGCCGTACACCACTGGTGATCGTCGAGGGGACACGGAATAGTGCACGGTACATCCAAACCGTCATCGAACCCATCGTTCTACCATTCCTAGACCGGCAAGGGAACTTGCTGTTCCAACAGGACAATGCACGTCCGCATGTATCCCGTGCCACCCAACGTGCTCTAGAAGGTGTAAGTCAACTACCCTGGCCAGCAAGATGTCCGGATCTGTCCCCCATTGAGCATGTTTGGGACTGGATGAAGCGTCGTCTCACGCGGTCTGCACGTCCAGCACGAACGCTGGTCCAACTGAGGCGCCAGGTGGAAATGGCATGGCAAGCCGTTCCACAGGACTACATCCAGCATCTCTACGATCGTCTCCATGGGAGAATAGCAGCCTGCATTGCTGCGAAAGGTGGATATACACTGTACTAGTGCCGACATTGTGCATGCTCTGTTGCCTGTGTTTATGTGCATGTGGTTCTGTCAGTGTGATCATGTGATGTATCTGACCCCAAGAATGTGTCAATAAAGTTTCCCCTTCCTGGGACAATGATTTCACGATGTTCTTATTTCAATTTCCAGGAGTGTATTTTATGTCTCACAGAAGAGGAAGTTATTAGCTATAATAGACAGTAAAGGGTGCAAAATTTCTGAAGAGTTCTTATTGTCTTGGTCACAAATAGTCTCATCCAATATTAATTGTGAGTTTTTGTAAGGAGATTAGGATGTCAAACCAGCCGACTGGGAGCGGGAGATGCACCACAGAACATTTTAATTTCCACTATCTTGAATATAGGTTTGATAGCTTCTATTACAAAACATACATGTTTGAATGCAACAGGGCAAAATATGACTTGCGATAGAAGAATACTGTGTGGAGAGGCGTAGCACTGCATTTTGGCACTTTTGAGACCAAATAACCTGTTTTATATTTCTTCAAACATGGAAATGTTTCATACCTAAACTAATCATAAAGGTATGTACTACAAAATTAGCATATTTTTGAAAAATCAGTTTTTTTAACATTATTGACATCCTATTTCAAACGCTGGAGAGGGTCGGGGTTGTGGGAAGTGCCACTACCAAGGTTTTGCCCTGGTTCGGTAATGTCGTAGAACTAGGCCTGCCTTCCAGGACTTCATTGACTCTTTCTGTCCGTCTCGCAGGAGTCCGCGATGAAAATGATGGTTATTCAGACTTTTGACGGGTGTTCCCATTTACGTGGCTGGCCACTATAAGTAAGTAAATAAGCAAACACACGAAAGTATTTCGTGCGTGCGAAGTGAAGCTCACCCTGGAAACTCCACTCTGTCGCTAACTGCATTGAATCTCATTAAAGACTGACATTATGGACGTGATTATTATTGTGGTATAATGGAAGTTGTACCGAAAGTACAGTCTCACTCCACTGACACGCGTCGTGGAGAGCTTACAAAGGGAAATGTGTTAATGGCAGTGAGCACACACACACACACACACACACACACACACACACACACAGTGAGTGAGTGAGTGAGAGAGAGAGAGAGAGAGAGAGAGAGAGAGAGAGAAGGGGGGAGTGAGTGAGTGAGACAGATTGGGGGAGAGAGGGAGAGGGAGAGAAGCAATTCGCTTCAAAGGGTAGCACGGCCTTCACGCCAAGAGGTTTTGCCCAACATTTCCCGCCGCGTCAACACGGCTCGCCCGCATGTTAATACAGGTGTGAAAAAAGATAGCGATTTCACCTGCTGCTGTTGTATTAACCACGCGCGAAGTACTCGCGTGTCGCTCATCGACTTTTTGCTGCCTATTTTTTGTAATATTTGTCCCGACACACAGTATGTTTGGTTTGGCGTTGAAATGCCGCTTGGTGCTTCAGTTTTTTGGGATTCTTGTGAAGCTAGCAGCGCCGACTATCTAGAATTTAATTTTGCTCCAGGTTCTATAGCAGAGATAGTTAACAACTATTACTGTACGAGTCTCTTCCAAGTCTCCAAAGAAAAAAAAATCATAAACATTCCATGTTACTGAATGGCGATCCTGGTTGATGGTTCACGATTCAGTGTACACATTTAAGGTTGCCTATCCAACGGGTTCAAGAGGTAACAAAAATTGGATTTCCATTCTTTCGTGTGGTTATTGATCGAATTTACAAATTTATAACGCTATCAAAACACACTTATGAAGAAGTAAAATCTTATGTGGATGGTTTAACACAGCACTATAAGACAATTAATTACAGTTAAAAACTGTGTACATGGCTCGAGGCAGTTCAGCGTACTACGCCAAAACTGGTATGGCCATATTCGTCAATTATTGGAGAATCTGAGCACTCAGCGAATTCCAATTTCAAAGATAATATCAAACCTTTTCGAAACTTCTTCTTGCTGATAAACAACACGAAAGATGAAAGGAAATGATTTTATAGCTTATTACAGTTTTGCTGTTCCTGCAGTAAACTTCAGCATTAGACATTAAGTTTATTATTGCTTTACTGCCAAATCTACCCACAACACATTTTGCAGATGGTATCCATATATATCAGAGAACGTACCTGTAAAATTACATTATTCTACGACAAGTACTTCAGGAGACATAACATTAAAAACCTACCTGAAAGACTAACTTTTCCTAAAACGGAGGGCAACTACAAAATTGATATCATTAAAAATTCACGAAATTCTGTTGATAAATTCCAGCTGAATGAATTTGCCTCTATAACTTGCTTTTTCTATTATCAAGATTAAAGTAAAAGATATGAAGCTATATCATATTAACCAAAATGGTCGTACATGAAGATATAAAACTTTTATAATTTTTATCACTTTTGTGGTTAGTAGTATTGATTTTGACTTTTCATTTCTTTAGTGCTGAGAAACGCGATACAAATAAAACCAAATAATTAAGATTTAGCATTTTCAGAGACAAAGGTTTTGCATGCTTAACGCCATATATTTAACACGTTAACGCATTTGTAAAGAAATCAGATGTTTTCCCGGTGGGAGCCGAACTTTCAGTTAATCGAGTTTGGGGTACGACCAAATTTAGTCACACTTTGGCCCACGTTCCCACCTCCTCTTTCCCATCACTCTCTCTTGCGTGCTTACTGTAACTCCACAGTTGATAGCTCTCATTACCGGTTCTGGGACAGTCAGGAGAACAACATAATAGTTCAAAAGCAGTAGTCTTAACGGTTTCTCAGATCTGACGTCCACAGCCCATGCAAAATTATTAGGTCACATAATTTTTCTTGTATATGGCTGAAATTACTGAATGTAAGGGTAATATGTACCCTGATAATGGAAAATGATAATAGATGCTACAAAAACAGTTGTATAGACCCACTGGAAGCCAGGGAAGCCAGATACAAAAGCTCTCAAGAAACCACTGTCATCGGTGTCTGAAAGAGTTCGAATTAACTTCGTAGATGGACAGAACATAGGTGTTCCTAAATGTCTTCCAACAAAGTTTCCATCACGATGTTTTAGAATCATCTTATTGGAATCTTCTACAGCAGAAGTAAAATAGTTCTGCATTCTACTGTTTCTCGGAGTCTGAAACGCAGTTCAGCAGAAAGAAAAACTCATAAATAAGAAAAAAGCGATTTCACAATTGTGTGGTACAATGGAGATAACCTCGTTATCCTTTTTTCACTTTTATAGGGTTAAAATAGTAAATGTTTTTGACATAAACGCTGCACCTTCCTGAAACGGCATTAGACAGTCCTTGAGAAGACTAGTGCCACGAAGTAGCGCAAAGAAACAGTACTGCTGACGTCAACCCACAATTTAGTACCACCAGAGATTCTCGTTCCCACCGTAATTGTCGTCTCTTCACAACAACGTTTGCGACACCTACCCAGAAAAAACGAACTAGCGGTGAGTAAATAAACTACATGCTATAAAATATCCAAGCGATATTGTTCAAATGGCTCTGAGCACTATGGGACTTCACTTCTGAGGTCATTAGTCCCCTAGAATTTAGAACTACTTAAACCTAACAACCTAATTACATCACACACATCCATGCCCGAGGCAGGATTCGAACCTGCGACCACAAATACCTCCCTTTGCTACTCTCCCTCTGCCTCTACCTCAGCCTCTGCCTCTCGCTCTCAAATACGTACTGCAATTTTTTATATGTGAAAAAAACTGCTGACTTTGACACGACCTTCGAAAGAAATACCAACACAGCAGTTTGCCGACTTTACCAGTCAAAGATACATCAACTCATGGGTTCTGTATTGCATGGCATGTCCCCTTTCTCTTAAAAAAAATTGAATTTGACCTTAAATGTGTAAAACCTTCTTAGACGAGGACGTGAAACCCTGGTTTAATGCAAGTCGCTAAGTGTTCTCAGTCTCAAATACTCGAGGAATATAGTCTTAGAAATTTGAGCACTATGTCGTACGCTGCTTGAACAAATATACACAGTTTCTAACTTCAATGGTTTAGTTAGTGTGTTAAACCGTTCACGCTATTCACTGAGGCGACAAGTCACGATACCTCCTAATATCGTGTCAGACCTGCTTGTCCAGCGTAGTGCGGAAACTCGGCGTGGCATGGACCCAACGAGTCGTCGGAAGTCCCCTGCAGAAACAGTGTCCCATAAATGTACGAATGGATTGACATCTGGCGGTCTGGGAGGCCAAATCATTCAGCTGAATGTTTGGGAACACAAAGTCCACAAATAGCTGTAAATAGTCTCCAAATAGAGGAACATAACCTTTTTCAATCAATGATCGGTTCATTTGGACTAGTGGTTTCAGTCCATTCCACGCAAACACAGCCAACACCATTATGGATCTCGTTGACAACTTGGGTCCATGGGTTCGTAGAGTCCGCGCCACACTCAAACCCTGTCGTCAACTTTTACCAACTGAAATCTGGACTCAGTCCACGACCAGAGCACGGTGTCACAGTTGTCAGTGGTCCAGTGGGCCACGAGTCCCGGAGAGGCACAGCAGGCGGTGTTGTCGTTGTTAGCAAAAGCACTCGCGTCGGTCGTCTGCTGCCATAGCCCATTAACGTTAAATTTCGCCGCGCTGTCCTAAGGGATACGTCCGTCGTACATCCCATATTGATTTCTTCGGTTAATTAACCGAGTATTGGTTGTCTGTTAACGTTAACGCTGCGGAAACGCTGCTGATCTTGGTCATTAAGTGAAGGCCATCGGCCACTGCATTGTCCTTGGTGAGAGGTGATTGCAGAAATCTGCTATTCTCGACATAGTTTTAACGCTGTAGACCTCAAATGCCTAACGATTTGCAAAATGCAGTTTCCTATGTGTATTGTTCGAACTACCATTTCGAGTTCGAAATCTATTAAATCCCATCTTGCGACCAAAATCATGTCGGAAACCTTTTCACATGAATCACCCAAGTCCAAATGACAGCTCCGCATTGCACTGCCCTTTCATACCTTGAGTATGCGATACTACTGCCATCTGTATATGTTCATATCGCTATCCCACGGCTTTAGCCACCTCAGCGTATACTTCAGAAAGAAATATTTGGAACTTACTTTATAGTGAATATATCTCTAAGTTGAGCAGCAAATTTATGTTTTCCGTATTTTCTTCCAAATTGCTCCAGACAAATACCGGTATGTTTCTATTAAATATGGGTACGGCTGTCCTTCTCTACTATTTCGTCATTCGAACTTCTTCTCCGTCTATAGCGACTGCACCGCCGAAAGGACGTTAAACTTTAAAATTTCTCCCTTTTCGTTTCATTTTCAGGTCCTTGTTTATGAACCGGCAGTGCTTTTGTATTTAAATACTGCACGTTTAAAGTGTGGATTATAGAGGGTAGGGAACAGAAAAGTTTCGTATTACCACCCTCTAAAGTTCAACGAAGGATGCGAACTTGAGGGAGCCTTGCGAATAAATTTTCGTGTTTAACTTGGATCTCATCTCCATTTTTTAACTGCATCTACATATTCATGTATAACAAAGTTCAAAAACTTCCACACGCGGCTTAAACTGAGGGTTGGTGCATTTATTTATAGTGGCTAGTATCCAACAATATAAACGCTAGAAACTGCAAAATTTAGTGGAAAAATTTAGAAAAATTATGAACAGCTTAATTTTCCTAAATTGAAAATGAAATATTTATTGGCGTTGTGATGTCGGACAAGATACCATAGAAAGTGGGAGAGGAATAAGTGACAATACCATGGCGATAAGTAATAATAACTCAGTGGAACGACCCAGATGAAGAGGCGTGGTAGAAGATAAGAACCAGAACACGTACGTCCTGTGGTGCGACCCCAACTGCCGCCAACCTGGATAGAGGGGAGGCGACGACTGTAAGCGAGAGCAAATCACCGAGTGGTGAACGTGAAGCAGGAAACTAAGTGCGTAAACTTTCGTTTGGCGATCCTTTGGCCATCTGTTACGACTCTTGGAAGTGAATGGCATGAGACCGACTAGCCCATCCGTTCATATATATAAACTGACAAATAAAAATGCAGAACTGGAGAAAAGGCATTATAAAGTAAGATAAACGACGGGAGAGGCACGTAGAGAACAACAGTACGTGACATTTTGAAGGATTAGTGAACACATTAAAAGGCGAAATTAAAATGAATTGGTGATAAAAATCACCAAATAAAAATCTAGTTGTTCAAAGAGACCTGCTCTCACGTCCGTCGTAATTTAATACATTATTATTGTTATTATTATTTTTTGATTGTTGCCGACTTACGTGAGGGACCTTGATAAAAATGATATTTCATTCAATTTTCATTTACGATTAAATGCTTTTGTGGAGTTCTTCTTTTTAACAATATTAATCTTAAATTATTTGTTGCGTTAATGAATGTTAGACTCGCTGAATCTTAAAACGTGAGCATACAAGTTGAACATTGGAATAAACTTTTCATATTAATTTCCTCGGCTAGTCAGTTCACTTTAAAGCAAAAGATATATAGTTATTAATTACAATTGCGGCCCACACACGCGCGAGAGTATTTTTTCTTACCTCCGTTAACCATTGTATTGTAGTCGGAGTCCTGGCTCTGGCTCTCGGCTATGGTACTGAAAATAAGATTCTTAAAGCTACGTATTTCTGCAACTTCGGGCGGCTGTGGAGAAAAATTAATATTATGTTAATAGCGGGCGAGTATTTCGCTTCCGCTAATTTTTCATAAGTTAATATCGCCACGTAATCGCGTCGTTGGCTGCATCGGTCTCTGCGATTGTTGAACTGTAAATTACTTGAATGCAGGTTAATTCAAGGAAGGCGGACATGAAATCGTGACCACCTCTTACAAATTAAAAGTACACAATAATATTAAATCAGTATATTATCTGCTTAACTAATACAAATATGCTTACATTTGCCAGCACTCGCAAGATGTCCGTCTACACACAACGAAGACAAGAGAAGTAGTGAAGACTACTGAAAAATTAACAAAAGAGCGTATCTTGTCTTCTCTTTAGATCATTTTGTTATATTTCTTTGTACTCGAAACTTAATCAGAGAAATTATTATTTTACGGGTACATTATAAAAAAAAATCTGGATCATTCAAGTTTTAAATGTCTCTTCTTTATAAATACTGTTTTTTAAGTGTTTTCTTATTACCTCACTGGGGACGCTATACTGCGTAGAATGAAACCATAATGAACAATAAATGTTTTGCGTAAGTTATGGGGACATGCTATACTGTCAGCAAAGTCGCAGTAATATGCCACACTCGGGAATAAATAAAGCCGTCAAAAGTGTACATACGCAACGCATAACTACCAGAGACTAGGAAGAGAAAGGGCTGAACTCCGATGCTACTTCAAGAAGGAAACATTATTGAATGAGGCTGTGTGCTAAAGCGAGGTTTTTTTCTTTCAGCGGGTACAACGGAGCACGATTAGTGCTGCGGAGAATCGTACTTTCCTCTATAATATTTACAACATGGTATTCGGATAAAGGTGTCAAACAGTGCAGTCTTTGTTTTTGTATTTGAGATAGGATGGCTATTAATTGTTCAAGTGATTAACCAGGGCTAGTCTTGAACTGCTGAAATCCTGATGTTGATTGAAACGTATAGTAAAGGAGCGTCCACTAAATGTCTTATGCTTACCACTTCCGAGAAAAACTTCCCGTTCAGTTAGTTTTTGTTCTGTACTTCTTTAAGAATTCCTCTTCCAATAAAATACCGCACAGTTTTAATCGTTATACTAACTTCTAATTATGATGTACTACTGGAACTTTGTTAAACATAAAGCCAGTAAATAGTATGTGCCGATAGCTTATGCAGAACTTTGCTGCTCATTTAGGTTTCATTCTACTCAGGTCTATTTGTGTGACAAGCTTTTCTTATTTAGTGATTTTTATTACATATTTACTTTGTTTCCTCATTTTGTTGTTCTCATTAATCGTTTTAAAATCTTGTTCTTTTCACGCGCCTTTCTCGTCGTCTACATTATTTTGTAATATTCTTTCTCCAGTTCTCCACTTCAGTTTAAATGTGAACGGCCGTGATAGTCTGTCACATGCCATTCACTTCCAGAGGTCCTAAGAGGTGGCCACAGTATCGTTACGCACCGAAGTCTCCCCACTCGGTTCCCAGCTTCGCCTGCGCCACTGCCGCTCCGCGCTCTGCTCTCGCTTGCGGATGTCGTCTCCGCCCTACCCAGAACCGTGGCACGCGGGTTTTCACCACCCGACATTCTCGTTCTTATCTCATAACATGGCTGTTCAACCTAGCCGGTTTCTTTGTTTTCTTATATTTGGCGCCGCGGTACTGCAAAATATTACTTTCTCACTTTTCATCGTACCTAGCCCGACCGCTATTACAGTTTTATGCTCTCATTACTTTATGCAAAAGAGGATATGTCTAAATTATTTTTTAGAACACTTTGTTTTCAGTAATTGCACCTGACGGGCATTTAGCAGCCGGAAACGGGTTGCCACTTAAAAAATAAGAGCCTCATAACTGAAGGAGTGATTCCCATGTCTATTACGATTCTCATTTGCGGATGTTCCCACTACAGGACTATTACTAAAATTGTGCTTTGGATTTATCTATAGGCTTTTTCAGTTCATTCCCGGAAGCCTGGAGCACATGAGGAACAATGTATATCTTCCTGTACAGTGGTTAATGAAATGCCGGCAGGTGTGGCCGAGCGGTTCTAGGCGCTTCAGTCTGGATCCGAGCGACCACTACGGTAGTAGGTTCGAATCCTACCTCGGGCATGGATGTGTGTGATGTCCTTAGGTTAGTTAGGTTTAAGTGGTTCTAAGTTACAGGAGACTGATGACCTCAGAAGTTAAGTCCCATAGTGCTCAGAGTTATTTGGTTAATGAAATATTATCCTAGTGCAAACCATTTTTGTGCACACTCATGTTCAGAAAGGAAAACAGTTCATCTTCAACGATTAGAGATAGAACGTTCATATTCACAGGACATCTACGTTAGTATGTTCTGCAGAAATGATTATCATCCCAGTCACCTCGGTTCCGCATGTGTCCTCGAGCCTTGTAAACACAGTGTGCGCCATGGTCCTGGTAACTTGTTCCACGTGTGTAAGACACTATTGGCGTCCTGTGGTATAGCCATCCATGGTGCAGTTACCTGGTTTCAAAAATCATCTGTGGTGGTTGGCGTTGGGTCACAGCCTTGCAATTGTCGTTTCACCATATCCCACACATTTTCGATTGGCGGCATCTCTGCTAATCTTGCGGGCCAGGGCTAAAGGCTGACATCCTGTGACACCAAGATGTGGTCGTGCACTGTCTTGCTGAAAAATGGCGTCTGTGGTCGTGCAGAATAGGGATGGCTACGGGTTTCAGGATGTCATTTACGTAGGTCACACTGATCACATTGCCCCAGAAACGCACCAACTGTTATTTGTGGTTGTACTCAATAGCAGCCACTCCATAAGGCCTTGAGTTGTCGCTTATGTCTTGTGCGAAGGAAGTCCCTGCGATTCCGCTCCCCCTGTATCTGGCGAACTAAAATGCGGCCATCATTTTCAAACAAAATGAAACTGGCTTCGTCCGAAAACAGTATCCGATGCCATTCCTATCCATAGTGACTTTGTTTCATATACCATTGCCGTCTAATGTGTTTATGTACTTCTGTCAAAGGTAGGCGGAAAAGCGGACGACGCGCACGTAATCATACCCATAATGAACTGCGACGGTCTGTCACCCCTGATAGTGTACCATATGTTAAACTATTCCACTGTTACGCCAGGGCCGAGGAGGACGCAGAATATCTGTCCAGCAGTGCCATTCGGATGAGGTGTCGATCTTCGTCGGAAGTGGGGAGGGGGGGGGGGGGGTGCGACGTGACCCTTCTCGTCGTGCACGGCCTTCAGCAAGGTATCCGGTATACACTCGTTGCACTGCCGAAGCACTTCGTCCTACACGAGGAGCAATTTCCTGGATGGGTGCATCACATTCTCTTATGCCAATAATGCGCCATCTTTCAAAGTCACTGAACTCACTGATTCGACGATACGGTACGCACATACGTCTGCGCGCCATCCTGTACGTCTCCTCAAGTCTCACTGATTCATTATCTTAGATTTATAGCGACAATGAGAGCCGCCGCATGCATATTTTAACGGTAGGTGGTATTGCGCTGCGATATCAGTATTTACCTTCAACCCGCAAGCTAATTTGTTTCAAATGCTAATTATTTCTGCAGGACATACTAATGAACATGTCCTGTGAATATGAACGTCCTATTTCTAGTTGTTCAAGGTGTTCTGTTCTTTCCGAACATGAGTATATTTAGTGCTCATTGTGTTAAAGCTTCAGTTCAATTTTTATTATTGTTGTTATTATTCATTATCGTCATTTTACACACTGTTTCATTTTACATGAGTACGTGTTGTTAACCATAACGCGCATGGGGAGTTTATAAACATGTAAATCTCATTCCAATTGTACTATGTAGTACACGCAAGAAATAAGCAGACTTATAGGAGAACGAAATGCTTTAATCCTTTTTGCGTACAGGGATCTGGAGCTCGGAAACGATTTTAATCAGCGACATTGGAAACCATCTTTATACATATACGTGGTAAACAAGATACACACATATATTTTATGTTCTGTGAATCTACTTCTATCGCTAAAAATAACAAAGAAGAAATGAGAAATTCCAGAAAAAGTGTTAAGAAACAAATAAGATAGAGCTGTCTGTTGCTTAACGTTGAAGATAAAAACTATTTAAGAAGTGGGAATGAAATTTGCTAGTTAATTGTATGCCGGCTGTTGTTCTTAGCAGTTAGTTTATTACAAGCGTTAACAAAAAATACTGAGTAATGAAATTAAATTTTAAGGAATTGTTTTAAATGGAAGCTAATAAATAATTAGATGGTTATAATCAGTCAAGTCTAACCATAAAAAGCACTCAGGTAACACTGCCATTACTACTTACGCAAACACTTTAATGATACGATTTGATACATAAAGGTATGGATGTTCGCATTATGCATTTTTGGTTCCAAAAGGAAACAAATATTCGCACGAGGGTGAAAAGTACTCAAAATTACGAATGTTGCTTATGCAGGGTAGATACTTCATTGTAACCTATTTTACGTTATCTACAGCCCTCTCCTAATGCCGGCATACATTCTATCTCACGTGTGAAGCATCCCGCGTACCTAAAACGTTAGCTGTAAGGCTACTGGAAAATACGTGAGTAGGGTGAAGACTGACATTCCAGAGGGAGAGGATACAAGAGACGTAGATCACGTCTTAATAAAGTCATGTGAAATTTTAAAACCTAGGAACAGGATCTAAGAGCGAATAATTTTAATGTTGGACCGTTCATATTTGCACGATAAATATGCGAGAAGAGAAAGGAGAGGAAGTACCTTATAAACCGGAACACATTCCGAGACGAGACGATGTATGTCACCAGCCTGAAGTTAACGTCAAAGACAATGAATAAAAGTTAAAAAAAAGCTAATGTATATACGTACACTGGATCTTAACATGCTATGAATCTTCTTCCAGTGTATCTTTCAGCGCACTTTTGATACCTACACTGTCAGACATATTCTACAGAAAACTTCATCATGAGCACCAGCTCCGTGACGTACACTGACAGACAAAAACATCTGCTGCAGATCTCTCCATCCGTTTCGGTCTTCAGCTGCAGTCAAGCCTGTTGCTCCAACATGGTTTCTAGTTTCTAAGTCATCTACCATTCGGTTGGCGTCTCCGTCTTGTCTCATCTCTTGGAGTCCAGCCCAGAAGTTCCTCCGTTTATTTACCATCCACTGACTTAGCTCCACAGCCCACCCACCTACAATTCGTTTTCCTTATGTTGGTGATGAAGTTTTCTACGCCAGTATCTTCTTTGATCGACGTGTTTCTTTCTGTGTTTCCTTATTAATCCAAACACGTATCTGTCCATTACTCGTTAAAGAAAGCTTACATTAAAATTTCATTGCTGCCGTAAGTGAAAACTGGTAAAACACATTCATTTACGCATTCATTTTATAAACTCGAAAGAATGTTTTTCAGAAGAGTATTCAGTTTACCAAAAGCACTTGACGCCACTTCTACTCGTCTGTTCGTTCCTATTATTCTCTCTTCAGTCTTTCTTTTGTACAGTCCTAAATACAAGAACTTCGTGAATAATTTCGGACAGTATGTGGTCTGTTATAGAGATGAGACTGATCATCGAACAGTCTTCAGTGTTCTGTCTCTCTCATTCATGAAAAGTAGAAAAAGTAAACGTATTGTCAAAGATGGAATTTTCACCTTCTAGAGACACCACATGACGGACGTTCCGAAACTAAATTTCGTCAATGTTTTCCACAAGGGGACCTTTATCTCCAAAAACAAATACACGATAGCATCATTCTGCCAACGGCCTTGTCAAAGAGGGCGGAGGACCGGATAGAGGTTCAGGGCACTCTCTTGTCCTGGGGTGGGAAATTGCCCATAGTGGGATACGGAAGTACTAAGGAATGACGAGATACGTTTGAAGTTCTCTAACGCTATAGATACAGCAATAAGGAATAGCGCAGTAGGCAGTACAGTTGAAGAGGAATGGACATCTCTAAAAAGGGCCATCACAGAATTTGGGAAGGAAAATATAGGTACAAAGAAGGTAGCTGCGAAGAAACCATGAGTAACAGAAGAAATACTTCAGTTGATTGATGAAAGGAGGAAGTACAAACATGTTCCGGGAAAATCAGGAATACAGAAATACAAGTCGCTGAGGAATGAAATAAATAGGAAGTGCAGGGAAGCTAAGACGAAATGGCTGGAGGAAAAATGTGAAGACATCGAAAAAGATATGATTGTCGGAAGGACAGACTCAGCATACAGGAATGTCAAAACAACCTTTGGTGACATTAAAAGCAACGTTGGCAACATTACGAGTGCAACGGGAATTCCACTGTTAAATGCAGAGGAGAGAGCAGATAGGTGGAAAGAATACATTGAAAGCCTCTATGAGGGTGAAGATTTGTCTGATGTGATAGAAGAAGAAACAGGAGTCGATTTAGAAGAGATAGGGGATCCAGTATTAGCATCGGAATTTAAAAGAGCTTTGGAGGACTTACGGTCAAATAAGGCGGAAGGGATAGGTAACATTCCATCAGAATTTCTAAAATCATTGGGCGAAGTGGCAACAAAACGACTATTCACGTTGGTGTGTAGAATATATGAGTCTGGCGATATACCATCTGACTTTCGGAAAAGCATCATCCACACAATTCCGAAGACGGCAAGAGCTGACAAGCGCGAGAATTATCGTACAATCAGCTTAACAGCTCATGCATCGAAGCTGCTTACAAGAATAATAAACAGAAGAATGGAAAATAAAATTGAGAATGCGCTAGGTGACGATCAGTTTGGCTTTAGGAAAAGTAAAGGGGCGAGAGAGGCAATTCTGACGTTACGGCTAATAATGGAAGCAAGGCTAAAGAAAAATCAAGACACTTTCATAGGATTTGTCGACCTGGAAAAAGCGTTCGACAATATAAAATGGTGCAATCTGTTCGAGATTCTGAAAAAAAGTAGGGGTAAGCTATAGGGAGAGACGGGTCATATACAATATGTACAACAACCAAAAGGGAACAATAAGAGTGGACGATCAAGAACGAAGTGCTCGTATTAAGAAGGGTGTAAGACAAGGCTGTAGCCTTCCGCCCCTACTCTTCAATCTGTACATCGAAGAAGCAATGATGGAAATAAAAGAAAGGTTCAGGAGTGGAATTAAAATACAAGGTGAAAGGATATCAATGATACGATTCGCTGATGACATTGCTATCCTGAGTGAAAGTCAAGAAGAATTAAATGATCTACTGAACGGAATGAACAGTCTAATGAGTACACAGTATGGTTTGAGAGTAAATCGGAGAAAGACGAAGGTAATGAGGAGTAGTAGAAATGAGAACAGCGAGAAACTTAACATCAGGATTGATGGTCACGAAGTCAATGAAGTTAAGGAATTCTGCTACCTAGGCAGTAAAATAACCGATGACGGACGGAGCAAGGAGGACATCAAAAGCAGGCTCGCTATGGCAAAAAAGGCATTTCTGGCCAAGAGAAGTCTACTAATATCAAATACCGGCCTTAATTTGAGGAAGAAATTTCTGAGGATGTACGTCTGGAGTACAGCATTGTATGGTAGTGAAACATGGACTGTGGGAAAACCGGAACAGAAGAGAATCGAAGCATTTGAGATGTGGTGCTATAGACGAATGTTGAAAATTAAGTGGACTGATAAGGTAAGGAATGAGGAGGTTCTACGCAGAATCGGAGAGGAAAGGAATATGTGGAAAACACTGATAAGGAGAAGGGACAAGATGATAGGACATCTGCTAAGACATGAAGGAATGACTTCCATGGTACTAGAGGGAGCTGTAGAGGGCAAAAACTGTAGAGGAAGACAGAGATTGGAATACGCCAAGCAAATAATTGAGGACGTAGGTTGCAAGTGCTACTCTGAGATGAAGAGGTTAGCACAGGAAAGGAATTCGTGGCGGGCCGCATCAAACCAGTCAGTAGACTGATGACAAAAAAAAAAAAAAGGTTATCATAGGTGCATTAACGTCAGCTGCCCTCACGTGTCTGTCTGGCTAAGTAAAGTTTGTGAAGTGTACCACCACTCCCCAAGCTAGCCCAGTGCACGTCACGGCGTCACAGGCAGCATGGCTGCTGAGCTGTTCGTGCGGACGGGCATGGGCACAAGTGCACATCTATCCACCCTGCTATTGAAGCATCTGCATTTTGTACCATATACAAATTTAGTCATTTTAACAAGTGTTACGTTGATTGAGTAATAATAAGTTGATTAATTCCCTGATTCATCCTTTTATTGGTGTTTTTATTTTCTTTTAACTTTTTAATAGCATCTGTGGTATTCCTCATGGTTCAGACTATCTCCATACCATCTTTTACTGAAATAAGTGTAGCTGTTTGGTCGTGAAAACGTAAGAGGGAGAGTTACTTTTGCATGTATAATATTAGTATGAATATTAAAAGCAGTCGTCCGAAACATAACAAGCACATTTATTATGAAATTGATTTAGAAATGTAATGGCAACAAAGTGTCACAAAGTTGAGGACGTCACAGTTTACACGCTATAAAATCAAAGTGTGCACTCACAGTTATCAGTATTTCACTTATCGCTGTGATTATGAGTACGGAGTTGCAGACTATGGCTGTGTGAGCGAATAAATGAGGGGAAACCTGTTTCCTTCAGTCGTTTCCGCCTACGTTTGGGAAGGCAGTCTCCCTATTATTTTTTTAATTGGATTTCTTCCTCCTCCTGTTTCCTGTTAATCATTACCCTGTTATTAGCCTATGAAACTTTTGTTATTCCTGTTTTTCTGTACTTTTTCCTCATTTAGTTGGCGATGTGATAATATATAACAAGAGAGAATAATTTCATTTATAAGCAAATGTAGCTATCTAGTGATTACGATATTTGCAAAATATTCTTAGAATACATTTAATACGTCAATATTTCCAGAAACTATATAGATGGCGAAAGTAAAGCCACTGAAGAAATACGAAGGCATTGTAGTCTTTTATTATCTTCTTGTTAACTTGTCTCTCTTTCCTAGGAGCTCAACGTGAGCAAATGTAAAATGTGTAATCCTTAAATGTTTACAGGATAAATATCATTTATATCCAGAAATTCTGTCGAGTCCATCAGTATCCCAAACTAGCACCTTGTCTCCTTACCATTTATTCAGTTTACCTTGTGATTTATGTACGTTTCAAGAAAAAAGAGGCGAGGTGGGAGTAGGATTGTTCGGATACGTAGAATCTGACACTATTCTTGTTCTTTCGTTAATTGCTCTCCAAGTAACAGCCAGACCACACTGGTACACATTATGCGATCGCTATCCTGCTGCACGCATTACTTTACAGCGAAAATTGCAAGGGTCTCGTTGGTTACTGTTTCCGAACAGTGACGCCTGCCAGCCTTCTCAGTGGCATGATATAACACTAATGATTGTGAATAAATCCGAGGATGGTGTGGTGTCACCGCCAGACACCACACTTGCTAGGTGGTAGCTTAAATCGGCCGCGGTCCATTTAGTACATGTCGGACCCGCGTGTCGCCACTGGGTGATCGCAGACCTAGCGCCACCACAAGGCAGGTCTCGAGAGACGATATAACACTCGCCCCAGTTGTACGAGGAGATTGCTAGCGACCATACGGACGAAGCCTTCCTCTCATTTGCCGAGAGACAGTTAGAATAGCCTTCTGCTAAGTCCATGGCTACGACCTAGCAAGGCGCCATTAGCCTTACCTACTTTGAGAGTTATAGTATAAATGTCTCAAGAAGGATGCTGTAGTCATCAAATAATAAAGTTAAGTATAAAGCAGCTACGTACTTTTCTTGCTACCATTCAATAGTTATCCTGTTCCAGAATTGACGCCCGTCGGCGTGAGTGTGTACGCGTGCCTTTCTATCGGCTACCCGTCACTGTGGACTGGCTGCCTTGGCAGTCCACTTCAGATGGACTACAGTAATACAATCTGTTTAGTAAGGATTATAGAAACGTTGATCTGCTGCACTGCGGCGTGGTACCTGATTACAAATATTCCGTCGTCAGTATGGCTTGCCTCTCTGTCTAGACTGTCTTAATAAACAGAGATGCAAAATTTGTAAACTGCAACATTAATGTCGCACCTTTGAGAAACTTTTCCAGTAATCTTCTCACTACGAGACAGGAGGTTAAAATTGCCACATTGGTCCTACCTGTGGACTCACGAACCATGTCCTACTTGTCGACTCGAAAAGTGCGCCTTTACCTGATTTGAATGATACATTCACTAGGCTGGTCGCTAGTTACACTTGACTAACGTACAACCAGAGTCACGCGGTGAATCTCTGTCTAATTTAGACGTTTCGCCCACAAGAATCGTATTGTCCCGTTTGCTTCAACTCTGGAGGTCGTTTGCAATTGCTGCATTTCAGTTGCACTCCGCGATGCACCTGTTTCCCGTACCGCAGCAGAACTATGTCTTTAGGAAATCCGGACCTTGTAGGGTAAAGTCTTGTAGCTTGGAACGCTATTCAGATCTGTCTCTGTAGCCAACACTTAAGAGAAATTTAATATATTTTCTTATTCCATCTTGGAATGAAAGCATTCACTTTTTCATGTTACAGTTTTTTCTCAAATTAAAAAAAAAGTACCGCGGGAAACTAAGGTTTTACCAAATGTCAAAAAAGACTGCAAGGCGCAACATGGTTGTGTACGTAGGAACTACTATTCTGTGGAAATTTGAAAGTGTTGCATTCGAGAAAATGTTGTCAGTGCTGTTGTATTATCACTCTACAATATAGCAATAATCACTAACTCTAATAAAATTGAATAGAAGTATTATCAATAAAGAAATACGAATTAAATATATTTTTTGAAGTAGAAGCTACTGAAAACTAAGACAAATATCCATTTTACTGTCAGACAAAACGTGTTACCTAATGGAAGATTTTTACTGTGTGAGGGTACAAGATGATAACAACTCACTAAATATATGTAAATGGTTTTAAAAATTTACAGAACTTTACTCGCCATAAAATTATGTAGGGCAAAGTGACAAATATTATACATAATCAGAAAATTAAACTGTATTTGTGAAAGAAAAAGAGTAAGTGTAAAAAAAAATTAAATTCTTGAGAGCATAAGCTGTTTTAAAATGACATTGTATTTAATTCTTCGAAGTTACTAATGCAGATCAGAAAAAATAAAAATCGTGTATTACTTTTGGACTGAAATTCTTATGCGTCTAACAGCTAATCCAAAATATGTTACACATGTGATATTGTTATGTACAATGTGACTGTGGTAGAAGATTTAGATCTCAAAAACAAGATTTTTGAGACCTAAATCTTCTACCACATCTACAGTGTACATGGTATTTATATACTAGGATAATTATGCCTTGAAATGTATGTCAGAGCGAACTATTGAAATATTATTATTTGATTTTCCTATTTTTAATACTATTAAGTCCACCAGCAATGGGTGGGAACTGTTCACATTTATACTTAGTATACTGTCACTAATACAAAAGCAAGAGATACGCAAAACAGAATCACTGTCTCATGTCTGTTCATAATCATCAACTGGATCTTTAAACACAAAGTATATTCATTTTTTGATATCTCTCACACCAGTAGTAATGTGAGTAATTGGCACTTTCCCTATCAAATCACTCTTATTAATAAGAGAAATGTCATTTTCTCTTTACTGAAAAACGGTTTTGTCCTTATCCACAGACTTCAGAGACATATCTTCTAGATCGTTTTCCAGAATATTTTGTAGGGTGCAAATTTATCTTTATCTGCACGAATTTGTCGTCTCTTCTCGAAATTTAGCCATGATACTCTCCTCCGTCTACAAGTGCTGGATTTGTCATTGCAATAAGATCTAGTGTGGATACTCCAAAGGGATGAACACCATTTCTTCTGTCGTCACTCTCCAAAGAGATATCGGCATCAGAAGTAACTTTGTCAGTTGCCTTTATTTTGTGTACTTCACACCGCTTTTGTAACATGAACAGCTTTCTGACTCTCCTACTTTCAGAAAATTCCTTTTTCATATGAAGGCTTTCCTTTTTACTGGCAGGGGTGCAGTCTCCGACGGTTATGCTCATGCCATATGGGAAGGGCGTCAACCCGTGGTACACATCGTTGTACGGCTGGTAGCTGGGTCGCAGGGGACAATGTAACATTTTTGGGAAACAACCTTACCATGTTTTGGAATGGAGCGTGTTATATTTAAGGATGATATTGTCTGTTTTATAATTAACTCCATACTAGCTGACAAGCCCAGCATTGTCTGGATACTCATTTTACCAAGTTTCTATTAAAAATGAAAACAAACCTCTGTAGTGAATAGTGAAGTTATGAAACACTCGTACAAAAAAATTATATATATATATATATATATATATATATATATATATATATATATAGTACAAATGTATAAGTAGAGTACCCGAATTAAGAAACATAGTAAGCAAAACACAAACTCTATGTAATTTTTATTTAATTCAGAATATGATTACAATGAGTATTTCCAGTTACACGTCTGAGCAGCTGAGTGTAGGTGCTTCGCGTATCTACAACTCCATTTTGTAAACGTCTTTAACGCAACACCTGTTCATAGATGTATAGATGGCTGTTGTTTTCGTGTTTTCAAAGTTACTGTCATGTGTCAGAGATTTACTTCAAGTAAATGGACTAAAGTAGTGTCATACTAGTAAAGAATAAGTGTACGAAAAATTAATGCATTGTGTGACGTTTTTTCAAGCATCTCAGTCTTTATGACGTCTCATCTCTTGAACTACATGTCTTACAATGATATATTTGTGTAGATACATTCAGCGGCATATGTGGATACTGTATGCGGAATTAATGCAAACAGAATTAATAATACAGAAGAATAAATTTAAATGTAATGCACGATGAGGCAATTTTTCGCGTTTCTCATTGCTTATGAAGTCGTATTTCCTAACGTTTAATAGGTAGATGGTTCTTACCTGCACAGCGATTGTTGCCTGACCTTAAGAGATATGTGTACCAAGTTTGAATGAAATCGATTTCGTGGTTCAGAAGAAGACGTGGAAGATAAACATACATACATTTATTGTAATATGCATGTGTAATAAATGTGACAACAATGAACAGTCCACCAGATAGAGCACACGTTTCTTTGCATGTAACATAAATTTGATGGGTAAATAGACAATATTTTCTTCACCATAGTTTATGATCTAGAGCTGATTTTACATTTATTTTCAGGCTAAAAGTGTTGTTTGTCAAAATAATTTTTTACCTGCGAAGTGAAGGATCTAATATAAGCAACAAATTACGACCAACAATTTTTAAAGAACGGTAGCATAACTAAGAGTAGGAACATCTGTGATGAGTGTGTGTTTCTAATTGTATAAATCAGCTGGGTATAATTTTTTTCTTTAAATTTGGTTTTATCTGTTGTTTGACACCTTACCCTAATTGAATAATGAAAATTGTCTTCTAAATTGCATTATCACGTTATGCAGTACTTACATATGTGGAGACATAAATATTTAGATATTATTCACAAATTACAAGACCATGGTTCACAACAACAAAAACCATAGAAAAAGCCCGAAACTGCTAGTGGTAGTCTCTAGCGTTTATTCTTTAATGTGATTATAAAATCGGTCATTAGACTGAAACAACGGTGAGGAAACATGTGAGCCTATGTGCACTATGCTCAAGGTACAACAGTCTCTGCCATTGTTTTCTAACAATAAACCGCTCTTGTTGTGGCATCGCAGTGGTCTTAGAGTCGGACGACATGTGTACCTTACTTTCTGAAGTCCCTACATAGCTTGCAATTTACAAGAGGCCTTGCCATTTTAGATACTCACTGTTTTAATTGTAATTTACTCCCTGAAAGTAAGCTGTGAAACTTGGAAATTGATAAAGAGTATGTATTATTGCGAACTCTTCCATCACGGTGAGTTTTACTTTTTTGGGGTGTGGCGGAAAGGGGTGACATCACTCCTATAACTTTCTTGTGTCGTCACCTGTGTGCGACTGCTATAAATGGACTCTCTCAGCTTCACAACATTTTCGGAAATATTACATCAGTTTGTCTCCAGATAGGAATCAATGTCTGTTTCATATAAGAGAATTGTCGAGTTTTAAATGTGCTTCCAAGCATACAATTTTGCTGTCGATTAAAGCAATACAGAACAGGTGGAAACTATCCCTGTTTTCATTGGCTGTATGCCTAATATTCACTAGGAAGAACATTAATTTGGACTAGGAGCCCGTGAGCCATGTCCCCGCATTTTGACAGCCAGCCAGCCAACGCGGCTTTAGCTCTAATTTTGCGGACTACCTGTCGCTAACAGACACTGGCGTACAAAAGCGACCCGCGGTAATCCGCTTAAGGTCTTTAGCAGAGCGATTCATAGCAAGCTTACTGCGTAATTCCTCTCTCCGCCCGATATAATTCAAGCAGAACTCGGAAGTATGGCTCACAGAATTTATTTCGCCCTCAGCTTACAACTTAGTTGTCGCCGGAGGTCATCCATAATTTGTTGCCACGGACCGGTGTCTGCTCGCGTCCTACCTAGCTAAAGAGCCTTTGTCTCTTATAGAAGAGATTTCTACCCCAGTGATGTTTCATATCATGGAATTTGAGGCATTTTTTGTTTTCTATCTCCCTCTCGGCTCTTCCTAGTATATGTTTTCCCGTTCTCCATTTTTTCTTTATGAAATTCAGCTAATGATCTTACTTTACATTGCACGTTCTAATACAGCAATTATTACAGATCTAGGAAATTAAAAAAAAGGCGAAATCATAGAGGAACTTTGGTTTTATTGGCATCGCACACGACTGACACAGATCGCAAAAGCTTCTGTAAAGGTACGACATTTTTGCGGCAGGGGAGAAACTACGAAGGAATCCCACAAGATTCAATTTTGTATGCACTCCTTCTTCTTGTATTGGATGTCCCAAGAGAAATGGTTAGTACTGAGTAATGTGACGGGAATGATCATTTGATGCAAAGCATCCGAGTAATCATGTGCTGTAAAACGGATACCTCAAGAACTATGAGCAATAGTTCATCTTTGATTCTGTGAAACACATCTATTTTACAGATAAAGTGCTCATAACTCTTAAGTATGCATTTTAGAGCCCACGTTTAGCTCTGAAGGATGGTTTCTGACATCTCTCTGAATACTCACAACTTGTATATTTGTCGTGTTCTGGTTCCATGGTGAATTATATTTTTGGGTGTAATTTGTTTATATCACTGTGGAGTTGTTAGATGCGACTTTGTGTTTCATCTACAAGGCATATTATGTCATCTACGTAACGGTACCAATGTATTATCCGGTAGTGTTCGGGTCTTACTATTGATTCGAATATTTTATTTTCAATGTGACTGAGAAAAACGTTGGCTAGGAGTCAAGCGACTGATGACCCCATTGGAAGCCCGTCTTCTTGTGAGTAGAACTCATTGTCAAATGAGAAATAGTTATTCTCTGTGATTAGTTTTAGTATACTTGCGCCATGCAGGCAGGGAATGCCACATTGAGAGACCATAACGCCCCGTCATCGGCAGGGAACCTTCCAGCGATGGATGTAAAGCCTTACACGACATGGCCATCTGTATAATGGAGCTTAAAACTTGATTCGTCTGAAGAGGCCACCTGCCGCCACCCAAGTGACGCCAATTAACAGCAGTCAGCACTGGTGCACGAACCACGTGGCTACTGAGGAGGCCCATACGCGGCAACGTTCGCTGAACAGTCGTTGAGGGAACAATGTTGGTAGCCCCTTGGTTCCTCTGGGCTGCCAGTTGCTCAACATCTCCCCGTCTATTCGCCCATACATGTCTCTGAAGCGGTTGTTCACTCCTGTCATCTAGTATCCTGTGCCTCACCACAGTTCCTCGTCCCCGGTTATCGATAGTGCCATTTACCTATGCACGGAATACTTCAGCCACGGTGGCATGCAAACAGATTACAGGCTTAGCCGTTCAAGAAATGCTTCCATCCTTGGCCCGAAAGCCAACGATCTTGCTATTTTGGGCTTCAGATAAAACGCTCCGTTCCCACATTACGACGACGACTGCACAGTTTTCCGCATCCTCCCGACTTGCTTTATATACCCTGCACTGCTACTGCTGCCAGCTGCAACCTGTGAATGGAAACTGTACGCTGACGTCAAACACGGGCCGTGGTTACGCTAGCTGAGTTGCCTGTATAGCACGCCGTTGGCCGTAACAATCTTCCCTTGATCAAAGTAGCTTATTTCAATATGTATCACAATGTGCAACCCGGATCGTTTACAGAATCAATCTTCATCCGTTACTTCTCCGCTACTCGCTTACGGCGTCGTGTCCCTGCCCTCCTGCATCCCTCATTCTCTCTAAGATCATTATGTTTTGGCTCATCAGTGTAGATTTGTATACTTAGGTTTTGATGGCAGCTTTCGACTTGTTCATGTCTGTTAGTCGTTGTATGGTCTACCATATTTGTATGTTGGTCCAAAACATAATTTATAATTAAACTTTACATTCGTTTAAATACGTAGATTCAAGGGAAGCAACATAGAAGTGCAGCACCTTGACTTTCAAGTGAAATATTTGTATTTGACGAGGTAATCGCATAATAATTAATAGCCTGAGAGGTGTATTGCAATGCATGTTATTTTAAAGGAAGCTACAAGAAACTGCGGTATTCCTTGACATTCTAAGAGGTCTGTTCGAAATTTGAAATGTGGTATGTCGATTTTCGCTGTTAGGAACCATGCCACCTAAGACTCAACATTTTTTATTTGTACTCATTTGTCGTTTTTACATTGCGAAACATGTCCTGTGCAGTACATGTGACTGTTAACGAATTGTAGGCAAAAAATTTTAGTTGTCATCTCGAAACAATCAACCTGCGAACATGAAAACTGGCGCTGGTGTCGGCGCTGTTCTTCGTGTTCACCCACTCCATTTTTTCCAACGATGAATAACTTGATGGAGATCTTAGACACTTCTGGCGGTCTCTCTAATAACGTTCGTTTACGACTCAAGTGTGCATTTTGCACACAGTGCACGTACTTCATTACACATTGATTCACATCTTCTGCTGTTCCCTTCCACAAGGACCTCTCAGCAGCTCGTATGTTCGTGGCTCTGCATCCTCCATGACCGGAAAGCATATCAGCATGCGCATATCTCATAATTCCTTCCTTCACCTTAGCCAGCACACAATCCATAGCTCCAGTCCGCAGCTCGTGGTCTAGCGGCTAGCGTTGCTGCCTCTGGATGACGGGGTCCTGGGTTCGATTCCCAGCCAGGTTGGGGATTTTCTCTGGCCGAGGACTGGGCGTTTGTGTTGTCCTCATCATTTCATCATTATTCGAGAAAATGGCGAGATTCGACTGTGTAAATATCAGGACTTTGTCCGGGCGCTGATGACAGGGCAGTTGACCGTCTCACAAAGCAAACATTATCATCAACTCATCGCTCTAACCTAGTTACCTTAAACAACAGATCGTTCCTCATGCTAAACTGTGATTGGATCCTGTGTAGCTTGCAGTCGCGGTCAACATTCATCACTGATTTCTGTTCAAGAAGCCTCGACCCAGTGCTTGCGCTACTAATACCTTCCTGTTAGCATCTGCTTTACCGTGTTTCAGGCCGGACAGGGTGGACGAGCGGTTCTAGGCGCTACGGTCTGGAACCGCGCGACCGTTATGGTTCAAATGGCTCTGAGCACTATGGGACTTAACATCTATGGTCATCAGTCCCCTAGAACTTAGAACTACTTAAACCTAACTAACCTAAGGACATCACACAACACCCAGTCATCACGAGGCAGAGAAAATCCCTGACCCCGCCGGGAATCGAACCCAGGAACCCGGGCGTGGGAAGCGAGAACGCACCGCTACGGTCGCAGGTTCGAATTCTGCCTGGGGCATGGATGTGTGTGATGTCCTTAGGTTAGTTAGGTTTAAGTAGTTCTACGTTCTAGGGGACTGATGACCTCAGAAGTTAAGTCCCATAGTTGTCAGAGCCATTTGAACCATTTTGAACCGTGTTTCAGTTCACGCTTGTAAAGGACTTCGTAATCACACTGAGTCTAAACAGCCATCTTTTTAGTTTTCCGGATGAGACTTTCGGATCTAGAACCGTTTTAGAGCAGTATGATGGGACACTACTTCAAATTTCTTCCCATAAAGGTAACACCGAACGTACATCACTCCACATATGAAGTTAAGCATTTCTTTATGCGTGGTCGAATAGATTCTCTCGGTGCTATTAAGTTATGGTGCAAAAGATAAAAGTTGTTCCACATTATTAAAATTTTGACCTAGTAATGCATGATTAGATGCATTGCAAAATAATATGTGTACCTTCGGGAATTGTGGGAAATAACATTGTTCTCGACATCAATACTCTATTCGGCCCCTCAGACATACTCTGGCATTTCTCTGTTCACATACAATCTGCACCTTTTTTCAACATCATGGAGAGGTATTACATAATAAGAAAATACATAATAAAAAATCAAGGCAGAAAACGCTATTATTTAAAGCACAAATACTACTAGAGAAAGATGCAGTAGCACTAAAACGTTGTGTGAGTTCTCAGGCTGTATCAGCGAACACCCCCACGGCCTTCCTACCATATAGTAACTCGGAAGTCTCAAAAGCTAATGTAGGTATTTAACTGTCCTTGGCACTGGAATATCTTGCACCATGTGTACCAGTCATGGATCTGTTCTCACTGCAGCTTGTCTAATCACATTTGAAATAACTACTTCCTCCAATACAAAATGACATTTATTCTACTCTTTGTCAGATGTCCACCCGTAACCTCTTAAATACCTCTCTCAGTCGTCGTCTATGTTCCTCATTATCTCCTGAGAATGCAAAGCTTGTGGGATACCCCCACACTACTCCGCCCAACAGGGGATGAAACATCACAGATGTAGTCTTCAGTCTGATTGGCATCCTCCGATCGATATTCGTAAAGGCTTCGAGGTCAGTCATCCAGAAACAAATCCAACGGATGGTATCCACTCCTGAACGTCATGGAAGAGAAATATGGGTGCTGGCGGAGGTTATCGATGGTCGCCATGATGCTTGGTCTGATGATGATGAAGTCCCATACTACTTGACAGAGCGTAGGGGACGATGCGGGAGACCAGCACCGCTGTACTAGGTAAGGTCCTAGCGGAGGTGGTTTACCATTGCCTTCCTCCGACAGTAATGCGGATGAATGATGAAGACGACACAATACACCCAGTCATCTCGAGGCAGGTGAAAATCCCTGACCCCACCGGGAATCGATCCTGGGACCCCGTGATCGAGAAGCGAGAACGCTACCTCGAGACCACGAGCTGTGGACCATGTTTGGTCTGGGGCGTCCATATTTGATGGTCTTACTTTAAGATGATCGTTATCACAGAATAATCGGTACTACTTAGACCAGTCAGTAGACTTCTTTGGCACAATCACAATTCGCTCACCCCCCCCCCTGCCCCCTCATAGACTATTACTCTCCTTTATTTGCCCATCAGCCAACTTGTGGATGGCGAATTCCACCGGAACTGATTGTAATTATCGAGAAATTATGTATGGTTTTTTGTTCACCAGTGCATCATTTACTGTCGGAATTTGACGCTGCTTAATGGGTGTCGCTGAAAGTGAGCCCCGAGGAAGAAACAGATTCTCAATTTCAAACAATAATTCCTCCATTCGCCTTCGGTCAAATCCCTTTGGATGTTCAATCTTACTACTTAATGTGGTGTTAGCAGCGTCCTGCGGTTACTTGTTTCTTGTGCCTTCTGTACCAATCCTCTTCCTTTATAATGTAAAAACTCGCTATTAAAATCCTCTTCGTCAACTTCATTTCTTCATTGTCAAAATTATCGAAACAGACAAGTATTAACCTCTCACTGTCATTCTCTCATATGTGTATCACACATTTTCACCATACAACTCACTGACTCAACACCTGGTTACCTTCCAGCGGCCCTGTTTTACTCATCATACTCTGAGGTAAGTTTGGCGCCACACTAACCCAGAGACACATCCCGCTGCCACCTGGCACGCACTCATGCGAATCAAGCCTTAGATGTTTTCATGTGGTTTAACCAGATTTCCCACTAGTATGGATGCACCTTGTGGCAAGTGCACACTGGCGGCAGCTTCTTCTAGCTGGAATGTCTTTCCTCTGAGATCCACCACACTTCAACGAAGATGGGTGTTGGCATGATGTTCATGCAAAAAGTCCAAAATATACTTTGCACCAGATCATCATTCATCAAGACTGCGTACACTACCTAGCAGCCGGCCGGGGTGGCCGAGCGGTTCTAGGCGCTACAGTCTGGAACCGCGCGACCGCTACGGTCGCAGGTTCGAATCCTGCCTCGGGCATGGATGTGTGTAATGTCCTTAGGTTTGTTAGGTTTAAGTAGTTCTAAGTTCTAGGGGACTGATGACCCTACAAGTTAAGTCTCATAGTGCTCAGAGCCATTTGAACCATTTGAACACTACCCAGCAGCATGACCAACAAGGTGGCTCATTTACTAATCATCATCAGTCTTTTTATGCAACAAAAAAGTATGAAATAATCATAAATGTATACAGGACCACAAGTTATAGAAGAGGTAACAGTAAAGCTGAAACCTGTGGTGCAAGCCTGTGACTGGACAACTGACCCGAATGTAAGTAGAGCGTAGGTTTTCTATTCTTCATAGCATTGGGAGGGAGAGGGTTTCGGGACACTCGTCCCGACCACCTTTTACTCCTAGAGAGATTCACAGTACTCTCTTTGACAGCAGCTTAGTGGAACTGGAGTCATCCTGGATGGAACGGGACGAGCAACAATCCTTGACTCTGTCCAGGATTCAATCTGGGACCTCCAGCGCAATTGTCCAGTGCTCTACCCACTAGACTAGCACAGCACCATTATAGATGCGGTGGTGTAACATAATACTTACTCACATAACATATATTTAACACGACGTGTCACATCTTTATCGCAATGCCTTTGATATAGCCCTGTCATAAATACTGAACATCAAACGAACAAACAGGTATCTGCAATCAAGAGGTGATGCATCAGCACAGTGATAACTGATCATCAGCTAAATTAAAAGAAATGAGGGTGTAAACTAATATAGATATGTGCTGTGAGCAACCAAATCAAATATATAGATAGTGCTGCTCCACGCGTTCAGTGTCAAAAGTTACTAAAACATGCTAGACGTCTTTGACTCTTAACATAGAAACAGGATAAATACGTACTTTTAAATTACGAGTCTATTGCATAAGAATATAATTAAAGGAAAAACAAAAGTAACAGCTCAGGCCAAAAGGCGTAAAAAATGTAAAATAAATGATGATATAAGTGGAATCAGGTAATCACGTTTACGTTTATGTTTTGTAATGTGAGGAATCAAGTCAAGTTATTGTTTTGATAAACGACCACACACAAAAGTCACATAAGACTGCGAAATTTTCACAAAACATTTGTGTAGTTGTGTCTGAGTCTGCCTAAATCATGTTGTGACATGGCATATGTAGTCAATGAAAATAAAAGTATGATGTCCCATAATGCAGTTGTATAAAACGAAAACATGAGCTAAAACTGGATGTGTGAAAGGGTGTACAGAATACGTGATAATTTATAAGATATTCTATGTTTTAATGAAGTTATCAAAGCAGTTCTTGTACATTAAAACTGTTTGTTCAATCAAGATTTCGTCTGGGTTTTTTTGCGTGTTGAACAATAGTTATCTTTCTCCAAGTACGTTAACGCCTACTTTTAGCTTTATTTATCATCTCCATTTGTTCATTCATGTTATTTAGCATGTGTTGCGAATTTTTAAAACAATGGGTAAGGCTAATGACTTTGGTGAGGGCGTCCCTAGCATCTAGTCTTCAGCTTTCTTCCTTTATGACCGATATATAAATGATCACACGGTTGACATCCGATTTTATGAACACCTAGTTGATCATGTTTGAAGTCGTCATCAACCCTGTTTCGCAGGTTTAATGTTATCGTCAGTCTGGAAAGAGACTATGGCATTACCTCTTTTGAATAAACGAGGCCCTTCTACATGTTGCCAAAGTTGTTTCGACAATTGTGCAGAATTTTTGCTGGAAAGCCCTTAGATATCTTCGATACAGTCCCGATATCTCCTCATGTGATTTCCACATATTTGGAAGCCTGAATACAGACATTCGTGTTCGTCGACTTGCATTGCGTGAATAGGTGTACGCCTGGATACAATCATGGTTCCGCGAGCAACCGCAAACATTTATCCACCATCTTCTCTTACAGGGAGATAAATGTATTAACAACCCTGGTGGTTACTTTTGAATTAATAAACAGTTTACAATTTTTCCCATCTATCGCTTTTTCATTCGACAATCCTTTATACAACTGAACACGGGTCTTCTGTCTGCCAGATATTTTATTTACATGAGTATATTATCAAAGAGTTTTATAATCGCTCATTTCATCTCTTACTGTATTAATGTTTGGTTCCTTGCAATCTAATGCAGATTATATTTCCTTCTAGTGCTGCACTTATCGTTATCTCCGTTATTGTTAAAATCAGGTTGATTTCTGAAGCGAATAAATGGATTGCGGAGCTGTTATAATATTCACAGCAGTTGAAAGACATTCCTGCAATATTTACGTGTGTGAACCCCATACATAATTCCAATCACTTTCTCGTGCATAATGAACCGTTTTAATAATGTTGAAGGGTACCCCAGAGTCTAATTTCATCAGTATACGAGAACATGCAAAATATTTGAACTTAATGTCTTCTGCATCTCCAGTGTTGCCAGTTATTCTTACCGCGGACATGGCCGAAGCGAACTAGTATTGCTGATTTCCAGGCATTCGTTTCCAATATGTTCTTCGTAATAAACTTCGGAAGAGAGTCGGCAACCCATCTGCCTGACGTCAGATTGATGGTGTTTTTCTTTCTTCGAAGAGTCCAGCGAATCGATGCTATACCAGGTCGTTTTACGTTAATTGGAAACACCCCCGTAGCCACGGGGGGCCCAGCGGCGGATACTGAAATGCCTTCCAACGCAACCTGCGTCGAGTGCAATCGTCTAATTGCACGCCACTACGTCTAATCGATTGGATAGGGATGATTGGCGTATTCCCATTCATATTCTTCTAATCTACAAGTCAGCATAGCAGACCTGTCAAATAACTTTGGGTGCATTGACCCGTACCTTATGATAGCAGAAACTGCTTGGTACAACAGTACAATTCTAAATATTAAGCTACCGGCTTCAACTACTTATATTTTGCGGTATACAGTATTTATGTTTCATTTCCAAATATTTTAATTAGATGCATTGAGTTTCAGTTCTCGCTTAGTACGGCGAAGTGCAATCACAACAAAGAACAATACAATATGCAAATGTTGGATTCAAAAAATGGTTCAAATGGCTCTGAGCACTATGGGCCTTAACATCTGTGGTCATCAGTCCCCTAGAACTTAGAACTACTTAAACCTAAATAACCTAAGGACATCACACACATCCATGCCCGAGGCAGGATTCGAACCTGCGACCGTAGCAGTCCCCCGGTTCCGGACTGAGCGCCTAGAACCGCTAGACCACCGCGGCCGGCAAAAGCTGGATTTGTCGGCAAATTTCATTGATGAAATGTCCTCAAGTTATCACCTGAGTAGAGGCGTCACGTTGTCGCGCGACTTGACTGATAATGTTAGACCATTTGATCAACAATACGATCGTTTCTTTGTACCGGGTGATCAAAAAGTCAGTATAAATTTGAAAACTGAATAAATCACGGAATAATGCAGATAGAGAGGTACAAATTGACACACATGCTTGGAATGACATAGGGTTTTATTAGAACCAAAAAAATTCAAACGTTCAAAAAATGTCCGACAGATGGTGCTTCATCTGATCAGAATAGCAATAATTTGCATAACAAAGTAAGACAAGGCAAAGATGATGCTCTTTACAGGAAATGCTCAATATGCCCACCATCATTTGTCAACAATAGCTGTAGTCCAGGAATAATGTTGCGAACAGCACTGTAAAGCATGTCATGAGATATGGTTAGGCGTTGGCGTCGGATGTTGTCTTTCAGCATCCCTAGAGATGTCGGTCGATCATGATACACTTGCGACTTCAGGTAATCCCAAAGCCAATAATCGCACGGACTGAGGTCTGGGGACCTGGGAGCCCAAGCATGAGAAAGTGGCCGCTGAGCACACGATCATCACCAAACGACGCGTGCAAGAGATCTTTCACGCGTCTAGCAATATGGGGTGTAGCGTCATCCTGCTTAAACATCGTACTTTCCAGCAGATGTTTATCAGCTAGGCTGGGGATGATGCGATTCTGTAACATATCGGCGTACCTCTCACCCGTCACGGTAGCAGTTTTGCTGTCCAGCGCCATCTGTCGGACATTTCGTGAACTTAGTTTCTCTTTGGTTCTAATAAAACCCCATGTCATTCCAAGCATGTGTGTCAATTTTTACCCCTCTACCTACATTATTCCGTGGTTTATTAAGTTTTCAAATTTATACTGACTTTTTGATCACCCTGTATCTAAAAAGCAAGAATGACGGAAGAAGAAAACATGGCCAGATGCGAACAGAACTCGCGCGTTGAGGGTTCCGTAAAAACCTAATTGGGAAACGAGGATCTCGACGATTTTGGCTGTAATCGGCATTTATACTTGCAAGTTATCGATTTCAAGAATTCCAAGTCTTTCGAGAATGTTTCAATTTCAAGTTTGAAGTCGGATAACGAATGACAAAAGAAACATTTGTTGCCTGTGATATGCTCACAAATTAACAATTTTACGGTATTTTTTCTTTCTCTTGTAGTACGAAACCTTTCTTCTTGCCAAATTTCATGATTCTACGTCAAGTGACGGTACCCTACAGGCTTTAATGAGTGAGTTTGCGAGCATCAAAATGTATGACATTTGTAGTCGTATCTTTTGACTGCATTGATTCAGAAGTTTGGGATTTTTGCGCACCAGCAGACCGTTGGCCTTAATATGTTGCATAAATCTGAGCTTGGTGCCTCTACCAGCTCCTAAGAAAAAAAAAATTTTTTTAAGACTCGGACACACAGATATATAAGCAAAGGGACAACAAAGTGGTCCTATAAGAGTTCCGCTTTTACTAAAGGGTATGAACCCTAAAGAAGAATCGTTATGAACTATAAGGTTTCCGTATGGTTTCAAAATTATTTAACTATTTAAAAGGATGAAGAATATGTGCAGTTTCCAACAACTATATCTGTTGTTAATTTCAAATCATTATGGAGAACTATCACTAATTTCAAATTAAGTCGATGCTGCGGCAAAATAAGGAATCTGAAATCTGTTTAACAACACTGAAGAGGTAGAAATAAGTTCAATTATAGCTGACTTGACACCTTGTAATACTCGATAATTACATAAAACTGCTGAAAAGTGAATAGTGGTACCACAAGCACGATTTGTGTTATTATTTACAGTGGGATAACCTATAATTTCTAATCTGATTAAGGTAACTGCATTTTTATGAAGATATTCAGTTGTATTATTAATTTTTGTCATGTGCTTGAAAGAACATGACAATACCTTAACAGGAAACAGTTTCCAGGCGTTCTCTAACATTTTATTTATTTGCTCACGAATCGGCTTTCAGCTTCTTAAGGGCTCTATAAATGCTCAAACTTGTTTGTTTTTTGGCTGATTCTATCCCCTAGTTTGTCAAACAAGCACTCATATTTTTCAAACTTACCTGACTCTTGAAGCAACTGTCACGTTGTGCATATAGTGTCGTGTGGTTCGCATTTTGGCATTAGTGCCTTTATTGGATTGACTTTAGCACTGTGTACAAAGAAGAAAATGATAACAAGACGCTGTTCAGGGAACTGTTGATATTTGGAGACAAATATACACATAAAAATCCGCTAAAGGAAATGTTATATTCAAACGTGATGATTAAATCAGTTTTCTGCAAACTGAGAATCAAACGTTTAATAACGCGTTAGAATCATTTCGCCCTCACATTGACGACAGTCTCTCAATGATTATGTACAACTTTGAGACATGAGTCAATCAGACCAGATATAGGAGATTTAAATCTGTATCCTTCTTTGTTGAGTTACATTATTATTGTAATATGTGAAACAAAAAATCAAATATTTAAAGAGAATATTATTATTTTGTTGCATCCCGCTTGTAATGTCAGAATACAGATTTTTTTCCTTTATGACTTCCTATGTAATATTTGGTGACGGCCTGTGATCTTTTGTCATTTTCGATGTAATTATTTGATCTAGGCTACCACTTGGGTGGAAAAATCGTGATACGAATAGATAAATTAGAATAAAAATTTTTCTCTCTCACAATGCACTACGATCGATCAACACTCGTAAGGTCCGACGTCTTAGATGTCCGGAAAACAACTTCCTACTGTTTGGCAAACGAATGTGTTATCTGTCAGATACATTTTTCAAACTGGCCATCAGTCAAAATATCTCGCAGACAAGCCATACAAAGACGTACACCGGCAAATATTTTGACAAACACCTGGAGACTGACGTACAGGGTGAACAGCTGCACCTACCACTGGGTTTATTGCAACCCACAACGCCTTTACACACCACATGCAAGACTTTCATATTCTCACGCTCTCTACGTGCAAACTGTTAGTCCTATAGGAAAAATGAAAAGTAATGTAGTTAAATTTTGTACTCGAATACGTTTTCGCTTCAGGCCATGGTTTTAGAGTTGTTCAAGGAAAACGCGTTTGAAGGTCACTTTTTTATATTTTTCTTGAATAATTCGAAAACTGCAGTCTCTTGCGAAAACACACCCCAGCACAAAATCGAAATACATTACATTTCCAACAAAAAGGTCATTCTCATTTTTCCTATGGGACTAATAGTTTGCGTGCAGTAAGTAAGAAACTATGAAAATCTTGCATGTGGTATTCGAAGGCATTGAGAGTTGTATCAAAAATGTTCTAAGAACCTGAAAGCCAGTTCTTAATAAAATAAATAAAAATCTTCAGAACATGAAGAAAGTATTTGATATTTAATATTAATATCATAATGGATGTTCTTTAGCCGGCCGAAGTGGCCGTGCGGTTAAAGGCGCTGCAGTCTAGAACCGCAAGACCGCTACGGTCGCAGGTTCGAATCCTGCCTCGGGCATGGTTGTTTGTGATGTCCTTAGGTTAGTTAGGTTTAACTAGTTCTAAGTTCTAGGGGACTAATGACCTCAGCAGTTGAGTCCCATAGTGCTCAGAGCCATTTTTTGGATGTTCTTTATAAACTTTTGAGTGGTTGCTTTACGTATCACTTTACTACCAGAAGAGTGCTCTTATTGTTGGATGACAAAGTGTCTTTCGGGAAAATACAAATTCTAGTTTAAATTGTGCCAGGGATATGCAAACGAATATTGTCTGTTAACATTAATCGCACACGGTACTACCAGTCAGCAATCACTGACACTTCCACCTATTTCTCAGACATTTTAAGAACGAAATCTGCAGTTGCCCATCATCATTTCATGACCGTAGTGGTAAGAGACTCTAGTATACTTTATGGAACAAGAAAAAGTATTCTCTGGCGTGGATATCATACTTCGTGGACGAATGAACTTAACAAGACATTTTTCTTTTACCTTCTAAGGAAAAGTAATACACCGTATCACCATTTGAAAAATGACACTGATGGACCAAAACATTATAACGAGTACCCATTGCGAGACATAATGGCATCTGGTGGTGTTAGAAGCACGTGACGCGGTAGGGAATGTATACAGTCTAAGACAAATAAAAGAAGGAAATATCCGAATGGGACTGAACTTGGTCAGTGTGATGTGCATGTACAGTCCAACAAATGATCACAATTTCAGAAAAATTGGGTGGTTTGTTCAAGAGAAAGAACTTAAAAATGGAGCAAGTCAACAACGCTTTGGTCCACCTCTGGTCCTAATGCCAGCAGTTACATCGCTTAGCATTGATTGAAAGAGTTCTTGGATGATACCATGCCAAACTCTGTCAAACTGCGACGTTAGGTCCTCAAATCCCGAGATGCTTGGAGGACGCTGCCATTAATGCTCCATAAATTCTCAGCTATGGAGAGACCCAGTGATCTCACTGGCCACAGTAGGGTTTACCAAGCACGAAGACAAGTAGTAGAAACCCTCACTGTGTACGGGTGGGCATCGTCTTACTGAAATGTAAGCTAAGGACGACTTGCCATGAATTGCAACTACAGGGGGCGTAGAATATCGTCGATGTATTGCTGTGCTGTAAGGTTGCCGCCGAGGACAACCAATGGGGACCTGCTACAGGTCCCCCCTGCGGGTCCGGGGTAAGAATAGGCTCGAGGTATTCCTGCCTGTCGTAAGAGGCGACTAAAAGGAGTTTCAACCGTTTCGGCCTTCCATGTGATGGTCCCCCTTGGGGTTTGACCTCCATTTTTCAAGATTCTACAGAAGTACGAGCCTTTTGGGGAAGGACACCTTACGTGGTGTACCACTGGTCCTAAGTGCACTAAGACCTTGGCATTCAGCATTGCACCGGCGTTGTAACCATACCCACTATTCCTCAAATTGGGCCTAAACGCCTGATGGGTTGTCCAGGTTACGCCCATAGTGCATCTCCATCTGCCCCAGCGATCATGATGGACTTTCCATGGCACCAGAAATCCAGCACGGTAGCCAGCCCGTTGTGGTGGGGTCGTCAAGTACCCTCTAGGTTGTAGCCCCCTGACAACACAGGGATCGTACTGCCGATACCTGAGCTGCACCCTCCCCACGTCGGCCAAGGAGTAGATGCCCGTCTCCTTGGGGCATCAGGACTCCCGGCAATGGTCATCCTGCCAGGTGGCACTTGCTGCGGCTGGGTGGCGCCCGTGGGGATAGCCCCTGGTCGGAGTGGGTGGTATCGGGGCGGACGTTTCGCAGATGAAACCTCAACACGTATCAGGTCGCTCTGCGGCCGAGTCTTTCAAAAGAAAATGTACCGTTTCTAGTCCTGGTTCTCCTGCCCTTTCCCCCTTCGCCACTCCATGGGAGGAGGGACAGGCCCACCGGCTTGGGGCGAAGTACTTCCCCCGCTGTTTGGTCTGTTCTCGAACCGATGGGGGGACATTCGCCACCTCCAAGCCCATGTTCTTTGTTCAGCACATTGAGGACATCTTCGGGGAAATCGAGGCTCTCAGCAAGATTCGTTCAGGGTCCGTACTTATCAAGACCACCTCCGCCACACAGTCAGCGGCGCTCCAGGCGTGCGACCGAATAGGGGACATCCCAGTATCCATTGTCCCACATCTGGCACTAAATAGGACGCAGGGGTTATTTTTCATCGTGACCTCCTGCTACAATCTGATGAGGAGCTCAGGGCCAACCTGGAGCGCCGAGGCGTGCATTTCGTCCGGCGAGTCCAGCGCGGCCCCAAAGACCGTCGCATCGACACCGGGGCCTTCATCCTCGCCTTTGAGGGGGACGTTCTCCCGGAGAAGGTAAAGGTGATGTGCTACCGGTGTGACGTGCGACCTTACGTCCCGCCTCCTATGCGCTGTTTTAGGTGTTTGCGCTTTGGGCACATGTCGTCACGGTGTGAGGCTGAGCCCCTTTGTGGCGATTGTGGACGTCCTCTTTGTGAGGAACATACATGCACCCCACCACCTCGGTGCATTAATTGTCCTGGCGTCCACTCGCCTAGATCCTCAGACTGCCCCGCCTATCAGAAGGAGAAGAAGATACAAGAAATCAAAACTTTGGATTGGCTCTCTTATTCTGAGGCCAGGAAGAAGTATGACCGCCTTCATCCCATGCCATTGACCACTTCGTTTGCCTCAGTTGTGTCCACTCCTTCCGCGGTATCCTCACCCCTATCCTGACCCCCCTCCGCCTCCTCTGCCCATCCGGGGGCTCTGCCTCCGCCTCCCAAATCCCTCCCTTCCAAATCCTCCTCCCCTGTGGCCCCCACCCCCTCTGCCCCAGGGGCCACCCTTCCTCCTCCTCCCCCCACGCCACCTGAGAAGCGATCCTCTTCTCAGGCGTCCATCAGGGAAACATTCCGGACCCCAGCTTCTGAGGTCCGGCGTTCCAAAACGGACCCCGCGCGTGAGGACCTTCTTCGGGTCCAGCCCACCATCCCTGTGCCTCCTTGGCCTTCCAAGAAGGCCTCCAAGAAGAAGTCTCTATCCCCCTCTCCACCCCGGCGCATTTCGTCTGACGCTTCATCCGTGAGTCGCTGCTCCCGGCCGTCCTCAGTTTCGCCGGGACGCTCTGCTGCCAGGCGCTCCGCCGGCTTTTCGTCGGCAAATGATGCAGCCCCTCCTACACAACCAGGGACAGCGGCCGCAGCTGGCGACGAGTCGTTGGAACCGGATCCGCCTCCCGTCGGTTGTAGCGTTGTTCCCTCGCAACCTCGCCCTCCGCGGCCGTCGAGGTGACCAGCTCTTCCCCCGTCTCGTTCCCCCAACTTTTTGACTAGCGATGGCGTTGTTTCATTGGAACATAAGAGGTATTCGATCTAATCGGGAGGAATTACAATTGCTCCTCCGCCTACACTGTCCGCTCGTACTTGGTCTCCAGGAAACCAAGTTGCGCCCCACTGACCGTATTGCCTTTACCCACTATACCTCGGAGCGGTATGACCTCACCCCTGTGGACGGTATCCCAGCTCATGGTGGGGTCATGTTGCTCGTTCGGGACGATGTCTATTACCATCCCATCCCATTGACCACCCCACTCCAAGCAATAGCTGTCCGCATTACTGTTTCTGCTTTTACTTTTTCAGTTTGTACCATCTACACTCCACTGTCATCTGCTGTTAGTCGGGCTGACATGATGCACCTGATCGTTCAGCTTCCCCCGCCGTTCTTATTGTTTGGCGACTTCAATGCCCATCATCCCCTTTGGGGCTCTCCTGCATCCTGTCAAAGAGGCTCACTCTTGGCGGATGTCTTCAACCATCTCAATCTTGTCTGCCTCATTACCGGCGCCCCGACTTTCCTCTCGGACTCTACTCATACCTACTCCCACTTGGACCTCTCAATCTGTTCTACCACTCTTGCCCGTCGGTTCGAGTGGTATGTCCTTTCTGACACCTATTCGAGCGACCACTTCCCCTGTGTCGTTCGTCTCCTGCACCACACCCCATCCCCACGTCCTTCGAGCTGGAACATACTGAAAGCTGACTGGGGACTTTTCTCCTCCCTGGCGACCTTTCCGGACCACGATTTTCCCAGTTGTGACAGTCAGGTCGAATACCTCACGGCTGTTATCATCAATGCTGCCGAACGTTCCATTCCTCGTACTATTTCTTCTTCACGTCGCGTTTCCGTCCCCTGGTGGAACGAGGCTTGTAGGGACGCTATCTGTGCTTGTCGACGTGCTTTACGCACCTTTCGCCGCCATCCTACGTTGACGAATTGTATTGCATACAAACGACTCCGATCGCAATGCCGTAGAATCATCAAAGACAGCAAAAAAGCTTGTTGGGCCTCTTTCACCAGCTCCTTTAACAGTTTTACTCCCTCTTCCGTCGTTTGGGGTAGCCTGCGCCGGCTGTCAGGCATTAAGGCCCACTCCTCGGTACCTGGCCTGACCTCAGGTAATGAGGTCCATGTTGATCCTGTGGCTGTCTCCAACGCCTTTGGCCGCTTTTTCGCGGAGGTTTCAAGCTCCGCCCATTACCACCCTGCCTTCCTTCCCAGGAAAGAGGCAGAAGAGGCTCGGCGACCTTCCTTCCACTCGCTGAATATGGAAACTTATAATGCCCCCTTTACTATGCGGGAACTCGAACGTGCGCTTGCACTGTCCCGATCCTCCGCTCCGGGGCCAGATGCCATTCACGTTCAGATGCTGGCACACCTTTCTCCGGCGGGCAAAAGCTTACTTCTTCAAACCTACAATCGCGTCTGGACCGAAGGTCAGGTCCCCATGCGTTGGCGTGACGCCGTCGTTGTTCCTATACCCAAACCCGCGAAGGATAGACACCTTCCTTCTAGTTACCGCCCCATTTCTCTTACAAGCTGTGTCTGTAAGGTGATTGAGCGCATGGTTAATGCTCGGTTAGTCTGGATTCTTGAATCTCAACGGCTACTTACTAATGTCCAATGCGGCTTTCGTCGCCGCCGCTCCGCTGTTGACCACCTTGTGACCTTGTCGACATTCATCATGAACAACTTTTTGCAAAGGCGCCAAACGGTAGCCATGTTCTTCGACTTGGAGAAGGCTTATGATACCTGTTGGAGAGGAGGTATCCTCCGCACTATGCACAGGTGGGGCCTACGCGGTCGCCTGCCCCTTTTTATTGATTCCTTTTTAACGGATCGAAAGTTTAGGGTACGTGTGGGTTCCGTATTGTCCGACGTCTTCCTCCAGGAGAACGGAGTGCCTCAGGGCTCCGTCTTGAGCGTAGCCCTTTTTGCCATCGCGATCAATCCAATTATGGATTGCATTCCACCTAATGTCTCAGGCTCTCTCTTTGTCGATGACTTCGCGATCTACTGCAGTGCCCAGCGAACATGCCTCCTGGAGCGCTGCCTTCAGCATTGTCTAGACAGCCTCTACTCATGGAGCGTGGCAAATGGCTTCCGGTATGGGGTGGGAGCTGCAGTTCAATTATAACAAAGCCAACTGGGACTGTCTCGCGGAGGAGTGCAACATCCCGACATTGCTGGAGGGCGATGGAAACGTAGACGAATACGCCGAAGAGCTGGTACAGGCTATCACCAGGTCGGTGCGAGCGGCGGTACCAACCAGGAGGAGAGCCGTCGCGGCCACCCCCACACCATGGTCGGCTGAATTAGAACAGATGCGCCAGGCTGTAAGGAGGGCGACGAGGTACTACCAGCGGAGTGTCGTCTGGAGAGAAAAACAAAGATGGCTGCAGATCTACAGAGAGAGTAAGGATCAATTCCAACAGGAGCTCAGGGCTGTCAGACTCAGAAGTTGGGAAAGTTACGTGAAAAGCCAATTGGCTACGGACCCTTGGGGAGTCCCATACAAGTTAGTAAGAGAGAAAATAAGATCACCTATGGTGCTTTCCACAGTCAGGGACGGGGACCGGATGACGGGCACGTGGCAGGAAACTGCCGAAGCCCTCCTCCGGGTCCTGTTGCCTGACGACGTGGAAGAAAATGAGACAGATGAACAGAAAGGAATAAGAAGAGAAGACCAAAGGGACTACAACAATAACACAAGAACTTACCCCTTCTCTGAAGAGGAAGTCGCTGCCCAAATAAAGGCCCTTAAAAAGGGCAAAGCTCCTGGCCCGGACGGCATTACTGCGGAAGTGGTGCAATTCCTTGCCCCCCAGCTCGTAGCTCCTCTCACTAAGTTGTACAACGAGTGCCTACAACTCGGGAAATTCCCAGCAATTTGGAAAAAAGCAAATGTAATAATAATCAAAAAGAGTCCAGACAAAGATCCTACAGAAATCAAGTCCTATAGACCTATCTGCCTGCTAGATGTACTGGGCAAACTTTTTGAGAGGCTACTAGCACACAGACTGACAGCACACCGCATGCTGTGTGGGATGAGCGACAGACAATTCGGTTTTCGGTCTGGGTGCTCTGCGTCTGACGCAATCGCCCTGGCTGCCGAGGTCTGTGGCTCTGCCCCGCACAAATATGTTGTCGGCATCATGGTAGACATCAGTGGCGCCTTCGACAACCTGTGGTGGCCCTCACTCTTTTCTCGCCTGCGGGAAAAGAACTGTCCAGGGCTACTATACGGCTGTCTGAGGAGCTATTGTGTAGACAGGGAGGTCTGGCTATCGGCCCCTAGCGGCACGGTCAGGAAAATTGTGACCAAAGGATGTCCTCAGGGCTCTGTCCTGGGACCTCTCTTTTGGGACATAAATATGGAGCCTCTACTTGAAGATCTAAAGAACTGTGACGATGTGCTAGAGGTCATAGCATACGCTGACGACCTCCTCTTGCTGGTCGGCGGCCGAAGCCGTGAGGATCTAGAACCGAAAGTGGAGAGAGCCGTAACTGTACTTACATCGTGGTGCCAAAGAAGTAAAATGACTATTGCGCCCAACAAGTCAACATATTTGCTTCTCAAAGGCCAATTGGTCAGAAATCCCACAGTAAGAATCAACGGCATGCCAGTTCTTCGGCGCCGTGAGGCCCGATACCTGGGAGTAATCATCAATGAGAGGTGGAATTTTGCATCACATATTGACACCGTATCCCAAAAGTCACTGGTCTTACTAAATAACCTCATTGGAATAGGTCACAAGCGATTCCACCTGCCACCAAACTTAATAAAACTATATCACAATAGTATTCTGACCTCCATAGTAGGATACGGATCAGGAGTCTGGGCACACAGACTCACGAGGGTCATGCCTGCCATGGCCGTAAGAAGAGTGCAGCGGAACATGCTTCTACGTTCAGCAGGGGCTTACAGAACTACACCAGGAGGAGCGCTATTAGTACTAATGGGAATTTGTCCATTAGACATAAAAATCAGGGAGCAAGCCGCCTGGTACTGGGTAAAGAAGGAAAACAGGGGCAAAATCAGGGAAATACTTGGGGTCTACGCGGGGGACAGGTATGCTATCAAAAAGAGGGGAATTGAACTTTGGCAGAATCAATGGAGTAGTGAGGACACAGGACGCAGAACTTATGAACTGTTACCAGATATCGAGGAAAGGTTAAAATTTACATTTTTCACACCCACAAGAGGAATGCTGCACTTTCTTACTGGACATGGACCATACCCGACATACCTATGTCGGTTTGGGAAACAGGCTACACCAGCGTGCGACTGTGGTGCTGTGCAAGGTACCCCAGAACATGTGGTGTATGAATGCCACCTCTTCGATGATGTGGCCCATGATCTACGACAACAGCTACCAAACAGGGACACGTACCACATATTAAGAAGTGAAAGCACTTTCAACATCTTAAATACTCTCACTGATGTGATATCAAAGAAAGTAATTAAGAACTTTCTTAGGGACAACCGTCAGTGAAGGACCAACACTTTTCACCGAATTAGACTCGTACACCCTTCCTGTACCGCCAAGTGGGGACCTGGCCAGCCGTCATACGGCTGGAATCCGCCTTACCTTGGACTAGGAGGGAGGGGGGTACAAAACATCGGATTTGACCGCACACCAATTGTGACATGTAGTTAGATTAGATTAGATGTAGAAGATAGAATAATACCTAGAGTAGACTGCAGCGACACCAACTTAAGGCCAGCCCAGTGCCAGGGGCACGCCCACTGGGATTAGCTCAGTGGGCTGTGGCCAACACCAGTAGGTTTATAGTAGCACTGGCACACCTGTAACGCTGCGGGTAGAATGTAGACTTAGATTAAGTAGCTTAGAATCCCATAGCGGTTAGACTAGAGTAAAATTAATAGAAGTACCTGTAGTGTAGAATAAGCTGCATTAATTGTATTAATTGTATCATTAGTAAGACCCACTAATGTAGTTAGGTAGTGGGTTATATGAATAATGTAATGATGTTATGAATAAAGAATTTTTTTTTTTATAAAAAAAAAAAATGGCTTCCGGTTCTCTGTAGAGAAGACGGTTTGTATCAACTTTTGTCGATATAAAGCGTTCCTTCCGCCATCCTTACATCTCGGTCCCGTTGTTCTCCCATTCATGGACACAACTAAGTTTCTAGGGCTCACGTTGGACAGGAAACTGTGTTGGTCTCCACATGTCTCTTATTTGGCGGCCCGTTGTACACGTTCCCTTAATGTCCTCAGAGTTCTTAGCGGTTCATCTTGGGGAGCGGATCGCACTGTCCTGCTTCGCTTGTATCGGTCCATAGTCCGATCGAAGCTGGATTACGGGCCATCCCTCTTACGCCGGCTCAACTCCATCCACCATCGGGGGATACGTCTTGCGACCGGAGCCTTCTACACTAGTCTTGTCGAGAGTTTTTATGCTGAAGCTGCAGAGTTACCATTGACCTACCGGCGCGACGTACTGCTGTGTCGGTATGCCTGCCGGCTGTTGTCTATGCCCGACCACCCCTCTTACAAGTCCTTCTTCGCCGATTCTCTCGACCGTCAGTACGGGTTGTATGTGTCTGCCCTGCTGCGCCCCGGAGTCCGCTTCCGTCGCCTGCTTCGACAATTGGATTTTGCCCTCCCTACCACCTTCAGAGAGGGTGAGAGCCCGACACCACCTTGGCTCCAGGCTCCGGTTCATATTTATCTCGACCTCAGCTCACTCCCAAAGGAGGGTACTCCGGCTGCAGTGTATTGCTCACGGTTTGTCGAACTTCGTGCTCGCCTTGCCGGTCACACCTTTATTTACACTGATGGCTCCAAAACTGACGATGGTGTTGGCTGTGCCTTTGTTGTCGGGGCCGCCACCTTTAAATACCGGCTCCTCGACCAATATTCCAGCTTTACGGCCGAGCTTTTTGCTCTCCATCAAGCCGTTCAGTATGCCCGCCGCCACCGCCATTCATCGTACGTACTCTGCTCTGACTCACTCAGTGCTCTTCAGAGCCTTGGAGCTCCCTATCTGGTCCATCCCTTGATTCAACGGATACAGCAGTCCCTCAATTCTTTCGCTGATAATGGTGGTTCTGTCAGCTTTCTGTGGGTTCCCGGACATGTAGGGGTGCCTGGGAATGAGGCTGCGGATGCTGCAGCCAAGGCTGCAGTCCTCCTGCCTCGGCCAGCCTCCCGTTGTGTCCCGTCATCTGACGTTCGTGGGGATGTATGTAAGAGGCTTGTGTCGTTGTGGTGGGATGCTTGGTCATCCCTCCAAAGAAACAAGCTCCGGGGAGTAAAACCGCTCCCAACTGCTTGGACAACATCCTCCCGACCATCTCGGCGCGAGGAGGTCCTTCTGACCAGGTTGCGGATTGGGCATTGCCGGTTTAGCCACCGCTACCTGCTCTCCGGTGACCCAGCACCGCAGTGCCCTTGTGGTCAGGCATTAACAGTGCGCCATGTTTTATTGTCGTGTCCCCGTTTTAGTCAATTTCGTGTTGTCCTGTCCCTGCCATCTACTTTACCGGATGTTTTAGCTGATGACGCTCGAGCAGCTGCTCGTATTCTGCGTTTTATAACTATAACTGGCTTGTCCAAAGACATTTAACCTTTTTACTTATTTTATCTGCATCTTTGTCAGGTCCTTCTGGTGACCCCCATCCCCTTGAGTCTTAACAGATTCCATGTGCTCTAACAACAGTGACTGGGCGCTAATGACCTCAGCAGTTGAGCGCCCTTAAACCAAACCAAAAAAAAAAAAAAAAAAAAAAAAAAAAGGGGACCTGCTACGAAAAGAAATCACAACCGTGACAGTCACTCGTGGCTGTCAGGCCAGTATCACTGGCGATAGTCAGGATGGTATCACATCGTTATCCGGGAGACTCCAGAGACATCTTCATCGGTCATTGGGGCTCAGTCCGAATCGAGAATCATCGCTGAAGACAACAGTACTCACTCAGTGAAATCCCAGGCCGAAGACGTGTTGGGAGACGCCCTGGATAGCGGTGGGACTCCGACCTGACTATCGCCTGCTGTATGGCACTGAAGAACTGATGGTCTGAGGAGCCATTTCATTCCATAACAGGACACCTTTGTTGGTTGTCCACAGCACCCCTTGAAGAATAGCGATACGTCGACGATATTCTTCCCCCATTTCGTTGATCTCCATGGCAAGCCATCCAGGGCTTACATTTCAGCAAGATAAACCAGCCCGCACATTGCGGGACTCGCTACAGCTTGTCTTCATGCTTGCCACTGTCTTGGCCAGCAAGGTCGCTGGATCTCTCCATAATTCAGATGTTTTGGAGCATCATGGACAGGGCCCTCAGACCACCGGGATTTTGGCGATCTGACGCCCCAGTTGGATTGAATGTGTTACTGACTTGTTCAATTTGTGAATATCTTCTTCTTGAAGAAGTCATCCAACTTTTATGAAATTTTAGTCGTTAGTAGAGCAATAGAGACTAATGGGGAATCATACGAAGCCCTGCTACCAGCGTACCTCTTCTTACGATACCGGTAACTATACATGTAGAAAAGTTCATCATGAAACGAAAAGGAATATCTGAACCAGAAATCGATCGCATCACCAACAAGCACTTCCAAAACATGCCGAGGACACTTCTCGCGCTTCTCACCAGAATTTGTTCCCTCAACAATGCATGGAGATGAAAACTATATCTATATCTCGAAATTCAGGGAAACTACAGGTGCATCAGTTTTCGCAAAATGTGACTCAAGCCTTGGATAGAGTCATCTTCGAGAGTTTCCAACAGCTGATAACGGCAAGTGAACCCACTCAGCACGAGGAGCTGGGCTCCCGAAGGAACTTCTCTACGGAAGTTAAGGTTCTTCGATGGCTGGAGTATGTCACATGTCAGTTCAGTGCTACTAAATGGACGGCGACCATTTCCCTAGACTGGGAGAATGAATATGACACGGTTGTCTCCCACGTTTTATCCATAAGTTACCAACCCAGACTTCGATTCCTGATTGCTAAGTCCACTGTTCAACTGTTTCTCACAACGAAAATCTATCATAGTTACTATCGACGGAAAACAATTCAGTCTGGGAGACTTAACCTCTGAGATCCCGCAAGGGTCGGCTCTTTCACCAGCTATATTCAACGGCTACATGAACTATGTGCCCCAATTGGCCTATGTAAAATTTGTGCAGTGCGCAGCGGATAATATGCTTTTTACTAGCTGCAGGTTGCACTTTGCAAACGTCGCCCGTCTGCAGAAAAAAATGAGAGAATCGTTCACGTGATGCAAAATTAGTAACGTCATGTGCAATTCAGATAAGACTACGAATGTGTACCTTCCAAGGAAGCGACCCGGGGTAAGACGAATAGAAATGCAGGACATCAGACTTCCATTGTCTCATTACGTCAGATCACGTCGGACTCTCCTTCTTCATTACCATATTCGAGTGAAACGTCAAAAAGGCACTCAGGTAGTGAATTCACTGGTCCCATCTTCATCAGTGACGAGTTCGAACAGTGTACAAAAATCCGTCTGTAGAGTCAGCTTAGGATACGGCGGCCGATGCACGGTGACTCATTTTCGCCCAAAGTCCTTGACGAGTTACTATGTTTGTTCGAATGGAAGGTCGATTTTGTTTCCCCGCTTTCGGCCGACTAGCAACCCGCCGCCATGAGAGAATCGAGGCACAAGTTCAGCGATCATTTTAAACGATTTAACGTGACCTATTCATTAAAAAAATTATTTCTGCGTTGCTTACAGCTTCGTCATGACATGCCCATCATTTTGTTAATGCCCACAGTTACTGTGATACTTGCATTTATGAAAGTCACAGTGCGAAATTCTAAACATTTTATAACGAGAAATAGCTATGATTACCCGTCTGGGGCATAATACGTAATATATGTTCCTGCATATGAAATTCAACTAACTTCCTGGATTTTTATTTAGTCTTGAGTGGAGATCTCTATTGGTTACCAATTTCGATGATAGTGATCTTATACAGGGGACGCATTCATTTGAGCTCGCGTTTGCCAGCGAAAAATCCAGAATAAAATATTCATAAGTGGTGTGAGAAATGAAAACAAGCTTTTGGCAAGTCATTCCGCGCAAGGAGGAGAATACTTTGCCATGTGACTATTACGCAAAACTTCATTACATTATCTACCGTGTTATTCAAGTACAGACTTTTTCGATGAAAGAATGTGATTTTCGATAGCTGGCTAAAGGAGAAATGCTGTGGGTTTTGCTTCAACGTAAGTGAAGGCATTATACGTTTGTTTTTATGTTGAGGATGTGTTTTCTCACGGGCTTATTTGTCCTCAGTTTCTCAATTAGTAAACGTAAAAAAATAAAAAAATAAAAAATTGTTTCTAAATTATTTCGTGATTGCATCTCAACAACATGTTAGTGAGGTAAACGTGTGTAAACTTTGATGTGTTTTGTCCAAAGAAGCTCATTTTGGCATGGAAACAAGGGAAATATATGTTTTACTCAACATTCGTCATTCACGACGTTTCTGTGAAAGATACAAATGGTTAACAAGTCACACGAAAACGAATCGCTGCTTTTGTTGCACTTCCAGCTTGCTTCAGTTTGAAACGGCGTTTCCGCTTCAGCGCTCCACTTGCCGTACAGCGTAGTGACCGACTCCCGCATCCCCCACCACTGCCGCATTCACCACGCTTGCCCTGCCGACTGGACATCCACGAGCCACATTATTCTCTCTGCACTTATGAAGCCACCGTAGTTCTTACACTACTGCGCTTAGTGTGTAGCCTTCAGAACCCAAGTTTAGAGGTTACGAGCACTGCAGGAGAAAGTCCACCGGTAGATCCTCAGGGCGCCCGCCTAGGAATTTAAATGAAAAGCGCACGTGCCAAAGGGAATGAGTCACATTTTGCACATCTATCGGAGGGGATGTTTAAACTTTCAAGACGACGAACAAATACTTAAAGTGCTCCAATCGAGTGTAGTCAATGTAATTAGGATGCCAAATTTAGTGGTTGTAGAGGATGTTCATTAGGAAAAAACAACAATGGAAATAACATGATGAAAAAGACAAAACATGCAAAAGAAGAGCACACCTTTGCCACGAAAACAACATCGTAAGTCCATTACTTTTCGGTGAGATTTAAACCCGTCTTTGTGTTATTCAGCTTTGGAAGTCTCATTTTGTTGGGCTTGGGTTTTAGTTCGTTGTGTGGTAGTTTGGAATCTACATTTCTTGCTCTTGACGACAGAATTCTGCATATTTTTTATAAGATATTGCTGGGAGCACTGCAAATATACCCGTCAAGTTAGTTATTTGCGAACACTGTAAGTCACAAAAGTTTCGTTTTACAAAACACCATTAAATTCTCATGAAGCCATAAGAATTCTGTATGTCCTTGGGGTTGATGCTTGGGCACGAATTCTGTTTGTAGACCACCAGAACGTACCAAATATACTGGCATCTAGGCTCTAATGCGTGTAATCCTGTATTTGAACACGTCATTTTCTTCACAACCAGAGCTTCTCTGAGCGGCAGTGTGCTGAAAGAACACTTCGGTTTGTAAGATACCTGTCAAAGCGTCTTCCGATCTCTTACGATTTCTTGTTGAGCAAGAATGACTTAGAAAGGCCTTGGATTCAATCCTACGGTTTCAAAAGCATTAAACCAGTATTTTAGTAACTCTAAATTAATTTTTTAAAATGAGTCTAACACTGAATTTACTTTTTAAATGTTTTCCGTTATGCCTCATATGCAGCAGGAGGTTCACGTTATTTTATGGAATTTTATGGCGTTTTATTATTCATAGGTTTTCTGGAGGGTAAACTATGTCTGTCTTCTCCCTGCCATAGCGGCTGTTGCTTCCCTTAGATTCATGTAGGCGGCTTACAATCGTTTTAAAAGTGAAATCAAAAGCAATCTCGGAATTGTACTTTGTGCACATGAAATACATTCTTTTCCTAAATTTAAGTGTCGTTCTGCGGTTTTACTATGCGATTCCGTATACTTAGACTACTACTTGTTATCTTCTAAGTGAGATTTTTTAAAAGCTTGTATCAGTGGTAAATTTATAGCGTTTTCTACTCCTTTGTAAATAATAAACTATTCAGTTTGAGGCGTGGACAGTTCCTGCCATGACACACAACTGCATCGGACATGTTAACAGCGCAAGTTGTCCTTCACGAATTGTTGCATGCGGAGGAGTACTTTGACAAATCCGAAAAGACAGGGTTCTGCAATACGCCTACCTCATCAGTAGAATGTTTGTTTACCTCGTATCTTGTGTTGCTGTCTCTTTCTCTTCTGTGGATTTCTTCTCCTCAGCAGCACGCTCTAACGTGAGTACAATCAACAGTGAGTGATCAAATAGCGCCGGCTTGAGTGGCCGAGCAGTTCTAGGCGCTACAGTCTAGAACTGCGCGACCGCTACGGTCACAGGTTCGAATCCTGCCTCGGGCATGGATGTGTGTGATGTCCTTAGGTTAGTTAGGCTTAAGTAGTTCTAAGTTCTAGGGGACTGGTGACCTCAGAAGTTAAGTCCCATAGTGCTCAGAGCCATTTGAACCATTTGATCAAATAGCGAGTGGGGAAATCTCAACGTCAGTACAATTAAAATCTGCAAATAAAAGTATGTCACCTTATTTAGTTAACACTGAGGAAATCTTCAGAGCGGGGTAACAGCAATGCTTCAAACAGTGTTTGCGGAATCTAAACTTCACTTATCGAGTACCACTGCAAGTTCAGAAGAAATCTCTACACGACTTCAATTACTATACGAAATCGCACATATGCGAGCTCGCATATAAAAGTTCTCCGAGGCGCTTTTAATCACCAATTCACATTAGGATGGAAAGACAGTCCGCCCACAACAGATACTTGTTGTCTCTCCAAAAAAATGAAGACTGGGTCATGAGCGTTTCCAGTGCTCCTGTCACTTAATTTGGATAGTAGGAAACATCCACTCGCACTAAGCACGTGTTGCAGGCATGAAAGTTAGTTCGAGACCGCTTGAATACTAGTCGAAGACTGTTTAGTGAACTAGCTTCAGTGTTTCGTGCTTTCTGATTGAGCGGTTTTGTCGGCCAATGTTTGACAATACTACATAAAATTCTAATTAATATTAGAAGTTGATGCTGAAGTTACTGAAATCACGGTTAGGAAGCTGCCAGTGTGGATAATGTCGTCAGTAAAGCAGAAAGGATAAATAAACATTTAAATAGTTGATATTAATAAACCAAGGTATACGTTTGCCACTAAGCCTGGCAGTGTGAACCACCACATTGTCCGTAGTCTCCCGTGCGAGCCAGGTACTACTCGCACGTTCATTCTCAACATTTTTGGCCGTGTGTAGTTTTTCGGGCTAGGGAGTCACTGTTAAGAGTACAATGATTTTCATATTCTCTCGCTTGCTGAGCGCGTAATTCTACAGAAAAAAAATGAGCAGAACCTTTTTGTAGGAATTTTAATGTAGTTACATTTTTTACTAGGGTACGTTTTCGCTGGAGGCCATGGTTTTCTAATTACTCAAGAAAAATTCGTTTGAAGTTCACTATTTTATGTTTTTTCTTAAATAATTTGAAAGCTGTGGCCTCTAGCGAAAGCGTGCCTATGAACACAATTTAACTACATTAAATTTCTACATCTACACTCCGCAAGCCACCTGACGGTGTGTGGCGGAGGGTACCTTGAGTCCTCTATCGGTTCTCCCTTCTATTCCAGTCTCGTATTGTTCGTGGAAAGAAAGATTGTCGGTATACCTCTGCGTGGGCTCTAATCTCTCTGATTTTATCGCCATGGTCTCTTCGCGAGATATAAGTAGGAGGGAGCAACATACTGCTTGACTCCTCGGTGAAGGTATGTTCTCGAAACTTCAACAAAAGCCCGTACCGAGCTACTAAGCGTCTCTCCTGCAGAGTCTTCCACTGGAGTTTATCTATCATCTCCGTAACGCTTTCGCGATTACTAAATGATCCTGTAACGAAGCGCGCTGCTCTCCGTTGGATCTTCTCTATTTATTCTATCAATCCTATCTGGTACGGATCCCACACCGCTGAGCAGTATTCAAGCAGTGGGCGAACAAGCGTACTGTAACCTACTTCCTGTGTTTTCGGATTGCATTTCCTTAGGATTCTTCCAATGAATCTCAGTCTGGCATCTGCTTTACCGACGATCAACTTTATATGATCATTCCATTTTAAATCACTCCTAATACCTACTGCCAGATTATTCACGGAATTAACTGCTTCCAGTTGCTGACCTGCTATTTTGTAGCAGCACATTACACTTGTCTACATTGAGATTAAATTGCCATGCGTCAATTCGCTGCAGATTCTCCTGCATTTCAGTACAATTTTCCATTGTTACAACCTCTCGATATACCACAGCATCATCCGCAAAAAGCCTCAGTGAACTTCCGATGTCATCCACAAGGTTATTTATGTATGATGTGAATAGCAACGGTCCTACGACACTCCCCTGCGGCACACCTGAAATCACTCTTACTTCGGAAGATTCGCTCCATTGAGAATGAAATGCTGCATTCTGTTATCTAGGAACTCTTCAATCCAATCACACAATTCGTCTGATAGTTCATATGCTCTTACTTTGTTCATTAAACGACTGTGGGGAACTGTATCGAACGCCTTGCGGAAGTCAAGAAACACGGCATCTACCTGTGAACCCGTGTCTATGGCCCTCCGAGTCTCGTGGACGAATAGCGCGAGCTGGGTTTCAGACGATCGTCTTTTTTCGAAACCCATGCTGATTCCTCCATTCAGGGGTTCGATTCCCGGCGGGGTCAGGGATTTTCTCTGCCTCGTGATGGCTGGGTGTTGTGTGATGTCCTTAGGTTAGTTAGGTTTAAGTAGTTCTACGTTCTAGGGGACTGATGACCCAAGATGTTAAGTCCCATAGTGCTCAGAGCCATTTGAACCATTTTTTGATTCCTACAGAGTACATTTCTAGTCTCATCTAAAACTTTCCTAAGACAAAGGTCCGGTTCATTTTTTCTGTAGGACTGATAGGTTGGGTACAGTGAGCTTTCGCTCACTTACGAAAATGTTGAGCATGACATTTGAAGGCATTGCGAGTTGCATATAACAAAGAGGTAGGGGCAGCTAGATCACCCTGTTTATACAAATTCGGTATTGTAATTTGTTGAGAAGGCACTCAGAACCTCTATACGACAGTCACCATCATTACGCTTACAGCGCTGCAGATCTCTGCAGGATGTATTGAAAGCAGAACTATGCGGCGCTCGGGTACTGGTCTCCACTTGGCCGCAGACCGCCGCTCTCCACGGACAATACACTGCACGCCGCTGTTCCCTCGCAGGGCACAACTCTGAACCGCTCACTAGCCTTTGCAGTGGAGCGCCCTTCACCCTCCAGGCCGGCGGACGTTTATTGGTACAGGGGGAACTTGTCCAGGACGGGCAGCACGGAGCACGTCCACGTCGGACGCTGCGTCGGTGAGCGCCGCAGACCAGCTAATTAAGCTTCGGCAGCAGTTGGGCGGGCAGCGGGCGACAGGTGGAACGGACAGTTCCGCAGTGCGGTCACCCACTACGTTAACGAGAGGTGCGCCTGAGCGATGTGCTGCCGAAGCGTCCGCAGCCGGGGACTGTACCGCCACGCTGCCGATACCGGGGCGGACGCTGGAGGCAGCGTTAACGTACTCAAATGGAAACGAGGCAGATGGAAAACAAGTACTAGTAAACTGTTCATTATTTCAAAAGTAATCGCAGTAACTATTAGATAATACATCCATTCCCCTGCAAGAAAAGACGGTCAATATCTTCATTGGAAAATGTTTGCGGTTAACTGCAAAACCATGATTATCTCCAGGCGTGCACCTCTTCGTACGAAGCAAATCGACGGCCAAAAATACCTCTATATCTTTCGTACGACTCCAAAAACATGGAATTCGCGTGGGAAGAGATGGGGACCGTATGGAGGATGTATAAGGACTTCCCAGCGATACTTCTGCAGCGTGGTCTAAACAACGTTGACCATACTTTGGTGGGCATTATCCTGCACCAGTTGATGCCGTTCGTCAACATTTCTGGGCGTTTAGACTTGATGGCGCGATACAGTTTTGGCAAAAATGTCGACGTACCACTGTGCGTTATTTGTGGTGCATGATCCAGGAAGCCAAAGAGTTGTGCACACTTAGGTCACCATGGCTCTCCCGCAGCTGGCATGCCTGTAATTCCAACTACGCTGCAGAAATGTCGCCGCGAAGGCCTTACTCATCCTCGATACGGTGCTGATCACCATACTTTTGCAGCATTGAAGAGAGACATTCGTGGCCTTCGATTTCCTTCGAACAAGGTGTTGCACTCCTGAGTACAATCATGCAAGGGTGCCCATACGATAGGTTGTGGGGGAGGGCGGGGATCCAGTATCGGAGGGTATGGACTATTTTAATATTTTGGAAGACGAATGATGACTTTAAAGAGCCGATAAAAGTGTCCCAATTCCGATCCTGATAAAAACATACGTAATACGGACTTGTAGAGCTTTCTTTTCTTTGTAAGTAAAATCACCTGTCTACACGATATTTTTCTTCCTTATCTCTAAGAGCTAAGAGGGAGGGGGGGCGGGGAGGGGGGATGGTAGCGACGGCGACGGCCCTCTCTTGTCCCTTGGTATGGGCGCCCTTCCCAGGACAACGGCAAACATCTTCTCATGAAACCATTGACGGTCTCGTGTCACAGTAGAATACGTATATTAACCGTTATGGGGATTACCTCTGAAATAATAGACAATTTTCTTAAATCTTTTCCGTCTCTCTTCTTTTCATTTGTATACCTCTTATCCTCTCGCCATATTATAAGTCTGTGGGAGCTACACCATGCCTTGAGGACACGTTGGAGAGTCAGCAAGACGTACCAGAAAACCGCGCAGATTGTCGGAAAACGATAGCTCATTTCTGCCATTCTGTCACATTTCCACCCTTACTCGTCGTAAACTGCGATGGTTCCATACAAACCCCTGGACCATACACATGACTTCATTCCTTAACGCACTGACGTGTCTGCGATGGGGATCACATACCCAGCTCGTACCAATTTTACACCAACCGCCAGTGTGCTCTTTAAAGGTCGACAAATTTTCTGTCAGTAGAGCGTCGTTGCAGGTGAACTGCCATATGTACTGAAGTGCCAAAAAGCCAGTGTAGGCATTGCGTATTCAAATACAGAGACGAATACAGCGCTTTCGTCGGCAACGCCTGTATAAGACGACAATTGTCTGGCGGCGCACGAGCGATGGGACACAGCATCTCCGAGGTAGCAACGAGGTGAGGATTTTCCCGTGCGACCATTTCACGAGTGTACTGTAAATATCAGGAACACGGTAAAACATCAAATCTCCGAATCGCTGCGGCTGGAAAAAGATCCTGCAAGAACGGGACCTACGAGGACTGAAGAGAATCGTCCAAAGTGACAGAAATGCAATCCTTTCCGCAAATTGCTGCAGATTTCAATCCTGGGCCATCAACAAGTGTCAGCGTGAGAACCATTCAACGAAACATAATCTATATTGCCTTTTGGAGCCGAAGGCCCACTAGTGTACGCTTGGTGACTGCACGGCACAAAGAATTAAGACTCGCCTGGGCCCCTCGACGTTGACATTGGACTGTTGATGATTGGGAACATGTTGCCTAGTCGGACGGGTCTCGTTTCTACTTGTATCGAGCGGATGGACGTGTACGGATATCGAGACAGCCTCATGAATCCATGGACTCTGCACGTCAGCAGGAGACTGTTGAAGCTCGTGGAGGCTCTGTATTGGTGTGGGGCAAGTGCAGGTTTAGTGATACGGAACTCCTGATACGTACACCAGCATCGTGTCCTATCATCTTTATCAATTTATGTCCATTGTGGATTCCGACGGACTTGGGCAATTCCAGCAGGGCAGTACGACACCCCACACGTCCAGAATTGCTACATAGTGGCTCCAGGAACACTCTTCTGAGTTTAAACACTTCCGCTGGCCACCAGACTCGCCAGACATGAACATTATTGAGCATATCTGGAATGCCTTCCAACGTGCTGTTCAGAAGAGATCTCCACCCCCCCCCTCCACCCCCCCTCCACCCCCCCTCCCCCCGACTTGTACACTCTTACGGATTTATGGGCAGCCCTGCAGCAGGATTCATTGTGACAATTCCCTCCAGCACTGCTTCGGACATTAATCGACTCCATGCCACGTCATGTTGCGGTGGTTCTGCGTGTTCACGAAGGCCCTACACTATATTAGGCAGGTGTACTAATTTCTTTCGCTCTTTAGCGTAGCTGCAGTGACTTTACTCTTTACATTAAAGTACGATACGTTGTTAGAAGTCTGTCAGATTATACTCAAACACGAGTTCCATATTTCTTGACTCTATTCGATGGTGCCCAACTCTTTTGTATTTTTAGAAGAAAGTTCAGACGTATGGAACATGCAACGGTTCCAAACAACCGACTGGCATTTAGACGTCACTTCACTGTCATGACTTACGCCAGTGGTAAAAATTCACAAGACGACCTGGTTCCATTTCTACAGCGATCCGAAGCTACCAGTGTTCTCTTTTAATTGGATGACTAATATGTCGTCTGGTGGCTTATTTTCATGGAACCTTCGCATTATGCTGGTCCTCATTACTTTATTCCTCCGTACACGTATCTTCATTGCTTACTCCTTCACGGCTTTTTCTTAAGAACCAGTGTTCGTCTCCCTAGATCATAGGGAAAGGCGGCTTGTGCTCCTGACCAGCGGAGAATCCACCAGTGCGACAACACGTGCTAACAGCCAAGCCGACCAGCAAGGAAGCGCCCTGGGGAGGAAGCGCGGCTTTCCGCGGAGATCGTAAAAACCGTAATCGATGCTTCGAGCTGAAACGCCGGTCGCCTTCCCAACGCCTGCGCGGCCAGTGTCTTCCTGGGGGGTTGCGGCACTTGAAACTTGCAGGCCCCATAAATCTCTCACCCTGCTTGTGAGCATCTGCCGTTGACGTCACGTCTCCCTTCATCGTGGCGAGGTGATCTGAAGGTCCCTCCGCACCACTGTTCCCTCCGCGTGGCAGGCACTCTGCTCTTTCGAAAAAGAAGATAAATGCTTCAGTCTCTCATTGTAGCAGAATCTCTCTTCTCACCAAGAGTTTGGTGCATCACTACAATAAAAGATGAAATTGTGATTACTTTTCGGCATAGCTATTTCGCTTCAAGTATACATAGCTTTTCACAATACTAAAAAAAATATTTATTCATAATAATGTTCATCATACACCAATAACCCACTACCTAACTTATTAGTGGGTCCTGCAATTTACTACAATGTTAAATGCAGCGAAACGTACAGTCGTGTTTAATTAATTATAATGGGCAACTATACACATTATTTACTCTACTGGGAACTACGAATTACACTACTATTCTGCTGCACTACACCACTGCAGCGTTACAAGTGTGCCAGCACAAAGATAAACCTACCTTTGTGACAGTGAGCTAACCCCTGGGGGCATGCCCTTGGCACTGGGCTGGCCGTGAAAACTGTACTATCGCTGCATGATCCTAAATTAATGGTTGCAAGAAAACTATTTCTACTACACTACAGCTATGACTAACTATCTTAATAACCTAATGCGGTGTCCTTCATCGGTGGGAGACTCATCTCCCTCCCTCCGTGACGCGGCGAATTCCGACGGTAATAGCGATCGGCCGGACCACGTCCCGGCGATATAGCGCAGGTGCTAGTTACTTGTTTTACCAATCCACCACTTTCATAGATGATCCCTCGGACATTCCCTTAATATCTACGTGGTAACCTTGTTAGCCAAGCTGTTGAGGATCTCAGCGGTGTTCTCATGTCTTAGTAGGTGATAAGTATCGTGATTTGGTAATGGTCGCCTCAAATCAGCTGCCACATCATCATGTATGGGGCACTCAGAGACAACGTGGTCCGGTATGCCTTCCAAGGATCGACAATCATACGAAGGCACTGCCTGCTTCCCAAACCGACATAGATTCGCCCTATAAGACCTATATCCTGTGAGGAAGTGCAACAGACCCCTGCTAGGTTGAAAATAAGTAAGTTTCAGTCGTTCTGAAATGATTTGTAAAAATTTATATGTCCTGCGTCCCGTCCAGTCAGTCTCCCAGGCCTCTTGCCATAATTGCCCCCCCCCCCCCTACCCTAGTCGTCTGATCGCAATTTTGTCCTCTACCTGAACCCCCGTAATCTCTGCCGTCTTTTCAATTTTCCCCCTCTTTATCTACTACCAGGCTGCCTGCTCCCGTACTTTAATGCCACGTTGACAGAGCCTCATTCTCACTAGCAGGACCCCGCCTGGACTTGTTCTGTATGCCCCAGTTGCCCTCATCAACATATTCCACTTCGCTCTCCGTATAGCTATGGTGGGCACGACCATCGTGAACCTGTGCGCCCAAACTTCGGAGTCGTAACCCACGATCGAGGTGGGGGTACTATTGAGATATAGTTGGCTTAGATTGGCAGAAGGTGAAATCTTTTGTATCCATTTCCAATAAGATTGTTGAGTACCTCCACCGACGGTCTCGATATGTGTGGCAAAGTTCCATCTCTCGTCGACGATGACGCCCAGAAATCTAACCTCTCAACGCCGAAGAACGGATGATCCATCAGTTTTGACGACTGGGGTTCTAACTAGTTGCCTTTTAACAGTAGATATGTAGACCTATTCGCGGTAGTCTTTATCCTAGCTTTCCGGCACTACTCAGATAGCAAGGATACCACACGTCCTATCTTTGGTTCTACATTCTCGCGGCTACGGTCGCCTGCCAGCAGGAGGAGGTCGACTGCGTAGGCTATCGCCTCTATCACGTTTTCATCTAACGCGAAACTTCCCGGCAGATTAAAACTGTGTGCCGGACCGAGACTCGAACTCTGGATCGTTTACCTTTCGCGGGCAAGAGCTGTACCAACGATCTACCCAAGTGCGACTCGCAGCTGGTCCTCACAGCTTTACTTCCAGGAGTGCTAGTCCTGCAGGTTTGCGGGAGAGCTTCTGTCGTTTTGGGAGGCAGGAGACGAGGTACTGTTCGAATTAAATCTGTGAAGACGGGCAGTGAGTCGTGCTGGGGTAGCTCAGCTGGTAGAGTACCATGTCGCGAAATGTAAGATCCCGAGTTTGCATCTTGGTCTGGAACGTAGTTTTAATCTGCCTGGAAGTTTCATGTCAGCTCACACTCCACCGCAGAGTGAAAATTTTATCCAGACCTTGCCCCGACTTTGACATGCTTTGGAAAACATAAAAAAACTTCTCATAGTCTCAGCTCTTTTGCTACCAGTATGCTGTTCTGTCCCATTTTACTGTTTATCTCATCTCGCCTACACAGACATGTGCCGTCCAGTGTGTTACTTCTGGCTCCCAAAATTTCTGATACCCGTCTGTCTTGTTTCTAAGCGTACACGGACTGACAAAGAAAGTGAAAAACCCCGAAGACAAGGCCGGATGTCAACTTCATATACGTAAACACGATCGGTGGGTGTGTAAATGGTTAGAGTTGCAGTTTGTCTGTGACATGGAGGACGGCAAGCAGAGTGCGTTCGTATTTTTCGAGTTTTTTGTTATTACCAAGCCTGGTAGGGCGGGAACAGCGACAGATATTGATTTATCGTCTTTGAGGACAGTGTTATGAGACGGTGACAGAGTTTGAAACGGGGCTCACTGTGGATCCAGTTTGTCACACAGCATCCAGGTTTGTGAGACATTTGAATGTCAATTCCATCCCAGCGTCGGTACCCAGGATATCAAGGATCAGTTGTCGGCCAGCTTGTCTCAAGAGAGGATACAACGGCTTTATGGCATCCTTTCCAGCCGAATCAGTGGATGCACTCAGGCCAGAGGGTGTGCAAAGACGTGAGTTCACACTGCCGAATTCTTTGCACATCTGAATCGATTTTGTAGTCACTGAAATAGCGTCACATACAATCTGTGCCCTCGGTTTCATTTCGTTTCCTCGACCCCTTCTGGGTGTTCCACTTTTTTATATGAATGTGAAGAAATTCGACATGACGGTGGTTATTGGATGACATTTTGCGATTTTCATTATGGTGTACCGCAATAACAATCTCTATAATTGCTTCGTTCAACTTTTGGCAGTCAATCGCATTCAGAAACGACTTTCTGCAACTGATTTACAGAATTTTTTCGAGATCTTACTTCCATAACCGATATATTCCGTGACGGTTAAACAAAAATAAGTTGTAGCTTCACAAAACATGTATGCTATGGGAAGTATGAGCGAAGATGATTTTCATCCGACTTACCCGTAAACAAAACCTTCCTTAAGCTTAAAATGTAGACTGCACCACATTCTGTGCCAGCTGACAGAAGAAAATGCAAAATAAAAATTCGATCGAAGAAATGCAATATAGGTATAATATATCGTAACTGGAGACAAAACTTCCATATATGCAGACTGTACTGAAATTAATAACAGTGGGTTATTTCGCGAAACACTTGCAAGAAAATGATTGCTTCTTTCTTTGATTACACTGAAAATGTCGCGTGCGATGCCTTGGAAGCTCTATGACCAGTTCATGCTAAATCATATTCAACCGTTTGTTTACCACAAGTCGTCGATGAAATCAGGAAAAACAACCGTCGTCTTTGTCATCATGAGAACGTCAGAGGTCATACGAAAGTCAAAAAATTCATTATTTGACGCAGAAAATCATCAAATTAAGACATTCCTGGCCACTTTTGCCAGGTTTATAGCTTAACGAATTCTTGTTATTTCCTTGTGACGAACAAAAAATGCAGGGAGGGAGATTTTTGTCGCCTTTAGAAACTGCTGAGTTCTCCTAAAGCCATGCTGTAGAGTTACCATCAAAGTCGGAATAACGTTTTCAGAACTGGTTCGAACGCATGAACGATTGAGGAACAAACTAATTTGAACCAAATCAATGCTTTGCTTTCACAGTTTTGTAAAATCTTAACACGCTGCCTAGTAGATATGGAACAAAATACTTTACAAACACACACCTCATGAGTCTCACTCACTGAGCATATTCGATACGTGGTACGGCCTGAAACATTCACATCCGATCATTTGATCCTTTCCTCAAAATACTGAGTTTTGATTTACTGGATACAATTTTTAATATAAAACCTTTTGTTGCATAGACTGCAATTCACATTACACAATTTAAACATAATGACTAGTTTAGATTGCATACAATAACCATCTTCACATCATTCAAATAGTAAAAACGAGTTAGTTATGCGTTGAAAAACATCATCATTAGCATACAATGACACACATCCGTATTATGGGCTTACAAGACGACGACAGTATACCGTTAAAAGCGTCACCAGGAGCAAGGCAGGTTGTAAAACAGTTTCGCAAGATGCAGTTAATAAAAAAGGAAAATGGCCAGTTGAATAAGTAAAAATTGCATCAAACGCCCATGATAATGCAGTTGTGCAGCAGATATCATAGTGCGAATAATATGCCTAACGTTAACAAGAACTTTCAGTTCTGTAGCCTGCTTTACGAAGGAATGATCCATCATGGCGATTACAATTGTCACCCTTACAATATGTGCAAAAGTCGATGCTTAAAAGTAAAACACCACAAGCCCAACCAATCTGGCAAGACACGTCAAAACTAAGAGCAGTATCAGGTTTCACTTAGTTTTAAATCGTCTACGACCTGTACATATTACGTTCCAAAGCTGTAGAGAAAAATTCACGAGAATAAGTATGTCTATTGATCCTTAGTTTCTAGGTTAATAATAAAGTAAAATTAAAAGAGCATAAACATGTAACAAATGTTCCTATTGTCCTCGTACACCTACACAGTTTCTGTAGTCAGTAAATGGAAGACCGAAATGCGTCCGATTATCGTCTCGAATCGTTTCATTCATACATTTTCTTATCGAAAGAGGCGCACATATTGAGACGGTGGTTCTGGTGGTGTGCAGCTATCCGTAGCCCTTAGGCATAGCCCGATGGATGACATGCCTTACAAGAAGTTCTTTGGTTTGCGGCAGCCAATCAGACGGCTCGCCGTGGGAATTTTCTTTGGTGTGGCCCATTGTCTCGTGGTCTGGCCTCTTATTCGTGTCTTGGTTCTACTCGGGCTAGCAGTCGCAGATTGCAGTTTCACACCCAGCTGCCACGAATCTGCTGGCGAGTTCGCAACATGCTGTCGGCTTAACCAGCGACTTGCACATGCAGTCAGTTACATTCATATGGGACAGACTTGTTTTTCCGATGTCGTGGTTAGGTATGGCAAATCTTTGGTTCCTACTTGGCATTCTGCTGCAAAGGGAACTTCGCTTTTGTGCATGGGTTTTAGTCGCGAGTCCACGCAGAGTCAACTATTCATACATTCTGATGCCAAGCATTACTAAAACCCATTCCCAGTTACTTATTAGCAAATCTGCTGTTGATGTATTGTAAGATGTCGTGGTCTCCTGACCTTCATTGCTTACATATTCCGCCCTCACAATCATAACCCGCACATCGAGACTATTCATTCGAACCCAAACTCTATAAGATAAAGTCAGTATTGTATGAATTCATGTAAACGCTATGCAAATAACTAATAAATCACAAGTGCACATCGTGGTTGAAATACTCGAGGCTTGCGTACACACACACACACACACACACACACACACACACACACACACACATTCAAGACACGACGGTCACAAAAGCTTTTAGTTTGGGAGAGGCAAACACCGCACGCCAGGACGCCGGTCCCTTCAGAGGTTTTCACAGGGGACATATACATCGGCCGGCGGCCACCCGTGGAGCGGACAGTGTGTGCCCGAGTGAAAGGGGGAACGACCCCGTGTTTGACTTAAAAGCAAATTTCGCTACCTTGTGTGGGAGCGCCCAACCTACGCATTCTCTACAAATATAGCAAGCAGTTTCAGATATTTTCACAGGGAGACAGCAAACGCCGAATGCCGATGTTACAGATTTCTGGGTTGGTCGCCTTAAACGAAACGTCATTCTCCCGTTTTAGAAGAGCAATGCTGATTGGAGGCGATATTTCTGACGCCTTGAGCTGAAGGAGTAATGGAAGAGACCGAAAGATATACCCCTTCATGTCTGGCGTGGAGAGGGGCCGTTCCGTTGTCGCTCTTGGACCGAGATCACGTAACGAGAGCGTGTGCGCTCGTACGTGTACTCAAAGAGCGAGGAACAAGTGTCTCCTCAGTACTTCACTGGGAGAGCACCTCTGTCGAGAGCGAATCGGAGTGCGACTCTCCATTGAGTCCTTGCGATTAAGCGTTGTTCACTGTGTTGGCCGCCACACTTATTGTGTGGTGTGAATGGACAGAATTATAGTTAAATGCCTGCGAGTGAATTTTTGAGTGGCATCGCGGTGGACTGGTTAGCTGAATGGTGTACCACACCAATACTTAGACTAGGGGCGAATAGGAATCCTAGGTGTAGGGAGAGTTTGATTGGCGAAGGTCAATCCAGATTGAACGAGAGTTATCTTATTTGTCAGCAGCGAGCGGCGCAGACAGCAGTCATCGCAGCTTACGGTATTGTGCGCTACAGCTCTTGCGATCCTCATATTTCCTCCACAAGAGTACACTTCACTGCATTTCATACGCAACAGCCTCGACCGTACTTAGCAACATTCTAACGGATAATTATTCAAGTTGAGTAGGCATGGCTCTCGGCCATTCTGCCAAGTCAATAACAGTCTTAAACTTTGTATAGAAATTTCATTAGTGAATTCTATCATTAAGAGGTAACTTCATATTTCGAAAAGAACCCGGATATAACTTGTTCAATTCATAACTAAAAGTGCCATTGTGATTTCTCAGAATTTTTGGGAAATAAATAATAACTTTCGTTAGTTTCATGTTTTTCTTACACTAAGTAGCACTACTCCAGTACCCAAGTATCCCAGTAGTTACGTAAGAAATTTCGTGAATTTTTGTGTCATTTGCTTACAGCGGACGACTCCAGAAGATATTTAGTGCTGAACGTTTTTCAGGCATTTCTCTTTAGAACGTTAGGAGCGTCTGTCTGACTTCTGTAGTAGTGTGGGGGTGGAAACTGCATCTTGCAGGAGCCACAGGGTAAAGGGTACATCTCAGATTAATCCGTTGCACAGAGTGACAGAATAGCACCCACACGCTCACAGTATTTATTTTCTACTGAATAATCGCTGTAATTTTCCACTACTATGAGCTCATGTAAGTTCACAGTCTGGAACACGCCACTCAATGATTCCATGCCCTCTTTAATTACAACGCCTTTCGCTAATGTCTTGTACATTCCACTATGCCACGAGTATTATACAGGACGCCCATAATTAAAGTTCCAGTTTAAAAACGCTTAAAGGGAGGGCATCGCTTATCGTAGGGCCGTATTTTTTCGAGGAGATGAGTCGTGCGAATCCTGTTGCCTATACCGTCGCTGGTAAACGATAAAATAGTCTTTTCTGCACCAACGTCATTCCAGCCCTTCAACGGTGTGAATGTGTGAGTAGAATCATTTTTATGCAAGAGGACACTCTGCACAGCCAGTGAAGCAGCTGCTGCAGAGGCGTTTCGGAAATGCTAGAGTTATCAGCCGCCATTACCCTATAGGCTAGCCGTCCAGATCACCTGATCTTAACCCGTGTGACTTTTGGCTGTTGTGTTCAGCGCTCCAATAAGAATGTAACTGAACTGAAGGCACGAATTGTGCAACGCACTCTGAACGTGACACAAAAGGCACTCCGATATGTTGTGGAACTAGCTGTTTCTTGATTACAGCTTGTGGCAGAAAAGAGCACATTGAACATGTATTGCGCCAATCTCACGATAATTAGAAAACGACGTCATTTAGTTTTTGATTCGTATTTTGGCCCCAGCACAATTACAATTCGATATCATTTTGTCCGTTTATGCTTTTTTTGGCCTGAGGAAAGCTAAAAATTGATTTTTCCCGTTAGATATGGTACGACTTCACCGTGCCGGATGGGTTCACCTGACTAACAGTGCTACATCTGTTGGGTAGCGAACATGGGCAGTCGCGCACATCGAACAGTACTGATTCTGTAACGTGCAATCCAAACCTTGTATCGCCGTATTGCGATTCATGTGTCATGTGCCGCCGACCCCAATTCCTTGAAGACGCTTACAGCACTATCTATTGGCACAAGTCAAACTGTACAAACATGTCATTGCGTGAAAGATGATACTTAACGCGACCTCCACTGGCGTAACTATTTCGTGATCTCTGCTCCCACTTAAGTCCACTTACTCCCCTCGTAGTACTAATTAATCGTTTATTTCTGAGACTCGTGAGTCTGTTTTCTATTGCGCTTCCAAAAGTTAACTGTTGGCGACACATGAATTATACTCAGATGCTTTTTCACTATGGCTTGTCGGGAAAACCGTTGTAATCATTCGCATGTAATTCATGTGTTGAGTAGCTAAGATCACTTAAGACAATAGTTAGTTTGAAGAGGTGCAGAAAGAACTTACTGACATACCTAATAAGATACATATAATTTCCGTCTACAGATTAAGTTAAAGCTGCTAAAAGAGTTTAGCCCACATTCCACTAAGAAAATTTTCACCTCCCACGAATTTTGGTTTCAAAATTACTGTATTCCATCTCCCCCGTCTCGAATCATGTGAAACGCAAAATATCAGTAATAGCTCAAAACCGAATGATTTTCGGGCGTATATGGACTTGTGTTTTAACTTAAATTAGGCAGTTGTATGTACTGAAGTTCATGTTTTCTTAACTTAGGGAGCTGTACGCAATAAGAGTCACGTTTACTGTGATGTTTAATTCTTCACCTTTCTGTTCTGTCGGATTTAGAATCTCTCCGTAGGTGAACGATTAGTGTGTCTGAATCTGAAGCAGAGAACCCACATTCGGTTCCCAGTACTGCCAGTAACACTTTAATTGAAAAAGTTAAACGGGTACACCTAGCCTCTGGTCGCCACATCAGAAGGTATTTGAGTAAGAGGTAGCGGCTCCAAGCTTTGGAAAGCTGACAACGGCTGGGAGAGCAGTGTGCTGACTTTACGCCCCTTCATAAGGAATTTAAATGTCGCCATATTTGGAGTACACAAATAATTCTGATGTTCAGGATGATAAAGTGTATGGAAGTACTGGTTCGTAAAACTAACAGCGGAAAAATGCTCTTATTGTTCGTTACACTTGGCCCTTGTTCCTGCAAGTCAATGAGAAGCTGTTCCTTGCAGTCAAAGGGGAATGTCCTCGTGACTTTACCAGAATTGGTGTGCACGGCTTTGGAGTTTCTTTCGTGTAGTGGGCCCATGTACTTCAATTGTTGCCTCTGATGCTTGGTGTTCTGCTCAAAGTGATGACACCAAGGTTCATATTCCTCGAAAATAATGGAGAAAAAAGGATATTCTTCATAGCGATAGCGTTCCAGGTTATGCAGTGGTGTCGACTTTGTGTTCAGTCTCTGCTACTTCGTCATACAGTTGAGAATTCATTGCACACACCTTTTCCGGAATTTCAGATGATCTCTCATGATGTCGTGAGCTGTACCGTGTCCAACATGATCCGAATGTCTTCCCCCGTCCGCCGTCGGTCATTTATGACGTCAGAATCCACCGCAGCAAAGGCATAAGCAGTAATGGCACTACGGGCCCACCCTAGCCACCTGCTGTGCTTCGAAGACACACGACCTTCTCGAAATCGTATGTACCACGCAAACACACGCGCACGTGACAAACTGTGTTCGCCGTACACAGCAGACATTCGGACTTGAATTTCCCGTCTGACACTTCTTCCGCAGTCAGAAACCGCACTACACCTCGCTGTTCCTCTTCCTCGGCATCCATGGTGAAGTCAAACACTCAAACGATTGGCTGACCTCACGTCTAAGACGTTATATAGTCGTTACATAGTCCGTCCCGTTTTCATTTGTGTGCCACTTACAGTTTTGAACGCAATTCTTCCGAAACACTTAAAATGAAATATCTGTTGAGCTTTTTCATGGTATTGTATAGAATCTTGATGTAGTAGCACACTCATAACAGCCTCATTAAATGTAAATAATTCAGTATAAAATAATGCTGCATAGCGAATTTTAAGCTTTCCAACTTCACTGGTCTCATTGCAATAGTTGAATTGCTGTATGTACCCTTTCTCTATAAGGAATAACAAGAGAAGGGTGAAATTAATCATTTAATCACTACCATGCCCAGAATATAATATAATCAAAGAAAATTGTTATATGGCAAGTTTAATAGAAATTATTCTTGTAGTTTACCTGTTTCAACGTCAGTTTTTCCCCCCTGCGGGTCCGGGGTAAGAATAGGCCCGAGGTATTCCTGCCTGTCATACGAGGCGACTAAAAGGAGTTTCAACCGTTTCGGCCTTCCATGTGATCGTCCCCCTTGGGGTTTGACCTCCATTTTTCAAAATTCTACAGAAGTACGAGCCTTTTGGGGAAGGACACCTTACGTGGTGTACCACTGGTCCTAAGTGCGCTAAGACCTTGGCACTCAGCACTGTACTGGCGTTGTAACCATGCCCGCTATTCCTCAAATTGGGCCTAAACGCCTGATGGGTTGTACAAGTTATGCCCATAGTGCGTCCCCATCTGCACCAGCGATTATGATGGACTTTCCATGGCACCAGAAATCCAGCACGGTAGCCAGCCCGTTGTGGTGGGGTCGTACTGCCGATACCTGAGCTGCACCCTCCCCACGTCGGCCAAGGAGTAGATGCCCATCTCCTTGGGGCATCAGGACTCCCGGCAACGGTCATCCTGCCAGGTGGCCCTTGCTGAGGCTGGGTGGCGCCCCTGGGGAGAGCCCCTGGTTGGAGTGGGTGGTATCGGGGCGGACGTTTCGCAGATGAAACGTCAACACGTATCAGTTCGCTCTGCGGCCGAGTCTTTCAAAAGAAAAGGTACAGTTTCTAGTTCTGGTTCTCCTGCCCTTTCCCCCTTGGCCACTCCCTGGGAGGAGGGACAGGCCCGCCAGCTTGGGGCGAAGTACTTCCCCCCACTATTTGGTCTGTTCTCGAACCGATGGGGGGACGTTCGCCACCTCCAAGCCCACGTTCTTTGTACAGCACATTGAGGACATCTTCGGGGAAATTGAGGCTCTCAGCAAGATGCGTTCGGGGTCCGTTCTTATCAAGACCACCTCCGCCACACAGTCGGCAGCGCTCCAGGCGTGCGACCGCCTAGGGGACATCCCAGTATCCATTGTCCCACATCTGGCACTAAATCGGACGCAGGGCGTTATTTTTCATCGTGACCTCCTGCTACAATCTGATGCGGAGCTCAGGGCCAACCTGGAGCGCCGAGGCGTGCATTTCGTCCGGCGAGTCCAGCGCGGCCCCAAAGACCGTCGCATCGACACTGGGGCCTTTATCCTCGCCTTCGAGGGGGACGTTCTCCCAGAGAAGGTAAAGGTGATGTGCTACCGGTGCGACGTGCGACCTTACGTCCCACCTCCTATGCGCTGTTTTCGGTGTTTGCGTTTTGGGCACATGTCGTCACAGTGTGAGGCTGAGCCCCTTTGTGGCGATTGCGGACGTCCTCTTCATGAGGAACATACATGCACCCCACCACCTCGGTGCATTAATTGCCCTGGCCTCCACTCGCCTAGATCCTCAGACTGCCCCGCATATCAGAAGGAGAAGAAGATACAGGAACTCAAAACTTTGGATCGGCTCTCTTATTCTGAGGCCAGGAAGAAGTATGACCGCCTCCATCCCGTGCCATTGACCACTTCATTTGCCTCAGTTGTGTCCACTCCTTCCGCGGTATCCTCACCCCTATCCTGTCCCACCTCCGCCTCCTCCGCCCATCAGGGGGCTCTGCCTCCGCCCCCCAAATCCCTCCCTTCCAAATCCTCCTCCCCCGTGGCCCCCGCCCCTCGGCCCCACGGGCCACCCTTCCTCCTCCTCCTCTCCCCCCGCCACCTGAGAAGCGATCCTCTTCTCAGGCGCCCATTGGGGAAACGCTCCGGACCCCAGCTTCTGAGGTCCGGCGTTCCAAAACGGACCCCGCGCGTGAGGACCTTCTTCGGGTCCAGCCCACCTTCCCTGTGCCTCCTCGGCCTTCCAAGAAGGCCTCAAAGAAGAAGTCTCTAGCCCCCTCTCCACCCCGGCGCGTTTTGTCTGACGCTCCATCCATGAGTCGCTGCTCCCGGCCGTCCTCAGTTCCGCTGGGATGCTCTGCTGCCAGGCGCTCAGCTGGCCTCTCGTCGGCAAATGATGCTGCCTCTCCTACACAACCAGGGACAGCGGCCGCAGCTGGCGACGAGTCGATGGAACCGGATCCACCTCCCGTCGGTTGTAGCGTTGTTCCCTCGCAACCTGGCCCTCCGCGGCCGTCGAGGTGACCAGCTCTTCCCTCGTCTCGTTCCCCCAACGTTTTGACTAGCGATGGCGTTGTTTCATTGGAACATAAGAGGTATTCGATCTAATCGGGAGGAATTACAACTGCTCCTCCGCCTGCACTGTCCACTCGTCCTTGGTCTCCAGGAAACCAAGTTGCGCCCGACTGACCGTATTGCCTTTACCCACTATACCTCGGAGCGGTATGACCTCACCCCTGTGGACGGCATCCCAGCTCATGGTGGGGTCATGTTGCTCGTTCGGGACGATGTTTATTACCATCCCATCCCATTGACCACCCCACTCCAAGCAATAGCTGTCCGCATTACTCTTTCTGCTTTTACTTTTTCAGTTTGTACCATCTACACTCCACCGTCATCTGCTGTTAGTCGGGCTGACATGATGCACCTGATCGTTCAGCTTCCCCCACCGTTTTTATTGTTTGGCGACTTCAATGCCCATAATCCCCTTGGGGCTCTCCTGCATCCTGTCAAAGAGGCTCACTCTTGGCGGATGTCTTCAACCATCTCTATCTTGTCTGCCTCAATACCAGCGCCCCGACTTTCCTCTCGGACTCTAATCATACCTACTCCCACTTGGACCTCTCGATCTGTTCTACCACTCTTGCCCGTCGGTTCGAGTGGTATGTCCTTTCTGACACCTATTCGAGCGACCACTTCCCCTGTGTCGTTAGTCTCCTGCACCACACCCCATCCCCACGTCCTTCGAGCTGGAACATACTGAAAGCTGACTGGGGACTTTACTCCTCCCTGGCGACCTTTCCGGAACACGATTTTCCCAGTTGTGACAGTCAGGTCGAATACCTCACGGCTGTTATTATCAATGCTGCCGAACGTTCCATTCCTCGTACTACCTCTTCTTCACGTCACGTTTCCGTCCCCTGGTGGAACGAGGCTTGTAGGGACGCTATCCGTGCTCGACGACGTGCTTTACGCACCTTTCGCCGCCATCCTACGTTGGCGAATTGTATTGAATACAAACGACTCCGAGCGCAATGCCGTAGAGTCATGAAAGACAGCAAAAAAGCTTGTTGGGCCTCTTTCACCAGCTCCTTTAACAGTTTTACTCCCTCTTCCGTCGTTTGGTGTAGCCTGCGCCGGCTGTCGGGCATTAAGGCCCACTACTCGGTACCTGGCCTGACCTCAGGTAATGAGGTCCTTGTTGATCCTGTGGCTGTCTCCAACGCCTTTGGCCGCTTTTTCGCGGAGGTTTCAAGCTCCGCCCATTACCACCCTGTCTTCCTTCCCAGGAAAGAGGCAGAAGAGGCTCGGCGACCTTCCTTCCACTCGCTGAATCTGGAAACTTATAATGCCCCCTTAACTATGCGGGAACTCGAACGTGCGCTTGCACTGTCCCGGTCCTCTGCTCCGGGGCCAGATGCCATTCACGTTCAGATGCTGGAACACCTTTCTCCGGCGGGCAAAAGCTTCCTTCTTCGTACCTACAATCGCGTCTGGACCAAAGGTCAGGTCCCCATATGTTGGCGTGATGCCGTCGTTGTTCCTATACCCAAACCCGGGAAGGATAGACACCTTCCTTCTAGTTACCGCCAATTTCTCTTACAAGCTGTGTCTGTAAGGTGATGGAGCGCATGGTTAATGCTCGGTTAGTCTGGATTCTTGAATCTCAACGGCTACTTACTAATGTACAATGCGGCTTTCGTCGCCGCCGCTCCGCTGTTGACCACCTTGTGACCTTGTCGACATTCATCATGAACAACTTTTTGCGAAGGCGCCAAACGGTAGCCGTGTTCTTCGACTTGGAGAAGGCTTATGATACCTGTTGGAGAGGAGGTATCCTCCGCACTATGCACAGGTGGGGCCTACGCGGTCGCCTGCCCCTTTTTATTGATTCCTTTTTAACGGATCGAAAGTTTAGGGTACGTGTGGGTTCCGTATTGTCCGACGTCTTCCTCCAGGAGAATGGAGTGCCTCAGGGCTCCGTCTTGAGCGTAGACCTTTTTGCCATCGCGATCAATCCAATTATGGATTGCATTCCACCTAATGTCTCAGGCTCTCTCTTTGTCGATGACTTCGCGATCTACTGCAGTGCCCAGAGAACATGTCTCCTGGAGCGCTGCCTTCAGTGTTGTCTAGACAGCCTCTACTCATGGAGTGTGGCAAATGGCTTCCAGTTCACTGAAGAGAAGACGGTTTGTATCAACTTTTGGCGACATAAAGCGTTCCTTCCGCCATCCTTACATCTCGGTCCTGTTGATCTCCCATTTGTGGAAACAACTAAGTTTCTAGGGCTCACGTTGGACGGGAAACTGTGTTGGTCTCCACATGTCTCTTATTTGGCGGCCCGTTGTACACGTTCCCTTAATGTCCTCAGGGTTCTTAGCGGTTCATCTTGGGGAGCGGATCGCACTGTCCTGCTTCACTTGTATCGGTCCATAGTCCGATCGAAGCTGGATTATGGGAGCTTTGTCTACTCGTCCGCTCGGCCATCCCTCTTACGCCGGCTCAACTCCATCCACCATCGGGGGATACGTCTTGCGACTGGAGCCTTCTACACTAGTCCTGTCGAGAGTCTTTATGCTGAAGCTGCCGAGTTACCATTGACCTACCGGCGCGACGTACTGCTGTGTCGGTATGCCTGCCGGCTGTTGTCTATGCCCGACCACCCCTCTTACCAGTCCTTCTTCGCCGATTCTCTCGACCGTCAGTACGGGTTGTATGTCTCTGCCCTGCTGCCCCCCGGAGTCCGCTTCCATCGCCTGCTTCGACAATTGGATTTTGCCCTCCCTACCACCTTCAGAGAGGGTGAGAGCCCGACACCACCTTGGCTCCAGGCTCCGGTTCATATTTCTCTCGACCTCAGCTCACTCCCGAAGGAGGGTACTCCGGCTGCAGTGTATTGCTCACGTTTGTCGAACTTCGTGCTCGACTTGCCGGTCACACTTTTATTTACACCGATGGCTCCAAAACTGACGATGGTGTTGGCTGTGCCTTTGTCGTCGGGGCCGCCATTTTTAAATACCGGCTCCTCGACCAATGTTCCAGCTTTACGGCCGAGGTTTTTGCTCTCCATCAGGCCGTTCAGCATGCCCGCCGCCACCGCCATTCATCGTACATACTCTGCTCTGACTCACTCAGTGCTCTTCAGAGCCTTGGAGCTCCCTATCTGGTCCATCCCTTGATTCAACGGATACAGCAGTCCCTCCATTCTTTCGCTGCTAATGGTTCTCCTGTCAGCTTTCTGTGGGTTCCCGGACATGTAGGAGTGCCTGGGAATGAGGCTGCGGATGCTGCAGCCAAGGCTGCAGTCCTCCTGCCTTGGCCAGCCTCCCATTGTGTCCCGTCATCTGACGTTCGTGGGGATGTATGTAAGAGGCTTGTGTCGTTGTGGTGGGATGCTTGGTCATCCCTCCAAGGAAACAAGCTCCGGGCAGTCAAACCGCTCCCAACTGCTTGGACAACCTCCTCCTGACCATCTCGGCGAGAGGAGGTCCTTCTGACTAGGTTGCGGATTGGGCATTGCCGGTTTAGCCACCGCTACCTGCTCTCTGGTGACCCAGCCCCGCAGTGCCCTTGTGGTCAGGCATTAACGGTGCGCCATGTTTTATTGTCGTGTCCCCGTTTTAGTCAATTTCGTGTTGTCCTGTCCCTGCCATCTACTTTACCAGATGTTTTAGCTGATGACGCTCGAGCAGCTGCTCGTATTCAGCGTTTTATAACTTTAACTGGCTTGTCCAAAGACATTTAACCTTTTTACTTATTTTATCTGCATCCTTGTCAGGTCCTTCTGGTGTCCCCCCCTTCCCCTTGAGTTTTACTAGATTCCATGTGCTCTAACAACAGTGAGTGGGCGCCAATGACCTCAGCAGTTGAGCGCCCTTAAACCCCACAAAAAAAAACGTCAGGTTTTGTGTCTCTTTAATGGAGTAAAATATTACAAATCTGGCGTATTGGTTCACAGCTGGTAGCAGCAGGAGGCAAATCTTAAATTTTCTTTCAATACAGGTTAATTCTTACAACAAGGCACAAACAGCAACGATTCGCTATTGATAATGCTTTTTATTTACATCCAGTGCCCCCCTCCTGGTTTTGACCCGTCAAGTCGATCGTCGGCTAGCTGGTCACGTTTAAAATTACATTAATCTTATCCTGTACATCTGACTATGGCTGGTTTTTGTTGTGGCGAAATTCCGTTGGGATGGGGGTTCCGTAGAAAAAAGGAAAGGATTACTTCACTGGAATAAACCTAACTGTGAAGGAACTTTCCATCATTTCTGCTCTAAGAAGCACGACCACCCCAAGGAATTTCCGCCGTCTGTTTGATTAAAACGCTTCTACTAGCGCTATTGCTGTGTTAGCGTGTCACTACGGTTCAAATCGCACACAATAGTAAAAAATATAACCTATACGTAACTCTGACACGTTCTTGTTGTTGTTGCTGTTGTTGTCTCGAGTCCTTGATGCAGTTCTCCTTACTACTCTATCCTGTGCAAGCTCCTTCATCTCCGAGTAATTACTGCAACATACATCCTTCTCAATCTGCTTAGTGTATTTATCTTTTGGTCTCCCTCTACGATTTTTACCCTCCACGCTTCCCTCCAGTTCTAAATTGGTGATGCCTTGATGCCCCAGATCGTGTCCTACCAACTGATACCTTCTTTTAGTCAAGTTGTGCCACAAATTCCTCTTCTCCCCAACTCTGTTCAGTATCTCCTCATTAGTTACGTCACCTATCCTCTAATTTCAGCATTCTTCTGTAGCACCACATGTAGAAACCTATTGTCTTCTTTTCTAAACTGTTTATCGTCCATGTTTCACTTCCGTTCGTGGCTGCACTCCACAAAAATACTTTCAAAAAAGACTTTTTGACACTTAAGTCTATAATAAATGTTAACAAATTTCTCTTTTTCAGATACGCTTTCCTTGACATAGCCAGTGTCTACATTTTATATCCTCTCTACTTCGCCCATCATCAGTTATTTTGCTCCCCAAATAGCAAAACTCATCTACTGCTTTAAGTGTCTCATTTCTTAAGCTAATTCCATCAGCATCACCTGATTTAATTAGACTACATTCGATTATCCTCGCTTTGCTTCTGACTCACTGCGTGATCGAAAGTATCTGGATACCCATATGCAATGCAGACTTGACCACTAGATGTCACTAAAGGCGGACGAGCCAACATAGGACGAGGCAGTGGGGAGGGGGGAGTACTACGTCGTCAGCAGGGAAGAAGTAAGAGAACAGTAGGTCGGTCAGGAGAGCTCAGTGTTTTCGGACGTGGACTAGTCTTTCGATGTCAACTCAGTAATAAATCTGTCAGGAATGTTTGAACCATGTTAAGGCTACCCCAGCCGACTGTTCGTGATTTGGAAACGTGAAGGGACAACCACAATTAAACCAAGACTATATAAAATAAATAAAATAAAATAAAATAAAATAAAATATTATTTATTTTTATCTGTATGATTGGCTCTCCTATGAGTCGTCAGGTTTTGATTATTCGGTATCAGACGCTTGACAATGGCTTTTTCGTAAAAGCAATGTTACTCGTAGTTGACCGTGAAATAAAACTGAAATAATCGGACTTCGTAATTAAATCGTTTCCAAAGACTGCTGCGGTAGGTGCGGACTCATAAACTAAATCTCAATATTACAATAATTTGCCAGCCATGCCAAAACGTCGTACAGAGGTGATTGTCTACTAAACAAAAAATTACACAGTTAGTTAAATCAGATATATTCAATGAATAAGCCTACAGTTCATAATCCTACTTACTTTTATAAATATAAATTCTTTACAGAATCGAGTGCCTAGTATGGTTGCAACTCGCAGTAATTTTCTATATCATGAAATATGGCGGTGTGCCAGACAATAAACTAAAATACGTGCTTCTCGCACCACTTCAACGAGAGCTCTTCCTTTTTTTTTTAATCAAACATACGACTAACGAAAATGTACTTTTGTTTTATCAGCGACACAGCGCTGCAGTTGTGTGCCATAGGCTTTATTTATTTGTCACTGATTATTTATTTAATTAATATCTCGCGTTTCCGAGGAAACTCACGCTCGGCATGCAAATGTGCCTTTATATTGCCCCCTGAATTGCGAGGCGAAAGGACACACCTGCAGGCGAGCAATTCACCTAAAGGCACAAGAAAATCTAAGTTATCTACAACTATTTACATGACTTACATTATACTGTATATTATACACAAAATCTGAATGACGCGCGTGCGCCGAAAAAGTTCTTATGTTGGCAAAACAGAGTGCGCGCATGCGCAGAAGCGTCTGTGTAACTACGGCACTGCCGTTATTTCGTAAATTTAGATCACGCGGCACAGTATTGCAGTTCATATTGTTCGTGTGTGCGCGCATTTCTTAGTCGTTGCACAAAGAAAATATTCCACCAAGATTACATATGAAGACTACATTCTATGACAGGTAACTTAGTTTTAAAATTACAGTATTTGTTATAATACAATACAACTTTAGATTGTTGAATGTTCTTAGTTACATAGCATTGCAATGAAATGCTTCAAAGAAAAATGTCCGTATTTTTCAGGTGCGTTGACCTATACACATGGTGTCGTATCACAGTTCATATTCATCTGCTGCACAATAATTTTTTACAGGTTAGTATCGTCGTGGTAAAGTTTTTTTGATCACAGTAACATCGTTGTATAACAACGTGATTGATACATAAGCATGTCCATTTCCTATTTCCATTATAGTCGTTGTGATGCAGTTCGTTGTGACAAAAAGCATTGTTTATTACAGATCAGACGTGACCCGTCGAGTAATTAGTCCATATGCAGTTCGTTTTCGATATTCCGTGGAAGCTTGGTTGCAGAACCTCGGACGGCACATAGCTGGCGTCGATCCTTGGACAGTCCAGGTAAGCGTGTCCGTCACATTTCGAGAACATTTCATTCCCTGAAGTTCCAACCAAAATTCTTCCACCCGTCGTGTTGTTTTCTGGACAGGCACTTTGTGTCCATTTAATCCAGTTAACATCTTGAAGTTGGGTACTGTAGTAATGTCGCTAGACGATGCACGAATTATGCACTTCACATATTCAGTTTTTTTTTTTTTTTTTTTTTTTTAAATATAGCTCACCTAAATGTTCGTGGTTACTCATCGAAGAAATCGTTCATCGCGTTAACAAAGGTACGATGCATCATGAATGTCATTAACAGTTTCCTTCACATAGGTTTCTGCGTAGTTGCAGACTTAGTAATGTACGTTAATGTCCGTGAATAGTGGTTCACTACGCAATTTTTTTTTTTTTTAAAAAAAAGTTTTTCACATTTTGGCACTCGTTATCGTTCAAATTTTCACACAGTAACAGTTACATTATACATCAGTTTAAAAAAAAACATAAGTAATAATACATACACACGTCACATATTTTCTTAGCATAAACATAATACAGTTGCACATAAACATGTTTACATCATCATTACATAGCTATAGGTTATTACATTGTGTCATAATTGATTACATGAATTGCAGATATTTACATCCTCTTTAGCGGTTTTGCTGGGATATTATCGATGTTTTTTGTGATGTCATCTGAAATTAAGATAGGTTAGACACAACATTCATTACATCAGTAGGCAAGACCAGGCGTTTTCACTACTCAATAAATATTCAAAATAGTAAGAGAGAGAAAATGTTCGATTCCTCGCGTTTTGTGCGTGTGTGTAGAGTGTCTGTGTGGCCTTGACTACTGATAGATGCTTTTCGTGTTGAGAGATGTGCGTCTAATCTATTTCTCAAAGTAAAAGATCGCTTCACAGATGACGTCTGTCGGTTCGTCAGGTGTCATATCAAGTCAGTGGTACCTACAGTCACAAATGTTCCGTGAAAAATTTATATATCATTCACTGCTACGTAATCATAAATTTTACTTTAATATTCAGTCTTCTCGGTGGAACCGCGGCGTTGAAAGAAAAGTTCTTCTGTCTTCAACTGCGACTCTGGAACGCTGAAATGAAAATTTCTATACTACTTATAATCTATGTTGTTATTTTTTTTTAGTTCTTGCCACACAGCAGGTCGTTGAGATAACGGTACGTTATATGTCTTATGGTAGAAGATCTTGTGAGGCTTAACTTCAATCTTGTACACATACGTGTTGATAACACCTAATCGTTTGGTAAAAACTTGTAAATATTTGGATAACACTTCCTGTAGTTTTATACGTTCATGTACACTGAGAGCTGTAGCTTCACTTATCTTATGATCAAGCAATGTTTTCAAGTCCATTAGCTCTGTGTCAGATGAGTGTGTTTGCATGTCTTGAATGTCTTTGTCAAGTACTAACTGTACCTTGTACCCTGTACAGTGTTTGTCATGCTTTAGAGTTCTCCTGTCCAAATCAATAATAATTACACTGCCTTTATCATTTAAAATACATTTACCTTTGGAGAAGTCTATAATGCAGTCCTTCTCGCTCATAATATCTATTCCTAATATGCAATTTGTCACAAGGTTTTGTACAACCAGGAATGGCCATTGTACGGTTCCATTACCTATTTTAACGTTTACAAAAACTTGCTTCGTAACCCTACATGACTTATTACCTAGTGCAGTAGTTATTTTACAGTTTTGGGCAGGAAACTCAGGCACAGGTTCCAATTCACACATCTTTTTATAAAAATTAAAAGATAAAACGCTCACAGCTGCACCTGTATCTAGGATAATAGTAGTTGGAATCCCACCTACTACACCAGTAGTGGATGCTAAAACAATTTCATTTGTGTTTAAACGACATTGTGTACTGTCTTGTAAAAGTTCATCTGATATATTGTTATTGTGGTTGTATCTTATAAATAAAACAGGTAGTTTTTGTTTAGAATTACTCGGCATATCATTATTCTGTTGTTCAAGTGTGGTGTCAAATAACTGATTAACATTGAAGTCGCCCCCCAAGGATTCTTCAGCCACGACCTGGGGCAAAGTAGTGACTGTTTCTAGTTTGTTGGATTATCATTTGTACTAGGTACTGACACAGATTGAGGTTGTGCATCAGGTGTCATTTCTATTATATTCACATTCGGATATTGCCTATTATGATCTCCAAACTTTTGCGGTTGTTGTTGCTGTTGCGCATTGTAACTTACCTGTCGGTCGTAAGGTATGCTCCAATTTTGACCTGGTGGCTGCTGTGGTAAAGCAGAGTTTGAATGAAAGTACTGATCGTTACGAGTCCAACCTTGATGCTGTCTTGGCTCGTAGTTATTATTATTTCTATTTCTGTTTGTGTTTTTGTTATTACCTTTGTATCCGTTGTTACCGTTGCAGTTATTACCGCGGTGCCTTTTGTATGGATTGCCGCATGAAATGTTATTACTGTTGTAACTATTGTTCGTATTGGAATACGCGTGTTGATTTTGATTTCCGTACTGAGACGGCATGTGAGTTTGCTGTTTTTGTTGTACCGCGTATCCAACTGTGGGCGCGCCAGAATTGTGTTGGCAAGCCTGCATGTTTTGCATACCACTAGTGTAAACATTGTGGCTGCTGTTTTGCCGCGCGAAGCGCTGATCTTCAAGTAACATGTCAACCGAATCTAAAGCTGTTAAAAAATAATCTGAATCGTCATCCGGGATATGTAGAAGTTTTTCCTTAATGTTGAAAGGCAATTTGGCCTTCAACGCTCGGAGTATATCACGTGTTGCGACTGGTTCGTCTAAAAAATGTCCCATGTTCAAGTATTTTTCAAAATATCTGCGTAAGTTACCATTTTTACTGTTAAAAGTTTCAGGTTCTAAAATTTGTCTCCTGAGTCGCTCCTGGACGGATTGCGACCAGAATTTGTTCAGAAAGGCACGCTCAAACTCTCTGTACGTGGTACATACGTCAGCTTGACTGTATGCCCAGACAGCTGCATCGCCTTGGATGTAACCGACAATATATGAAATCTTTTTCCGGTCACTCCAAGTGCGTGGAAATGCGTTACTAAAAGATTTAAGAAAAATCACCGGATGAATGGTTCGTTTCTCTGGGATAAAAGCCTGAAATTGCCTGTGTTTTATTAAGCTTTCTTCTTCCTTTGCATTATGATATGGATTTGTTCCACTGTAATTACTGCAATGCTCAGCTGGCGAGTAATTACGATAATGTTGCTGTGGTTTACCATGATAATAGCTTGTGTTTGTGGTTGCACGTCGTGGTATGTGTTGTAGTCGTGGTGTGTTTTGTTCTTGTGTGTTTGTGGTGTGCGGTATGTGTGCGTCATACTCGAATGTATATTGGTTTCTGAACTGTACATTTTGACTGATATTTTCGTTACATTCAGACTGTGGTTGATCGGTGAATTGTCTCATGGGTGCAGTGACGGATTGTACTGCGTCACTAATCAGCTGTTTGTTATTAGTGATGTATTCCGCTACGGAGTCGTGCACAATTGTTGGTAAATTTTCACGTATGCATCTATCAAAATGTTTGTCTTTGTTCTCTACCCAATCATGAAATTCTTTATTAATATTTTGAAAATGAGCTGTGGCATCAGATTGTAAGATGTCAGTCAGGTGTTGTTCAACATCGTCAAATTTATTCTGCACGTCAGTAATTCGTTTTTCAAGGTTGTCGTGTACTGAAGGATATGTTTGAATTTGTTCAGTAAGAGCTTCACACGTGACATTAAGGTTTTTTAATTGTTTCTGTAAAAGTGCTACGTCATTTGTAGTCTTTTCTTGTCTCGTATTAAGCTTGGAAAATTTCGTACTGAGTTCAGTCATCTGTTCGGTCAGTGTGGCGTCTATAAGTTCCACACGTTTACACAAAGTGTCATTACATGCCTTGATTGCTATGAGATCAGATTTAATTTCGTCATTTTGTGTCTTTAACTGTTCATTTTGTGTCTTTAAGGTTGCCATGTTTTCCGCGTTCTGCATCCTTAAGGTTGCCATATTTTCTGCGTTTTGTTTCATTAGCATTTGTAACAAGTTGGCAATGTTTACTGTTTGCAAGGTCTCTGCCCCCGCCGCGTCATTAGACGTGACGTCATGTATTAACATGGGCTCTGACTGAGACTTTGAAATTTTTGTGGTGGACGGCCTATTGTCAAAATTTCCGTTGACACTTGCGTCAATATTTGATGTATCGTCACTACCGGTTGCTGTCGTAAAGTCATTTTCTAACATTTGTCTCTCGTCCGAGTCGGATTGCGTCTGAATAGTACGTCTTTGCTGTTCCATTTTTGCGTATTGTTTTCTAGTTATTACCATGCCACACGTGCTATATATTTCAAGAAATTAATGTTTGACACTGGTTTTAAAATAAAATGCAGTTGAGCATGAATCGGTCGTAGCAACAAGGGCTGTCTGTTAATTTAAAAATATAAACTGAATTTGAGATTATTGGTAATGGCTGCTGGCCATGTTACATGATATCGTACAGAAGTCGGCCATATTGTACACTCGTGTATTGGTATTGTTGCATACGTTATTGTTTAAGGAAAAATACTGAGAATGGAATTTATCACTGAAACTGTTATGCGGAAAAGAAACACTACAGAATTTTACTGAAAAGCTAATACACTGAATTATACGTCTGGTCAAGCCTGCTAATGCAAAGATGCTGCGTCTTACCTTATTTTGCTGGAAGCTTCTTTGCGTCTTCCCGCAAAATTTTATAATTGGCAAATATCTTCTGATTTTTTTTTATTTCTCATATAGTCAAGTCCAGGACCAGAAGGTTGATTTTTCACATGAAACAAAGAGAACAATGTAACAAATGACAAAATAACAAGTCCGACACGCAGTCGCCAATATAAAATAAATAAAATAAAATAAAATAAAATAAAATATTATTTATTTTTATCTGTATGATTGGCTCTCCTATGAGTCGTCAGGTTTTGATTATTCGGTATCAGACGCTTGACAATGGCTTTTTCGTAAAAGCAATGTTACTCGTAGTTGACCGTGAAATAAAACTGAAATAATCGGACTTCGTAATTAAATCGTTTCCAAAGACTGCTGCGGTAGGTGCGGACTCATAAACTAAATCTCAATATTACAATAATTTGCCAGCCATGCCAAAACGTCGTACAGAGGTGATTGTCTACTAAACAAAAAATTACACAGTTAGTTAAATCAGATATATTCAATGAATAAGCCTACAGTTCATAATCCTACTTACTTTTATAAATATAAATTCTTTACAGAATCGAGTGCCTAGTATGGTTGCAACTCGCAGTAATTTTCTATATCATGAAATATGGCGGTGTGCCAGACAATAAACTAAAATACGTGCTTCTCGCACCACTTCAACGAGAGCTCTTCCTTTTTTTTTAATCAAACATACGACTAACGAAAATGTACTTTTGTTTTATCAGCGACACAGCGCTGCAGTTGTGTGCCATAGGCTTTATTTATTTGTCACTGATTATTTATTTAATTAATATCTCGCGTTTCCGAGGAAACTCACGCTCGGCATGCAAATGTGCCTTTATAACTAGACACACCACATATACAGAGACCGACGAACATTGCGGACGGTGGATTTAAAAAAAATCGCATGAAATCCGCTAAAGGAATCACACGTGAGTTTCAAAGTGCTACCCCAAGTCCAGCAAGCACAACGAGTGTCTGTAGGGAGTTCAAAATGCATGGGGTACAGTGGTCGAGCAGCCCCTCATAAGCCACACACGTCCATAATCGGTGCTAATTGGCGCAGAGAGCGATGCCACTGGACCTTGAGTTATTGGAAAAGACTGATTTGGCGTGATCAGTCAAGCTTGTGACAGGGCCATGGAAGGGTTTAGCTCTGGCGAATGCCTGAAGATCACTACTATCTTCTATGATCTGTATGTAAACAATGAAGTACAGTGGAGTTGGTTTGACAGTAGGGGGTGTTCCCCGCGGTTAGGGTGTGGTTCTTTTATTACGGAAGGATATGAACACATTTTGCAGTATTGTGATCTGCTCATAGTAGAGGAACAATTCGTAGGCGTTAATTGTGTCAGCATGACAATTCAACACAATGGAGCATCTGCGAGACAATGGTTTGTGGACAATGAAATTCCTGAAATGGACTGGGCTATCCCGTTCCTAACCAGAAACCATTGTAACATCTTCGGTATGAGTTAGAACGTCGACTTGGTTACAGACCCCCGGCGTCCAACATCACAACCTCCTCTGGTTTCGGTTCTTGAAGATGACTGTCCTGCCGTATCTCCACAGTCGCTGAGACCCTTCACTGAATGTCACCGCATCTGAGTTCGAGACGTCGTAAAGGCGATTCGTGCAAACACCTCTTATTAATTTTCAGTAACAGGTAACTGAATACTTTTGCACAGATAATATATGTGATTTTAACCTAGTGACGTGGTACCATACGAATGATGCTAGCTGCATCTTGACATCTGCAGTCTAAAGTATTAGGTTAAGGGGCGTGCTTCATGTTATAATCTTGTGTAGCTTGGATGGGAGACACCTTAGTTCATATGCTTATACACAGATTGAATCCTGTACGTAATGGTCGACACGCAACGAGAGGAAGTTGGCTGAAAATATGACTGTCATATTATGAGCGGGTCGCCCGGAGACTGAGCACTCAAAACGTTACAGACATTGAAATTTATACCGTCTAAGCTACTTACACCTTACGAAAGCATCAGTATACTCTTCGCAATATTGCAACGTCTAATATGCTGCTGTTTTGAACACATGACTCATGGTAAATGCGTCTAACGTTTCGCGGGAAGAAGCGAGTTTCAATACCACTACCAACTACCAAAACGTAATATCACTTCGCCTTCTTCAATCATGTTTACGTAAGAAGAGACTGCCATGAAATCTTCGATGGAAACGAACTTTACCGTGTCACCGAGGGGAGTATTAGAGAATCGAGGGCAGGCGGCACGTTCTGCTTGGTCAGCTTTTAAGAAGTGCGATCTTCCTCTTTTCCTCCCCCCTCCTCCCCTCCTCTGTCTGCCTTTGCTATTATTAACATCTGCTTCTATAATTTCTTCTTAGAGAATTTTTTTATAAGCGAATATTAAAAGAAGAGGAAAACGATCGTTCACTATCTGGTTGCAAATTGCAAAGATGACAATAAGATGATCTGATGGAAAAGGAGGATACACAAGATCGAGGCACCTCTAGGAACGTCTGTAAGAGATAGACCTGAATTTAAGTGTAATGTACACTGCGATAAGTTCTGAGTGTGATCTTTCGTCAAGACAGAGGTTTCTCTCCGGCGTAACAACAAACAATATATTAAAAATCTGGTTTTCTTGTGTCTGTCAGACTTGTTCCTGACGTAAGTTATTATCTCAATCTTCTAAACGTTAGTTTTAATCGTATACTGACGGAAAAAATCGTAGCGCCGAAACATAACTAATGTAGAGTAATGAAATTTCAGGAACACATTTGTTTAGGTAACATATTTAAGTGATTAACATTGCAAGATCATAGGTTACTGTAAGCGCGAGATAATCCATCGCGAAAGTGAAATTTTGGAAGATTAACAACGGGTGTAACGGTCAAAATATTGAATGCAAGAACGCATACGAGCATGCCCCCTATTGTACTGGTGCCAGATGTCAGTATTTGGGATGGAGTTCCACGACTGCTGCACTTGGTTGGTCAATAGATCGACAGTAGATCTGTTTGTAGATGACGCTGGAGTTGTCGTCTAATGGTGTCCCGGTGCTCGATTGGAGACAGATCTGGCGGTGTAGAAGGCAAGGTAACTTGCCGATGATCTGCAAAGCATGTTGGGTTACAACAACGGTATGTGGTCCAACGTTTTCCTATTGGAAACCACCACCTGGAGTTTTGTTCGTGAATAGCAGCACAGCAGCTCATATCACCAGAGATGTACAGATTTGCAGTTAGAGTGCGTTGGCTACCCTCTAGTGTGCTCTCGCTGTCATATCGCACCTGAGACCATAGCTCCAGGTGCAGATCCAGTGTATGTAGCATGCAGACAGGTTTGTTGCAGGTCCTAAACTGCCGTCCTACTAACCGACACAGAGTCATCACTGGCACCGTGCAGAACCAGTTTTGATGAGAATACACAACAGACTTCCAGCCTACCCTCCAAGGTGCAGGAGCTTCCACTTGACACGACTAAAGTCGCAACTGACGGTGGTTAGGTGTCAGTGGAATGCACGCTACAGGACGTCTGGCTCGGAGCTGTCCTTAAAGTAACCAATCTGTAACAATTCGTTGTAACACAGTGGTGCCAACTGCAACTCAAATTGCTTGTGAAGATGAAGTACAACACGCCAGAGCTATACACCCTCTCGGTTGTGCCCAATTGGCTATAGGGAGCCCAATCGTTTGTGGTCATGCACTCTCGTGAACATCGCTGCCAGCAATGACCTACAGTGGCTGCATTCCTGTCAAGTCTTTCTGCAGTACAGCAGAATGAACTTCCAGCGTCTGTGTCATACAGCTCCTTCATGGTGTTTAGATTTTTTCCCCATCACTGTAGATTTACTAGCCTTTTCCCACTGGTTCTCTTGCAAATGCATATGACACAGACAACGCACACATCTCCTCCTCCCCCTCTCTCTGTCTTTCTTCTCCTGCCCCATTTGTTTGTCCACTACATCCTGCCACCTCCGTTTCTCCATCTCATCCTCCACACTATCTCTAACTCTTTATCTCCTCCTTCCCACTCCTTTTGACCAAGTCCTCTACTCCTCTCACTAACCATATCCAGCTCCCCCAAACCTTTACCCATATCTTCCCCATATGTCAGTCCATCTCCTCCTTTCCATCTTACATTTCCACCTGCACCTTACACATACACACCCCCTATCTGCCACCTTCATGTCGCCCTCCTGCGTTTTTTTCCGTCTCCCCCTCTCCCTTCAGTCTGCCCATGTCCTCCACCAACTCTCTATGACCATCTCTCCCCCCCTCCCCCCCCCCCGTCTCTGTCTACTGTCTTCACTATACTCTCTGTCAGTCCATCTCCTTCCCATCTTTCTGTCAGCTTCATCCTCCCTTTCTTTATCCAACCAATCCTTCCCCCCTCTGTCACTATCCATCTCCTCTCTCCATCTTTATACTCAACCATACCCTTCTGAACATGCAGCCATAGCAGAAGAGGGTGATGTAGCACACCAGTAGTACTGCCATACTACACACCTGTCATGCGGGGTAGCATACATATTGGGTGGTAGTCAAAATTGTATTGGCTGCCATGTAAAGCAGGTCAACAAAACAGGCTGGTACTACTTCAACACAACATGCCTGTTGTGCAGAGTAGCCTATATGTCAGAGAATAGAAAACACTTCGTTGCTCCTGATGTGTAGGTTGCACTGCAATGCAGGTCGATGAGACAGGCTGATACAATGCACACAGAACACAACTCCGCTACTTTTTGGGCTAAGACATTATAAACTCTACAGCACTGTTACTTGCAAAGTATGCTGTCTGTGTGTCAGAACTATTTGAAAATGATAAAGGGATTTGGGGACGAGATTTCAGAGATACATCTGTACTTCGAATAAATATATATATATATATACGTAGAGAGAGAGAGAGAGTGAGAGAGAGAGAGAGAGAGAGAGAGAGAGAGAGAGAGAGAGAGAATTTGGCTCTTTATTTGCCAGACATTGATAGGACTTTTAGGTATCCTTACTGCACTTCATTTGGTCTTCCAATAGCAGTGCCTGCCATTTGTGGTACCTGCCCATCCCAACTCAGAAAACCCTACTCTCAGAAACTGTTTGCCTAGTTTCTTTAACTTATTATAATAGCAGGATGTGAGGACTGTATCCTTACAGTGTACAAAATATCCAAGTACAACAGATCAGCATGTCAGTAATTCTCATCACAAAGTTGATGTCCAAACAGTCAATGAGTGGTGATAGTAAAATGGCCAAAATCTGAAATTGTGCAGCAGAGCCACAAAAAACTAAAACTCAACAACTGAAGGGTATGGAATCATCAAGAACTTATTACTGCAGAATGTTAAAAGGCACATAACAATGCATTGTCTGTTGTTTGTTGTTGCTGTTCGTATATGCCATGCTGGATAAGGAAACGTGTAGAGAAATCTGCGAAACACCATTTTTTAGTTTTGTTATCAGCTAAACACTTTTCGGCACTTTATGTGCCGTCTTCACTGGGATTTATTGTTTATTTTCTTTCTGCAACGTCTCGTGTGGGTTACATGAAGAGTGGAAATAAAAAGCTTCTAAGCGCAATTCTTCTCGTGATATGTTTTCGGTACTCTTTTCCTTTCCCCTAAACTTGTTGTAAGTATCATATGCAGAAAATATTTCAAATCGTCATTACCCTATAGCACATGTTCTTGCTCAGTGCTTCCCACTGGTGTGCAAAATACAAAAGCTATGAGAAATGGCTTTATTTACTTCAGTTCTACCAGTTACAACATTACTGTATATACTGGACTTGTATTACCACGACAAAATGTTGTGCCTCAGTATTAATGGCATTTGAAACGAAAAATTTCTTATTGGTACTCAGAAGCAATGGAATGTAAGAAGTCCCCAATAAATTACTTACTCTCTAGTTTATTTCGTTGTTTTTGCAGTGAAGGAACATAATTCTGTAGTATCAGAATACCCTCTCATTTGTTTTTGGCATACAAGCAAGTTACGTACATACAAAGATATAGTCTCTTTTGAGTCTCCTGACAATGTGAAATTTGGCACTTAGAATGTTTCACGGTTCCTCTCTTCATACAAATTTTTGACTCGTAGGTATTTGCACGCGCAAAAGAGTGTTCATTTGCTGACATAAGTACCTTTGAGTCAAAAATTAGTATCACCTACACAACCGTAAACATATAATAATAACTGTTCATAAAAATATTAAGATAGTAAATAAAGTACTGAAGCATGTTTGAGTAATAAGAAGAGTTCAAAACGGTATCTTGCATAAGGCGGAATTCCTCTCCAGTTTGAAGAAGCATTCATTAATCCATCTCCACTGATTGCATTAGGAACAGTACATTCATCGCAACGTGACTTCCCTTGGGACATATCACTGAAGTAGGAGCCGAGAGGAACCGCAAACGTGGCAACAATGTTGCTCTGGAGCATTATGGGACAAAATAAATTTATTACCTCTGATGCTAAGTGCTAATTAATTCCGTTGGAGATAATTTATTTCCTTTCCCGACACGCCGCTTAGTACCCGAGTCTGCAGCGATGAAGAAACGGTGGGCCAATTTTGTGGCCCCGTACAAACCAGCCGTCGGAGAGAGAAGATGGATGACGGAGAAATTCCGTGTCAAGCTGGTGTGGGTTGTGCTGCTGTAGACTGCGAGTGGAAAGCTTTAGGGAAATGCGGCGCTGCTCCGCGCAGTTAGATTGGATTAAAAGTCTTAACGGGAGCAGCTTCGTCCGTCTGCTTGCAGTCTCTAGGGAGCGGGTGGTTTTTCATAACTGCTGAATGGAGCTTTGTCATCCCGTACTCCTGGCTTGGAGATAGCGTCTCCGCTCCGTAAATCACAGGTCGAGGGTACCCTCCTCGTTTCGCTCATCAATATCGGCTTTAAATGCGTGTTGTCTGTGTATCGCCTCTAAATACAGACTATTTCACGATTGTTGGAACAAATTAAACAGATGAGGAAAGGACAATGAAGCAAGTAAATAAACCTAATAAACATAGGTTCTTAAACTCGTGATTTCCCCGATACGACGCATACACAAGTGGAGCCATGCCAGTTCTACTACACTTTTAACAGCCCAGGCTATGCTCTGAAGGAAGTTTCTTATGTTGAAAGGATGCGTATGTAATACATCCATGATGTTGCACCAGCACGCTTTCATGTGGTTGTTCAGAAATATGTAGCATGAACCTCCGACTAAATCTTAATTCGCCAACACAAAGACCTCCCAGGTGTCGCTTTTTGAGCTCGTAGGGTTTTAGTATATGGGGATATCTAAAGGCTACGCCGTATTCCAGTCCTGCTTATAGTGTCTACGAGCGGAACGCATTGTGGACGATCATTAGCGCATACTGAATACGACTGGGATTTTTGAACGTGCAAGGGCATCGAGGAAAGTAATGAAGCCGGCTTTGACATAAATGATGCCTGTGTGGAATACATATTGTCGTATTTGCCCTCAAGTGCATATTTCGAGTTTTGATCTCTACATCTGCCACTACTTACATACTCCGCAAACCACCGTATGGTGTGCGACTGAGGGTACCCTATACTATTACTAGTCACTTCGTGTCCTGTTCCACTTGTAACCAGAGCTAAGGAAAAATGACAATCTATATGCCTCGGTACGAGCCGTAGTCTATAATTCCCATTGGTGGCTGTAGAATCGTTCTAGAGTCGGTTTCTTTGAATTTGCTCAATACTACTACTCGAGAAGAACCCTGCCTTCCCTCCAGGGATTCCCATTTGAGTTCTCGAAGCATCTCCGTGATACTTAACAGTTGCTCGAACCTATTGATAACAAAACTAGCAGCGCCCCACTGAATTGCCTCGATTTCTTTCTTTAATCCAACCTGGTGCGAACACAAAACACAAACAGCACTCAATAATGGGTCGCACTATGGTCCAATGTGCGGTCTCGTTTAAGGATTGTCCACATTTACCTAAAATTCTCCCAGTAAACAAAAGTCGACCATTCTTCTCCCCTACGACAGTCCTTCCATGCTTATTCCATTTCAAACTTACTTCCAACATTACGCCTACATATTTACACAATGTGACTGTGACAGGCAGAAACCTACTAATGCTGTACTCGAAAGTTATGGGTTTGTTCCTCCTAATCGCCTTCACTGCCTAACGTTCTTCTAGATTTAGATCTGGCTTTCATTCATCACACCACGTAGATATTTTATCTAAACCTTCTTGTATCCTCCTACAGCCACTGAACGACAACGCCTTCCCACACACCACACCACACCATAGCATCTTCAGAAAACAGCCACAGACTGCTGATTACCATGTCCTCCATTTATGTACCGGTACTTAGAAAAAGCAAAGAAGGGAAAGCAGAAAGGTGGAAGGAGTATATAGAGGGTCTATACAAGGGCGATGTACTTGAGGACAATATTATGGAAATGGAAGAGGATGTAGATGAAGATGAAATGGGAGATATGATACTGCGTGAAGAGTTTGACAGAGCACTGAAAGACCTGAGTCGAAACAAGGCCCCCGGAGTAGACAATATTCCATTGGAACTACTGACGGCCGTGGGAGAGCCAGTCCTGACAAAACTCTACCATCTGGTGAGCAAGATGTATGAAACAGGCGAAATACCCTCAGACTTCAAGAAGAATATAATAATTCCAATCCCAAAGAAAGCAGGTGTTGACAGATGTGAAAATTACCGAACTATCAGCTTAATAAGTCACAGTTGCAAAATACTAACACGAATTCTTTACAGACGAATGGAAAAACTAGTAGACGCCGACCTCGGGGAAGATCAGTTTGGATTCCGTAGAAATACTGGAACACGTGAGGCAATACTGACCTTACGACTTATCTTAGAAGAACGATTAACGAAAGGCAAACCTACGTTTCTAGCATTTGTAGACTTAGAGAAAGCTTTTGACAATGTTGACTGGAATACTCTCTTTCAAATTCTAAAGGTGGCAGGGGTGAAATACAGGGAGCGAAAGGCTATTTACAATTTGTACAGAAACCAGATGGCAGTTATAAGAGTCGAGGGACATGAAAGGGAAGCAGTGGTTGGGAAGGGAGTAAGACAGGGTTGTAGCCTCTCCCCGATGTTGTTCAATCTGTATATTGAGCAAGCAGTAAAGGAAACAAAAGAAAAATTCGGAGTAGGTATTAAAATTCATGGAGAAGAAATAAAAACTTTGAGGTTCGCCGATGACATTGTAATTCTGTCAGAGACAGCAAAGGACTTGGAAGAGCAGTTGAATGGAATGGACAGTGTCTTGAAAGGAGGATTTAAGATGAACATCAACAAAAGCAAAACGAGGATAATGGAATGTAGTCTAATTAAGTCAGGTGATGCTGAGGGAATTAGATTAGGAAATGAGACACTTAAAGTAGTAAAGGAGTTTTGCTATTTGGGGAGCAAAATAACTGATGATGGTCGAAGTAGAGAGGATATAAAATGTAGGCTGGCAATGGCAAGGAAAGCGTTTCTGAAGAAGAGAAATTTGTTAACATCCAGTATTGATTTAAGTGTCAGGAAGTCATTTCTGAAAGTATTCGTATGGAGTGTAGCCATGTATGGAAGTGAAACATGGACGATAAATAGCTTGGACAAGAAGAGAATAGAAGCTTTCGAAATGTGGTGCTACAGAAGAATGCTGAAGATTAGATGGGTAGATCACATAACTAATGAGGAAGTATTGAATAGGATTGGGGAGAAGAGAAGTTTGTGGCACAACTTGACCAGAAGAACGGATCGGTTGGTAGGACATGTTCTGAGGCATCAAGGGATCACCAATTTAGTATTGGAGGGCAGCGTGGAGGGTAAAAATCGTAGAGGGAGACCAAGAGATGAATACACTAAACAGATTCAGAAGGATGTAGGTTGCAGTAGGTACTGGGAGATGAAAAAGCTTGCACAGGATAGAGTAGCATGGAGAGCTGCATCAAACCAGTCTCAGGACTGAAGACCACAACAACAACAACTTAGAAAATAACGGCGGTGCTATCACACTTCCCCGGAACACTCCCGAGGATATCCTTGTCCCTAATGGACACTCGTCGTCGAGGGTAGTGCACTGGGTTTTGTTACTTAAGGATTCTTCGGCCTCTGACATGCCTGGAAACTATTCTGTATGCTCGTACCTCCGTTAACAATCGACAATGTGGCACCGTGTCAAATAGTTCACCTAAATCTGGGGATATGGAACCAGTCTTCATCCATAGGCTCTCACGTGAGAGAAGAACAAGCTAAGTTTCGCACGAACGATGCTCTCTAAAACCGCCGTGATTTGTGTACAGAAGCACTTCCCTCTCAAGGTAACTTACGCGCCGGCCGGAGTGGCCGTGCGGTTCTAGGCGCTACAGTCTGGAGCCGAGCGACCGCTACGGTCGCAGGTTCGTATCCTGCTTCGGGCATGGATGTGTGTGATGTCGTTAGGTTAGTTTAATTAGTTCTAAGCTCTAAGCGACTGATGACCATAGATGTTAAGTCCCATAGTGCTCAGAGCCATTTGAACCATTTTTTTTTTTAAACTTACACTTATAAGCCACAACATTATGACAACCTGCTTAATAGCTTCTTTGTGCCTCTTTGGAACGAAATACATCACTGATTCTGCGTATCAGGGATCCGACAGTTCGTTGATAGGTTTGTGGAGGAATGTGGCAATAGATGTCTACGCACAGGTCATGTAATTCGCGTAAATAACGGGCCGCTGATTTGCGTAGCGCCGGCCGTGGTGGCCGTGCGGTTCTAGGCGCTTTAGTCCGGAACCGCGCCACTGCTACGGTCGCAGGTTCGAATCCTGCGTCGGGCATGGATGTGTGTGATGTCCTTAGGTTAGTTAGGCTTAAGTAGTTCTAATTTCGAGGGGCTGATGACCTCAGATGTCCCACAGTGTTCAGAGCCATTTGAACTATTTGCGTAGCGCGATAGCAACCGAGATGGGTTCCATAGGATTTACATCAGGCTAATTTGGTCGAGAGGACATCAACGTGAGCTGACTATGATGCTCTTAAAACCACTGAAGCACGGTTCTGCCTCAAGGACACGGACAATTACGCTTCCGAAAGGTGACATAGCCATCGCGGAAGACACAAGCACGAAGATATACAGGTGGTTCGCAGCTACCAGCGTGTCTTCGATTACTAACACAGGTCCCATGCAAGCTCAAGAGGATGTCTCCCATAGCATAATACTGCTCCCACCAACCTGCGCCCGTGGTGTGCTGCACGATTTGAGCCGTCGTCCACCTCGATGACGCCTTTGTGGAGACGACAAGCGACCAAGGGTAGCAAAATGTGATTCATCCGGAGAGCCGACAAGTTTCCATTAATCGACGATCGAATCCCAATGGTCTCGTGCCCACTGTAATTGACGATGGGGTTAGGTCAATGAGTGTCTGCCACGGAGACCCATGTTCAATAATGTACGACAAACGGTGTGTTTCGAACCTCTTCTGCGTGCACCAACATCCTGCGCTTTCGGTAGAAATTTCAGAGATCTCCACCTACCCTATTTTACAGAGCAGAGAAACCTCTGAGCCTGACGTCCTGTGAAGAGTCCTGGACGTCCTGCCATTTAGCGCCTAGTGGCAGTTTCACTGTCCTCCTAACACTTTCTGTAGATCCTCACGAGAGTAGCACGTGAACATTCGACTATCTTCGTCGTTTTCGAAATATTCACAGGCTATGCGGAATAATAATCAGCCCTTTATCAAAGCTGCTTATCTCAATGGATTTCTCCGATCGCAGCCCAGACCTTCGCTAGGAAGACCCCCCGCCCGTGTCTGCTCCACTTAGATACTTCTGTTACCGCGTCACATGTCCGCAACGCCACCAGGTGGCATTCGACGTTGGGGTGTGTTGGCTAATTAGCGTATTTTATTGGGACTGAAAATATGTTCAAGGATTCTGCAGCAAACCGATGTTAAGGATAATGGCTCGTAATTTTGTGGACCCTCAGGAAATCTGTCATAAGGTGATCATGTATTCAGTTGTAATCACAGATTTTTGGACGCATGTTCGTTGGGGTTATTTGATTGTTTCATTGTCCTGCGCTCTCCCCGTTCATTCGTATTTGTAACACACGAATACCCTTTTTTGTGCTAATGTAATTCTGGAAATTCTTTGGGTTTGCGGTTAAATTGATGAGGTTGAGTAAATGTAAAATGTCTTCTAGCCAATATCTTACAAAGAAGAGGCATCCATGAATTTCAAACAGTTTAACGAAAGAGAAGATAGTTAAAAGCTAGAGAGTGGAAATAAAAACGGAAGGATAGGCCAGTGTCACTGCAGTATTCACACACACAGCAAAGGACTTGGAGGATAAGATGAACAAGTGTATTGAACGTAAGTTAAATGTTCATTATAAACAAAAGTGAACAATATTCAAGAAGAGTAGCAAACTTTTTTGCACGCCGTTGTTAGATTTTCGAGGTATTCCACTAAACTCAAACCCGCTGGAGTTTGCTAGCAGCTGGACGGTGACGACGAAGTGTGTCTACACACGGGGACAGTGGAAGCACACGTACAATTACTAGCGGCTGCTATTTCTCTGCGCCAGTGCCGGCCCTGTGTGCAGGAGGCTTAAGTGCAGGAGCGCTGCGGGGACACTCGTCAAACTCCAATATCAGACGCTGCAAGAGAGGCGTTGTACATCTTGCAGAGGGCTACTGTTGAAATTCCGAGAGCACGCGTTCAGAGAAGGGTCATGCAACACGTTATACCATCCCGAAGGGGTCTCGTGAAATGGCCAATAGAAAATCAGAGAAATTTTAGCTCATTCGGAAACTTGCCTACAGTCATTCTCCCTATGCACCATTCGCGAACATAACACGGAAAAGAGAAATGATAGTGGTAGTAAGAATAACCACTGCTACATACCGTAAAGTGAGTTGCAGAGTGTAAATGTACTACTTACTCCAACACGCATATTGTGTAATGACGAAGACGACAAAATTAAGTAACTTGGAACACTGAGAGAGGTTCACTGACAGTGGATATTTCCGCTTACCACCCGAGATTCGAACAGGAAAGTCTGAAAAGATAGTTGTGGTGGCCGCCACATAACTCTGCTACAGATTGCAAGGCATCCGCAAATGTCATACAGCGTGTCCCCCTGAATTAAATACTTATTTCTTCCTCTGACTGGCTGACGCTTACACTAACGTTACATACGTCATGGGATGCCTCCTAATATCGAGTCGGACATCCTTTTAGCCGCCGTACTTTTTTTGTTTTTTGCGGTGCGGTGCCGCGGCGCGGTTTAGGCGCGCTCGCCGCGGATGCGGCGCGCGAGCTGGATGTCCTTGGGCATGATGGTGACGCGCTTGGCGTGGATTGCGCACAGGTTGGTGTCTTCGAAGAGGCCGACGAGGTAGGCCTCGCTGGCCTCCTGCAGGGCCATGACCGCGGAGCTCTGGAAGCGCAGGTCGGTCTTGAAGTCCTGGGCGATCTCGCGCACTAGGCGCTGGAATGGCAGCTCTGTGCTCTTCTGGTAGCGCCTGATTTCTCGCAGGGCGACGGTGCCCGGCCTGTAGCGGTGGGGCTTCTTGACGCCGCCGGTGGCGGGCGCGCTCTTCCTCGCCGCCTTGGTGGCGAGCTGTTTGCGCGGCGCCTTTCCGCCGGTGGACTTGCGGGCCGTTTGCTTCGTGCGGGCCATAGCGGTAGCGGAGCGGCGTGGAGGTTAGGTGCGGTGCGGCGCGGCGTCCGGTGCTGCCTTGACAACCAACGTGGCCGGCACTCAACAAATCGCTGAAACTCCATTCCAAAAATATTCAACCTTGCTGCCTTTACAGCCATCAATAATTGACGATGAATGATTTTCAGTACGAGCTGCTCTCTCGATTGCGTCCTATAAATTTCGATGCGATCCATGTCGGGCGATCTGGGTAGCCATATCATTTGCTCGTCCAGAATGTTCTTCAGACCAGTTGCTAACAATTGTAGCCGGTGACAGGGCGCATATTTTTCCGTAAAAATTCTACCGTCGTTTCAGATCATGACTTCGATGTAGGTCTGAAAATGGTCTCCAGATAGCCAACAGGACCCAGTCATTCCATGTAAACGCAACCCACACCATGATGGTGTCATCACTATCTTGCACAGTGTCTTCTGGACAACTTGGGTTCATGGCATCGGGTGGTTTGTGCCACATTCGAACCCTATGATCAGCTCTTACAAACTAAAATAGGAACTTGTCTGACAGACCACGGTTTCCCAGTCGTCTACGGTCCAACCGATACGGTCACGGGCCAAGGGCAATATCTCTCTACAGAACCGTATCAAAAGATTGTGCGCAGAACTACCGAAGACCCCAGTAGTTGCCCCACGAATAATAGCACCCTAGCTCTGTAGGCTGCAGCCGTTTGAATCAAGAGGCTGTTCACACACAAGCCATGTGACACATCTTTCATGGAAGTCGTCTCTCTATGATGCTGGTTGGACGAAATGACACTGTTGCGAGACTGTGAATCAACAGCCTCGGCGCGAGTGGAAGGCTTCTTCTCGTAGGTACAACATAGAGGTTGGAACATGAGTGGTAGAAAAACACTTCGGTCGTCTTCCCGTTCTTGCTCTGTCTTCACGCCCCAGTACGGTCCGGTCTCTCTAGCAAAATCGTGACAAAGCAACAGTCATTTCGCTTCAATTCTTGCACAAATTGAACTTCGTAAGTGTGCAAGTGAAGCCATTTGTGCAGAAACTTGTGCACTGTTTAGCGAGAGATATTTAGTTCTTGCCATGCTCCTCAAACACACTCTCATGGGTTTCTTTGGAAATTCTGTTTGATTCCTATACAATTTCACCAGAATGGGCGTTTTCAGCCAGAGTCTGAAAGCCTCTTTACACTCCCAGTCGCTAGAAGCGTCATACCAAGTGCTAATCACCTTAACATCTGGTGGCTCCCTTTGAAAGTCACGTCGGAAAATTCTTTGGAGAACAATGGCTGATATCGTTTCTGAATACACCACTCATTGGGCTCTCTCTTTAGGTGTACTTATTTCTGACAATTACGTAGCACCTGAAACCAAACAAAGATAATATTTAGAAAAAATCTGCACGAAACGTTTTGAGTTGCTTTACATGATGTTGCAAACCGCAAACATCTAACCCTAATAAATATTTGAACTGCATTTGGAAATCAGGGCGGTTTCATGTGGACAACCGGGAATCTTGTAGCAGAGGTTTGGAAAGAGCGTGGAATTTTCCTTCATGGGCGTGGGGAACCGCCAAAAATACACTACTGGCCATTAAAATTGCTACACCACGAAGATGACGTGCTACATACGCGAAATTTAACCTACAGGAAGAAGATGCTGTGATATGCAAATGATTAGCTTTTTAAAGTATTCACACAAGGCTGGCGCCGGTGGCGACACCTACAACATGCTGGCATGAGGAAAGTTTCAAACCGATTTCTCATACACAAACAGCAGTTGACCGACGTTGCCTAAACCTTGTTGTGATGCCTCGTGTAAGGAGGAGAAATGCGTACCATTACGTTTCCGACTTTGATAAAGGTCGGATTGTAGCCTATCGCGATTGCAGTTTATCGTATCGCGACATTGCTGGTCGCGTTGGTCGAGATCCAATGACGGTTAGCAGAACATGGAATCGTGGGTTCAGGAGGGTAATACGGAACGCCGTGCTGGATCCCAACGGCCTCGTATCACTAGCACTCGAGTTGACAGGCATTTTATCCGCATGGCTGTAACGGATCGTGCAGCCACGTCTCGATCCCTGAGTCAACAGATGGGGACGTTTGCAAGACAACAACCATCTGCACGAACGGTTCGACGACGTTTGCAGCAGCATGGACTATCAGCTCGGAGACCATGACTGCGGTCACCCTTGACGCATCACAGACAGGAGCGCCTGCGGTGGTGTACTCAACGACGAATCTGGGTGCACGAATGGTAAAACGTCAATTTTTCGGATGAATCCAGGTTCTGTTTACAGCATCATGAAGGTCGGATCTGTGTTTGGCGACATCGCAGTGAACGCACATTGGAAGCGTGTATTCGTCATCGCCATACTGGCGCATCACCCGGCGTGATAGTATGGGGTGCCATTGGTTACACATCTGGGTCACTTCTTGTTTGCACTGACGGCACTTTGAACAGTGGACGTTACATTTCAGATGTGTTATGACCGGTGGCTCTACCCTTCATTCGATCCCTGCGAAACCCTACATTTCAGCAAGATAATGCACAACCGCTTGTCGCAGGTCCTGGACGGACCTTTCTGGATACAGAAAATGTTCGACTGCTGCCCTGGCCAGCACATTCACCAGATCTCTCAACAACTGAAAACGTCTGGTCAATGGTGTCCGAGCAACTGGCTCGTCGCAATACGCCAGTGACTACTCTTGATGAACTGTGGTATCGTGTTGAAGCTGGATGGGCAGCTATACCTGAACACGCTATCCAAGCTATATTTGACTCAATGCCCTGGCGTATCAAGGGCGTTATTACGGCCAGAGGTGGTTGTTCTGGGTACTGATTTCTCAGGATCTATGTTCCCAAATTGTGTGAAAATGTGATCATATGTCAGTTCTAGCATAATATATTTGTCGAATGACTACCCGTTTATTATCTGCATTTCTTCTTGGTGTAGCAATTTTAATGGCCAGTAGTGTATAATACCCAAGCAGAAACTAGTACCTGACCAGTAGTCGTGAATCGACAATGAATGTTGGATGCTACGCTGTTTTGACACTCCCCGGTAGGCTATTGTGTGCTCCTGACATGCACGACCCTGTGCTTTTATGAAATTCACTGTCTGGTTAATACCGTGTACCGGACAGGCACTCCAAGCTGGAATTTTGCAGTTTTGATTCTGTGTTCTTACAATCTGAGAGGTACATATATCGTAAGAAGGGCTTAGAATATGCCAGACAACAAAACACTATATTTACATCTGTCATTACATCATTTTTAATTATCACAAATTGCACCAAGTACGACGCGCTTTTGACAAAGTGCTGTAGCATTTAAACGGTATATTTTCATCGCACACTGCTTATAACACTGAAAGCATCAAACACGAGATCTTTGAATTGTCTACATGTATGTTTAAAGAGCTGCATTTTTAATCAAAAATAAAGCTTTCTTTCTGTCGGTTTAGATAACTCAAACCATCATTACTGGAATAAAAGGCAAATACATTACATGGAATGGCAGTTCGTCCTTTTCTTAGATGATTCGAAAGTCCTCAACTTTCCAATGACTGTACACGACGATTCACTATATATCACGACCTTAAATAGCAGCATATTGGTCTTACAATAACAAACGACAAATGAAAAGGAATTTCTATGAAGCCTGATTATATTTGGTCGTGTGTTGTTATAAGACCAGTTTCTTTATATTTGAGGTAATGATAAATAAAAGATGGTTATGTAAAATCACTGCAATGTGAGGACTTCCAAAAAATCTACGAGAAACGGAACTGCTTTTCCATCTGATGTATAAGCCATTTCTTCCAATGATTCTGGTGTGAGTGACCGAAACCGGAAGAGAATGAAGTTTGATCTGTACAGTTGATGGTTAAAAATGCAGTTCTTTAACCATCTCACGGCTGTAGAAAATCACTGCACTAAAATATTAAATATTAACTTGTAGTTTCCTGTTATTTTATTTCAATATATCGCACCTAAAATGACGTGTTTTCGATACATGCAAATAGTACTCGTGCTTTGATGCAACTTATCTTGATACCACATACGCTATAATAAATAATAAGAAAAGCAGCAAACACGGAGTTTAATTCCATAGAATATGACCTCTTCTAAATTCTGCTTGTGACGTAAAACAGACGCTACATCTCATTGATCACGTCCCTTTTCACGAGGCAGAAATCTGATATGCCACATTCTCCATTTCACGCTTCGCAGTGCAGTGGAACGTGGAATTCCACGCTGTGACATCACTAGCTCCTCGTCCGCGTACATTTCCATGTCCCGTGAGAGGACGGCTTCAAAGCTTCCATTAAAACGTTCCAGTTTAAATGAGTCGTCACTGATGGAAAATTTGTACCAGATGGGGACTGGAACACAGATATGCTAGTAGCGACTGCGAAACATATTCGAATACATAATGTGCAGTATGACACTGCTTCTGTTAGAATCGTCTACGGAGCTAAGAAGTGTTTCAATCAATCACTTGTATCACCGTTTACACTCGTCTCCACGTGTCTTAAGTTCGAAAGCTAGTTTTGGCTCTAAGGCTGTGGCCTGCAGACGTCTTCCGACCTAGGTGCTGGAAGCCGCAGCGCCAGAAGAAAGGCGAAGGAGCAGGAAACAAAGGGAAGAAACAGACGGCCAGGATCGCCGTCGCCGTCGCAGCCGAACAAAGCCTGCCAGCGTTCGATGCGGCGAGCCAGACAATGCGGCCGGCTAATTGTCTTCAACGCCGAGCTGTCTGCATTGTTTGCACAGCAGGCCGAACCACACCGCGAGCTGTCTGCACGCGTCCCGCCTGCTGTCAGATACCGCCGTCGTCTGAGGCGTCACGTGGCTCCCTGCGCTACCCCACTCCGGTGTGAGCAGGACCTGAGAGCGTAAGGGCCAATGCGAGCCACTAGGGCACTGGTTTCCACCCTGGGGTAATTATCCCTCGAGGGGTAAAATGTAGTTTTCTGAGGGGTTAAAAGAAAATTTTTCTACTGCGTTTCAGTCACGAAACTAAATTCTTTTTGAAACATCATTACTATTAGACTCTCATACTAATCACACATCACAATGTTGTGGTGGTTACTGCTAGTGAAAAGAATGTATGAAGAACATCTTCCTCACGTTGTCCACCTGCTACACACGTACTCTGTATTACGCATCTGTGATTGGAAAATTGCAACATATACATCACATATGCTTAAGTATCTCATTAAAATCAGTTCTCTGTGCTCGCGACACAAGAGAAATTGCTCCATTATTCGTTTTACAATAGATAAACGAAGCAATTGACAACACAGCACAACAATAACTACGTAATATCTAATATGTTGCTGTAGAGCCTACACAGTGTTATTATTACACTCAACTGACGACAATAAGTCATGTGTGTGTACAGTATCGAGTGTGCAAGGTATAATAGGGCGGCGCATTGGCAGAGTTATCATTTTTACTCACGTGATTTATGTGAAACAGCTTCCGACATGAGAATAGCCCCATGATAGGAATTAACAGACTCTGAACACACAATGGCAGTTGCACCTGGACGCATGGGACTTTCATTTCGGAAATCGTTAGGCGACCCATGCTCCTAGATCCAGAGTGTGAAGCGTGTGCCGAGAGACCACATTTAAGGGATTACCTCTCACACAGTGACCGACGGCCTTTACTTATCGACCGGGAGCAGCGACGTTTGCGTGAAATAACCGCAGAAATCAATGTCCGACGCATGACGACGTATCCGTTAGGACAGTGCGGCGTTATTTGGCGTCAATGGACTGTGACAGCAGACGAATGACGCGTGTGCCTTTCCACGGTATTCCACCGGTAGTAATCCTAAGGAAGTGTATACCACTCACAAGAGATATAGTTTACATAATCCTCGTTAGACCAATATTTGAATATCGCTCGTTAGTCTGGATATTGGATAGAGAAATTAGACATTATACAGAGAAGAGCGAGGCGTTTAGTTACAGCTTCATTTATTAAATGAAAAAGCGTTACGGAGATGTTCAGACAACTCCAGTGGAAGACGCTGCAAAAGATGTGTTCTGCATAACAACGTGTACGTCCCACGAAGAATCAGCCAACACATTGCTTCCTCCTACACTAGTCTTGGTTCAAATGGCTCTGAGCACTATGGGACTCAACTGCTGAGGTCATTAGTCCCCTAGAACTTAGAACTAGTTAAACCTAACTAACCTAAGGACATCACACACATCCATGCACTAGTCTTGAAAAAAAAGTCACTGGTGGTAGAATTATATATATTCGAGCTCACATGGAGCCTTAGAACAATCGTTTTGCCCACAGAAATTCACGACTGTAACAGAAAAGTTAGGAAGTGACAGTTGTACGAAAAGTACCCTCCGCCACATATCAAAAGATCACTTGTGGAGTATAGCTATAGATGCTGATGTATATGTTATATGTAGAGCAATTACAGAGAGTAACATGCTAAACACAAGAAGGAATTAAAAAAAGAACAAAATTCCACTGGCGTGCTTCTGATAAACTAAAGCGGATTTTTGAAACTACATTTCCAGTGTCTCTGAAAAGAGAAATGTTTGTTACAGCAGTAAGACATGGCCTTTTATTGCAAAAACTATTCAAAAACTAAAACTTTCCTAAAAAATCAACAGAAATGTTAGTGTTGTATAGCCAGAAAAATTACCAAGATGATCTAGGAAGAGATTCGAATAAAAGACGTAATTATGATATGAGGCAACTGATGATTGATTAACAAAGGAGTTTGTTTGCTGGATTTCAAGAGATACGACGAGATAGAGAAAAGGACGATATTGATTGTGATTAAATGGCGTTAAAAATGGACAGGGGCAACATGGATTCAAATTAGTCCACAAAAAACCTGCAGTGATTTGAGAAGTTTGGAGGTGGCCTTTATCCAGTAATGTACGTCTAATGAGTGCTGATGTCGATGATGATGATGATGATGATGATGATGATGATGATGATGATGATGATGATGATGATGGTTGTGATGAGGGTGATGATGTTAATGTAGAATAGACAACGATTATAATGCTTAACAAAACTATTTAGTAACTATTTGAGAAACTTGACTGTAAAGCACAGAAAGAGTTAAAACATAATCAATGAGCAAAGTGCCAGAGGATTCAGAGACATTATAAAACACTAGATGCAACGATTTGTAGATGTAGCCCTCTGTCTTTGTCACTCACAATATTTAGCACATCGTCGTAGTTGCAGTTCGTTCCAATTCAAACGTCCCCTTTGAACAATTATACATGACTGTGCTTAAACTGACACACAATATTTTCAGCGCAACGCAAATTGACTTTCAAAAATCCCTACAAAAGAATGGCCATGACTAACATTACCCTATACGTTTCACAAATCACTTACCTCACAAAAATCTTCGTTACTCGAACTACTGCAAAACAGCGAGCGCCACTACTGCCAGCTAAATAAAATATTCAAACTACTGATAAGCACGGTTAGCAAAAGAAAGATTTTGATAGAGAACAAACAATGTATTTACCTTAATATTGTTCAAAAGTCATATTATATATATCAGTCCATGATACCCAATATTACAAATTTACTCTTTCTGCTGGACACACGTCCAGATCGTCCACTTTCAAAATTCCGCCATCTCTCTCCCCACATCTACCACTGATGGCGGCTCACCTCCAACTGCGCAACGCTACGCGCTGTTAACATCCAGCTGCCCAACACTACAGTTTTATCTGAAACATAAGGGAAGATTTTACCGCTTTGCTGTAACATAGAACGGTTCCTAACATTTAATGGTAGTCACCATATAAAGTGACCATTCTTGCTCCACAGTGCTAGTGGTGGTCACCCTATAAATTGACTAACATTGCATCTGGGAAAATAGTAGTTCATTGTAAATTGACCATCATTGCCTCTGGGGGTATGGGGGTAGTGATGGTCAGCTTGTAAACTAACAATCATTGCCCCCTAGGGGTAAAGGTGATCACATTCTACAATGATCATTATTGCCTGACACTATTATAATCATTTGTAAATAGAACAACCTTGTAAAATAACCATCATCGCCTCTGAGGCGTGGGGGAAGGGGGGGGGGTGCGGGAAGTCACCCTGTAAAGTGACCATTAGTGACTGGATGTAATGATAGTCACCTTGTAAACTGACTTTCACTGCCGCTTATAGCTATGGTTCTCACTCTGTAAATTGACCATCATTGTCTCCAAGGGTAATATTGCTCAAATTTTAAACTGACTGTCATTGCCCCATGGGTAATGACGACCACCCTGCAAACTTACCATCGCTACCTATGGGGTAACGATTGTGACGCTGTGAAATTACCATCATTGCTGCACCCTGCAAATTGACCATCGTTACCTAACCTGCAAACTAACAACCATTGTCCTATCGTGTAAACGGTCATGGACCACTGTATCACAAAAGGCTACTTTGTTTTTTTATTTTCCTATAATATATCAGTATGGAGCAGTCTGTTACAGCTTTTCAGTAACATGGAGGGCAATTTATTACAATTTTGATTCAGTGTCGGTAAACTTTCTATATTTTTGCTTTAACATGGAGGTGTTAGTGTGAAGGTCATGTTGTCTCAACTTCACAATGTCCACAGCTCGTGGTCTAGTGGCTAGCGTTGCTGCCTCTGGATCATGGAGTCACCGGTTCGCTTCCCGGCCGGCTTGGAATTTTCTCTGCCCGGGGACTGGGAGTTTGTTCTGTCTTCTTCATTTCATCATCCGTGACAGTGGCTAGAATGGACTGTGTAAAAAAATTGGACTGTATAAAAATTGGACTTCGTACGGGCGCTGATGACTGTGCAGTTGAGCACCCAACAAATCAATCATCATCATCATCAGCAGCAGCAGCATCCACTTCGCAATAGCACAGGATGACAAAGATTTTTAATGCAGGATAAACGTAATACTCCAGCATAGGGTCACTACAATGTTTCGCTATCTTTGGTATTTGTTTTAGCCAAACTCAGACAAGGTTTTGTCAATAAACCTATTTCCATTAGGAACACCAGCGCTCTTTCTTAGCAGTTCAGCCTCCACCAATTGATTCTAAGATTCAAATTGAATTCTTACTTCAAAAAATGAAATTCTTAGGTTAAAAATGAAGAACTTATCAAATAGGGTCAAACTCTAGGCTCTGACTGATGGTGAGGAGAGGGAGAGCGATACCGAGAGGTGGGCTTTGCTTGAGAATGCAGCGTGGGTTGTCATCTTTTATTTTGATGTCACGTACAAGGCAGGCCAGCACACACTGCACACATTGTGACTATTTTTAGCCCACAATTGGCATTGCATTCCTACTAACGTGAGTTCACCATTATGCTCCTGAAATCATCCAATTATGGCCTTGTGACACGGATTGTTATCTTGCTGGAAGATGTGAACGCTATGAGGGAGGCAACAATCATGAAGGGATACAAGTGATCCACAAAATTGTTGTCTTAGTCCATAACTGTCATGGTGCCTCCGATTACCTCACTGGGTGCCAGGTAAATATCCTCCATAAGATAATACTGCCCCTATTCGCCAGCATCCATTGTGCAATGCATGTGTTGAGCAGCCATTCACCTTACCCAGGCAGAGTCATCGACATGTAACACGAAATGAGTCCACCAACGATGACGTTATTTCAATGATCCTCTGTCCAGTCTTGAAGACCTGTGCTCACTATAATCATAAGTGACTGCGTTGTTGGCTCAACATGGGAACACATACCTGTACGTGACATCTGCTACAAAGCACAATGTTCTATATGTGCTGCATCAGCATCGTACTCTGTTGTTAAATACGCCGAAGACCGCCACCTACCGTGCATTACAAATGGGATAAAGCTCCCACTTTCATGTCCCGTGACGAGCTGTGGACATTCACCTTGTCTCTTTCTCGTGGTTTTGCCATAATCCAACTACTTTCCGCAGATGCTCGGAACAACAGCAAGCGAACATCCGACAAGTTCTCATTTTCTGAGATGCTTGTTCGCATGCACAGGGCCATAAAAATCTGCGTTTTGTCAAACCGCTGTAGATTTCTCTGTGTGAATCCCATGTCATCACTATAATGAATCTCCATTCGGCTCTACTCCTCTTATACATTTCCCTTGTAGCGTCACCTGCCCGAAACGTAGCAAAGCGGCATTCACATGCGTTGTAGACGGTGATCATGATGTTTCGGCTCAACAATAAAAAGGGAGCTACTTTTACACGTTAGTGCACAGGGCGACAAATGCGCTATTGGATGTAGAGAGAGAGTTAAGAATTACAAATCGTTCAGTGCTACAAGTATAAAACATTACACAATTGTCAAGAACTCCTTATCGTAGATAGGAATAATGATGACACTGTAGTTAATAAAATCTAAGGATTTGTTAATCCTAGTTTCTGACACTCGCTGAGATAACTGGTTTTGAACATCGGGAATTTAACAATGGGAAGAGGGAATCGAAGGTCTTGCGAGCTTTCTAATTAAGGTTCCATACTAAAGAGCAGCAAAACTGACGCCTCAGAAGAGTATGTAAGTGTTAGTAACTGCAGTGAGAAGCCTTTAGCTCAGCTCAGTTTGGTCCATTAAGCTAAGGGCACGCCGCGTCACAGCTGGTATCCAGGGAGAATCGTAAGAAATAACGAATACTAGGCGGCTACCTCTTGCTAACAAGGCGACACGGTTTTACATTCATTCCGCTACCGGCACAGCTTTGCAATTTTGTTGGTCTAATCATTCACTTACGCGTTCGCTATATGGAAGTGTTCTACGACCGCAAAGAGAGCTATGTTTTATTTCGCGGACTGCTGCTGTTATTGTTTGCGATTAAAGGAGTCTTAATTTCAAGACACACAAAGCCAAACAAAGGGATTCATTTACAAGGTATAAGAATTGTTGAACATTCAAAGTTACAAGTATGCTGGATTTACTTACGACTGATAATGTTATTGTGGAGGCCGGCTTTAAGTGCCTACTCTACACCGAAAATTTCTAAGAAAATGACTTTCTGAAGAAATCCAACAGAGAAATTTTGTTGGGAGCATTGTCCTTGTTTCAAATGACTCATTGGATGATGACTTTCCAGATACACGTAGTTACTCAAAGCAGGGCAATTTCTGTTTCTTTCTTTTCCTCAACGTTGTATGACTGTTCCCTCCGTGAACTTCCCTTGTGTCGCCTTCCGCTTACCTCCCCTCTTCCAAAAAACGCGTCATTCGAAACACAGCAGCCTCCAAGCGTACAGCGATTGTGCTGTCGTCTTTGTCAGTGTTTGTTGTGGGAAGCAAAAGACCTGTATTTTCTGCTTTGTCCCGAAGTTCAAAATAACATCCGGAGCTTATGAATATTTAGACGTTCACGCAATCAAAACAAAAACAGGTTTACGGTTTAAACTAGCGAGTCGCCCCATGTTCGCACGGGTAGCACTAAGTAACTACTGCCGAAAGACTTGTCTGACGCAGTGGTAATTCTATTTACGAGCTACCGCGTTGAGTCACGAATAAAATTCAGAGAACGACGTTCGGTTACTGATTATTACCTCTAAATTCTACTTATAGTATGACTCACACTTCGACTGCTTATCCGGTCAACTCACGGGACCTGGAAATTTCGGTAGCTGTCTATCTCGTCATTTGATGGAGTACGATTTCTCCCGCTTTTAAATACGAAATCAAGAATACTGAAGGACTCCATCGGTCTTCATTGTGTAGTGAGGGACATGTAACTCTCAAAACTCTAAAAGAGTCGTAAAAACGGTAGGCATTTTAAGAAACTGTAAGGTTTACATGGAAGGAAGTGAAACTGTTAATCAATTTAACCAGTGAACGCTAGGAAAGCTCTCAGGTGGCACAACATAATCAGCAAAGATCATCATAATTCAGCCAGTTTACACGAAATATTTATAAACTACACTCCAGGACCAAAAGAATGCACCGTTAAGAAATTATCCGAATGAGACGGAAAGCAGCAGATGTGATGTACATGTACAGACAAACATAAGATTACAGTTTCAGAAAAATTGGATTATTTATTGAAGAGAAATAGCTTCTCAAATTGAGCAAGTCAGTAACGCGATAGTCCACCTCTGGCCTTTAAGCAAGCAGCTAATCGGCACTGATTGACAGAGTTGCTGGCTGTCCTCCTGAGCGATATTGTGCAAAATTCTGTCGTACTGGCGCGTTGGATCGCAAAATCCCAAGATGGATGTAGGCTCTGCCCGTCATGCTTGTAATATCCTCAGTTGGATAGAGATCTGGCGACCTTATTGCCCAAGATAGTGTTTGGCAAACACGAAGACAAGCCGTAGATAGTCTCGCCGTGTGCTGGCGGGCATTATCTAGCTAAAATGTAAGCCCAAGATGGCTTGCCATTAGCGGCAACAAAATGAGGCGTACAACATCGTCGGGGTACCGCTGAGCTGTATTGGCGCCCCGGGTGACAACCATATGGGTCCTGCAATGAAAAGAAATGGCATCTGATACCATCACTCACGGATGTTGGGCCGTATGGCGGGCGGCAGTCAGGTTGGTACCCAACTGCTGTGCCGGGCGTGTCCAGACACGTCTTCGCTGGTCATCGTGGCTCAATTCCAAACGGGACTCGTCACCAAGGACACTAAGGAGCCAGTCAACGATATTCCATGCCGAAGACGCGTCTGGAATTAGCCCGGACAGTGGTGAGATACAAACCTGGCTGTCTCTCGCCACACAGCTCAACAACCAAAAGTGATGGTCTGGAGTACCATTAATTTTCATGGCTACACTCCTGTGGTTGTAGTCCGTGGGACAGTTACTGCACAGGGGCACACAGACTATATTTTATGCCTCCTTTTTGTTGCCCTTTACGGCAAGCTATCCTGGACCTGCACTTCAGCAAGATAATATCCGCCCGCACTCGGTGAGAATTTCTACTGCTTGTCTTTGCGCTTGCCAGACCCTTGCCCAGCAAGATCACCAGATATTTGGAGTACTATCAGCAGGGCTCTGCGACCATTTCAGAATTTTTATTATCTGACGCGCTAGTTGGACAAACTTCTGCAATGTGTGCCTTAGGAGGACATCCAAGAATTCTTGTCAGCCAATGCTAAAGCGAATAACTATTTGCGTAAGGACCAGAGGTGGACCAAAACATTATTGAGTTACTCAATTTATGAAACTCTATTTTCAATAAAACATCCAGTTTCTCTGAAATTGTAATTGTGTTTGTGTCTACACGTGTATCAGATCTACCGATTTCGTCCCATTCGGATAATTCTTCTTTCGTGGTTTTGAGTGTATAAAAACAAATGTTCGTCGTGAAGCAGTCTGTTAGTGAAAACAGTATCATAATCCCTCCAGTACCTCCTAAGATTAACCTTTTAACCTTCACGTACAGCCACAAAAGTAACGTTTATAGAAGAGGAGCAAGAGCAGCACTAAAGCATATTTTACTTCAACAAACCTCACAGACCTGCGGGACTACGTTAATATGGAGCGGATTACAAATGGAGTTAGAGGTGTTGTTTCACTACAGCATATTGAAACATTTTCTTCGCATATAGTTTTGAAGCCGGAATAAATTGCTTGAAAGAAATTACTATCCGACTGTGGTTGTAAAATCCTTACTGCAACGGCTTTCTGACGAGTTACGTAATCATGTCATTTTCAAGCAAGCGCCTTATAAGGCGTTGTGCGTCGTCTCTCCGAACAGTTCCGAGACAGTTTTTGTACCTGGTGTAAAAAGGTCTTAAGGGCAGTAACTACACTGGTAGCTCGAGCTAACAACTATAAACAACAGACATGCAGTTGGCCAGTCGGTTACGAGCGGGTACTGTTAAATAGTGGATGTGCGGCCAGGGTTTGACGATGTTCCTTTGTCGCAAATCGCAGTGGAGCAACACTCGAAATTAAGTATTTGTATTATTGCCCAGAATATTTTGAAGAAGCAGGAGTGTATTCAAGGTTTTTCCCACACACCTTGACTTGGTAGCTAAAATAACAACACGTAGACGCCTGCCACGACTTGATTGAAATGCAAAATGGGAGCAATTACTTTCCGGAAATAGTTATCAGAGATGACGAGACCTGCTGTTATCAGTACGAAACTACCACAAAACGAGCAAGTGCAGATTCTCACTTGAAGAATGAACGCTGTAATACCATAACCGACATTCAAGCCACTGTAACGCGCAATTTGAACAACATCGCAAAGAATAACTGCTATGACAGTTTCACATGGTTGTGTGAAGGTTAAATGAGTTATATTCTGTTGGAGGGGTGCTGGAAGGGAGAGTCTATGCAGAAAGCCTGAAGCATAAAAACCATTAACTTTTCTCTATTTTTCATTTATGCGGGTCCTACATTTTTCGCACTGACGGGATGCTTTTGTCAGGCAGCATTGTTGACAACGTAGTTTTTTTTAAAAAAGATCTTTATTCAATCATTATTATTACACAAATTAACCTACTACCTAAATACATTAGTAGGTTCTATTTTTAACTATTACAATTTACAATCTGCAGCTTAACTCTATAACACTACAGGTTAACACTATAATGCCATCACCACTATTGGGATTATTCTACTATTATTTACTACGCAAGTTGTTTTGATTATTGGATTGAAATTTTCTGCTATTGTTAGACTTTGATACTACTTTTAACAAGTTACTATAACTACTCTACCTGCAGCGTCACAGGTGTGCCAGAAGATAAAAACCTAATTTTGCTGGCCTTTACAATTGAGCTGATCCCAGCGGGAGTGCCCCTGGCACTGGGCTGGCCGATGACGGAGTTTGCCGGGCTTTGCTCGACATACGTGAGCCTTTGGACCGCTGGCTTCCGGCTCGTGAAGACTGAGTTCACGGCTAGAGAACGAGCGGCGGTTACGTGCAAGTCAGGTGGAGGGGGTTGCTTCTGTACTTGCCCCTCCAGCCGGCTGTTCCTCTACCCCGTAGCATAGCGGGAATGCAGCTGAGAAACACGCACTCTGCCTGACGTACGACGTCGCGTGTTGGTAACAGCGAGGCGGCAGCGCCACGTGCGTCGACTAATCACCTCTGCTGCTGCCTGCTATCCGCCTGAGCTGCTCGGGACGTAACGAATTAGCGGCGTGGGAGGCGAGGAGAGCCGCCACCGCGGGGCGGAGTGGTGGCCTGAGTGGAAAGGATGGCCGGCTCATCAGCGCCGGACCATTGCTCTTCATCGCGCCGCTCACGGCCGTCCCAGCCGTCACTTGAGCCGCCAGCGCCCCGCTGTGGTCGATCACGCGGGCGGCTGCTCACTCCAGATGTGCCCAATGTAGCAAACGAGATGATGCACTAGTGTCAGAAATAATACATTACACAGCGCACTGACGTGAAAAAAGTCACGATATACCACCCCATATCGCGTCGGATTTTATTTTGTCTGGCTTAGTGCAGCAGCTCGACGTGGTTTGGAAGAAAACAAATCGCAATTCGAAAAAGAAAGAGCTACCGCAGATGTAAGCGACGCTTACACATTACTTTAACAGCAGGGTGCGGAAAAATGTGGACACTGCTGGGGAGTAAAACATATTAGCATGTACTGAAAATACCTGTGAGAAAAGCCCGCATCTCGTGGTCGTGCGGTAGCGTTCTCGCTTCCCACGCCCGGGTTCCCGGGTTCGATTCCCGGCGGGGTCAGGGATTTTCTCTGTCTCGTGATGGCTGGGTGTTGTGTGCTGTCCTTAGGTTAGTTAGGTTTAAGTAGTTCTAAGTTCTAGGGGACTTATGACCACAGCAGTTGAGTCCCATAGTGCTCAGAGCCATTTGAACCTGTGAAAAATGATCGCCAGTTGGATCAGTTGGAGAAAACAGTGGATCCACGGACGTTTAGCCTGTTAAAGCACGAAAAATCTCGTATGAGTCTACTTAAAAAACGAAGCTTACGCTCTATTTCAATGTGATGGACTTCACGTAGTATATCTAGCAACAGGAAACTCATACGTTGCGTTTAAAACGAATGGAATAACTACATACAAGAGTAATCAATTTGCAAAAATTGTCAACTAAGAGATCTCTCTGCAGATTCCGCAATAATGTGGAATTACATATCCAGTAAGATGTGGAATGCTGTAACATTAGTGTAATGCGAGATAAACAGATCAGAAAAAGTTTTGTATCACCTCGGTTCCGAGAGTCCCATAACCTGTACAAGAAACTGTAATAGAGATCAACATAAAAGTCCTTTCCACCCTTTTTATTGCTCATGAAAACCACACATCGCGTGTTGTACCACCATACAGCGAGACCTTCAGAGGTGGTGGTCCAGATTGCTGTACACAGAGGTACCTCTAATACCCAGTAGCACGTCCTCTTGCATTGATGCATGGCTCTATACTATCGACAAGTTCATCAAGGCACTGTTAGTCCCAACTATCCAGCTCCTCAACGGTGATTCAGTGTAGACACCTCAGAGTGGTTGGTGGGTCACGTAGTCCCTAAACAGCCCTTGTCAGTCCATCCCAGTCATGATCGATAGGGTTCACTTCGGGAGAACATGAAGGCCACACTAGTTGAGCGATGTCGTTAACCTGAAGGATGTCATTCACAAGATGTGCACGATGGAGGCGAGAATTGTCGTGCACGAAGACCAATGCCACGCCAGTATGCTGTCGATGTGGTTGCACTATCGGTTGGAGGATGGCAGTCACGTATCGCACAGCCGTTACGGCGCCTTCCATTACCACCAGCGGCGTACGTCTGCACCACATAATGCCACCCCAAAACAGCGGGGAACTACAGCTTCCTGCACTCGCTGCCCTGTGTGTCTAAGGCATACAGCCTGACCGGGCTGCCTCCAAACACGTCTCCGACGATTGTCTGGTTGAAGGCATATGCGACTCTCATCGATGAAGACAATGTGATGCCAATCCTGAGCGATCCATTCGGCATGTTGTTGGGCCCATCCGTACTGCACTGTATGGTGTCGTGGTTTCAAATATGGGCCTCGCCATAGACGTCGGGAGTGAAGTTTTCCATCATGCAGCCTATTGTGCGTAGTTCGGGTCATAATACGACGTCCTGTGGCTGCAAGAAAAGCATTATTCAACATCGTGGCGTTGCTGTGAGAGTTCCTCCGAGCCGTAATCCGTTGGTAGCGATCATCCACTGCAGTAGCAGCCCTTCGGACGGCCTGAGCGAGGCATGTCTTCTACATTTCCTGTCTCTCTGTATTTCCTCCACGTCCGAATAACATCACTCTGGTTCGCTCCGAGACGCCTGACACTTACTTCTTGAGAGCCCTTCCTGGCACAAAGAAAGCGGACGCGATAGAACTGCGGTATTCACCGTCTAGGCATGGTTGAACTACAGACAACACGAGCCGTGTACCTTCTTGCTGGTGGAATGACTGGAACTGATCGGCTGTCGGAACCCCTCCGTTTAATATTCGCTGCTCATGCATGGTTGTTTACACCTTTGGGCGGGTTTAGTGACTTCTCTGAACAGTCAAAGGGACTGTATCTGTGATACAATATCCACTGTCTTCAGGAGTTCTGGGAACCGGGGTGATGCAAAACTTTTTTTGATGCATCTGTAGAAGGAAAAATTACAATCTCCGAACGCTGTCAACCAGAAGAATTTGCAAGAGAAATGGAGCTAATTATTAAGGGATACAAGCGATAATTTACAGTAATAGAATTACATTTATATTATAATTCGAGAACGTACCTTGTTTCTGTCAAATTTCTAAATGGAAAAAGAACTGGCTGGTTCAGATGGATATTTAAATTACAAGTGTAAAATTAAGTGGGATATTACTTAAACTACATCAAACAAGCATTAGGGATGACTTATTTTCTGTGTGCAGACGTATATAATAGACACGTATTTTATACAAGACCATTTGTTCTGTTATTTCTTAACCTGCCTATAGCGACCGGAATCAAATAAGAGCGGGAACGACTCGAGAATCGGCAGAGACAGCTCACTCTGGCCGAGGGCTTCAAAAGCGAGCCTCCAGAAAGTAAACAGGTGCACAACGACGAGCGGACAGACATTAGAGATAGCACGGCCGAATAAGGAGTCCAGCGTGTAATACAAGATCGAATCCAGAATCGAAACAACGATCAGTACAATAGTGGACTGAAATCACTAGTGGCTAACTGACTGACTGACTGCTGGCTTTAAAGAGAGCCACGATCGTTGATAGGCTCGGAGATTTCAGAAGTGCTCTCTAGCGGCTGTGTTTGAAGTCAAATCTTTCAGACTCGCTTGGACGGGATACTAGACTGCCAACAATTACAGAAATAACTTAGTTTCGTGTATCTTTTGGAGAGTTTTCTCGATAAGGATTCAAAAGTAGGTAGGTGGGCGACGGTGAAAAGTAGTCAAAATCAGGTGCACAAAATTATTGTAACCCACATTTCTTCCTTAGGGTGGGTAGGACGTCAAACGGGCCGACTTGGAGCAGGAGAGGAATCACAGGACATTTTAATTTCCCGTGTCTATACTTTTACAAATAAATTCATAAAACTTTGTCAGCATTACCAGGAAGGACTCAGGATTCACACTCATTGCAGTGGAAGTTCGAAAACATAACAAAATAATTTTTTTTACCTGCGAAATTTCATCATTTTTTCACTTACTAATGGCTGCATTTGTTGCTATAGGTACACTTTTCTTCATAAGTTAGAGAGATTCATCGATGAATTTTGCACAGCATACATACCATACTCACAGGTGTATGAAACTCTAGACTTTAATTAATTTATGACGAAACGAATGAACTGTTATATTTCAAACTTCACGTTTAGAAAAAACACAAATTTTATAGTTAATTACCTCAATTTTTACCACAGTTTTTAATAGATTTGGAAAATTCTAGAGTACCATACACCTGTAAGTATGGTTTGTATGCTGTGCAAAATTCATCAAAGAATCTCTCTTACTTCTGAAAAAAAGTGTACCTATAGCAACAAATACTGCCATAGTAAGTGGAAAAAATTATGAAATTTCACATGTAAAAAAAATCATTTAGTTATGTTTTGGAACTTCCACTACTATGAGTGTGAATTCTGAATCCTTCCTGGTCATGCTGACAAAGTTTTATGAATTTATATGTAAACGTATAGACAGAGGAAATTAAAATGTCCTGTGGCGCCTCTCCTGCTCCAAGTCGGCCCGTTTGACGTCCTACCCCCTTACAGGTTTTCACTGAAAGAATAAAGCATAAAATCAAAGAACTTTACTAATAAGGCTGACAGGGGTAAATGACAGTAGTCAAGGAAAATTCCGTCTGAAGCATGTTACTTGCAACGCCATCAAAAAACCATCAAGCGTATCTGATCAACATCTATTGGATATAGTGACATCACATTCAAAATGAAAAAAGCTTATTATTAACCCAGTATTGCTCACTTTAACAGATGTTTCAACAACTTCTTAATCACAAGTGTTTTCCCTTAGGAGAGGAAAAAGGGACTATTTAAGCCACAACCTTAAAGGGATATTGGAACAGCAACTTCTGATTACCCATCTCTTTGAGTTCTTCCTGCACTGTCCAAGCCTTAGAATATACAGTCCATGGCCAGCTAACGAACTACTTCCAGAACGATACATTTACTCTGTAGCGGAGAGTGCAATGATATGAAGCGGGCCGCTGTGACCGAGCGGCTCTAGGCGCTTCAGTCCGGAACTGCGCTGTTCCTACGGTTGCGGGTTCGAATCCTGCCTAGGGCATAGATGTGTGTGATGTCCTTAGGTTAGTTAGATTTAAGTAGTTCTTAGTCAAGGGGACTGATAATCTCGTATTTTAAGTGCCATAGTGCTCAGAGCCATTTGAACCACTTGAACTGATATGAAACTTCCTGGCAGATCAAAACTGTGTGCTGGACCGAGACTCGAACTCGGGACTTCTGCCTTTTGCGGGCTAGTTCTGGACCGTCTGAGATACTCGAGCACGATTAACGACCCGGCTTCACAGCTTCAATTCTGCCAGTACCTCGTCTCCTACCTTCCGAATTTCACAGAAGCTCTTCTGCGGACCTTGTAGAACTCGCACTCCTGGAAGAAAGGATACTGCGGACACATGGCTTAACCACAGCCTGGGGGATGTTTCCAGAACACAGTTTTAATCTGCCAGGAAGTTTCAACAAACTACTTACTGCAGACAACCATCTTCACGAATAAAATTCAGATTTCCACGAAAAACACAGCAAAACATCTGGTTAGGTAACACATGATCAGAAGCTTGCGATGAAGGCACAAGAAGTGATTTTCATCTTCCACTTAGACCTCAGCAAAGCTTTGGAGATCGCCGACTTCGACATTTTACATTCTAAACCCAGCAGCCTAAATTTCTCGCCAAGTGTAGTGCTATGGTTTCACTCATTATCGACGTCTGGTCAGCACTGCATCGTGCCCACACCATGAAATCACTATGGAGGCAGTTAGTGTCAGGCACCCCTGTGGTATTAGGTCCTACTCTTTCAGTCTATTAGGTTGGTGCAAGAGATCGTAGCGTTATTGTGTTGCATGTTAGTATTCTGATTGCTGCTGATTTATTTATCGATTGCCATTTTCCATTTGTAGTTCGCTGTGCCATTTGAGTTTACATATTGTCATTCTGTCATTTGCAGATAATGAGTGGAGCTGTGGACACTAGAAAATGAAGTGCCAAGTGGAGAAAACGGAATATTTCCGACACATACGCCAGTCACTACTCTTCATGAACTGTGGTATCGTGTTGAAGCGGATGCGCAGGTGCGCCTATACACGCCATTCAAGCTCAGTTTGACTCAATGCCCAGGCGTATCAAGGCCGTTATTACTGCCAGAGGTGGTTCTTCTGGGTACTGATTTCTCGGGATCTATGCACCCAAATTGCGTGAAAATGTAATCGCATGTCAATTCTAGTATAATATATTTGTCCAATGAATACCCGTTTATCATCTGCATTTCCTCTTGGTGTAGAAGGCCAGTGGTGTAGAAACAAAAGCAGAATTCTTAGTGGAGGTTCATGTCAAAGGTCAAGTGGTAACTTCTCTGCACTCCTGAGAACTTAAAGAATACGAAAAGTGTTACGCAATTTTCGGAATATACACGTTTATTTGCTAGAGAAAATATATACTTACAAACAAATCAGACAATACGTAGAACGCAGTAAATGGCGCCATTTTGCGTTATCCCGTGTATCTTCTTTTCTTACTAAGAGCCGAATAACGATGAAATATTTTTTTCTCGTCCAGTAATTCTAGTTTTTTCATTGTTGAAACCATTTCCATTAAAACATGTTGATAGGTTTAATATTTATTTACCCATAGTGTACGTTTATTTCTCTGTAAAACGTATATACTTTCCTCTTTCTGATATTCCATCTATTTTGTAGGAGAACGCTAGAAGGAAAAAAATACGAATACCTTGCATAATTTTTCAGTGGACCACGAAAACAAAACAAACAACATAATAAAGATTTTTTTGTGGTAATGTCTTATGGAACCAAACTGCTAAGGTCATCGGTCCCGAAGCCTACACACTACTTACTCTAACTCAGACTAACTTACGCTACGGTCAACACGCACACCCATGCATGAGGGAGGACTCGAACCTCCGACATGGGGAGCCGCACGGACCGCGACAACGCGCCCTAGACTGAGCGGCTACCCCGCGCCGCTAGTAAAGTTTAAGGCGACACGAAAGCGTAAAATGAATTTCTATATTAGGAATGAGCTCCACCGGAATAGGCTATAAATTGAGATGTCAGCAGACGTCGCCGTAGTCCCAAGTCTCTGCGCATGCGCAGTGTGCAGCATACTCGGAAAGTTAGAACTCCATACTCTGCACAATCTATCGATCATTGATGCCATAGACACATTCGCATCGTGGTTGGTACGAAAGGCCCACGCACTTCCTGTAGTCGATTTGACCAGAAAGTCGTTCGTGTAAAACGGGCCTTAGAGTGAACAGGGCAGCAAGAGACGGTATCGTTTTCGCAGGAACCGGGTTTTTCTTCACGATTCTGCATAGATACATCTAAAATATGACACTTAATTTTCTCCCGGCGTATAAAATGTTTAAATAACTCAGAAAAGCCAGGCGGATGTAGTCCTCGTCAACCGCCGATATTTCAACTGCTGAACACAGCGTCAGTTTCAATGCACAAATACTACGAGGGGGGGGGGGGGGGGGGGAGGAGGGGGCTTTGCAAAACACACACACACACACACACACACACACACACACACACACACACACACACACACAGATACAGATCAAAGGTAATGCATTTTTTCCTGTATGTGCAGGGAAGAAGCTACACAGGACATGGAGCCAGCAGTGGAGTATCAGGATGAGAGGCAGTATACTGGAGCCTGGGGCCGATCAGTGACAGTCAAGCTGAGTGGGTTTCTACTAGTTTTTCGTCCGGGCCAATCAGTGACAAAATCTGTGGTATCACATATCGATACCACCCCACGGGCATCATAGCAACGTAATTGCAAGTCTCAGTCTGACTTCGAAAACGTCATGCGGACCCTGGCGAATTCCATGGTGTGCACGCAGTGAGCCACGTCTCCAGCCGCTCTGAACTACGAGCGCCCTCTGCCACTGCGGTGTAGGATGGCCGGCGGTAACCACTCATCCCACCTGCTACGACACCATCGTTCGTGCTTTGCACCGTGAGCCCCGTCCTAGTTACTATTGGAATTGCTGCACTATGTTTATTGTTGCTTTTTTATTTGTAATGAGTCTTCGTATGCTTGGAGAATTACAAGTAAATCTTCTGTTTGTTGTGTTAACTTGTTCGCTAATGACATCTGCTCCTATCCAGCTATACTACAACTACTACTTTCACACTATTCCATAGCCCACCTTGTACACAATAAAACCAGACCGCTCACCAGGAAGAACTGCGACTTAACCTTCTGCCAACTACGACAGCCTGTCACTGCCTTCATTCAAGATAATTCGACGCGATTTACCAACGCCACCTTTGCCGCCGAGTCAGCCCAAATTAACCCGTCAGCATTCGACCAGCTGGACAGTAATGTGACGTCCAGTCTACAATGATGTAGATGTAGATGCAGTCGCCTCCGAGGATACCGGCGGGTCCACTCGGGGGTGAACGGTGGACGGAAGGGCTCGCGAGGGAGGGTATCCAAAGACGCCCCAGCAGCTTAGTCGTCAGTGCCGCTGAAGACGGCGACGTGGCTGATTGTCGACATATTGTACCCGTTTGACACTATGAATCGGCGGTGCACCTGTGCGCTGTTCGATCAACAAATACACCGGGAGAAACTGAAGAATCACGTGTTATTAACTGTCTTTTGAAACTAGAGAGGTTATTTAGTTCCCTGAATTAATGAGGGAGATTGTTCCAGAGACTGGTTCTTACTACTAAGAAGGTCTTCGAAAAACTGGCTGCAACAGAAAGGAGAGGAACAGAATGGGTTTTGCTCTGATGAAAACGAGTATTTTGCGATGTTGTAAGTAGGCTGTTTATGTTTTCTCTATGTAAGTAGGCTGTTTATGTTTTCTTATTGGCAACGTTACGTAGCGCTCAATATGAAAATCACTGGCTGTGCTGTGTGCAGTCTGTGGCTAGTTTGCATTGTTGTCTGCCATTGTAGTGTTGGGCAGCGGCAGCTGGATGTGAACAGCGCGTAGCGTTGCGCAGTTGGAGGTGAGCCGCCAGCAGTGGTGGATGTGGGGAGAGAGATGGCGGAGTTTTGAAATTTGTCATGAACTGCTATATTTATATATGATGATATCAAGGTAAATACATTGTTTGTTCTCTATTAATATCTTTCATTTGCTAACTATCCCTATCAGTAGTTAGTGCCTTCAGTAGTTTGAAACTTTTATTTAGCTGGCAGTAGTGGCGCTCGCTGTATTGCAGTAGCTTGAGCAGCGAAGATTTTTGTGAGGTAAGTGATTTGTGAAAGGTATAGTTTAATGTTAGTCAGGGCCATTCTTTTGTAGAGAATTTTGAAAGTCAGATTGCGTTGCGCTAACAAAATATTGTGTGTCAGTTTAAGCACAGTCATGTATAATTTTTCAAAGGGGACGTTTCAATGTTGTTCAGACAAGTGTTTGAAGGTTGAGACGAGATATGAGGTTTACTGTACGTTGATAAGACAGTGCGAGAGAAAGGAAACAGAAATCTTTGCGCCTGTTTGCACTCAGTCACGACAGTTTTGCATATGATGGTGAAAATGATCGAAGAGTTGAAAGTCAGGGATATATCTAAGACAGGCTTTCATAACTAGTTGCAGGCGCCGTGAATTTTCCTTTGAAAGACCTTGGAGTATAACATCGCTGCAATCAGTAATTGGAAGTAGACGTGTTTGTCGAGTTTCTTTTTCGGGTCGAGAAGGAAGCGCTTTTCATATTCTTTATGGTCATGGAGACTTTCTCATCCCGTCTTGCACACAGCAATTACGTGTTCAGTCCAATTTAGATTTTGATCTACATTTACTCTTACACACTATGCTGAGGGACTGAAATTGATATTTGTCTCAATTATGATTAAAAATGGTAGGGATTCCGAACATTTAGGGCTAACTAGCCTAGAATGGCAAACCATAACGCTTGGATTTTGGTTTGGTTGAGCTTTAACCCTATATTTTGAGCTTATTTTAACAGAGCTTGCATGTCAGTACTCAGATTCTCGACAGCTGTCTTCGGGTTTACTCATTTTGCACTTACGTTAGATACAACTGCAGGTCATCAGTGTACATGTGGTATTTGCTGTAGGCCAAAATTGATCACATATTATTGACATATTGGGTTGGTGTGTAAGTTCATACCGTTTCTCTATAAGTTTAATAAACATAACGGGTACGCGTAACAGAGATTTTAGTCATCTACAATATATTCTCTTCCACTATTTACAATGTTTGGCAGCGCTAGGGTAACTTTTCGATTCCGCGTCTGTAGAAATAACGTGGTTTTGAGGCGAAGAACTCGTCGAGCCATGTTCGGAGCTCATTTTCATGCGGGAGGAACTTCCTTAAAGGTTGTTCGATAGAAAGGGGAAAAGGTGAATTTCTGAGGGTCCAGGGTCTGGCAAATAAGGTGGATGCGAAATAATTTGCCAGCCCAACTCCAGTATAGTGCATTTTTGTCGGTCAAGTAGAATTCGGACGGATGTTGTCGTGGAGCAGCATCAGTTCAGGCAGTCTTCCTGGTCTCAGTTGCTGGCGATAAATGTCAGTAGTTACGGTTACACACAGGGAAAGCAATTCGTAGTACAACACACCGTCGCAGTTCCACCAGATGCATAACATTATCCTTCGTGGATGAGCGTATGTCTTTGTACGGGGAGATGCCGCTTGGTCAAAACGATCATTCTCAAAAGAAGAATACCGTTTTGTTGCAGTGCACTGTCCGATGGCAAAATTCCCAAACATGGCGTAAATGTACCTGACTGCCTCCTCTGACATTACGCGTCTACTGAAGTCAGACATAAGAATGTGTCGGAAATGTTCCGTTTTCTCCACTTGGCAGCAAGTTGCTCGGCCACCATTGACCAGACGTTTTCAATTGGTGAGAGATCTGGAGAATGTGCTGGTCAGGGCAGCAGTCGAACATTTTCTGTATCCAGAAAGGCCCGTACAGGACCTGCAACATGCGGTCGTGCATTATCCTGCTGAAATTTAGGGTTTCGCAGGGATCGAATGAAGGGTAGAGCCACGGGTCGTAACACATCTAAAATGTAACTACCACTGTTCAAAGTGCCGTCAATGCGAGCAAGAGGTGACCGAAACGTGTAACCAATGGCACCCCATACCATCATGCCGGGTGATACGCCAGTATGGCGATGACGAATAGACGCTTCCAATGTGCGTTGACCGCGATGTCGCCAAACACGGATGCGACCATCATGATGCTGTTAACTGAACCTGGATTCATCCGAAAAAATAACGTTTTGACATTCGTGCACCCAGGTTCGTCGTTGAGTACACCATCGCAGGCGCTCCTGTCTGTGATGCAGCGTTAAGGGTTACCGCAAACATGGTCTCCGAGCTGATGGTCCATGCTTCTGCAAACGTCGTCGAACTGTACGTGCAGGTGGTTGTTCTCTTGCAAACGTCCCCACCTGTTGACTCAGCGATCGAGACGTGGCTGCACGATCCGTTGCAGCCATGCTGACAAGATACCTGTCACCTCGACTGCTAGTGATATGATGCCGTTGGGATCCAGCACGGCGTTCCGTATTACCCTCATGAACCCACCCATTCCATATTCTGCTAACAGTCATTGGATCTCGACCAACGCGAGGAGCAATGTCGCGATACGATAAACCGCAATCGCGATAGGCTACAATCCGACCTTTATCAAAGTCGGAAACGTGATGGTACGCATTTCTCCTCCTCACACGAGGCATCGCAACAACATTTCACCAGGCAACACCGGTCAACTGCTGTTTTTGTATGAGAAATCGGTTGGAAACATTCCTCATGTCAGACGTTGTCAGTGTCGCCACCGGTGCCAACCTTGTGTGAATGCTCTGAAAAGCTAATCATTTGCATATCACAGCATGTTATTCGTGTCGGTTAAATGTCGCGACTGTAGCACGTCATCTTCGTGGTGTAGCAATTTTAATGGCCAGCAGTGTAGTAGACTCTATTGTCATTGCTTGTTCCTACATTTTGTTACTATATTTCAGTTTTTCCGTAAAATGGGTCACTTATAACATCACTTTCACCGTTCAGATGCTAAATTGCACAGCAGACAGCTCTCACGACATCGGAAACAGACGAGACTCAGTACAGGAACAAAACCAAAGGGTGCTGCAGTAAACGCACTTTGCTCGATTGTACAACGGACGTAAGAAAGTAGAACGTGTGAAGGAGGCTTAAGACAAAAAATGAGGCACCACCAAGTAATTATCCAAATGGGACGGAAATCGGTAGCTGCTATGCACATGCACAGAAAACAAATGATTACAGTTTCAGAAAAAAAATGGGTGATTCATTGAAGAAAGAGATCTTCGGAAACTGAACCACCTCTGGCCCTTATGCACAGCTATTCGGCTTGGCCTTGACTGACAGAGTTGCAGGCTGTCCTCCTGACGGATACCGTGCAAAATTGTGTAATACTGGCTCGTCAGACCGTCAAAATCCCGAGCTGGTGGGAGGGCCCTGCCCAAATGCTCCATACTTTCTCAGTTGTGGATTGATTCGGCGACCTTGTTGGCCAAGGTAGAGTACGGCAAGCACGGACACAAGCAATAGAAACTGTCGCCGTGTGCAAGCGGCGTTTATTTTGTTTAAATGTTAGCACAGTATGGCTTACCACGAGGGGCAATAAAACGGGGAGCAAAATGTCGCCGACGTACCGCTGTCCTGTAAGAGTGCGACGGATGACAACCATTGATATCCTGTTGTGAAGAGACATAAAACCACAGACCACCACTCCTGGTTATCGGCCGTACAGCAGGCCACATGCCGCCATCCATTGGATGTCCATTTGCAGTATTTCCGTGCAAATTGCAGCCTTCGATGACTGTTAACAGCAGTCAGTGTGGGTGCATGAACCAGGCGCCTGATGCGGAAGCCCATGTACAGCAACATTCGTTCAACGGCCATTAGTGAATGACACTCAGGTTGGTAGCTCACCGCTGTCCGGGGCATCTCCAGACATGCTCTCGGCCTTGAATGTACCTAAGCTTACGCACTACTTAATCTAACTTAAACTAACTTACGCTAAGGGCAACAAACACACACACACTCACACACGCACACACACACACACACATGCCCGAGAGAGGACTCGAACCTCCGCGTGGAGCTCGTTTTGTATTATCGCGAAATAGAACAAAGAGTTCTACAGATATGGTATGCGAATTGAAGTGACAGTCATTAAAACAGTGGCGTTATTCTTTGCGACAGGGTTTTCTCATGGAATATCAGTCACCAGCTTTCTCCTCCGAGTGCGAAATTACTTTTTTTGCGCATGATTACATGAGGAGAAATGGTCATTATTACGAAAAGAGATAAATCAGAAGTGACACGGAAAGATTTAAGTCTTCAACTTTCCTGCGGGTTATTCGAGAATGGAATGGTAGAATGACTCTGAGCACTATGCGACTTAACTTCTGTGGTCATCAGTCTCCTAGAACTTAGAACTAATTAAACCTAACTAACCTAAGGACATCACACACACATCCATGTCCGAGGCAGGATTCGAACCTGCGATCGTAGCGGTCGCTCGGTTCCAGACTGTAGCGCCTAGAACCGAACGGCCACTCCGGCCGGCTGGAATGGTAGGGAAATAGCTTGAAGGCTCTTCGATGAACCCTCTACCAGGCACTTAACTGTGAATTGCATAGAATTCATGTATATGTAGATATGGGTGGATTATTTTACAACTCGCCTTTCACATTTTCTTGAAGGTCTCTGACGAGTATAGTATGTAGGCTCGATACAAGTGAGATACAGGTTTACAAGAAATTGTGTTTTTATTGTTTTTCGAACTCTGATTAACGTAATAACGTGTAGGTATTGTATATTACTATACGCTGAGAAATATTTGTTGATTTATGCTTCATTTTATTTTGTTGTTCCAGGTGAGTTTTCCGCTAGCTAGCAATTCTGCGAAACGGAGTGTTTGGTAAGTAGCTAACGATCAAATAATATGAAAAGCATACGAGCTTAAATACGGGGTTTCGTTATTCCTAAACTAAGAAAAAAATTATTTGTTGGCCAGTACTGTCTTGCAGAAGAAATATTAAGGTAAAAACATGATTAAATAGTTATTTATTGTCTTTCCAATAATAATAACAGCCTTAACTATTGACCTCATATTTCAATATAAGTATATACAATCGTTGGAATATTTGGGCTCAAATCTAGTTTAACGGAGAAATAACGTCCTCAGCATTGTGATTTTTGAAGTTTTCCTGGAATAATTGGTTTTCCATAAAGTTTCGTTATTGCACATAATGACATTCACGTCTTTGCAAGATATTTCATGTTGAGGTTAATGTTTCACACTGAAATAAAGTGGCACGGTCTTTAAGTCATCCGACTGCAATCCCGAAATCTCATGGAATTCTCAACACTGGACTGAGACTGTATTACTTGTAATTACTTTTATTTTGGTGTTAAGATTTACGCATTTGTTTCAGAAAAAGAAACGTCTATTTTCCGTATTGTGTGCATTTTTTCCATAATAGGAAGTTCATCGGTGAACAGGACAGAAAACCGGCATCCTTACGTACAGTGTATGTAGTGATAGGAGCGGAAGTGGTGAGGTGCTGGGCTGAAATTACGTCACACATTTTGCTTAAAAGATGTTATTAGACAAAAATTCGAACTTAACCCAAACTTAAAACACAAAACGTTGTTTTAAGTATGACAGTGGAACGGACAACAGCGTGCGTTAGGCATGAAAATGTTTTATAAAACCAATGGTAGTTCGGTAGTGGCGCACGGGGAGTTTAGACGTTTTTATGATTTAGGACGTCATGATGCAGTTCCGTCGAAACACGCGATAAAAGTTGGATTAATAACCCTGAAGAGACTGGATGTGCCACCAAGAAGAAACCAACAGGACGACTAAGAACTTTGCCTTTTTCAGCGACCATTGATGTTGTACGCGAGTCTGTCTTACGGAGCCCACGGTGTTCAATTCGTAAGCAAGCAGCCGCGGTTGGGATGTCCCGGGAGAGTCTCTTCAGAATTCTTTATCTCGATTTACAATTTCATCCGAACAAACTACAAATGATACATCAACTGAAGGACAACGATTACCAACTACGACTAGGATTCTGTCATCAAATGTTAACAAAAATAAACAATGATGATGAATTTCGACACAAGTTGTGGATGTCAGATGAGGCACATTTTCGTCTCACAGGTTATGTGAATAACCAGAACTACCGTTACCGGGCAAACACAAATCCTAATGACGTTCATGAGTGCCCTTTACATGCTAGTAAAGTGACAGTATGGTGTGGCGTTTCATCACATGGCGCAAGTTCCACTGCAGGAAAATAAGACCGTCATACAGAGAAGCCACGACGTGCCGCCATTTAGACCACACTCCGGATGTGTTATCGACTATGCATTTTTTATGTTTAATTAATAGTCACTGTTAGTTAATTACATTACAATTACGTTTACGGTAAATGATCTGTCAGGTTGGAAGACTTTTTTGTAGGCGTTTTTAATCTTATACTTTTTATACTGACTTTCATACAACTGTATGTTTTACCTTGCCAGGCTAGAAGCTTCACAATGTTAATATTTACACTTTAATGTAGATTTTATGGTTCAAATGGTTCAAATGGCTCTGAGCACTATGGGACTCAACTGCTGAGGTCATTAGTCCCCTAGAACTTAGAACTAGTTAAACCTAACTAACCTAAGGACATCACAAACATCAATGCCCGAGGCAGGATTCGAACCTGCGACCGCAGCGGTCTCGCGGTTCCAGACTGCAGCGCCTTTAACCGCACGGCCTAGATTTTATGTATGGATGCAATTCCACGAGGAGTACGTCAGTACATGTTTTACTGTCAGATGCTCGTTTTGCCAAGTGAAGTAATTTTAATTAATGACCAGGCATACCACATTTTAACCATTATATTTGCTATACTGGTTAATCACGTAGCCTAGCTATAGTGCCCCCCGCTGGCCACGGTTTCCTTGCACAAATACCAGACGCATTCTGATCATCACCAGCACTTACTATGTACCTACATGTTTAGTTTGGCGTTGATACTACATGAAAAAATTTTATGGTATTTATGGCTGGCATACTTGGCTGTAAATCATGTAAACATTTTGTCTGTCTTATGGAGCACCAGGGCTTTGATAGATTTAGCGTCAGCAAACTAACTTAGCTAGTTGAAATTTGTTTTTGTAACGGATAGGAAGATGGCCGTAGCTGAAACGGGTCATAGTGAAAAGAAATGTAAAAACAAAAACAAAAAAATTATGTGATCAAGACGGACCTGTAAAATCAACAGCCAAAAATATGAACACGGAGTCATTTTCAGACTTAATGTGTTCACTTAATAAACCAAACTGAAACCGCAAATTTTACGCGCTAACTATAGCCAAGGGAAACAAGGTCTCAAAACTGACAGTAGTTTCACAGAGCTTAGGTAACAACTATACAAGCTAAAGCCTGAATTAGAAAACGTATCTACGCTTTCGCAGGATTCAGCTCCAGAAGAGTGAAGCTGCAGTTACCATATCAGTTACTAATGCTTACTTAACTTAAGTAGACAGATTTTATAAAGAGCAACAATAAGTACACAAATACAGCTGGTACACACTTTAAAATTTAAAGATCAAATACACAAACACAAATAATGTAAATCTTACGAACCCAGCATTTTCAACAGTATCTGCATATAGGATCTGAATTGAGAACACTCCCGTAATAGTCTCCATAGCGTCACCAATTCATTGCAGACTCCACAACAGCCCGCTCCACAGAATTCCAAATTAGCACACAGTCTCCTGCTCTGCTGTTCAGGATGCTAACAGGGCCCTTCGAGATATACGTGCCTCTAGCAATGGCTAGCCGGACCTCACTACTACATAAGTAACAGCCACCTCAAGTACACTGCAGCCGACTGCCCCGGCACCAGTTGTCGCATTCGGCGTCACTCGCGGCACCCACGGAGGGCCACCACACAACCCACGGCGCTACTCTTCAAGAGAACCCCACGGAATCGCGCACGAGCAGACACAGCCTCGAGCTTGCTGCAAAACAAACCCTCTGACTGGAAAATTTCAAGAGATAAATCGAATTATCTAACCAAAACCAGCGAAAAAATCTCATAAAAGCAAGCTGGACGGCTCAGTATATGCACAGTAAATAACGCTAGGAAGAATGCACCTAGGAGGGGGAGAAATCACACGCTAAGGGAAAAGATTTGCGAGACATGATCAGGATCAACACTAACAGAAAGATAAGAGAGTGGAGAACGTGCGAGAGGGCAAGTGGGAAGATAGGAAGCAAGTGTTTCGTAGAACTCTGGAATTGAGGATGAAGATGTAAGGGACACAAAATTGGAGAAGCAAGTGCACACCGACCAACATACCACAGGTGAAGACTACAGCAAAACGACACAGAGGCATCAGTGGTGCAAACAAGGGAAGAGGATACCGAAGACATCGAAATAAGGATGGGAGTGAAGAAGAACAATGATGAAGACATGTTGGAAAACGCAATTCATGAAGAGGCTACCCATGATCTTACAGAGGCAGTAACGAAACAAGACAGAGAGAAAAAAAAACCACATGTCTGCTCTGCTAGACACCATACGTTACCTGGTGGAACATACTTAACAGACCAGTATCATGCTTCTTCCTTGTTGTGTTAGATCTCTAGGGTGATCTAGGCGGCTGCACCAACACACAGGAAAAGCTTGTGCCGCGTGGAGTGGCCGCGTTGTTTGAGGCGCCATGTCACGAATTAGGTGACCCCTCCCGCTGGAGGTTCGAGTCCTCCCTCGGCCATGGGTGTGCTTCTACCAAAGCAGAAAGTCACTGATGAAACGTTCGACTTGTTAACTTCCTCTTAGCACCAAAACTATTAGCCTATTGTCGGTAGTAGTTACCTTGTTAAGGACGCTCGTACTTTCTGATTAGTTGGGGCTCTGTACATTTTCATTTCGCTGTTTATGGGGTGCCTTAAAGCAGATGCGCGCACACGTAGTGTCATGGCGCGGAACAACAGTATGGGCTTGGAGTGACACCTGAGTCGCATCTTACAAGAAAAAATATTGTAAATCGCATTCTCATAGTACGATCTATGTACACAAGAGACTGGCATTTTGCAGCGGTGTAAACTGCACATGAAAGCATCAGAAGTATTGCGAACAGATCTAATTTAATTGTATTAAATTACATTTTTAACCGAGGTCCGCTTCTGTGACGACAAAAAAGTGATTGTCGAGCAACCTTACGACATTTACTTATAAGTCATTGGTCTGCACGTGAGTTTCTTTGTATACCGAACGCACATAAATCAATTCCATAGAATTAATAATCTCGTATCACTAGTAACGGACTTACTGACATAAAAGGAGAGACTGTGACTTCGACGGTGAATGTGTGTGGCGATAACGTGATACGAGGAATGAACCGGTGTTTTAGACATAAACTGAAAAAATACTCATAGTTAATAAATATTTATGAAGTTTTTCTTATATTAGAGTTTCTTCTTACAGATAATTTTTCATTTTCGTAAAATCACGTTTCTTCGGCCATTTCGCACTGAATCATCTCATAGCAAAAAGTAATTCAGTTGCTATCTAGTACATCAGTTTTATTCTACTTGAATCAGATTCTTAGTATGGGGTATCTGTACTTGTATTTCTCGTTATTGGTTCCTTTTGTTAGAAGAGCGGGTTTTGGGGCTGAAATGACACTGTCGGTGTGTTGTGCAGCTTTTTCACTCATCAATATTACATCAGCGCTGTGTTTATTACCACTTCCATGTTATACAATTTTGGTTGAAAATTTAAGCATTATCCAATTTATGACTGACGGTCATTGACAGAAACAAAAGCGATCCACAGATATGAGACCCACTGCTAGCGAATCAGTCTGACGCCAATGTGTTCGTTGATTTCTAGGATTTCCTGTAGGGTCATCTTTCTACTTTTTTGAACGGAGTCGTAGCTTAGTACTACTTGACTAAACCATTTCCTTTTCCTTCCCTGTTGAAATAACCTTTAGTTACAGATACTACACTGAAATTTAAATCCCAATTTAGTTGTCATAAGTTGTTAAATGTATCTCGATTGTAGCGTGACGACCACGTATGGGAATAATTCTGTGAGCCTGAGCAGTTCACTGCAGCAGCACAGACGGTGGTTGAGCCAGAATGTCGTCACTGTAGTAATGCAACAAGTCCAGTGGAATGCTGAAAGGCGTCTCAGCATGCTGAAACGGAGAACTCTGCAGACCTGCACCGACTAGTGCAGCAAGGGGCGAGGCAGATTTACAGACCGTCAGTGGCAGTAGTTCTATAAGATCTGTGACTGGTTGTGGTGGACATCCACAACAGGCAAGCTGCTGCCCACTTTAAACACCGGTAATAGAGTTATTCTGTGTCTCGCAACCCAAATAGAACGACGGGCTGTGCTGGACGGAAACATCAGTGCACCGCCAGGAGAGGTCACCGGTCAGAGGCCTTAGAAGGGTGATAGCTCTGCACTTTAAGTCCCTCCTTAGACTCCTTAGATCTGGCCACACCAGGTCATCTCCACGAGGACGGCCAACTCCTACACAAGGGGCAGCTGATAGCTTCCCGAGCACACCAGCCGCCATTCGCCACCACTGGGAGGGCGTCCCCCACCGCGACGCGACCAGATGGCGCACCGGTCGCCGGGGTCCGTGCACCTGGATTACGCAACAAGCCCGCTGGTGTTGTGCGGGCAACCAGGCCAGCAGAATTTAGCGGCCAGCCGGACACCGACCCAGTATATCAAGCAGCGGAGATGGGTCAATAAAAGAACTTCTTACATTTGCGGCTGCCTTTCTCTGGAGACACCTGGGCTTCCATCTCGCCTCCACCGTCTGCTCCCATCGCCCTGGCTCATAGCCACCCCACCCTGCATCAGGGAGCGCTATACTATGGTGTCAGAATATGGGGGATCATCTTCATGCAGCGTGCCATCTGGACCACATCTTATGGCGTCAACACAGTGCAGTGAGTGATGAACTATTCGGCTACGTTTTGGAGCGTATGATTCATACTTCAATTTGAAGTTTACCTTGCTTTGGCCGAAGGAGCCAACTGATTTATTTGATTATAAATGTAATGGCAGAGAGCAGTGTTTGGCATTTGGAAAGTTTATACAGAGTAAATAAACTACTAGGGCATTCTGTGCCATGCACGGAGTCAGTGCCTTTCACCTGTAGCACATGTGATCGATGTGGTGATATTGGAATGCCTTGTAAAAGATCTAGATGGTTCATGATGTGATGTAAGGACTTACTGGCAGCGATCTTTTGGAACTGAAATTAATGTTATGATTGTCGTATTATTTTGTGTAGTGGAGAGTAAAAGTGTCGCAATGGCAGAGTCAGACACGAAAGGTTTGGTGGAGCCGGAAGCAGTAAGTATGTTGTCAGAAAAAGTAGCGCAGCTGATAGCGGATAATACGCAAGTACATGGGCAGTTAGCAGTTAGAGGCGAATAGGTGGCACTGCTTCAGGTACGGCAGCATAACGTGGATCCAGCAGCCACAGCAGTGATTGTTCCCTTTCCTGCAAAATAATCTGACGATATATGATCCTTTTTAGAGGCCCTTAAAACATTAGCGGAGTATGCTGCTTGGACGGATTATCAGTTTTTGTGGGTAGCAAAACTGCGAATAATTGGAGAAGCAAAAGCGTATGTGGGTGTAAGAAAGCCTTAAGGAACGCAAAAATTAGAGGGAAAGATTTTGCAAAGGTGTAAGAAACAGAATAGTTTGAGGCATTTTCGGGAACAATGGAACACTGTTGAAAAGGGGCATGGGAAACTACAGAAAATTTGACATACAGGGTAAGGAAATGTAATAACCACAGATACGAATCAGGGCAGAGTGATGCAGCAAAAGCACTTTCGTTGGAAGAAGCTAAGCAAAGGACGCACAATGTTTCTCTGAGGGGACTGCCGTCGGACATGTCGAGGGAGTGCTTAAAAGTGCACCAGAGTATCAGTATTCTGCTATTAGGTTACCGATGGAGTACGAAGAAATCGATATCAACAGGCGTATGAAAGGACGTGGGGTATTTTCTTCAGACATTGAGTGTTACAGGTGTGGGTGGAAGGGGAATTTGTAGAGACAGTATCGCCAGCCACAACGAAGTAGTGGAAATGGAAGATATCAGCTGCAGAATTTTGGTGATAGAGGAGGTGATAAGCAGCCGTTAATAGGAACTGGGTATCTGAAGTCCACCTTAAGGCGTTCCCATTAAAATTAGATGCAACAAATACCTATGCAAAGGTGGAGCGTGAAGTAAGAGGTATTGTAGCAGGAAAAGAGTGTAAGTTCTTGTTTCACATTGTCGCAAATGTGTCGGTTGGCAGCAGAGACTGTGGGCCGAATGAAGTCAAATACGCCACGCTAGAGGTTATGTGGGATCGGGGATACCGATGACATACTGTCGGGGCGGTGATAAAGGTTTTCATATACGGGCTGTTCGATTTAAGCCGTGTAGTGGTGGTACTGCATGTAGGCTAGGGCTACGCCTTGATCTCGAGCTTCGACATTTTGTATCAACGTTGCGCCAAAATTGACCTTCGGCAACGTACAGTAGAACTCAATGGAATTACATTCCAACAAGGGAAACTTGTTGCCGGTGTAGAATTGTCACGAGGGTCATGTAGCATATTGGAGGAGCCAGTTGACCGGCGTACTACTAGACTAAAGCTTGATTCACATGATTGTCAGCCAGGTGGCACAGGTAAGTCGCTTTGGGTGAATGTGGAGCCAGGCTTACCTTTGAATAAGTTAAGTGTTGTGTAGCCTCGGGAGGAAAACGATATACTAGATACATCAAATTGTTTTACTAAGAGAAGTGTTGTACGTGTATAGGAGAGGTGTGGTGGGAGAGTTATAAGCGTAAACATAGATATTCTTGGCGGTGAAGTTAATCACGAAAGTGGACGTTAATAGCGTGTTCAGGTATTTTGGATGAGAATGAATGGTGCACAAGGAGTGAGCACCACAAGCAACCGAAATCCCTGGCAGTACTCCATTACATAGGAAAGTGAAGCATCTAAGGGTAATAGAGACATAGCAGATGAAAAAAATTAGTGTATGAATTCTAGGACTTTTTCATTTTTTCTTTTTTTTTCACCTGGTTTGCTACTAGCGAGGTCCATAACCCACCCAGAAAAACTTTAGTACAAATCACTAACTCTTTTCGGAACACATTATTTTAAAACACACAGTTCAGGAGATTCACAATGTGATCAGAAGTATCCGGACACCTGGCTGAAAATGACTTAAAAGTTCGTGGCACCCTCCATCGGTAGTGCTGGAATTCAATATGGTGTTGGCCCAGCCTTAGCCTTGATGACAGCTTCCACTCTCGCAGGCATGCGTTCATCCGGGTGCTGGAAGGTTTCTTGGGGAATGACAGCCCATTTTTCACGGAGTGCTACACTGAGGAGAGGTATCGATGTCGGTCGGTGAGGTCTGTCACGAAGTCGGCGTTCCAAAACATCCCAAAGGTGTTCTATAGGATTCAGATCACGACTCTGTGCAGGCCAGTCCATCACAGGGATGTTATTGTCGTGTAACCACTCCGCCACAGACCGCGCATTACGAAAAGATGCTCGATCGTGTTGTAAAATGCAATCGCCATCCCCGAATTGCTCTTCAACAGTGGCAAGCAAGAAGGTGCTTAAAACGTCAACGTAGCCCTGTGCTGTGATAGTGTTACGCAAAACAACAAGGGCTGCAAGCCCCCTCCATTAAAAACACGACGATACTATAACACCCACCACATCCGAATTTTACTGTAGGCACTACACAATTTGGCAACTGACGTTCACCGGATATTCACCATACCCACAACCTGCCATCGTATCGCCACATTGTATACAGTGATTCGTCACTCCACACAACGTTTTCCACTGTTTAATCGTCCAATGCTTACGCTCCTTACACCAGGCGAGGTGTCGTTTGGCATTTACCGGCAGCCTGCAGCCGCTCGACCATGAAATCCAAGTTTTCTCACCTCCCGCCTAACTGTCATAGTACTTGCAGTGGATCCTGATGCAGTTTGGAATTCCTGTGAGATGGTCTGGATAGATGTCTGCCTTTTACATATTACGACCCTCTTCAACTGTCGGCGGTATCTGTCAGTCAACAGGCGAGGTCGATCTGGTACCGTTTTGTGCTGTACGTGTTCGTATCCTTTCGCGTTTCCACTTCACTATCACAGTGGACCTAGAGAATCTTAGGAGTGTGGAAATCTCGCGTACAGACGTATGACACAAGTGGCACCCAATCACCTGACCACTTTCGAAGGCCATCAGTTCCGCGAGGCGCCCCATTCTCTTCTCTCACGATGTCTAATGACTATGAGGTCACTTATATGGAGTACCTGGCAGCAAGTGGCAGGACACTGCACCTGATATGAAGAAACCGTATCTTTTTTGGCATGTTCTGATACTTTTTATTACATAATGTACGTCATAAACATTGAGAAACGTGAAAAACTAGTTTCTCCTAAAACTAAGCACATATTATCCAGACTATACTGATTTCCAAGGTAGCGAAACGTCTGAGGCTGTTTTATATACAGTATAGTCTGTATACTGCTTTGAAAAATCAGGGACGGGGTTTGGGGGGGGGGGGGAGTTGGGGGAGGACAGATTATTTGTAACTTAGAAACGAAGCTTTCCAGTCACAATTCTACACTATTTATTTGACTTGTGTTTTTGACTAGGGAGCCCACAAAGTTTCTTTTGAATAGTGAAAGTAAACACCTGTTAGCTAAAATTAGTGTGCACAATTAATCTGTGGGGGGACGAAGAGACGGTGTGGCAGGGATGTGTCGGAAAACGTATCAACGGTGTACTAGCGGAAAGAGGGGACTGATATTAAACGCATACGATGGCCGAAGACGACCACTCCTGGTTTGCCACCCAAGGGAGCCCCATCCGCACACCTTCGAGACAAGGAAAGTCGCTAGTAACAGGACCTCCGCCATACTCTGCACTCGAACGATCCAAGCATGCGAATTCCATGCGAATTAGCGCTTTCTATTATCGAAGTTTGAATGACAGCTACGGAAGTAGCCCGGAAATTGAACGGAGCAACTTCCACTTTACAAGAACAAGAGAACGTTCGTAGCGGCCTAAGCTCGCTAACGTCGTGAAGAACCGAGCAAAGAGGCAGGCGTCACCTTTTAATCATATATAGTACAGTATTTGGTTGGTAAGCGTTGGGTCGGGGTCACCGCACGATTTGGCTGATAACTATCTCACTACTTAGAGAGAGGGCAGCGACTGTGTCTGTTAATACCTAATATAGTTACGTTGATTAAGCTTCGTTTATAGTAGAGTGTCTTGTGTGCTTGCGTGAGCCAAGTCGACTCTTAACGTTGACGGAATAAACGCAGTTGCAACAGTTCATTTATTGTCCACTTCGTTGATTTTTCCCTATCACTTCGCTGATTCAGACATAGTGCGGCAGCGACTGTTTAAAATAGCCGAGTGTTAATGTATTTGGTTTTCAAGAAATTGGTGCAGCCCAGAACCTTGAGTCACAGAGGCTAAGGGTCTATGAGTCTGTCGAGTATTATGTGAGATGGAGCAAGAGGAGCCTCAGCAAAAAACCCTCGTAATAACCTCATATATGTGAAAAATACCATATAGAAGGTTCACATTACTCTTCTCCAGACAGCTCAAAACTTGGCACTGCAACATAGTTCTTAACTATCCTTAGTACTTCATGTGTATCCAATAAGACACTCATAGTGAAGGTGATAAAACAGTGACAAAACAATGATGAGTTAAAACTAGCTTTCCTCCCTTTAAAGGCGCCACGCTGGTTTTTGGTGTCTGTCTTCCGCGGCCGCTACTGAGTGGATCCACTGTCGAGACTCCAGTAGGAGTCGAGACAACGAAATCAGTTCAATTTGATGTGCCAATAGACTATGGCAGTTGTTGTTGCCAAGCCTGGTAACTCTGTGTGCTAAATATCACGCCCTATAAAGTCCAAAATCCATATATATTATGGAAATGGATGTATGAACATATCTATGTATGGAAGTAAGTTCCATATCTCCTTCTCATCCACAGGACAGATTTGAACCAAACATGGTACCTATGTCATCCACTGTCTGGAAAGAATCGCTCCGGGGGTAATAACCACCTAATTATAATTTGATAATTATCAATGGAGCAGGAGCAGAAAAGAGGTGTAGCCTACTACGCGTGAATACTCAAAATTGATTCATCCAGTGTCTGAAGAAGAGAGCACTTCTTGACTTGCAACAAACGTTACACTCAACTTAAAACCGTTACCATACTTTTTCTCGCTGACAACCCCCACGAAATGGTGAGAGTGAAAAGATTAACTTCTGCTGTTCCTCCAGTAAAACTGCCGTATAAGGAAGGACGTTTTAGTTCGTTACTTCTTTACTACTCTGACTGTATTCATGACCCATTTTGCAGACAGTATTAATATACATCATTGAATGTACATGCAAATTATATTATTGACACATAGTTTAGGAGATGCGTGAAAATCTCCTTCATCATGCATGACTTTAAAATTCATTACTCATTTGCTACTAGATCTATTCGCAGCACGTTTTGCATATAATATCTACATACACCTTCACTGTATCTGCAAAATTGTAACATAGTTTAGGAGATATGACGCATAGAGATTGAGCTGCATGGAAACGAAATTACGGAACTGAATTCGCTAGAGAAACAGGTGAAATATATGCACGGTTACAAAAAAATGGCTCTGAGCACTATGGGACTTAACATCTGAGGTCATCAGTCCCCTAGAACTTAGAACTACTTAAACCTAACTAACCTAAGGACATCACACACATCCATGCCCGAGGCAGGATTCTAACCTGCGACCGCAGCGGTCGCGCGGTTCCACACTGAAGCGCCTAGAACCTCTCGGCCAACACGGCCGGCTTGCACGGTTACACATGAAATATATTAAATATATCTTAAATATATGCAGCATTTGCGTATGCAGCAAAGCCGAGGGTAGACGACTCCTCCTAATCCCCTGGATCGATTTCAACCAAATTTGGTGCACATATTGCTGACAATCGGGGAAGAAATACTGCGGGGGTAGGAACCAGCTCCTATTGGAGCGTGGTTGACAACGTGGAGAGAAATGATGGAGGAGGACATGGACAGAGAGAGGGGGAAAGAGGACATGGATTCACATTAGGCAAGAGGAGATCAACGGAGAGGGGGAGAGCGGGAATTGGCCAGAAAAATGGAAGGGGAGGAGATGGGCAGAGAAAGGAGAAGGGGGAGATAGACAGGGAACGGAGAGAGGAGGTTACTGATGGAGAGAAAGAGGGGAGGAGGTGATGGACTGAAAGACAGGGAGGACAAGGTGGACAAAGATGGGGGAAGGAGGAGAAGGGCAGAAAGTTTCGACAGAAGCAGTTGGGCACGCGAGGGGGCGTGAGAAGATGGACACAGAGAGGTGGGTGCTAGAGATAAACAGAGGGAGGGGGAGAAGAAGACAGATAAGTACAGTTGGAATAAATACATACCTAGGCAACACCAGATAATACGATATTCCACTGTAAATTTGATCATGCGTTTTTACCCCTATATTTCGCAAGCACAGTAAGTAAAATTTCGATATTTATTATGTATCCTTTTGTTTCAATTGTAATGGAGACAGTGTAGTGTGACGTCCGGCTTGGCACAAGCGCCTCTCCCGGGACAGCAATACGATGATATAGATACAGGCTTGTCACTGTTGGACTGCACTGCTAAATGCACGCCTGACATGGCAACGTGCGTCAGCGCGAACTTTGCGGTGGGTGGCAGCTGCCATTACTGAAGCTATGAGACTGCAACATGTCGGAACTAGCGGCCGCTGCTCGGCGGATGTGCTTAAACACACGCATCCTCTGACACGGGGGTCAGGGCCGGCAGAGGGGAGCAACTCTGGCATAACCCGCTGGGTGAATGTAAATACTTGACGATATGGGGTGGGATCGCGTCACGTGAGGTGCCTGGGTGATGATTTCCGAGGTAACCTTCCCGAATATTTCCAAACTGGTTTTCATCTGAACTCATTCCAGCGGGTTGAAGTGACGCTGACCCGCATTTGAATTGGTCACTGTCCTATAACGTGTGACTTCACTCCCCGGTGAGAGACACCCCCCCCCCCCTCTCCCCCTCCGGTCACCTATGGCTGTGGCGCACAAATCACTGTGCACCACACTGCAACTAAGTGCACTTCATATTGCGATGAGAGGGCAGAAGCAAATTTCTACCCTCTGTTTTAGCTGACGACAAGACGAGTATGGTGATGCCTTTAAAATTTTGTAAAATGTCTGAACCTAAGCCTCAATTTTTAGGCTACAGATTTATACTTTCATTATGATACTCTTAACTTACATCACATTCCAAAAGCTGAAGTCAGATACCCGTACAACTTATTTTCGATTTCGCATTGTAATGCATATTTTCCTTTGAAAGCCATAACTTGGTTTTACTGTCTGGATTTTCAAGTTGTAGAGTTCGCCTAAAAAGTCCACACGATGTAGAGCAAATTGTAAATCATCCTCCATCTTCTTCAAAATTATTTGGTCATCAGTGAAGAGTGCAGAATTTAAATGTGTGTTTCGAGAAATTAATTTTATTCCTGGATTAACTTCTTGTTACCATTGTCCAATAGCGTCATAAGCAAACGTATGTATTAATTCAAGTGGTCGAGAGGCTGCGCCGTTGTTGTACTCTAACTGTTGTGTGTCTTGTTCTCTCTTTGCCTTTATTAATTAAAATGTTATTTAGATAGAAATTTTCTAACGCTTGCCTTAAATGCTTAGGATAACCTCGTCTTACCATTATATTCCACAGCATATACATGTTGGTCAGTCTAAGGGTTTTTCATAATAAAAAAATGCAATATGAGTCTCCATATTATGTTTTGCTCTCCTTATCGATACCCGCTTCACTGCTGTAACACTGTCACTGCATCGCCATCCTTTCCTAAAATCATTTTGTTTCTTCAATAAGAGTCCGTTATGTATCTCTCATTAATGATGCGTTCATCTAATTTGCAGTCTGTGTTCAACAGACTTCTTCCTCTCTAACTTCCACACACAGTTCTAGTTCGTTTCTTTTTTTTTTAGAGTGATATGGCTTCTGGCATTGTCCAAGAGTCAGGTATTATCTTCCAACATTCATTTAATAAATTCAGCAGCCTCAGTTCCAACATTAATTCACCACATTTGAAAACAAACCCACATTATATTACTGGGTCTAGTAGTTTTTCTATTCTTCACCTGCTTTGACACTTCTTGTATCCGCTTCAACGGAATATTCTCTCCTTGGTGTATTTTATCACCTTCTTCTTTGTTGTGATCTACTTTCGTTAATTCAGTTTTTATCATTGATTGCTACCCGTAATTCTTGTTAGTGTTTTATTCAAGTTTCTTTGTCCATAAACTGTAATCGTGCAGAAGCTTTTTCTGTTAAGTCGTTAACTTGCGTCAGGAGTTCATAAGCCATCACTTGTGTACCATGCAGCTTATTTCCAATTTTGATATCATTCTATCCCAGGATTCCTGATGGGCATCTCTCACGGTTCTCTTCTCTTTACCATTTTCATGCTGCGCTCTCGTCTCTTCTTTATTGTGCTGTAGATTTGTAATGCAAAGTTTTTCTTTTTTAAAATTATTTTCTATATCTTCATTCCGTATTTTGACACCCTTTCTTCTCCTAAATTTCTTTTCTTCCGTATTGCTTCTTCGCTCCTTTGATCACACATTCTTTTGGGTTTTTATGGTGTATTTATGTTCATTTCTGTAAATTTGTTTGTACATAATGCACGAATCGCTGATGAAACAGACTTCTTGCATTGTCTTATTGCAGAAGGTAGACTTTGAAAACTTCACCATTGAGCTTACTCCTTGTAACAGTTTCTTGCTTCTGTCTAGTAATCATGATTATCTTGGCGGTCACCAGGAAATGATCTGACTATATGTAGCTTCCTCTATGTACTCTTACATGAGTATGGTTATGAGTCTCAAATGAGCTAAACAAGGTTCAAATGATAAGTGGCAGAATACGCGCAACATTAGCCAATAAAACCAGGAAATACACAAAGTTCTACAAAGTCATGGCAACATCTGTACTCACATACGGAATTACGACCAAGACAGTACTAAGAAAGACCAAAGAATGATACAGTCAACTGAAATGAAATTTTTGAAGCAATTAATCCGAGCGATCAGACAAAGAATTCTGATATAAGGGAAGAGTTAAATATATTTTACACAAATGAAAGGATAGAACACGGGATAACGAAATGGAAGAAGCGTACTGAAACAATATGGAGCAGAAAGATAGCCAGGCACGTAAGAGACTATAGACCTAAGGAAAGAGACGCACGGAAAGACCAAAGAAAACGTGACTTTGTTGAAGACTGAACAAGCTAGACATTTACTGTCCGAAGTGAAGAAGAAGAAGAAGAAGAAGAAGAAGAAGAAGAAGAAGAAAAGAAGTAGTTTTTAGCGTGTATCAGCTAGCCAAAGTAAACTGTTGCTCTTTTTTAATCCTTTCCTTAGCTACAAATTCTGGATCTGACAAAATTCGTGGTTTTTAATTAGTGTGTGCGCGTGCGTGCACGTGTAATGTGACTGGAAGAATAATACATTCCAATTTGGATACACTACCCACTGACATCTTTGATTTTTAAATTTCCCTCTAGTTTTCAAATTTCTTCAAATTCTAAATTTACAACCATCTTGATGACATAATCTAAAAAGTCAGTGGCCTGAGATACTCGTATATATATATTTCTCATTACACTATTTTGTTTTACATTGTGGACGCTTTACACTCGTTTAATAAGTAGTTCTGGCAATTGATGATATTCTATCACATAGTAACAGTTGAAATTTCTATTTAAAGTTACATAAATGCTGAGAAACTTTCTATCGTTAAGAATGCATTAATACTTAAATAGTTTAGGCAACCGGTTTCGGCAGGATTTGCTGTCATTTTCTCGTCTTACTTTTACAACACGTGTTCATCGTGAGTTGGAACCTCGTGCCAAGTTGTATATTTGTGGATAAAATGTGGCACATCATGCAAAGGTTTGCGAGAGATGTTTACAGCCAACAAGCCCCTCGTGGACATTCCCATGTCCGTATATATGGCACTCATAGACGATTGTGAAGTTTTTAAAACCACAATATACTGTGAAATGTACAACAGAATATCTGTTTTTCGTTAGCCTGATATGCTCCAATAATCGTGGGTTGTCACCTAAGGCAAAGTTGTCATATCAGTGGGTAAAATGTAGCGTATTATGGAAATGTTTGTCAGAAACAAAACGTTTGTAATCAAAATCACATGACCATGTCCGTATACGTCAAATTCACAATGGTTTTTAAGTCTTAAGAAACACAATACACATTAAAAAGTACAATAGCCCACCTTGTTCCGTTAGATTGACACGTTTCATTCATTGCTGATCCACCTTAGACTGCGTATATGCTTGAACTCAACAGCAGATGTGCTGTAATAAATTTTACCGTATATTGTGTTTCTTAAGACTTAATCATCTGTGAGCACTACATATATGCGGACATAGCCATGTGCACACGGTGCTTTCCAGTTGTAAACATTTAATTCTGACGAACTTCTGCATAATGTTACACATTTTACCCATTAAAACGACAATTTGGCATGAGTTTCTAACTTAACACAGAACGGAACATGTCAAGCTAACGTACGTAGATGTGCTATTGTACATATCACTGTATATTTTGTTTTTCAAGGTGTTTGCTAATCGTCTGAGTGCTGAATATACGGACATGGTCATGTGCACGAACTGCTTTTTGATTGTAAAATGTTTTATTTCTGACAAACCTCTGCATGATGGGCTACATTTTATACAATAATATAATAACTTGACATGACGTTGCATAACAATGAACGCGTTCTGTAACATTTATTTTTGAAGAACAAAAGGTGACAGCAAAGCCTGTTGAACACGCTTGTCGAAAATAAGTATTTTTGCAACTTTGGCTGTAGAATACTTCTTACGAAGTAAAGCAGATCGCTCATTCTCGATTCTCAACAAAAGAAATTTTAGTCTATAAATACATGTGTTCTTGTTCCAGTTTTAGTCTGTTCTGTCTGCTGCCACAGCGTACAAAACTGTGTAAACACTTCAAACAAACTCACAGTAATCAACGGTCAAAAGGCATAAATCTCAGAAATCAGGAATACGGAGTCTGAAATGTGAAAATTGTGATGCAGAAGTTTTTTAACCCTTTACAAATAACACGAGGCGTTGGAATATGAAACAAACCATTCCATGTCTGCAGAGCACCTAAGCACCATAACCATCTACCAGCTTAGAAAAATAAATGATCAGCATAAATAACCAAAAAAAATCCTTATACCGATGCAGGAAGACTGCCATATCTAGAAAGGCATTACAAAGAGGAAACATGTGATAAACCACCAGACGCGTCTCAGCAGAAACTCCATCCTAAACTTGGTAGAAGAAATGATAAGGTAGAAAACCAGTGCCCTTTAATATTACAAAAAAACAGTAAAAAATATAAATTCAAACAGACACACAATGTAAAAGTAAAAACTACTCTTTGCATACACAAACATAACCATACTAAAGACGTCACAAACACGTTCAATAGTTGGGAATAACACCCAACATTTGACAACAACGTCCAAAAGATAACATGAAGTCAATGAGTTTGCATATCCTAGTGTTGTGCAAAAGAAAATTTCTAATGCCATTAAACAGAAGATCGACGCTAAAATTGAAATAGGAACAGGAACAAACGTAGAGCAGCATCTACGAAATTTGCAAATAGAAACGCAAACCATTATTACGTCACAGAAAGCCAGAAAGTGCCGCAACGGTTTACAACTTCAGTCTCCAACATATAAAAGCAATATATTATGCACATAAATACGTATGTATTTCAGGCCACCGATACTGCCATTTTGATAACATAGGCGAAACACGTCCGACACGACAAAAATTAGTTTTATTCAGTTCTTATTAGAAGAATACAAATCATAATTATCAATGTTGTAACGAATTCTAAGGATGTGGCTTGAAATAATGTAGCAGAGAGTTGCGGGCGTGACTTCCAGCAATTATATGCTTCAGTCATACAAACCTGTACCTTCCGATGCTTACGAGGGAGAGCTTGCGACAGAGTGGCTAAAATTTCAAATGCTTTGGTGCATCTTTAATCGACGCATTCGTGTTCTGATAGTGTTTGGAATACGATTTTATTTTTGGCACTGTCATTATATCCCCTGTAGCGAAGGCATGCTAAGTCTGTAAATGTCTTTCTAGAGGGCAATACAATACCTTAACGAATCGCCACCTACCGAGTATTTCACGAACTAGTAGCTTAAATAAGGGCGCGAATGAACTTAGTTTCAGTTACCAACGGATTCCTTGTTTTCTAATGGTGTTTCTTGATAAAGTGCGGTATTTGAAAATTTCTTCATGTTACTTAAAGTAGGTTTTGGCGGTTTTTGCATCGTGTGCAATAGATAGAACTGCAAAAACCACTTACTTTGAGGCGTAATTGAAAGCAACAAAGAAATTGGTAGAAATATTCGACACTCGAGAATTTGGCCTCTTTGGTAACAGAATCGCGGAGTTCCCCGGTACAGAAACTACTCGCCACCACTGCTCCAGTGTTACTTCTTGCCCGAGCAGCACATCGATCAATCTGCAGCAATAACAGCACGTAACTCCCCATATTAGATGTGTTTTTACTGTTTAATCTTTTCATATCTTTACGGAAGAAACATATCTCAAAATTTTTTCTCGTACAGAGTTACTATTCTGATGCAAAAAATGCCATAGCTCCATTTGAGAAAATAAAGTTGGCAGTGTCTCTGTGATAAGCGAAGTTGCGAGATTGTATTTGTCTTTAATGAGTCCCTCGTCGCTGTTGGTCTAGAAGAAAATGTATTACAAACAATTTTAAAGGCTCAAAGATTATCTGAGGTGAAAAATTAAGGCACTTCCACCGTGTATACGTAGACACTTTACTAAGACAGAAGCGGCCTTTCATATGTTTATGTTCAATTTTATTGTTTAGGGGCCTTTCGTACTAATACCAGAGTGAATTCTACAGGGAACATAGTTTCTTTATGAGTAGGTAATAGTAGAGAGCTGTCGTTGCCTCTTGCGCCTCACGCAATCTTGCTGCAGGTACAAGCGTCAATCAACAAAGTCAGTTCCCCGGTGTTCCTCTAAATTACATCCTTGATTACTACCATTTAGCACGAGGCGCTGTCTTAATGGCAGGCATTACAGTTGTGTGTAGATTCATTAAGCTCTTGCTGTTACCCTCATTAGAGGAACCTCGCTTTTCCCTTCGATTACAGTCTCCTCAAACACAGCAAGAACCTCGTGGTGCACAAACACAGGTGGCAAGTTGCAAGTAATGTCTCATTTCAGAAATTGGTTAAAGCTGCTGTCTCGTTAATTTCGAGGACTGACGATCCGGTTCTGATGACGACTCTCAGTAGGATCTGACACAATATCCATGTGTGATAGAAACATATCGTTGAATTCCCTTTATATTTACACGCATATTAGCCTGCGAGAAGCGAGTCAGATATTCAAGAAAATCCAGACAGCACAGGCAGCATGTATATCTACTGCCTGTAATGGGTAAGGTCACCTAAATGCGATACAAAATCACAAATTATTCTATATTTTTGAAAGAAAAAATTAACTGTTGGGAAATAAATTGGAAATATTATAGAGAATAGGCTGCTTTAGAATGATTTTATATTTAATTCTTTGAAGTTCCCAATGTAGACCAGAAAAATTTAAATTTTGCATCTCACTTTGGACTCAGATACTTAAGTATGACACGGCTCCTTCAGAATATAATATTCATGTGATATTGTTATGTGTATTGAAGACAGAAAGTTGGGGCATCAAAAATGAGATAGACAACACCCAAAAGAGACATATGTATAACTGAGATCTTTCTGTGGGGCATATTTGTAGGATCATTATGACATGAATACGTACATCAGAGGAACTACAGAGATATCTTCATTTCTTTTGTTATTTTAATACTGTTTAGTCCACTATCAATGGGTAAGAACTACGTACAGGTATACTTAATATATTGCCACTAATACAAAAATAAGGGATACCTAAAACAGAATCATTGTCTCATATTTTTTTCATAAATATAAATAGAAATGGTAAATGCAAAGCCAATTCCTCGTTTGATGTTTCCCACCCCATTAGTACTATGTGGAACTGGCTCTGGTTCTGAGCACTATGGGACTTAACATCTATGGTCATCAGTCCCCTAGAACTTAGAACTACTTAAACCTAACCAACCTAAGGACATCACACAACACCCAGTCATCACGAGGCAGAGAATGAGGAACTGTCAATATCCCTATAAAATCAGTCTTATTAATAAAAGAAACGTCTTTTCCATCGAAAAACTATTTTATCCTTGTCCACAGATTTTAGATACATATCTTTTAGGTCATATTGTATGATACAGACATATCTTTAGCTGCTTGAATTCCTCTTTCCTGCTCGGAATTGTTTGTTTATCATTACAATCGGACGTAGTGTTTAGCCTCCAAAGCGATCAACATCTTCCAGACTGTCGTCACTCTTCAACGATATTTCGGAATGAGAACCAAGTTCCTCCGTTCCCTTTCTGTTTTGTGTACTTTCAACAGTTTTGTTCACAAGCAGATCTTTCTAGTTCTCCTGGATTAAGCGTTCTTCTTCTTTAGATGTTTTTTTTTCCTTTTTGAGCAATGAGTTAGGTTTGGTCTCTAGCGGCTGTGCTGCTGGCATATGGAAAGGGCGACAACCCGCGGTACACCACTGGGAGACTAATGGCTAGGCAGTAGGCGACTATGTATCACTTCTAGGAATGAACATAGTCACATTTTCGAATATTTAAAGATTATACTGATTTGTTAACAATCATCTCCCTATCACAAATAAGACAATAATGAATACCTAAGTACACAGAGTGAAATTTTCTGTCTCTCAAACACAAATATGTTGGGAACATTGTCAATATTTGGTTAAGTGTGGCATTTGTACTGGAGCTGTATGCACGTTTATTTCTTGGCTGAAGGTGCTTTTTGTCAATATTATTTTATACCTCCAATGTGAAGTTTCTAACGGAAAACAAATTATTACCGATTATTCGTAATCAATAGATATGGCTTTTGTGTGAATAGACTGTACAAATCATTTTCTGGAAAGCTTTAGTTCCATCAGCTTTAGAACACCTTACTCTACAGCGTGAACCAGAGCTCACCGACCAACTTTCAGAAGTTGTTCGTGGATAGCTTCTGAGTATTTTGGTGTCAGAGGCACACGGTCTCCGGCAGTTGGTTACAGTGTCATTGCATTTCGTTCGGTCAATAATACATTGATTGCGGTGGCCACGTTCAGTAGTCATGATGGTCACCAGATGTGATAGTAGCGGACTTGCTGTGCTGCGAGCATGTGAAGCCCAGTGTAAGAGACTCCGGTCGATACTCACGTGGACCTGGTTTCTAGTATTACCGCAGCCTCGGTTGTAGTGAGTTAAAACAAGGGAGAGAGACTACCACGGATACAATACGAGTCTTAGGATAGTAATCATTAAAAAGAAGGTATTTTTCACTGTGGCAGGATCTTCTCGTGAAATTTAAATAACCAACTTTCTCCTCAGAGGGCGAAAATATTTAGTTGGTGCCCAGCTACATTAGGGGAAATGAACATCATAATAAAATAAGAGAACTCAGAGCTCTCACGGGAAGATTTAAGTGCTGTCTTTTTCCTGCGCACTGTTCGAGACTGGTACGGTAGAAAAATGGCTGAAGGTGATTCGATGAATCTTCTTCCAGGAACTTAATCGTGAATTGCAAAGTAATCATACAGGTGTAGATGCGAAACTCCTGGGATTACTAGGCGTGTAAGACAGATGTTGATGGATCGCTGCATAATCTGGCACGATCACGGTGGTCGAAAGTTTGAACACTACCTGTAAGTAAACACTTCTGCATTTCTTACATGCTCTATTGCACACTGTAAGACCAGACTGAATGCACTGTGATAAAATTACATGAGTACGTGTTTGATACGAGTACGTGTTTGATACGAGTACATGTTTGATACGAGTACATGTTTGATACGAGTACATGTTTGATACGAGTACATGTTTGATACGAGTACATGTTTGATACGAGTACATGTTTCATACGGGTACATGTTTCATACGGGTACATGTTTCATATGGGTACATGTTTCATATGAGTTTGATATACGTGTGTCGTACGCGTTCGTGTGTCGTACGAGTTCGTGTGTCGTACGTCCTCAGGGAGTCACACCTAGTGATACGTGGCTGGCGACCACGGGGCCCCGAGCTGAGTCCTGGCATTGCTTCCACTTACTTATGCCAGGCTCCTCACTTTTATCTTTCCTATCTGGCCACCCTCGGTCAGCTCTTGTTCTTTTCCGACCCTGACGCTGTTAGGATTCGAGGGCTAGGGGTCTTTCATTTTTCCAACCTATACTTCTCATGCAGCGTCTGACACGGAGCGGACGGCTGTAAAAGGCATCTGTATCCCATGTTAGGGGCGGCCTCCAGAACTGCGGAAGGCAACGGAATACCACCGCAGATTATCTTCCCTGCATAACGCAGTCTCCATTTTATGCACAAAAAATGGCTTCCTCTCATGTTAAATCAGTGTCCGGAGGTAAAATAGTCCCCCATTCGGATCTCCAGGGGGCAACTTGAAAGGAGGCAAAAAATCAAAACGAGAATTGGTACCTGGAATGTCAGAACTCTGTTACAAGCAGGAAAACTAGAAAACCTTAAAAGATAGATGGAAAAGAATCATATGGACCTCGTAGGAGTTGCTGAGGTAAGATGGAATGGACATGGAGAGTTGCAGTCAGATATGTATTCTACTACTCAGGAGGAGAAGTAAAAGGAATTAATGGAGTAGGAATGATTATGACAAAGGAATTGGTTAAATGTGTGGAATATGTAGACTATGCAAATGACCGGGTTATTGGTGTAAGGCTGAAAGGAGCACAAAAAGATTTACTGACTGTCCAGGTGTATATGCCAACTTCAGAACATGATGACCAAATTGTAGAGGAAACGTACAGTGTAATAGAGAGAATAATGGACGAAAATAAAAAATGCTGCAAAATAGTAATGGGAGACTAGAACGCCATTGTGGGAGAAGGGAAAGAGGGAAACATAGTAGGCAGTCATGGTCTTGGAAAGAGAAATGACAGAGGTGAATGGTTAATTGACTTCTGCAGGGAAAGGCAGCTGATAATGGCAAACACATGGTTCAAGAACCATAAGAGGAGGCTCTACACATGGAAATCACCAGGGGATAAATGCAGAAACCAAATCGATTTTATACTGGTAGAAGAAAGATACAGGAATGGAATCTAGAAGGTGCACACATTACCAGGTGCAGATATTAATAGCGACCACAACTTACTTATGGCAGAAATAGAAATAAGAATGAAAAAACTGAAAAAGGCGACAATGGTGAAGAAGTGGGATTTAGAGAAGATAAGGTCCAACAAAGAACAAATTACAGAAATGCTGTCTCGGGACTTTCTAAACACATTACGAGACAAAGAAGCACCTGATAATGCCAACGAGTACTGGAATATGCTGAAAGAAGGAATCATTAAAGCAGGACAGCAAAATATAGGATATGTAAAAGGAAAAGGTCAAAAAAACCATGGGTCACACAAGAAATGATTTCCAAGATGGAGGAGAGAAGAAAATTGAAAAACAAGAACACTGAAGATGCAAGAAAGATATACCGAAGGTTAAATAACGAACTGCGAAGAGAAACAGAGCAGGCTAGGAAAAAATGGCTAAAAGAGGAATGTGATGAAATTGAAGAACTGGACAGGAAGGGAAGATACGACTTACTATACAACAGAGTAAAGACTATGACATGGGAACAAAACAGAGCAGGAAGTGCTACTATGGAAATTTTGAGTAAAGACGAAGCGGTAGTGTACAAAGATCGGGACGATGTCCTCCAGAGATGGGAAGAATATATAAAAGAGCTATATGACACAAATAGCAAACCAGAATCTCCGGAACTTGAATCACACAACAGTGTAAGTGATGAAGAGAGAGAGGACCGACCATCATAATGGAAGAAGTAAAGTCTGCCATTGCTGCAAAGAAAAATGGCAAAGCACTAGGTACAGATACAATACCGGGAGAAATACTAAAATGCTTGAACCACAATGGGATAAGAGAAATATTAAGGTTATGTAATAAAATATATGACAGTGGTGAATGGCCTGAGGACTTTTTGACAACAGTAATGATTCCATTACTGAAAAAACAAGGAACCAAGAAATGCAGCGAGCACAGTACAATCAGCCTCATTTCACATGCAGCCAAAGTGATGTTAAGAATAATTAATAAAAGACTTGAAAAAGTAATAGAGGAGAATCTCGGCGAGGAGCAGTTTGGCTTTAGACGGAATACGGGCACCAGAGATGCAATAGGGCTCCTACGAATCTTGGGAGAAAGGTTTACTGAAAAAGGAAGGGACCTATATATGTGCTTCATCGATTTAGAAAAGGCATTTGACAATGTGGTTTGGAACAAGCTGGCGACTATTATGAGGGAAAAGAGAGTGGACTGGAAAACCAGAAGACTTATAAACTTATTATACCTTAATCAAAAAGTTTCAGTTAAAGTGAGAGGAGAAAGTACAAACTGGATCAGACTAGGGAAAGGAGTAAGACAAGGATGCTGTTTATCACCTACTCTTTTCAGCCTGTACTTGGAAAATATGATTGACCAATGCTCATTAGATGACAAAGGAGTAGAAATTGGAGGAAGAAGAGTAGGGTGCTTGAGATTTGCTGATGACATGGTCCTTCTAGCCACAGGGGAAAAAGAATTACAGGATTTGGTGGACACCATTGCAACTAACGGAAAAAATATGGAATGAAAATTAACACAAATAAAACAAAAGTATTGGCAATAGGAGGAAATAAGGAAATAAAAATTGTGCTGAATGGAGAAACACTAGAACAGGTGCAAAATTTTAAGTATTTTGGAAGTAGGATAGACAACGACTGGAAGTGCACCACAGAAATTAAAACAAGGATAGCAATGGCAAAAAGAGGTGTTTCATAAGAAAAGGAGAATCTTCTGCAGCGGTCTGGACAGAGAACTCAGAAAGAGACTCATAAAATGTCTTGTATGGAGTGTTCTTCTATATGGCGATGAAACATGGACTATGAGGAAAAAAGACAGAGAAAGGCTGGAGGCTTTTGAGATCTGGACATGGCGGAAGATGGAAAGAATAAGTTGGATGGACAGAGTAAAAAATGAAGAGGTACTGAGAAGAGTGGAAGAGAAAAAACAGTTACTAGATGTAATAAAGAGAAGAAAAAGAAATTGGATTTGGCATATATTAAGAAAGAATGAAGGACTGATAAAAACAGTTTTAGAAGGTTATGTAGAAGGGAAAAGGAAGCGAGGAAGGAAGAGATTCCAGATACTGGATGACATGATGGACGGTACAACATACAGCAGCCTTAAGAAGGAAGCAATGGATCGCAGAAAATGGAGAGGCAAAGGACCTGCTAATATAGCAGATAATTGATGATGATGACGAGTCCGTGTGTCGTACGAGTCCGTGTGTCGTACGAGTCCGTGTGTCGTACGAGTCCGTGTGTCGTACGAGTCCGTGTGTCGTACGAGTCCGTGTGTCGTACGAGTCCGTGTGTCGTACGAGTCCGTGTGTCGTACGAGTCCGTGTGTCGTACGAGTCCGTGTGTCGTACGAGTCCGTGTGTCGTACGAGTCCGTGTGTCGTACGAGTCCGTGTGTCGTACGAGTCCGTGTGTCGTACGAGTCCGTGTGTCGTACGAGTCCGTGTGTCGTACGAGTCCGTGTGTCGTACGAGTCCGTGTGTCGTACGAGTCCGTGTGTCGTACGAGTCCGTGTGTCGTACGAGTCCGTGTGTCGTACGAGTCCGTGTGTCGTACGAGTCCGTGTGTCGTACGAGTCCGTGTGTCGTACGAGTCCGTGTGTCGTACGAGTCCGTGTGTCGTACGAGTCCGTGTGTCGTACGAGTCCGAGTTTCATCTGAGGATGGATGCATCAGTCTGTAATGTGTGTTGTAGGCAAAGGCGTTTGCAGAGAGGAGCAAGAGGGGGACCTAACGCCGCCGCTCTCTTCCCCCTCCCCCTCCCCCCCTGACCGAATCCCACTCCTTTATATAAAAAATGGGAAGTTTAGAACCTTGCTCCTCTCCAACCACACTCCCATCCCATCCTCCCCTGGAGCATTTCGGCGGAATCTAATAGTTGTAGTTTCTCGTTGTTGCTGATTACAGGTTCCTACACATTCGTGACGGTAGTTTCGCAGAAACAATGGCGACTGCGGTAACAAATCGAACAAATCGTACACTGTCCTGTCACATTAATGTGACCACATACTATGTTCAACTTCAACCTACAATAACCACTCACAGATGGCAGGTAACAGCACTAGCAGTGGAGGGTATACAAAACGTTTATAGCAAACGCGGGAAACAGTGCAATCGTCGTAATGCGGTTATTAAAAAGCACATGGTCATTCGCATTCGGGCGAAGTGTGGAAGCATTTCCGAAACGGACAAATTTGTGAACTGTTCGCCGTTCTTAAAGTATACCATGCATGGCAAGATCGCGCTACATAAAATCGGCACCGAGGCAACAGTGGTGCACGACGAGATCGACAACGGCTGTGCCGAATAAACGTGAAACTGTTGAGCAACTGACCACTCAGATGAACAAAGGGGCCACCGGCAGTGCCTACGCAACAACTGATCAGCAAACGTTGCCGTTTGTGCGCCTCTGCTGCAGGCGTCTGGATCATGCACACATGCTAACTGCTGTTCATTGGCGACGAAGACTGGAATGTGACGACCACTGAGTGGCGGCAAGTGATCTTGTCTGATGAATCAGGTTTTACGCTGCATCGGACAGATGACCGTTGGAAAGCAAACACCTTGTAACAATCGTCGGAAGTATCCTTGCCTGACGGAGGAGTGTTATGGTCTGGACATTGTTTTTGTGGGTGATTTCGTTATTCTGGAAGGCACAGCGGGTCATCACAATTATTTATCTATGCTTGAGGACCATGGCTACCCCTACATCCAGTTTGTTTATCCTCGGCCGATGGCATAAACCAGCAGGACAATGCAAAATGTGTAATAGCTCTAAGTGCACGTGCGTGGTTCAAAGAACACTAGGATGAGTTTACTATATTGCCCTGACCACAAATTCCCCAGAGAGAATCCCCAGTAGAGAATCTGTGGAACCATCTCGATCATGCTGTTTGTGCCACCAAGTGCAGCTGTCCATGGCACTGGAGTAGGCATGGCTCCACATCCCAGGCGGTACCTTCCAGAACCTCACTGACGCACTTCCTGCACACTTCGCAGCGGTCCACACAGCAGAAGGTGGTTACCCAGGCTCTTTAGAGGTGGTTACATCAATGTGACTTTGACAGCGTCATTAAAACACTATCTATAACGAATCTCCGGACCCCATAAGTCTCTTGTACCAAAATACTTGAAACGTATCCCAGAGCCACCTATGAAAGTTTGTGAATGGAGGTCTGGTTCACCCTGTATGCATAGCACTGTATAATATTACATACATTAAAAGTGTTATGTTACGATTTCTTTGGAGCTGGGGGAGGCACTTGATATTTGAAGTTTAATATTAGCTGTGCAAGTTAATTCTAATATCTTCTCTAAATAGTCCTGATTGAAATTGATTAAACTCCCCAAAAGACATGTAATAATTGTTAAAAAGTTAGTTTGTAATACTATAAAACTTTTAATCATGTCTTCTGGTGCCAAAGCTTCTGAAATGATTAAACGGTGCACACAAAATTTTTACTTTCTTACTAACTGATTCCAGCATCAGATTCCCATCAGATGGACGAGAGCGTTGACTGACGGCGTTGTTCAGAGGACACTGTTCAATATCAAAATTACGTATTTCACGTAATTAGACTGCCCAGATACTGACAGAAAAGATTGATAAAAGAGATCTCAGGGACGCTGAAATAAAAGATTGATAAAATTAATGCGTATTGAACACTAGCAGCGTTCAGCTGTGGCCACCAAACAATTCGTCACCGACTCTCCTTCGCTTCAGCCAAAAACAGTTCTAAAATGCAGCATAATAAATTCACATGTGGCATTAACGGAAGAGGAAAGTAGATTTTTTGATTCAAACACGTCCGTTGCCATTAAATTAACGTAATTATTTAACCAGAAGTTACAGATAGGAGACCTTACGAGACAGCAATCAATAACAAACAAGAGACAGAGAACAGGAGTGCAGCTCCTGCCTTTATACATTCAAAACAACTAACAGCAACTGTATAGAACTTGTTTTACAGAATGTCTTTCATAAAGTTATGATATATAAACATTTCTCTGGAACAGTCATTATACGAACAGTAAAAAATATATTGTTATGTTAATTTACAACCTTTCCTCCTTAATTTACAGATTTATTTACACAGAGAAAATTTGTCCTTAATTTCTCTTAGCATTGATCAAACACTTGGGGCTTATTTAATTAATTACTCAGAAAGCAGCATTTCATTGCCTCTTTGAACCCTTTTTTCTTTTTTTGTCTCTACAAATATAGAACAAGGGTTCAACAGTGGTAAGAAGAGTAAATTAACATTATATTCCAACAGAATCATTAACAAAATACATTTCTTATAGAGAAAGTTTTCACTACATACACTATAAACTCTGCTGTCTTTATGTATCTGCTTCTTAAAGTTTCTTCAAATCCATTTGTTTTTATATAAAATAATCATAAACGTTTAATATATATACAGAAATACAATATTGCAGACTTTCTTTCTGAGTTTGTTACCTTTTTTATCTTTTGCCTTTTTATTGATTTTCTCTATAAGAATCTTGACAGGCTTGTCCGCAACTACGAAGCACATGCTGTACGTCTGATTGACACATGACAACACTTCGACAACTGGCGCTATCTCTTGAGAAGGAGTCGAACTCATCAGCTCCTGCGGTGACCTTTGGCGACGATTCAAGGAAACTCACTGGCCAGCTAGATGGCCATCGAAGCTGGAACGCGTGCGAACGGCGCATGGCGGCTGTGGCTGGTGGCAACGCCCCCACTCCAGCATGCTCAGTGCACGTGACGAACGGCTCTCGCCTTTGATGCATGGAAATCAAAACAATCCGTATCAGATCTACAAAAATCAGCTCAACATCGCAGAGTTGTCCTAGGGAAAAATTCGATTAGTACAACAGTTCATTTACACTATTGTCTTTTGTGTGTATTGTCCTTGGGACCCAGATCTATGTTTAGGGAACTTTGGTACTCACTAGTTCGTAGTTGGTACCGCTGTCTACAGATCATGACATATTTTGAGAGTGAGTGAGTCGAGTTCTTGTCCGCTGGGTTCGTCAACAAACAATACTCAGTATGGTTTTTAGTGTTCACCACTGGCGCTTCAACAACGTTTCTGCGGAGTCACTTCTTAGAGTTGATACTTAAAAAAAAGTTTACTCAGTATGTAATTGAGAAGTTCACGTGCGGCGACAATTAATCGCGTTTTCACACGGTGTTTGTTTATTGACAAGGCGGTTTCCTTCTTGGTCATTACCTCGCTAGTGCAGTAACACTTTTTATAAGATCACTAAATCACTTTTGTGTAGAGATACACGTGTCAACATGTGTGTACACATCTAAGACAAGTCGCGTGCACTGGACCTCTCACTGCGTTGACTGGCATGTCATTCACAAGACTGTTCACTTCATGTAACACTTATTTGCATTATACAGTTTAGATTCGACACGTCAGTCACTTGAGTGTCCTATTGTGTCCATGTAACCATCGTCCGCCAGCTCATGTCGCATTCTTTACTTACAAAAACACTCACAAATAAATGATCACATTTTCTTATCCCCACAAGTCTGTCTACTCCCCGGGTCACATTTACTTCTTATACAAATTAATTAACATAGTCTTCACAGTTGTCTTTCTTACAATTGACGTACTTTACACGAGTAATGTGTGGCTCACGTAGTTTTAGTACGTTAGCCATGTGTGTTACAGTGCATTGCTCGTGGTCTGATGTTGACAAAATTCTTTACTCCCCTCCTTTTATGTTCCACGAATTGAGTACTATTATCCTCATGTTAACAAGCATTCATGTAATAATCCTACTCCAGGTACGGAACAGCAAAGAGCAAAGCACAAACAAAATGCGAAATCAACACAGGCCTCTGAAATTGCGTGATGCAAAAATCTACACTCCTTCTCCACATAATGATGCTGATAAAATTGTGCAGTACACCTTTAGAGAGCAATTCTGTTTCAAAACAGTATTCATATCAACTCATATGAAATAGATAAGGAAGAGATTAGTACAAACAAATACTTACATACAAAATAAAATATCACCCCAATACCACCTTGTACTGGCTTCTGCTTGACTTGCCTGTCTCTTGCCCTATATACACATAGTTGAAAAAAACAGTCCATCTGTTTATGTTTGTACTAAGCAACAAATTATGAAAATATAACTTTAGTTCTCGTTTGGCTTTTGTTCACCACTTTCCTTTACCCTACACTTTAAATGATCTACGCAGAATATCTTCCAAAATAAACTTGTCAGACCTCTATAGCTCATATAAGTAATACTGAAAATAATCTTTTCGCTGAAAAAATATGCAGTCCTCATTTTATTTTTTCACTGTTATAGTGCTGTTCTGAGCTACTTTCGCATTACATAGTCAATTTCGACAACATAAACATTTTTTTCATGAAAACATATAGAAAAATTTCCTAAATACTTCTTGTATTCAGCAAATACTCAAAACTAAAAGACCAATACCGCTTCTAATGTCAGACAAAGGTCAGTAGTTTTATGCAATTTCTAGTGCTATATATACAGGGTGAACAACTCCGAAAGTATGACAGGAGCTGAAAAGTTTGTAGGACAAAAGGTGCATGGCACAACGAAGGCCATAATATGACTAAGGTTTTTTGTTGCTAGGTGGGGTCGCTTCAGAGATAAGAAGGTCAACTTCGTTTTATTCAGTGGGATGCTATAGTATGGTGCTTATTTTCTGATAGCGGAAATCGAGACAAATCCAATGATGTGTAGCAGTAAGGTCTTTGAAGGCCAACAAAAGTCGCAAAGGTGGCATAAATGTCCATTTAGAGAAGGTGTTCAGGGTGATGAACATTGGTGTCAATGCAGTGCTGCACTCTTATCATGGATTGAATGGTATTCCTGAACACATCGACATTTATCGAAGCACATGCTCCTACAATTCTCTCTCGTATATCGTGCAAATAGAATATAAAAGACAAAATACTTTAACATCTGGGAAAACACCATCATAAACACACTTTTTTAGATGCTTTTCGTGATAAAGTGATTCAGAGTAGTTCAAAAAGTATCTTCCTTCATGAGGTATCTGAATAATCTTATATAGACAGTGTACATTAATTGCCACTTCTTGTTCTTTCTTGATACAAGAAAAGATGCGGTGTATGTTCTCTTCAGTTTTGAATTCTTGCACCGTTCACAGTTTCTTACCATAAGCTGTTTCTCTCAAAGCAGCTGCTCAACTAAAAGCTAGCAAAGCTCGCCTATTTCTTTCCTCATGTGACAGTTTACTGTCTGTAAACTGGGGAAGAGGACACAAACATTCATCTCTCTCAGGGGTACCAAACATGAGAAATGCTGGCGTTTTCTGTGTGGAAGTATGCAGCAGATTGTCTACCACTTGCTCAAATGATGTAAAGAATTCAACCGATTTGGTTTGCTTGTGAGGTACATTCGTTCTAATGAAGCTGTTGAATTCTGTAAAAATCTGTGCAGTAGGATTTGATTGAGGATGAAAATTGCTAATCAAAACCTGCTTGATGCCATTTTCAAGAAAAAAATCTTTCCATTTTCTGACAGTGAAATTTGGTGCGTTATCGGATAATATGGCATCCGGTTTTCCGAATCTTGGAATATAACCTTCCGTGATCCATTTCATTATGGGTGCTGCAGTGACGCACTTAGTGGCATACAGTTGCACGTTTTTTGAAAATAAGTCGTTCAAGGTGACAAAGTATTTTACTCCAGCCCTTCCTTGTGGATGTGGGCCAGATAAACCGATCGAAATAATTTCTCCAGGTTTGAGAATCAATATAAGACGCACAGCCATTTTGCTGGAACTATTATATTGTTTACTTTCGTGACATACTGTACAAATGCATAATAAACGATGCAAATTTAGAATGTTACAGTACTGTACGACTTTTCGTTTCCATTTCTCGGCAGCAAAGTGTCCCCATGAGATATGTGTGTGTCATACAACATTTTCTTCAAATCTGTCTGGAATGCACACACACCAGGAATCAGAATGGTTTCTTTGCCTATGAAACAGTACGTTACTGTGCACTTGGTAGTACCGTTGCAATTTATGATCAGGGTATTCTACGAGAACGTACATTACTTGAGCCTGTTTCGGATCTGCATCCTGTTGTGTCTCCATATTTCTCCACAATTCTAGATAATACTGTTAACAGAGAGGACATTGAAATGTGTCATATATTCTATACGATTCAAAAAGTCTCATAGACCTTTCAGAAGCCTGGATACAGCATTTGCTACCACACTGTCGTTGCCGCTGATATGGACTATTCCATAGTCCTATTCCTGTAATAGGAGAGTCCATCTGGATAGTCACTGTGTAACAACTTACACATCAGCAAAAGAAACTCTAAGCTTGAAGGTCAAAATACACTTTGATATGTTTAACATGAACTTTTTAAAGGACTAAATCACGGCTAATTCCTCTAATTCTGTGGCTGAGTATGACCCACATTCTCTAAGGACACAGCTTGTGAAAGTTATTAACTTAATTTCACGTTTGCTCTCAACATCGCTTTCCTGAAACATGCACACCTCTAATCTGGAGCATGATGTGTCTGTCACTATGCAGAAATCCTTCTGCTCGTACAGGTGACACAAGATATTCGACTTTAATGTTGCCTGTTTAACTCTGTTGAATGCCTCCTCACAATTGTCGGACTAGTTCCATACCACATTCTTTCTCAGTAAGTTCAGCAAATCAGAATCATTCACAGATTGATCAGACATGAACTTTCTGAAGAAACAAGCAAGGCTGAGAAATGCCTTTAACTCCTCCTTACTTGAAGAAGACGGAAAGTTTTCCATGGCCATGATCTTTTTGGGTTCAGGCAAAATTCCTGGCAGGAATTTGATTTTCCTTGCGAATTTAGCCTTGTCCAAATTGGTAGTAACTCTGTAATATGAAAACTTACTAAGCACTCTGTGTAACAAACACAGGTGTTCCTGCCAGATGATCAGAAAATCGTCCACATATAGTGTGACCTGGTTTAACAGTCTGAATCCTAGAACTGTATCTAGCACTGAAATAAATACTCTGCTACTGACATTCAGACCAAAGGGAAGCACTCGAAATTGGTTTGATCATTTTGCAAAGATAAAATCGATGTACTTCCATGAAACTTCTGAGAGTGCTACTTGCCAGTACGAGCAGCAGAGGTAGATTCATGTTGGATATTGAACTCCTTGGAATTTCTGTAGCTGTTCCTCTAAAACCTCTGGCCTGGTTCTTACTATAACAATTATTTTGTTAATAGTTTGGGCATCAAGAACAAGGTGCACCTCTACACCTGCCTCGCCATAGCTAATAATAGGCTGCTGTATGGCGAAAGGGAATGCTCTATAATACGCCAAGGTATCATTTTCTGGAAATCCTGCTTGACAGCCTCCCTTTTGGACCACAGGATGGAATAGGTGGCGACCCGCCGTTACGGCAGTTACTGTGGCCATGTCCGTACTCAATCGCGGACTGCGGACCGCTGTTGCCAGTGCTGCTTTCTGTATCTTCATCTACTATGTGTATGGTATCGAGCACTGACAAAGAGTGTTCGGGATCAAAGTCAGGGACTGTTATTAACTTTTCCCTTATCTGCACAGGTAATTTAAGTTCGACTTCAAGATGCGTAATACATCTTGGTGTGCGATCAGCTCGTCCCAGTGTCTCGTTAAGTTAATACGTTTTTCGAAATACTTCCTCAGGTCACCCTGCTTTGGGATGTAAATTTTTGGGTTGAAGACCTCTTTTCTAAGGTGTTCTTGTATGGGCACTGACCAGTAATCAGCAAGAAAAGCCTTTTCGAATTGTTCATAATTTATACCGTTTTTCGTAGCTTCGGCAGCCTATAAGGCACCGTCTCGTTGGATATGTGAGGCAACCAATTGCATTTTCTGCCTTTCATTCCATGACCTGGACAATATGTTGCGGGATGAACGTACAGAAACTACGGGATGGACAGGTCTTATTGTAGTGGCGTGGCAAGACAGCCAAGTCACTCGGAGGTAGCTGAAAGGCACGCGCTTAAGCTCACGCAGGCTGGCGCGAGGTCTGTAACAGTTAAGGGAATTAATAGTAGCAAATAAAGTACGAAGATCTTGGAATACTTAACTTTAATCCATAATTGGAGAACATCGCTCTTGACGGTACATGTTTTATAATTTCAATATAAACTGGTAATGGCGCCTTGCTAGGTCGTAGCAAATGACGTAGCTGAAGGCTATGCTAACTATCGTCTCGGCGAATGAGAGCGTATTTGTCAGTGAACCATTGCTATTAACGTCGACTGTACAACTGGGGCGAGTGCTAGTAAGTCTCTCTAGACCTGCCGTGTGGTGGCGCTCGGTCTGCAATCACTGACAGTGGCGACACGCGGGTCCGACGTATACTAATGGACCCCGGCCGATTTAAAGGCTACCACCTAGCAAGTGTGGTGTCTGGCGGTGACACCACACTTATGTCTGGGATAGATACGAGCAGAGCGGTTGTTCTGCCGTGCCTAGTTCGGCCATAGCTTCGCACCCCGCGCGTCGTATTGCTCCTTTCCACTCTGACTTTATTTTATAGGTGAGATTTTTGTCTTTCTGCTCAAGCCACTGGATGAATTCGGTATTTAATTTTTCACCATGCTCATCTAGCCTGGTTTTTAACACTTCTTCTGGTTCTACAGACAGGCTGCCGACATGTTACGTTAATTCATGCAGAGTATGTTCCATCGCCTTCTGTGCTGAATGTATAGTTTCTACATCTTTTGGTGATTTGAAAACGGTTTCTGGTAAATCCTTATATGCCTCCATTAGGCTGGTAATTTCGGATGCTGTTGTTCCTAAACCAGTGTTCAATTTTTTTTCTGATTCCTCATTTAACTGAATTGAAATCTGAGTAACCAACTGTTTGTCATGTTCAGTTGAGGTACTACTTATTTGAGGTGTCAGTGCTACATCTCTCTCAGCAAAAGTAGTGTTGACCTGCGTAGAAGTTTGCAAAGCCAATTATTTGTCCGTTTCAGAAAGGCTGTTGTTTATGCTTAGAGCAAGCGCTTCATCGCGTTCATTAATTGTCTTTACCAGGTCTTCATAGCGAACGTTAATCGTCTCAGCAGTTTTAGTGAATAATAATTAAAATGGATCTACGACGGGAGGAGGTATTTGCTCGACACTTCCAATTGCTTGTGCCTGCGTGTTAGCTTCTGCCTCAACATTTTGAGCATCGAATTCTGCCACCTTCGGATCGGTACTATTACTATCGTCATCGACGTTATTTTCTGAAACATTATGACTTGCAGAATACATGTTTTAAAATTTATTTATCTTTATCATAAGACAAACTGAAAACATACTTCGAAATAAAATCTCTTAATAACAAACTAAATAATTAGCGTAAATTGACCAGAAACTAATTGTTGTATCACTAAAATGACAAGATGGATGATTCGAACGAAAACAATTCTTTATCACTCGTCTTCATCTTGCTTGCTGAATGAAAGCATGCAAACTTGCATGCATTGTGTTTTGCAGGTGCAGGATGTCAGTTTGTGGGATGGCCTTCCTTGCTTCTTGCACTTTGTCGGTTAATACAGGGATGGTTAATGCAGGTTGTGGTTGACGCTGGAATTGTTGTTTGGTGATCCTGGTGATCGATCAGATCAAAGCAACGTATGGACACTCAATAGAGCATGTTGGATTGCAACAGCGGCATGTGGTCGAGCGTTATCCTGATGGAAAACACCTCCTGGAATGCTGTTAATGAATGGCGGCGCAACAGGTCAAATCGCCAGACTGATGTCCACTTTTACCATCTGGGTGCGTAGTATAACTACGAGAGTAGCCCTGCCGTCATACGAATTCGCACCCCAGACCATGACTCCAGGTGTAGGTCCAGTGTGTCCAGTATGCAGACAGGGTGGTTGCAGGCGCTGAACTGGCCTCTTCCAAACCAAAAGAGTCCGCAGCCCGTGGTCTCACGGTCGCGTTCTCGCTTCCTGAGCACGAGGTCTCCACTTCGATTCCCGGCGGGGTCAGGGACTTTCACCTGCCTCCAGATGACTGGGTGTTTGTGCTGTCCTCATCATTTCGTCATCATTCATGAAAGTGGTGAATTGAACTGAGCAAAGGTTAGGAATTTGCACGGGCGCTGATAACCACGCAGTTGAGCGCCCCACAAACCAAACACCACCATCTAACCAAAAGACGACGGTCACTGGCACCGCGGCAGAACCAGCTATCATCAGACAACACAACAGATCTCCACTCTGCCCTCCAGTGAGCTATCGTTTGACACCAATGAAGTCGCAAATGGCTCTTGTTTGGGGTCAGTGCAATGCACGATAAGGTGCGGCTCGCTGGGCGTGAAGTAACCGATTTGCAACAGTTCGTCGTGTCACTTTAGCGTCAACTGCTGCTCAAATTGCTGCTGCAGATGGAGTACAGTGCGACAGAGCCATACGCCGAAAATGATGGTCTAGCGCCTCGGTAGCGCCAAGTTGCCGTCTGGAGCTCGGTCTTCTTGCGACCGTACTTTCGGGTCAGTACCGCTACCAGTAACCATGTACAGTGGTTACATTCCAGCAGAGTCTCTGCAATATCGGGGAAGGAACAACTAGCTTCTCGTAGCCCTCTTACACGACGTCGTTCAAACTCGGTCGGGTGTTGACAATGGCGTCTTTGTCGCCTTACAGTCATCCTTCACTAACATCAACTCACCAGTTTCAAAGGTAACTAAGGCTCACGATGGCTACAGTGTATATTCAGAGAAAACCCGATTTTCATCTTCATGGTGTGCTACTAGCGCCAATCTTATGCGACTGGCTCGAAATCTGAATAGACATCGTCTTTCATGTGTAGAAACACTCCTGTCAACTTCAATTTATGTCGCACAACGTCTTCTTGGTCTTGCGGACATTTTCCATCAGTATATTATATAGTGAAACATGATTCAGATTAAATTATTTACATTTTTCACAAATAAAAATGAAACAATGTTCCTCAACTTCTGCACAAATTTCGTGGACCTAGAGCGAGCACAAGTTACACTAAATCCACTGCTATTCTGCCCTCGAATTTCAAAATTTTTCTGCATGGTACATACACACACTGTTCAAATGTTCAAATGTGTGTGTGAAATCTTATGGGAATTAACTGCTAAGGTCGGCAGTCCTAAGCTTACACACTACTTAAACTAAATTATCCTTAGGACAAACACAGACACCCGTGCCCGAGGGAGGACTCAAACCTCCGACGGGACCATCCGCACAGTCCATGACTGCAGTACCTTAGACCGCTCGGCGCACACTCTGTCTCCATTGTTGTGGTCAAAAAGAGCTCTTATAGGGTTGGATTTCCTACTCTTCGCAGTTTTCTTTTAGCTACATTTCTCTTCTTCGGCTGCTGTCCGTTTTTCCTTCTTCTTACACTCTTTTTCTTGTCGTTCTTTATTTGCCGCTTATAGGTCACCCTTGTAAGGACTTGATGTATCTCCACGGAGCCCGCCCTCAGACTCTGCTATTACCTTTCAGCCGTGCTTAAAGTGACCGGTAACCATCGCTGAGATGGTTACAAAGCACGCATTGACGCCATTTCACAAAAACTGTGTACCCTCTGATAGCATTACCGAACGTTCAATAACTGAAGTAGATTTATTGAGTCAAGATGAGACAGTTTCAATACAATTTCGTTAAGAAGACATAAGCCGCATCCCCTCTCCACAATAAATACACAAACTGACCACTCACATCGGGACAACTAAAAATCCACAAAAATTATTATAACCCCGTTGAAGAGCAAAGTAGCCAGATTACACGTCACGGAATGAGTGGATACTACAGGAAGAATAACGTGTGGCATTTCGTGTGAGTGCCAGTTTGATATAACCCGCGGGTGTCCAATGGTCACTTCTCCCTGCTCTTCACTTTCCCAGAATTGTGGGTTCATGTCATCCCTTAGTACAACATGGCTACCTAGCGTTTAATCTGTTCTTGGTGATCTATCTACATAGATAGCAGTTGTCACTGATGGCACTTGACCCTGAACACAATAAATGTAACGTATTGTGAGTACATACCAGAAGAAATCCACTACTACAGAACTACACCATTGATGACATATTGCTGGGAAAGCTATCCACCGTTAAATATCAAGGAGTAACCATCAGCGGTGACCTCAAGTGGAATAACCACGTAAACCAAATAGTACGAAAAGCATATACTACACTGAGAATCGTTGGAAGAATCTTAAGGAAATATAACTCATCTATAAAAGAAGTGGCTCACAAATCACTTGTTCGACCGATTCTTGAGTTTTGCTCGCCAGTGTAGAATCCTTACCAGGTACGACTAGTAATAGAGATGCAAACGATCCAACGAAGAGTAGTGCATTTCGTCAGGCGCTCGTTTGGCCGGCACGGGAGCGTTATGGAACTCCAGTGGCAGACTGCCACGTACATGTCGCAAATGACCGTAACGACAGAATTCGAGAAATTAAAGTTAATGCAGAGGTTTACCGCCAGTAGTTCTTTCTATTCGTCATTCTCGAATGGAGCAGGGAAGTGGGGGTCAGATACTAGTACCAAAAGTACCCTCCGCCACAAATCGTCGGGTGTCTTGCATACTGTTGTAGGTGTAGACTGTGTAAACTGCTGGTCGCCTGCCATCTTTTAATATCAATTATTCCGTCAAGAGAAATCCTAGTAGTACAAAAAAATGTCGGATGTCTCCAGCCGACAGAAGATATGCCCGTAGGACTCGTTTACCTGCTAACAGAGAAATTGTGATAGGACAGCTGAATCATTTACTTAATTTGCATCCCTTGAAAATATAAGCACTATAGACTGTAAAACCTTGTCAAATGAATAAAAAATATGAGGAAAGTAGTCAGTGAGTGGCCTATCCGACGAAAAAAAAACTCGGAAACTCGCCCAGACAGAAGGATTTAGTGAGAACTGCAGAAAACGGGTGCCGCGTTGCTGCCATGTGTGGTCCTTCCTCGGGCCCATAAGCTGTCACGATATCGCCAGCCCTGCGCTAGCTGCAGTTCTCACAGCGCCACTGCACATTTACAGCCAAGAATACTGCTGCAGGGCGGAACTCGGGTCGCAAATGCGCCATAAAATATCCCCGGAGCCGTATTTAATAACCGTCATGCGCCGCCCGGCGGGGTGTGTGTGGGGGCAGACAACTGCGTCCAGCGGCACACGGAAATGACTAAACGTGACATGGCTTAGTCGACGGAGTAGACATAAGCGGTAGAAAGCTGTCCAAGTAAACGAGCAGCATAAATGTCTAGCGGAAGCCATTCCCGCGTATTTAATAGTTTGCTTGCACTTCGGTATGAGGTACGTGATGTCTCGATCAGATATAGCTTTTTCTTCTTTGTTGCTGGGTACGTTTCCTCTATATGAAAGGAATTTACAACTTCATTATTTCAGTTGTATAGAAAAAAATTAATTCTATCTCAATCGCAAGGTATTTTTGTAAAGGTATGACCATTTTCAATGTCTCACGCACTATCGTCAGAAGTAAAAATAGAGAACAAAGGGGGGGCGGGGGTGGGGGGTGATTGAAATCGTAATGAGAAAATGAAGAATACTTAACACATTAAACATAATTGAACACACATCATTGCGAGAATATGTGTAACCTACAGCTACATAACGTACAGCTGCAATCCAGCATACGGTGAATGGCGGAGTGTATCTTCTACCACTGCTAGTCAATCGTTTTCCTGTCGAAAGCGGAGGAACGGAAAAACAACTACCTTTACGCTTCCTTCCGAATCCTGATGTCTCTTACTTGTTTTAGAGTTCTTTACGAGAGATGTACGTTTGTTGCAGTCAATCCGACGCAAATGGCAGTTCTTTCTCAATATTTTTCCGCGAGAAGAACGTTTTCTTCCCTCCACGTTGTCCCATCTGCGTTCACAGAGCATTTCCGTAATGCTTGCATTACCTACCGCTAACAAATCTAGCAGCCCGTCTCTGCGTTTCTTCCATTTCTTCATGTATTCCGACGTGGTGGGGAGCAGTAGTCAAGAATGGGTCGCGGAAGCGTTTTCTGTACGGGGTCTTCTGTATAGATAAGCTGCACATTCCTAGAATTCTCCCAATAAACGCCGGCCGAAGTGGCCGTGCGGTTCTAGCCGCTTCAGTCTGGAACCGCGCGACCGCTACGGTCGCAGGTTCGAATCCTGCCTCGGGCATGGATGTGTGTGATGTCCGTAGGTTAGTTCGGTTTAAGTAGTTCTAAGTTCTAGGGGACTGATGACTTCCGATATTAAGCCCCATAGTGCTCAGAGCCATTTTGAGCCTCCCAATAAACCGAAGTCGAACATTCGATTTCCATACAATCGACGTTACCTTCTCGTTCAATTTAATGTCTCTTTTCAACGCTACGCTTAGACATTTAATCAAAATTTGTCAAGCCAGAAGTGGTTCACACTCGGGGAGCTACGACAACCGACACGATTATTAGATTGCAAGTCACGATGCGACGCAGAAGCGACACCCGTCGGCGAGGCGCACAGAAAGGTAATTGACTCGACTTACCTGGCTCACACTGGAACGACAGTACAGCGACACCGACAAGTGTGTGTGTTGTGCTGTCTGACGCCAGGGGCGATGGCAAGGGCGGAGGGGGGGGGGGGGGGGGGAGGGGCGACTATGGGGGCTATAGCCCCTTTAATGGAGTACCATTTTATATTTCATAAAATGACTTCAGAGATCAGGGAATATATTACTTCAACAGATTCAATCATTTTTTATAATTATGTAGCAATATGGTTTGCAATGTATTTCAAATACATTTTAACAAAATAATAAGAGCGGCAAACAGCTTCCTATCTAAACCAATAAATATCATTTAACTTAGAATGGGCGTCTTATTATTTATTAATATCACTGGATGTATATTAATGTACCACTTACAATCATCAAGAAAGCTAAATATGCCAGGTATGTGTACCAACACTTAAATTGCAAACCCCAGACAAAAACTTCGAAATCGCCGGACATCTGAGTCAAATCGTATTGTTTTCCCGGGCACATACAATCTGTAGACGCGTTGCAGTACTGGCAACGCCAGCGGGCGCACGCCACTTACCGACTAGTAGATATAAACTACACACAAGACTTAAAGGAATTTGTGAAAGCGCAGTATAGAGACGTTCCTGTTGAAACGTAGTACGCGGTTTGTAGTAAGGAATATGAACGTAAATTAAGTCCGTTTTAATACAGCTCAATGAGTAGAAGGCAAATGATATTTAAATTATTCAGTTGTCTGCCGGGCGGGGCGACGTCGCGGTTTATACGATCGCCGATTGTTGACGGCTTCTCATTGACTCAATAAAGAAGTAAGGAAAATACAACGTGTTCCAAAAAGATCTTTACAGCTTTGATCATATATATTTCAGAAACGTCTTAAAAGGTGATGGTTCCTTTATATATACATAAATTTACAGGGCAGCATCTGATATTAAATTTTAAAAGCCAACCAAAAATTGATATGGTAACCGAAAAGTCCGAAAGAGAATGTAAATAAAATAACTCAAACTCGGAAACTGAGTGTAAAATTCATATAACGGCTGCAACCGAGTGAAGAAATCGAGTGGACGAAAAAACAATCGACTGAATAATTGATTGTTCAAAACTGTCGGTTGTCCTTCCAACTCTTCCACGTGCTGTCAACGAACACTTGTTTTCCGAGTACGATTACTGAAAATACTGAAGTGTGTAACTGAATAGTGTGACCGAATCGTGCGTCCTGAAGTGTCAATATTTTCTGAAATAATAGTGTATTAGAGAATGGTGTGAGTGATTAAAGACGTTGATGCAATGAATCGCAAGCTAACGGATTATTTTGGAAAACCTGATCCTGGGCCAAAAACTCTCGTAAGGAATCTGAAGCTTGCACTACAGAATTTGGACCGTCACAGGCTTGTGCCCCTAGAGCCTACACAAAACAATTGGTGAGGGTCATTTCTTCATGTCATCGAAATTTTTTACTAGTAGTTATTAGTTTAAACATAATAGCGCTAATCTTTCTTAATTAATCGATAACTAATGGTAAGAATACGACTAGTTGAAAACATAAAAAGTGAGGTCAATTTTTACAGATCTCTTTCGTCTATAAGGAGGTAAAATATTTTCTGCACAAACCAGCATTATTTAATTAACTCGCACTGAAAAATAACACTTTATTGTTGTATTTTTTTACTAAAGCTTGCCATACGTATTTTTGGTATTAATAATATCGACAAAATTTGTGAGATGGTGGTTGCTTATTCTATGACTGAGGACACAAATGTGGATGCTGTAATGACATTTCTTTAATGTTGCAAACTTTTCACAGATACACACGCTTTTACACAGTTTACAGATATTAACTAGAAGTTTCTTTACAAAATTATTCTTACAATTATGTTATGATATTGGATAGTACTACAGTAAATCATCTAATTACAGTTTAAAGTTCAGTACTATTTAGGATGACAGTCAAGTCTATGGAGGATGTTAGTTTTGTAACAAGTTGAGCAAAAGATTACCCAAGGTCGTTCGAGTTTACAGTGGACGCAAGCTGGTGAACCGACAAGTTCACACCTCTGCTCCCTCTCCCTCCCTCCCTGTGATGAGCTATCATATACATGGCCGCTCTCTTCCTCTGAAATTCCTATAAAATCTTATTAAACCTTTGCTGAATTTTGCAGCAGAAATTCTCCCTGTCTTTCTCGTTATGCGAGAAAACAAGTACTCATCCCTAGGCTTGGAACATGGCGATATGCATGCACGTGGCTGGACCAGTGTGCATATTATAATACCCTCTCATTTCTCTCAAGAACAATTAACTAACCGGCTGATCCGTTTCTCCGATCTTGGAACTAAACGACGCTACAGCTAATTTCCAGCTGGTCGTCAGCCACTGTGAATGTAGTGTTCACACAAATTTCTCCTCTGCGACGTACAGAGAATTGTAGGCCCCGTTCTGCACTTGACGTCTGTTCAGAGAAGAGTCCTCGAAAATTTCCGCCTTGTCTTTCTCGTAGCCGAACTGTCTCCCCACCCGGGATCTTTCGTTCTCTGTGTGATGGCTTTCTCCGACCAATAGAGTCTGAGTCACCCGGTGGGTCAGTCATTGACTCCCGCCTTGGGACATGTCCTGAGTGCTTTCTGTGGTACCCCCTGTGGTGTGACCTTCGCCTCTCCTCGCGATTGCTTCCAAATCAAAACGTTTCCTCTCGCTGCTTGTCTCACCTTCTGTTCATAGACATGCATTATATGATCAGGGTGTTAACACCAACGATGGAGTGTCATCCCATTTGAATTACATACTTATAGGCAAATTTGCCCATTACTGCCGAATTAAGTTAGGTGTCGTATTCACCTTCTCATTACGATATATAAAGCTCTTATGTAAGATGCGAAATTGACCTTCATTTATTCTGTCACCTTACAAATTATTCAAAGCTTTCTTTCTCAACAATATATACCAACTTTCAGTAATAGTCTATAGACATGTGAGAGCATTTCAGAAGTTTCTGAAAGCTTTCAGACTACTAGAAGAAAGCTTATAGGCCTGCAGTAAGTAATGTGATGCGGAATCTTTCCTGGTTTTGCTGTTATTAATCTGACAGCGACCGACTGATGGCTCAGGGCGGAACCAGGCAACGACCTTCACTGACATAGATCGCTAATGTCGTGTTAAATTTTGAAGCCTTTCTGTAGGAACATTTGCAAACAAAACTTCCAAGCAAAGGCCACTAAATTGAGTGAATCTTAGATTTTATATATCTTTGGACTGATAAATACAGTTCACAGACAGGTTTCACAAACAAATAAGAGTTACAGTGTGTAAACTGTATCTTGACAGTCCTGAGTTGGTAGAAGGCATGTGATGACAGTCACTTGTTCCAGGCTGCTGAAAACATTAGGTAGCTGAAACACTGTCTGAAGTAGCCATTGTTGTCTGCTTTGTTACTTTTTACTGCTTCACTGTTCTGAGTCTCTCTTCCTTGTGATTACTGTATGGAATTGCTGAAGTTAGTAATTTCATTAAGCATGTCAATACACAAGACCATTTCAGTACTGTTTACTGAGGGCGCTCATACGAATGTTTGTAGGGAGAGGGGGCAAGACCGAGGGATATGGGGTAATCTTAATGTTTTGGAAGACAAATGGTGACTTTTTAGTGATCATAATAAAATTATTTAAATGTGAAAATAACGCTATATACTTTTGTGTTGAACCACTTGTACATAATACTGACATTTAAAGCATATTTAATTCACAGGAACAAAGTCCAGAAAGGACTGAAACATATTATGACCCATATGATATAGGAAGAGCTGTTAAAGGCGCCCTAAGTGATGACAAGAAGCATAAGTTTTAAAGAATACTTGGAAGCCTCCTGCAAACTTTCCTTTTCCTACTCACTTAGAAGGGAAGCAAAACCGAAGATTTAAGCATGAATGGATGACCCAGTACAACTGGCTTTCATACAGTAAAATGTTACATGGTGGATTTTGTATTGCGTATGATCTGTTTTCTCCCTCAGCTCCGAGGCACTTAATACAGCTTTCCATTAATCAAAATAATTGAAACCTTTAATTGACTGGGTAAAAAACATAAATAACTTGGAGTTGTTGTTTTTAATTGGAAACACTTCAGATACAAAAACATAATTATTCAAATAGTTTTCAGGCTTGGTTTTTCAGCAAAAATTTCTATGTTATTTACATTTCGAGTGCTTACAAGGTTTGATGTTTGCACTATTTTTCCTTTACTTAATTCTTTACCTAAGACATTTTTAATTTATTTTTATACGCGTTGAAAACACTGGTAAAAGAACCATTGGTCTAATACAAAAAGGCTACGGAAGATCTTCGTCATCATGAAAATACAAAATATCACAAATTTTCCATTGAGAACGCTATAGAGTTCAAATGGTTCAAATGGCTCTGAGCACTAGGGGACTTAACTTCTGAGGTCATCAGTCCCCTAGAACTTAGAACTACTTAAACCTAACTAACCCAAGGACATCACACACAGCCATGCCCGAGGCAGGATTCGAACCTTCGATCGTAGCGGTCGCGCGGTTCCAGACTGTAGCGGTTAGAACCGCTCGGCCACCTCGGCCGGCGCTATAGAGTTCACCAAGTCTATGGAATCAAGTAAAAAACGTATTGCCGTTGTCCTCGATACCAAGAAATCTTCAGTTATTGAAGAAAACCGGAAACGCTTGAGGCCTACTATAAAGACTATAGTCCTGGGTGCTAGAAATAACCTACCTTTACGAGGACATCGTGATCATGGTTTCATTCCTCAGCTAAAAGAAGAAAAAACTGATGATCTTCTAGAAGGAAAACATGGAATGTATCAGGGTCTTTTAGCTTTTCGTGTGTATGCTGAAGATGAAGATTTAAAACATTTCAGTACATGTGGCCGAAACAGTTCTATGATAAGTAACAGAGTCCAAAACGATGTCATACATTGCATTGGAGAAGCTATCGCTCCTCAACATCGAGGGTTGTGAAAAAGGGTAAATTTTTTAACATTGTGTGTAATGAAACAACTGATGTCACTAATAAGGAACAGATGACATTTTGGATTAGGTACATTGACATAGAGATCTTTGTTACCAAAGAAGACTTTCTGGGTTTTGCTGAGCTTAAATCAACTACTGGCACCTCGATTGCAGAAGCCATCGATGAAGAACTGAAGACACTGGGGCTGAGCTATCAATATCTTTGCGGACAGGGCTATGATGCCGGCTCAAGCATGGCTGGGAGATTTAAAGAAGTTCAAGCTCTTATTTTAACTAAACAACCGTTCGCTATTTATAGCCACTGTTTTGGCCACTCTTTGAACTTGTCCATTTCTAAGTCTTGTGATACTCCAATAGTTAGAAATACGTTGGAAATTGTAGGATCAGTTTCAGCATTCTTGTCTGCCTGTGCAAACAGAAAAAGTTCTCTATAGGAAGCTGAATCACGACTACCGTTCACAGAGTCAAAGAAAACAAATTTGAAGGCAATGTTTTCAACAAGATGGATGAAAAGACACGATACTCTCATTACTTTCAAGGAGCTATTTGTCCTAATCGTGACCTTGCTTGACGAACGTTCATGTAGTCGTGAAACCAACGCAGAAACGACTAGTAAAGCTTGAATGTATAGTTCTGCTGTCTGAAGGGGAGACTTCGTAGTAGCTTTAGCAACTGCAGTATATTGCTTCTCTTTAAGTCTAAGACTAAGTCCTAAAATGGATTTAACAACTGCCTTAAATCATGTCAATGATGTGCTTGAGGTGTTCAACAATGTAAGGACGGATGCGGAAATAGAATTTGGAAGTATTTCTGAAGACGCTGTTAAACTGGCAGAAGATATTGGAAGTGTAATAACGATGCCAAGAACTATTTCAACACAAACCAAAAGAGACAACGTTCCTGCTTCAAACACCGAGGAATACTTCAGGCGAACAGTATTTTTACTTGCTGTGGATCGTTTTATTGCCGAGCTAGAAACATGATTTCCCCAAGATTTTTGCACCATATTACCACTTGAAGGTCTTATTCCTGCATACTGTTTAAAATAGAGTGAAGATTAAGTGATCCAGGCATCCGAGAAATATGAGCAGTTTTTGGAAAGTTCTTCGCTTTTAATGAAAGAAGAGCTGAAACTATGGATGAAAAAGTGGGCTAATGAAAGTAAAGGGCCCGAAACAGTAACTGAAGCTTTTTAAGAACTGTGACAAGCAGTTTTTCCCAAATGTAAATGTTTTACTTCAAATATTTGGGACTATTCCTGTCACCACAAGCACTCATAAACGAAGTTTCTCTACTTTGAGACGAATAAAGACTTATTTGCGTAACACAATGGGGCACGTGGGACTAAATGGCTCTTGCAAATATGCATAAAGAAAGAGATATGGACATTGAAAATATCATTAACATATTCAGTAAAAAGAAACAGAGGCGAATGAGTATGACAAATTGGGCAGAAGACGGAAATATGCAACGAATTTTGTTACAGAATTTTTTTATATTCATATCAAGTTCAAGTTGTTCCATTCATGTCACCTTGTGTATCCAGAAAATTAATGAAAACTTATTTGTTGTAAGTTGAACTTTTTCATGGTTTATGTAATTTATGAAATCTCCCTTGTAAAAATAAGTTTCTTTTACCCTGAACTCCAAAAACAGTTACCAAAAACTACTTTAAGCAACTCCAAATTTTACCAAATTACGGAAGGAGGACCACAACTCCCCTTTTGTTAAGTGATATTCCACTCCCCCAAACATCATCCAAGTGTCAGGACCGTTCGCAGGATGGTTACGTTATTTAAGGAAACAGAAAGTGTTAAGCCACATGTGAAACGTCAACCACGACCTGCAACAAATGATGATGCCCAAGTAGGTGTTTTAGCTGCTGTCGCGGCTAATCCGCACATCAGTAGGAGACAAATTGCGCGAGAATCGGGAATCTCAAAAACGTCGGTGTTGAGAATGCTACATCAACATCGATTGCACCCGTACCATATTTCTGTGCACCAGGAACTGTATGGCGACGACTTTGAACGTCGTGTACAGTTCTGCCACTGGGCACAAGAGAAATTACGGGGCAATGACAGAATTTTTGCACACGTGCTATTTACTGACGAAGCGTCATTCACCAACAGCGGTAACGTAAACCCGCATAATATGCACTATTGGGCAACGGAAAATCCACGATGGCTACGACAAGTGGAACATCAGCGACCTTGGCGGGTTAATGTATGGTGCCGAATTTTGGGAGGAAGGATAATTGGCCCCCATTTTGTCGATGGCAATCTAAATGGTGCACTGTATGCTGATTTCCTTCGTAATGTTATACCGATGTTGTATTGTATTGTATTCCCCCCCCACCAGGTAACGTCTCACACCAGACGAGTGTAACCCCTATGTTTCCGAGCAATCGCCGACACAGTGTAGCTGATCCGGAATAAGGGGAACCAGCCCGCATTCTCCGTGGCAGATGGAAAACCGCCTAAAAACCATCCACAGACTGGCCGGCTCACCGGACCTCGACACAAGTCCGCCGGGCGTATACCGATGTTACTATAAGATGTTTCACTGCAGGACAAAATGGCGAAGTACGTCCAACATGATGGATGTCCGGCACTTAGCTCGCGTGCGGTTGAATCGGTATTGAATAGCACATTTCATGACAGGTGGATTGGTCGTCGAAGCACCATACTATGTCCTGCTCGTTCACCGCCTCTGACGTCCCTGGATTTCTTTCTGTGGGGAAAGTTGAAGGATATTTGCTATCGTGATACACCGACAACGCCTGACAACATGCGTCAGCGCATTGTCAATGCATGTGCGAAAATTACGGAAGGTGAACTACTCGCTGTTGAGAGGAATATCATTACACGTATTGCCAAATGCATTGAGGTTGACGGACATCATTTTGAGCATTTATTGCATTAATGTGGTATTTACAGGTAATCACGCTGTAACAGCATGCGTTCTCAGAAATGATAATTTCGAAAAGGTACGTGTATCACATTGGAACAACCGAAATAGAATGTTCAAACGTACCTACGTTCTGTATTTTAATTTAAAAAACCTGCCTGTTACCCACTGTTCGTCTAAAATTGTGAGCCATATGTTTGTGACTATTACAGCGCCATCTATCACAAAGCGAAAAAAGTGGTCCAACTAAGACATTCATATTTCTTTACCTACTACACGAATATGTAATAAAAAATGGGGGTTGCTATTTAAAAAAACGCAGTTGATGTCCGTTTGACCTACGGCAGCGCGACCTATCGGGCTAACCATAGCGCCATCTGGTTTCCCCCTTTAAGCTAGACAAGTTTCGTTTTTTGTAGTTTTTTTCTTTGACGCTTATTTTGTGAGATATTCGGCCCGGTCACGATCAATGGACCTCCCTCTCTATATATATATATATACGTTATATATATATACGTTATATATATATATATATATACGTTATATATATATATATATATACGTTATATATATATACGTTATATATATATATATATATATATATATATATATATATATATATAACGTCGTTCACACTCCTTCACCAATTTACCTTCCTGTAAAGAGTAGTTTATTTGCAGGAGAAATTGCAAGTCGCAAATTATGTCCTCGTTTATCAACTTAGCTGATAAAAGTTGCTACAGGCAGTGGAGACTGT